>NC_090447.1:825274212-825923365 GCF_031143425.1 Pleurodeles waltl | reverse complement strand
GGGCCATATTTGTGCTCTCCAGAACACCAATTTGAAGAAAAAACGAATACATTCATAAATGAAGATAAGACCTTGCTAATATTTAAACTACTTGAGCAAAAGGAGGGAGGTGGCAGGTGGTGGTGGGGGTGGCAAGATTTGTAAATGTGCCCAACTAATGCAATCAATAATGACTTAAATTGTTGCTGTATTTTTTTAAGTAAAAATAATCTTTTTATGTGCAAAAAAACAAATACTGGATTTTTTTCCATGTAAACATCCTTCAAAGTCAGTGGCTGGATTCAAACCCCCATCCAGGGGTAGCTTCCTGCACCAAAGGCACTAGACTTTGCCTCTGAGCTATAGGCTTTTGATGGGTTTCTGTTGTGCAAGAGACCCTATCAGTATCTGACAGGCCGTGGTGTCATTGCTAATGGCTGCCACTGCACACGACACATCATAGCCATGATATAGGGAAGATTTGACAAGCTACATAAAGGGAACCCCGTCTGGTCCAGTGGGTAAATTCCTGCCTTCCACCCAGACATGCAGGGTTCAACTCCTGGGCCCGACAGATGACACACTCAATCTCTCAGCAAGCATCTGTGCATTAACCACTTGTTTTCTTGCAGTTTTCCTTCCAAATCCTGCAACACCTTCACCACAAATACAGTCCAATCATTCCTCGATACTCATTCACTCAGTCATTCCACTCCGCCATGCTACAGGCTGAACAAAAACCAACAAGAACAAGAGCTAGTTCAGCAAGCAAATTTAAAGCCTCTCTTTGGATTTATGTTGATGCTGCTGCCCTCTAGTAATGTTATATGTCAACTGCAGCATAATCAAAGTATTGAGAAAGGGGCAGTCCTATGCAAATAATCTCCTCCCATGATTACTTCTCTGAGCTTCCGTAGTGGTACGATGATAGGACCTTCAACATATGGTCTTCAGCAGATTTCTAAAGTTGCCAAATTGTCTTAGGCTAAGGATTGTTCCAGTCGAAGGCCTTCAGATAAGGACCCCACCCTCACTTAGCAGGGTCGAGAATTACCTGCAGTAATCCTCTATACAGAACATGGGTGTTCGTGGGCCTACTGTAAAAGCTATATGCTAAAACTGGGATGTCTAAAGTCCCAGTCCTGGTCTCACTGTCAGAGGCACAGCATAACACAGCCTGCCAGACATGGCCATGCAATGCCATGCCAAACCAAATGCTCCTTCCCCACACTTGCTGCATCATGCATTTTCAAGACAAAATCAATCAGAGGCCTGACTTTGTCCCTTTCCTATCACTTCAACATTCAACATACTACCTTCTGACTGCAGCTAATAAGGGCTCTTTCACCTGCACAAAATTTTACTCTGCATTAAATCAACACCATTCAACCTATTTTATTATCTGCATGGCACCTTCCTCACATAATACAGCTCAATTCTGGCCCTCCTTGGGCCATATTTGTGCTCTCCAGAACACCAATTTGAAATAAAAACGAATACATTCATAAATGAAGATAAGACCTTGCTAATATTTAAACTACTTGAGCAAAAGGAGGGAGGTGGCAGGTGGTGGTGAGGGTGGCAAGATTTGTAAATGTGCCCAACTAATGCAATCAAAAAATGACTTAAATTGTTGCTGTATTTTTTTAAGTAAAAATAATCTTTTTATGTGCAAAAAATCAAATACTGGATTTTTTTTCCATGTAAACATCCTTCAAAGTCAGTGGCTGGATTCAAACCCCCATCCAGGGGTAGCTTCCTGCACCAAAGGCACTAGACTTTGCCTATGCGCTATAGGCTTTTAATGGGTTTCAGTTGTGCAAGAGACCCTATCAGCATCTGACAGGCCGTGGTGTCATTGCTAATGGCTGCCACTGCACAGGACATCATAGCCATGATATAGGGAAGATTTGACAAGCTACATATAGGGAAGCCCGTCTGGTCCAGTGGGTAAGTTCCTGCCTTCCACCCAGACATGCAGGGTTCAATTCCAGGGCCCGACAGATGACACACTAAATCTCTCAGCAAGCATCTGTACATTAACCACTTATGTTCTTGCAGTTTTCCTTCCAAATCCTGCATCCCCTTCACCACAAATACAGTCCAATCATTCCTCGATACTCATTCACTCAGTCATTCCACTCCGCCATGCTACAGGGTGAACAAAAACCAACAAGAACAAGAGCTAGTTCAGCAAGCAAATTTATAGCCTCTCTTTGGATTTATGTTGATGCTGCTGCCCTCTAGTAATGTTATATGTCAACTGCAGCATAATCAAAGGATTGAGAAAGGGGCAGTCCTATGCAAATAATCTCCTCCCATGATTACTTCTCTGAGCTTCCGTAGTGGTACGATGATAGGACCTTCAACAAATGGTCTTCAGCAGATTTCTAAAGTTGCCAAATTGTCTTAGGCTAAGGATTGTTCCAGTCGAAGGCCTTCAGATAAGGACCCCACCCTCACTTAGCAGGGTCCAGAATTACCTGCAGTAATCCTCTATACAGAACATGGGCGTTTGTGGGCCTACTGTGAAGGCTATATGCTAAAACTGGGATGTCTAAAGTCCCAGTCCTGGTCTCACTGTCAGAGGCACAGCATAACACAGCCTGCCAGACATGACCGTGCAATGCCATGCCAAACCAAATGCTCCTTCCCCACACTTGCTGCATCATGCAATTTCAAGACATAATCAATCAGAGGCCTGACTTTGTCCTTTCCTACCATTTCAACATTCAACATACTACCTTCTGACTGCAGCTAGTAAGGACTCTTTCACCTGCACAAAATTTTACCCTGCATTAAGTCAACACCATTCAACCTATTTTATTATCTGTATGGCACCTTCCTCACATAATACAGCTCAATTCTGGCCCCCCTTGGGCCATATTTGTGCTCTCCAGAACACCAATTTGAAGAAAAAACAAATACATTCATAAATGAAGATAAGACCTTGCTAATATTTAAACTACTTGAGCAAAAGGAGGGAGGTGGCAGGTGGTGGTGGGGGTGGCAAGATTTCTAAATGTGCCCAACTAATGCAATCAAAAAATGACTTAAATTGTTCCTGTATTTTTTTAAGTAAAAATAATCTTTTTATGTGCAAAAAATCAAATACTGGATTTTTTTTCCATGTAAACATCCTTCAAAGTCAGTGGCTGGATTCAAACCCCCATCCAGGGGTAGCTTCCTGCACCAAAGGCACTAGACTTTGCCTATGCACTATGGGCTTTTGGTGGGTTTCAGTTGTGCAAGAGACCCTATCAGCATCTGACAGGCCGTGGTGTCATTGCTAATGGCTGCCACTGCACAGGACACATCATAGCCATGATATAGGGAAGATTTGACAAGCTACATATAGGGAAGCCCGTCTGGTCCAGTGGGTAAGTTCCTACCTTACATGCAGGGTTCAATTCCAGGGCCTGACAGATGACACACTAAATCTCTCAGCAAGCATCTGTGCATTAACCACTTATTTTCTTGCAGTTTTCCTTCCAAATCCTGCAACCCCTTCACCACAAATACAGTCCAATCATTACTCGATACTCATTCACTCAGTCATTCCACTCCGCCATGCTACAGGCTGAACAAAAACCAACAAGAACAAGAGCTAGTTCAGCAAGCAAATTTAAAGCCTCTCTTTGGATTTATGTTGATGCTACTGCCCTCTAGTAATGTTATATGTCAACTGCAGCAAAATCAAAGGATTGAGAAAGGGGCAGTCCTATGCAAATAATCTCCTCCCATGATTACTTCTCTGAGCTTCCGTAGTGGTACGATGATAGGACCTTCAACAAATGGTCTTCAGCAGATTTCTAAAGTTGCCAAATTGTCTTAGGCTAAGGATTGTTCCAGTCAAAGGCCGTCAGATAAGGACCCCACCCTCACTTAGCAGGGTCCAGAATTACCTGCAGTAATCCTCTATACAGAACATGGGCGTTCGTGGGCCTACTGTAAAGGCTATATGCTAAAACTGGGATGTCTAAAGTCCCAGTCCCAGTCCCAGTCCCAGTCCTGGTCTCACTGTCAGAGGCACAGCATAACACAGCCTGCCAGACATGGCCGTGCAATGCCATGCCAAACCAAATGCTCCTTCCCCACACTTGCTGATTCATGCATTTTCAAGACATAATCAATCAGAGTCCTGACTTTGTCCTTTCCTATCACTTCAACATTCAACATACTATCTTCTGACTGCAGCTAATAAGGGCTCTTTCACCTGCACAAAATTTTACTCTGCATTAAATCAACACCATTCAACCTATTTTATTATCTGCATGGCACCTTCCTCACATAATACAGCTCAATTCTGGCCCCCCTTGGGCCATATTTGTGCTCTCCAGAACACCAATTTGAAATAAAAACGAATACATTCATAAGTGAAGATAAGACCTTGCTAATATTTAAACTACTTGAGCAAAAGGAGGGAGGTGGCAGGTGGTGGTGAGGGTGGCAAGATTTGTAAATGTGCCCAACTAATGCAATCAAAAAATGACTTAAATTGTTGCTGTATTTTTTTAAGTAAAAATAATCTTTTTATGTGCAAAAAATCAAATACTGGATTTTTTTTCCATGTAAACATCCTTCAAAGTCAGTGGCTGGATTCAAACCCCCATCCAGGGGTAGCTTCCTGCACCAAAGGCACTAGACTTTGCCTATGCGATATAGGCTTTTGATGGTTTTCAGTTGTGCAAGAGACCCTATCAGCATCTGACAGGCCGTGGTGTCATTGCTAATGGCTGCCACTGTACAGGACACATCATAGCCATGATATAGGGAAGATTTGACTAGCTACATATAGGGAAGCCCGTCTGGTCCAGTGGGTAAGTTACTGCTTTCCACCCAGACATGCAGGGTTCAATTCCAGGGCCCGACAGATGACACACTAAATCTCTCAGCAAGCATCTGTACATTAACCACTTATTTTCTTGCAGTTTTCCTTCCAAATCCTGCAACCCCTTCACCACAAATACAGTCCAATCATTCCTCGATACTCATTCACTCAGTCATTCCACTCCGCCATGCTACAGGGTGAACAAAAACCAACAAGAACAAGAGCTAGTTCAGCAAGCAAATTTATAGCCTCTCTTTGGATTTATGTTGATGCTGCTGCCCTCTAGTAATGTTATATGTCAACTGCAGCATAATCAAAGGATTGAGAAAGGGGCAGTCCTATGCAAATAATCTCCTCCCATGATTACTTCTCTGAGCTTCCGTAGTGGTACGATGATAGGACCTTCAACAAATGGTCTTCAGCAGATTTCTAAAGTTGCCAAATTGTCTTAGGCTAAGGATTGTTCCAGTCGAAGGCCTTCAGATAAGGACCCCACCCTCACTTAGCAGGGTCCAGAATTACCTGCAGTAATCCTCTATACAGAACATGGGTGTTTGTGGGCCTACTGTGAAGGCTATATGCTAAAACTGGGATGTCTAAGGTCCCAGTCCTGGTCTCACTGTCAGAGGCACAGCATAACACAGCCTGCCAGACATGACCGTGCAATGCCATGCCAAACCAAATGCTCCTTCCCCACACTTGCTGATTCATGCATTTTCAAGACATAATCAATCAGAGGCCTGACTTTGTCCATTCCTATCACTTCAACATTCAACATACTATCTTCTGACTGCAGCTAATAAGGGCTCTTTCACCTGCACAAAATTTTACTCTGCATTAAATCAACACCATTCAACCTATTTTATTATCTGCATGGCACCTTCCTCACATAATACAGCTCAATTCTGGCCCCCCTTGGGCCATATTTGTGCTCTCCAGAACACCAATTTGAAGAAAAAACGAATACATTCATAAATGAAGATAAGACCTTGCTAATATTTAAACTTCTTGAGCAAAAGGAGGGAGGTGGCAGGTGGTGGTGGGGGTGGCAAGATTTGTAAATGTGCCCAACTAATGCAATCAATAATGACTTAAATTGTTGCTGTATTTTTTTAAGTAAAAATAATCTTTTTATGTGCAAAAAAACAAATACTGGATTTTTTTCCATGTAAACATCCTTCAAAGTCAGTGGCTGGATTCAAACCCCCATCCAGGGGTAGCTTCCTGCACCAAAGGCACTAGACTTTGCCTCTGAGCTATAGGCTTTTGATGGGTTTCTATTGTGCAAGAGACCCTATCAGTATCTGACAGGCCGTGGTGTCATTGCTAATGGCTGCCACTGCACACGACACATCATAGCCATGATATAGGGAAGATTTGACAAGCTACATAAAGGGAACCCCGTCTGGTCCAGTGGGTAAATTCCTGCCTTCCACCCAGACATGCAGGGTTCAACTCCTGGGCCCGACAGATGACACACTCAATCTCTCAGCAAGCATCTGTGCATTAACCACTTGTTTTCTTGCAGTTTTCCTTCCAAATCCTGCAACCCCTTCACCACAAATACAGTCCAATCATTCCTCGATACTCATTCACTCAGTCATTCCACTCCGCCATGCTACAGGCTGAACAAAAACCAACAAGAACAAGAGCTAGTTCAGCAAGCAAATTTAAAGCCTCTCTTTGGATTTATGTTGATGCTGCTGCCCTCTAGTAATGTTATATGTCAACTGCAGCATAATCAAAGTATTGAGAAAGGGGCAGTCCTATGCAAATAATCTCCTCCCATGATTACTTCTCTGAGCTTCCGTAGTGGTACGATGATAGGACCTTCAACATATGGTCTTCAGCAGATTTCTAAAGTTGCCAAATTGTCTTAGGCTAAGGATTGTTCCAGTCGAAGGCCTTCAGATAAGGACCCCACCCTCACTTAGCAGGGTCGAGAATTACCTGCAGTAATCCTCTATACAGAACATGGGTGTTCGTGGGCCTACTGTAAAAGCTATATGCTAAAACTGGGATGTCTAAAGTCCCAGTCCTGGTCTCACTGTCAGAGGCACAGCATAACACAGCCTGCCAGACATGGCCATGCAATGCCATGCCAAACCAAATGCTCCTTCCCCACACTTGCTGCATCATGCATTTTCAAGACAAAATCAATCAGAGGCCTGACTTTGTCCCTTTCCTATCACTTCAACATTCAACATACTACCTTCTGACTGCAGCTAATAAGGGCTCTTTCACCTGCACAAAATTTTACTCTGCATTAAATCAACACCATTCAACCTATTTTATTATCTGCATGGCACCTTCCTCACATAATACAGCTCAATTCTGGCCCTCCTTGGGCCATATTTGTGCTCTCCAGAACACCAATTTGAAATAAAAACGAATACATTCATAAATGAAGATAAGACCTTGCTAATATTTAAACTACTTGAGCAAAAGGAGGGAGGTGGCAGGTGGTGGTGAGGGTGGCAAGATTTGTAAATGTGCCCAACTAATGCAATCAAAAAATGACTTAAATTGTTGCTGTATTTTTTTAAGTAAAAATAATCTTTTTATGTGCAAAAAATCAAATACTGGATTTTTTTTCCATGTAAACATCCTTCAAAGTCAGTGGCTGGATTCAAACCCCCATCCAGGGGTAGCTTCCTGCACCAAAGGCACTAGACTTTGCCTATGCGCTATAGGCTTTTAATGGGTTTCAGTTGTGCAAGAGACCCTATCAGCATCTGACAGGCCGTGGTGTCATTGCTAATGGCTGCCACTGCACAGGACATCATAGCCATGATATAGGGAAGATTTGACAAGCTACATATAGGGAAGCCCGTCTGGTCCAGTGGGTAAGTTCCTGCCTTCCACCCAGACATGAAGGGTTCTATTCCAGGGCCCGACAGATGACACACTAAATCTCTCAGCAAGCATCTGTACATTAACCACTTATGTTCTTGCAGTTTTCCTTCCAAATCCTGCATCCCCTTCACCACAAATACAGTCCAATCATTCCTCGATACTCATTCACTCAGTCATTCCACTCCGCCATGCTACAGGGTGAACAAAAACCAACAAGAACAAGAGCTAGTTCAGCAAGCAAATTTATAGCCACTCTTTGGATTTATGTTGATGCTGCTGCCCTCTAGTAATGTTATATGTCAACTGCAGCATAATCAAAGGATTGAGAAAGGGGCAGTCCTATGCAAATAATCTCCTCCCATGATTACTTCTCTGAGCTTCCGTAGTGGTACGATGATAGGACCTTCAACAAATGGTCTTCAGCAGATTTCTAAAGTTGCCAAATTGTCTTAGGCTAAGGATTGTTCCAGTCGAAGGCCTTCAGATAAGGACCCCACCCTCACTTAGCAGGGTCCAGAATTACCTGCAGTAATCCTCTATACAGAACATGGGCGTTTGTGGGCCTACTGTGAAGGCTATATGCTAAAACTGGGATGTCTAAAGTCCCAGTCCTGGTCTCACTGTCAGAGGCACAGCATAACACAGCCTGCCAGACATGACCGTGCAATGCCATGCCAAACCAAATGCTCCTTCCCCACACTTGCTGCATCATGCAATTTCAAGACATAATCAATCAGAGGCCTGACTTTGTCCTTTCCTACCATTTCAACATTCAACATACTACCTTCTGACTGCAGCTAGTAAGGACTCTTTCACCTGCACAAAATTTTACCCTGCATTAAGTCAACACCATTCAACCTATTTTATTATCTGTATGGCACCTTCCTCACATAATACAGCTCAATTCTGGCCCCCCTTGGGCCATATTTGTGCTCTCCAGAACACCAATTTGAAGAAAAAACAAATACATTCATAAATGAAGATAAGACCTTGCTAATATTTAAACTACTTGAGCAAAAGGAGGGAGGTGGCAGGTGGTGGTGGGGGTGGCAAGATTTCTAAATGTGCCCAACTAATGCAATCAAAAAATGACTTAAATTGTTCCTGTATTTTTTTAAGTAAAAATAATCTTTTTATGTGCAAAAAATCAAATACTGGATTTTTTTTCCATGTAAACATCCTTCAAAGTCAGTGGCTGGATTCAAACCCCCATCCAGGGGTAGCTTCCTGCACCAAAGGCACTAGACTTTGCCTATGCACTATGGGCTTTTGGTGGGTTTCAGTTGTGCAAGAGACCCTATCAGCATCTGACAGGCCGTGGTGTCATTGCTAATGGCTGCCACTGCACAGGACACATCATAGCCATGATATAGGGAAGATTTGACAAGCTACATATAGGGAAGCCCGTCTGGTCCAGTGGGTAAGTTCCTACCTTACATGCAGGGTTCAATTCCAGGGCCTGACAGATGACACACTAAATCTCTCAGCAAGCATCTGTGCATTAACCACTTATTTTCTTGCAGTTTTCCTTCCAAATCCTGCAACCCCTTCACCACAAATACAGTCCAATCATTACTCGATACTCATTCACTCAGTCATTCCACTCCGCCATGCTACAGGCTGAACAAAAACCAACAAGAACAAGAGCTAGTTCAGCAAGCAAATTTAAAGCCTCTCTTTGGATTTATGTTGATGCTACTGCCCTCTAGTAATGTTATATGTCAACTGCAGCAAAATCAAAGGATTGAGAAAGGGGCAGTCCTATGCAAATAATCTCCTCCCATGATTACTTCTCTGAGCTTCCGTAGTGGTACGATGATAGGACCTTCAACAAATGGTCTTCAGCAGATTTCTAAAGTTGCCAAATTGTCTTAGGCTAAGGATTGTTCCAGTCAAAGGCCGTCAGATAAGGACCCCACCCTCACTTAGCAGGGTCCAGAATTACCTGCAGTAATCCTCTATACAGAACATGGGCGTTCGTGGGCGTTCGTGGGCCTACTGTAAAGGCTATATGCTAAAACTGGGATGTCTAAAGTCCCAGTCCCAGTCCCAGTCCCAGTCCCAGTCCTGGTCCCACTGTCAGAGGCACAGCATAACACAGCCTGCCAGACATGGCCGTGCAATGCCATGCCAAACCAAATGCTCCTTCCCCACACTTGCTGATTCATGCATTTTCAAGACATAATCAATCAGAGTCCTGACTTTGTCCTTTCCTATCACTTCAACATTCAACATACTATCTTCTGACTGCAGCTAATAAGGGCTCTTTCACCTGCACAAAATTTTACTCTGCATTAAATCAACACCATTCAACCTATTTTATTATCTGCATGGCACCTTCCTCACATAATACAGCTCAATTCTGGCCCCCCTTGGGCCATATTTGTGCTCTCCAGAACACCAATTTGAAATAAAAACGAATACATTCATAAGTGAAGATAAGACCTTGCTAATATTTAAACTACTTGAGCAAAAGGAGGGAGGTGGCAGGTGGTGGTGAGGGTGGCAAGATTTGTAAATGTGCCCAACTAATGCAATCAAAAAATGACTTAAATTGTTGCTGTATTTTTTTAAGTAAAAATAATCTTTTTATGTGCAAAAAATCAAATACTGGATTTTTTTTCCATGTAAACGTCCTTCAAAGTCAGTGGCTGGATTCAAACCCCCATCCAGGGGTAGCTTCCTGCACCAAAGGCACTAGACTTTGCCTATTCGATATAGGCTTTTGATGGTTTTCAGTTGTGCAAGAGACCCTATCAGCATCTGACAGGCCGTGGTGTCATTGCTAATGGCTGCCACTGTACAGGACACATCATAGCCATGATATAGGGAAGATTTGACTAGCTACATATAGGGAAGCCCGTCTGGTCCAGTGGGTAAGTTCCTGCTTTCCACCCAGACATGCAGGGTTCAATTCCAGGGCCCGACAGATGACACACTAAATCTCTCAGCAAGCATCTGTACATTAACCACTTATTTTCTTGCAGTTTTCCTTCCAAATCCTGCAACCCCTTCACCACAAATACAGTCCAATCATTCCTCGATACTCATTCACTCAGTCATTCCACTCCGCCATGCTACAGGGTGAACAAAAACCAACAAGAACAAGAGCTAGTTCAGCAAGCAAATTTAAAGCCTCTCTTTGGATTTATGTTGATGCTGCTGCCCTCTAGTAATGTTATATGTCAACTGCAGCATAATCAAAGGATTGAGAAAGGGGCAGTCCTATGCAAATAATCTCCTCCCATGATTACTTCTCTGAGCTTCCGTAGTGGTACGATGATAGGACCTTCAACAAATGGTCTTCAGCAGATTTCTAAAGTTGCCAAATTGTCTTAGGCTAAGGATTGTTCCAGTCGAAGGCCTTCAGATAAGGACCCCACCCTCACTTAGCAGGGTCCAGAATTACCTGCAGTAATCCTCTATACAGAACATGGGTGTTTGTGGGCCTACTGTGAAGGCTATATGCTAAAACTGGGATGTCTAAGGTCCCAGTCCTGGTCTCACTGTCAGAGGCACAGCATAACACAGCCTGCCAGACATGACTGTGCAATGCCATGCCAAACCAAATGCTCCTTCCCCACACTTGCTGATTCATGCATTTTCAAGACATAATCAATCAGAGGCCTGACTTTGTCCATTCCTATCACTTCAACATTCAACATACTATCTTCTGACTGCAGCTAATAAGGGCTCTTTCACCTGCACAAAATTTTACTCTGCATTAAATCAACACCATTCAACCTATTTTATTATCTGCATGGCACCTTCCTCACATAATACAGCTCAATTCTGGCCCCCCTTGGGCCATATTTGTGCTCTCCAGAACACCAATTTGAAGAAAAAACGAATACATTCATAAATGAAGATAAGACCTTGCTAATATTTAAACTACTTGAGCAAAAGGAGGGAGGTGGCAGGTGGTGGTGGGGGTGGCAAGATTTGTAAATGTGCCCAACTAATGCAATCAATAATGACTTAAATTGTTGCTGTATTTTTTTAAGTAAAAATAATCTTTTTATGTGCAAAAAAACAAATACTGGATTTTTTTCCGTGTAAACATCCTTCAAAGTCAGTGGCTGGATTCAAACCCCCATCCAGGGGTAGCTTCCTGCACCAAAGGCACTAGACTTTGCCTCTGAGCTATAGGCTTTTGATGGGTTTCTGTTGTGCAAGAGACCCTATCAGTATCTGACAGGCCGTGGTGTCATTGCTAATGGCTGCCACTGCACACGACACATCATAGCCATGATATAGGGAAGATTTGACAAGCTACATAAAGGGAACCCCGTCTGGTCCAGTGGGTAAATTCCTGCCTTCCACCCAGACATGCAGGGTTCAACTCCTGGGCCCGACAGATGACACACTCAATCTCTCAGGAAGCATCTGTGCATTAACCACTTGTTTTCTTGCAGTTTTCCTTCCAAATCCTGCAACCCCTTCACCACAAATACAGTCCAATCATTCCTCGATACTCATTCACTCAGTCATTCCACTCCGCCATGCTACAGGCTGAACAAAAACCAACAAGAACAAGAGCTAGTTCAGCAAGCAAATTTAAAGCCTCTCTTTGGATTTATGTTGATGCTGCTGCCCTCTAGTAATGTTATATGTCAACTGCAGCATAATCAAAGTATTGAGAAAGGGGCAGTCCTATGCAAATAATCTCCTCCCATGATTACTTCTCTGAGCTTCCGTAGTGGTACGATGATAGGACCTTCAACATATGGTCTTCAGCAGATTTCTAAAGTTGCCAAATTGTCTAGGCTAAGGATTGTTCCAGTCGAAGGCCTTCAGATAAGGACCCCACCCTCACTTAGCAGGGTCGAGAATTACCTGCAGTAATCCTCTATACAGAACATGGGTGTTCGTGAGCCTACTGTAAAAGCTATATGCTAAAACTGGGATGTCTAAAGTCCCAGTCCTGGTCTCACTGTCAGAGGCACAGCATAACACAGCCTGCCAGACATGGCCATGCAATGCCATGCCAAACCAAATGCTCCTTCCCCACACTTGCTGCATCATGCATTTTCAAGACAAAATCAATCAGAGGCCTGACTTTGTCCCTTTCCTATCACTTCAACATTCAACATACTACCTTCTGACTGCAGCTAATAAGGGCTCTTTCACCTGCACAAAATTTTACTCTGCATTAAATCAACACCATTCAACCTATTTTATTATCTGCATGGCACCTTCCTCACATAATACAGCTCAATTCTGGCCCTCCTTGGGCCATATTTGTGCTCTCCAGAACACCAATTTGAAATAAAAACGAATACATTCATAAATGAAGATAAGACCTTGCTAATATTTAAACTACTTGAGCAAAAGGAGGGAGGTGGCAGGTGGTGGTGAGGGTGGCAAGATTTGTAAATGTGCCCAACTAATGCAATCAAAAAATGACTTAAATTGTTGCTGTATTTTTTTAAGTAAAAATAATCTTTTTATGTGCAAAAAATCAAATACTGGATTTTTTTTCCATGTAAACATCCTTCAAAGTCAGTGGCTGGATTCAAACCCCCATCCAGGGGTAGCTTCCTGCACCAAAGGCACTAGACTTTGCCTATGCGCTATAGGCTTTTGATGGGTTTCAGTTGTGCAAGAGACCCTATCAGCATCTGACAGGCCGTGGTGTCATTGCTAATGGCTGCCACTGCACAGGACATCATAGCCATGATATAGGGAAGATTTGACAAGCTACATATAGGGAAGCCCGTCTGGTCCAGTGGGTAAGTTCCTGTCTTCCACCCAGACATGCAGGGTTCAATTCCAGGGCCCGACAGATGACACACTAAATCTCTCAGCAAGCATCTGTGCATTAACCACTTGTTTTCTTGCAGTTTTCCTTCCAAATCCTGCAACCCCTTCACCACAAATACAGTCCAATCATTCCTCGATACTCATTCACTCAGTCATTCCACTCCGCCATGCTACAGGGTGAACAAAAACCAACAAGAACAAGAGCTAGTTCAGCAAGCAAATTTATAGCCTCTCTTTGGATTTATGTTGATGCTGCTGCCCTCTAGTAATGTTATATGTCAACTGCAGCATAATCAAAGGATTGAGAAAGGGGCAGTCCTATGCAAATAATCTCCTCCCATGATTACTTCTCTGAGCTTCCGTAGTGGTACGATGATAGGACCTTCAACAAATGGTCTTCAGCAGATTTCTAAAGTTGCCAAATTGTCTTAGGCTAAGGATTGTTCCAGTCGAAGGCCTTCAGATAAGGACTCCACCCTCACTTAGCAGGGTCCAGAATTACCTGCAGTAATCCTCTATACAGAACATGGGCGTTTGTGGGCCTACTGTGAAGGCTATATGCTAAAACTGGGATGTCTAAAGTCCCAGTCCTGGTCTCACTGTCAGAGGCACAGCATAACACAGCCTGCCAGACATGACCGTGCAATGCCATGCCAAACCAAATGCTCCTTCCCCACACTTGCTGCATCATGCAATTTCAAGACATAATCAATCAGAGGCCTGACTTTGTCCTTTCCTACCATTTCAACATTCAACATACTACCTTCTGACTGCAGCTAGTAAGGACTCTTTCACCTGCACAAAATTTTACCCTGCATTAAGTCAACACCATTCAACCTATTTTATTATCTGTATGGCACCTTCCTCACATAATACAGCTCAATTCTGGCCCCCCTTGGGCCATATTTGTGCTCTCCAGAACACCAATTTGAAGAAAAAACAAATACATTCATAAATGAAGATAAGACCTTGCTAATATTTAAACTACTTGAGCAAAAGGAGGGAGGTGGCAGGTGGTGGTGGGGGTGGCAAGATTTCTAAATGTGCCCAACTAATGCAATCAAAAAATGACTTAAATTGTTCCTGTATTTTTTTAAGTAAAAATAATCTTTTTATGTGCAAAAAATCAAATACTGGATTTTTTTTCCATGTAAACATCCTTCAAAGTCAGTGGCTGGATTCAAACCCCCATCCAGGGGTAGCTTCCTGCACCAAAGGCACTAGACTTTGCCTATGCGATATAGGCTTTTGATGGTTTTCAGTTGTGCAAGAGACCCTATCAGCATCTGACAGGCCGTGGTGTCATTGCTAATGGCTGCCACTGTACAGGACACATCATAGCCATGATATAGGGAAGATTTGACTAGCTACATATAGGGAAGCCCGTCTGGTCCAGTGGGTAAGTTACTGCTTTCCACCCAGACATGCAGGGTTCAATTCCAGGGCCCGACAGATGACACACTAAATCTCTCAGCAAGCATCTGTACATTAACCACTTATTTTCTTGCAGTTTTCCTTCCAAATCCTGCAACCCCTTCACCACAAATACAGTCCAATCATTCCTCGATACTCATTCACTCAGTCATTCCACTCCGCCATGCTACAGGGTGAACAAAAACCAACAAGAACAAGAGCTAGTTCAGCAAGCAAATTTATAGCCTCTCTTTGGATTTATGTTGATGCTGCTGCCCTCTAGTAATGTTATATGTCAACTGCAGCATAATCAAAGGATTGAGAAAGGGGCAGTCCTATGCAAATAATCTCCTCCCATGATTACTTCTCTGAGCTTCCGTAGTGGTACGATGATAGGACCTTCAACAAATGGTCTTCAGCAGATTTCTAAAGTTGCCAAATTGTCTTAGGCTAAGGATTGTTCCAGTCGAAGGCCTTCAGATAAGGACCCCACCCTCACTTAGCAGGGTCCAGAATTACCTGCAGTAATCCTCTATACAGAACATGGGTGTTTGTGGGCCTACTGTGAAGGCTATATGCTAAAACTGGGATGTCTAAGGTCCCAGTCCTGGTCTCACTGTCAGAGGCACAGCATAACACAGCCTGCCAGACATGACCGTGCAATGCCATGCCAAACCAAATGCTCCTTCCCCACACTTGCTGATTCATGCATTTTCAAGACATAATCAATCAGAGGCCTGACTTTGTCCATTCCTATCACTTCAACATTCAACATACTATCTTCTGACTGCAGCTAATAAGGGCTCTTTCACCTGCACAAAATTTTACTCTGCATTAAATCAACACCATTCAACCTATTTTATTATCTGCATGGCACCTTCCTCACATAATACAGCTCAATTCTGGCCCCCCTTGGGCCATATTTGTGCTCTCCAGAACACCAATTTGAAGAAAAAACGAATACATTCATAAATGAAGATAAGACCTTGCTAATATTTAAACTTCTTGAGCAAAAGGAGGGAGGTGGCAGGTGGTGGTGGGGGTGGCAAGATTTGTAAATGTGCCCAACTAATGCAATCAATAATGACTTAAATTGTTGCTGTATTTTTTTAAGTAAAAATAATCTTTTTATGTGCAAAAAAACAAATACTGGATTTTTTTCCATGTAAACATCCTTCAAAGTCAGTGGCTGGATTCAAACCCCCATCCAGGGGTAGCTTCCTGCACCAAAGGCACTAGACTTTGCCTCTGAGCTATAGGCTTTTGATGGGTTTCTATTGTGCAAGAGACCCTATCAGTATCTGACAGGCCGTGGTGTCATTGCTAATGGCTGCCACTGCACACGACACATCATAGCCATGATATAGGGAAGATTTGACAAGCTACATAAAGGGAACCCCGTCTGGTCCAGTGGGTAAATTCCTGCCTTCCACCCAGACATGCAGGGTTCAACTCCTGGGCCCGACAGATGACACACTCAATCTCTCAGCAAGCATCTGTGCATTAACCACTTGTTTTCTTGCAGTTTTCCTTCCAAATCCTGCAACCCCTTCACCACAAATACAGTCCAATCATTCCTCGATACTCATTCACTCAGTCATTCCACTCCGCCATGCTACAGGCTGAACAAAAACCAACAAGAACAAGAGCTAGTTCAGCAAGCAAATTTAAAGCCTCTCTTTGGATTTATGTTGATGCTGCTGCCCTCTAGTAATGTTATATGTCAACTGCAGCATAATCAAAGTATTGAGAAAGGGGCAGTCCTATGCAAATAATCTCCTCCCATGATTACTTCTCTGAGCTTCCGTAGTGGTACGATGATAGGACCTTCAACATATGGTCTTCAGCAGATTTCTAAAGTTGCCAAATTGTCTTAGGCTAAGGATTGTTCCAGTCGAAGGCCTTCAGATAAGGACCCCACCCTCACTTAGCAGGGTCGAGAATTACCTGCAGTAATCCTCTATACAGAACATGGGTGTTCGTGGGCCTACTGTAAAAGCTATATGCTAAAACTGGGATGTCTAAAGTCCCAGTCCTGGTCTCACTGTCAGAGGCACAGCATAACACAGCCTGCCAGACATGGCCATGCAATGCCATGCCAAACCAAATGCTCCTTCCCCACACTTGCTGCATCATGCATTTTCAAGACAAAATCAATCAGAGGCCTGACTTTGTCCCTTTCCTATCACTTCAACATTCAACATACTACCTTCTGACTGCAGCTAATAAGGGCTCTTTCACCTGCACAAAATTTTACTCTGCATTAAATCAACACCATTCAACCTATTTTATTATCTGCATGGCACCTTCCTCACATAATACAGCTCAATTCTGGCCCTCCTTGGGCCATATTTGTGCTCTCCAGAACACCAATTTGAAATAAAAACGAATACATTCATAAATGAAGATAAGACCTTGCTAATATTTAAACTACTTGAGCAAAAGGAGGGAGGTGGCAGGTGGTGGTGAGGGTGGCAAGATTTGTAAATGTGCCCAACTAATGCAATCAAAAAATGACTTAAATTGTTGCTGTATTTTTTTAAGTAAAAATAATCTTTTTATGTGCAAAAAATCAAATACTGGATTTTTTTTCCATGTAAACATCCTTCAAAGTCAGTGGCTGGATTCAAACCCCCATCCAGGGGTAGCTTCCTGCACCAAAGGCACTAGACTTTGCCTATGCGCTATAGGCTTTTAATGGGTTTCAGTTGTGCAAGAGACCCTATCAGCATCTGACAGGCCGTGGTGTCATTGCTAATGGCTGCCACTGCACAGGACATCATAGCCATGATATAGGGAAGATTTGACAAGCTACATATAGGGAAGCCCGTCTGGTCCAGTGGGTAAGTTCCTGCCTTCCACCCAGACATGAAGGGTTCTATTCCAGGGCCCGACAGATGACACACTAAATCTCTCAGCAAGCATCTGTACATTAACCACTTATGTTCTTGCAGTTTTCCTTCCAAATCCTGCATCCCCTTCACCACAAATACAGTCCAATCATTCCTCGATACTCATTCACTCAGTCATTCCACTCCGCCATGCTACAGGGTGAACAAAAACCAACAAGAACAAGAGCTAGTTCAGCAAGCAAATTTATAGCCACTCTTTGGATTTATGTTGATGCTGCTGCCCTCTAGTAATGTTATATGTCAACTGCAGCATAATCAAAGGATTGAGAAAGGGGCAGTCCTATGCAAATAATCTCCTCCCATGATTACTTCTCTGAGCTTCCGTAGTGGTACGATGATAGGACCTTCAACAAATGGTCTTCAGCAGATTTCTAAAGTTGCCAAATTGTCTTAGGCTAAGGATTGTTCCAGTCGAAGGCCTTCAGATAAGGACCCCACCCTCACTTAGCAGGGTCCAGAATTACCTGCAGTAATCCTCTATACAGAACATGGGCGTTTGTGGGCCTACTGTGAAGGCTATATGCTAAAACTGGGATGTCTAAAGTCCCAGTCCTGGTCTCACTGTCAGAGGCACAGCATAACACAGCCTGCCAGACATGACCGTGCAATGCCATGCCAAACCAAATGCTCCTTCCCCACACTTGCTGCATCATGCAATTTCAAGACATAATCAATCAGAGGCCTGACTTTGTCCTTTCCTACCATTTCAACATTCAACATACTACCTTCTGACTGCAGCTAGTAAGGACTCTTTCACCTGCACAAAATTTTACCCTGCATTAAGTCAACACCATTCAACCTATTTTATTATCTGTATGGCACCTTCCTCACATAATACAGCTCAATTCTGGCCCCCCTTGGGCCATATTTGTGCTCTCCAGAACACCAATTTGAAGAAAAAACAAATACATTCATAAATGAAGATAAGACCTTGCTAATATTTAAACTACTTGAGCAAAAGGAGGGAGGTGGCAGGTGGTGGTGGGGGTGGCAAGATTTCTAAATGTGCCCAACTAATGCAATCAAAAAATGACTTAAATTGTTCCTGTATTTTTTTAAGTAAAAATAATCTTTTTATGTGCAAAAAATCAAATACTGGATTTTTTTTCCATGTAAACATCCTTCAAAGTCAGTGGCTGGATTCAAACCCCCATCCAGGGGTAGCTTCCTGCACCAAAGGCACTAGACTTTGCCTATGCACTATGGGCTTTTGGTGGGTTTCAGTTGTGCAAGAGACCCTATCAGCATCTGACAGGCCGTGGTGTCATTGCTAATGGCTGCCACTGCACAGGACACATCATAGCCATGATATAGGGAAGATTTGACAAGCTACATATAGGGAAGCCCGTCTGGTCCAGTGGGTAAGTTCCTACCTTACATGCAGGGTTCAATTCCAGGGCCTGACAGATGACACACTAAATCTCTCAGCAAGCATCTGTGCATTAACCACTTATTTTCTTGCAGTTTTCCTTCCAAATCCTGCAACCCCTTCACCACAAATACAGTCCAATCATTACTCGATACTCATTCACTCAGTCATTCCACTCCGCCATGCTACAGGCTGAACAAAAACCAACAAGAACAAGAGCTAGTTCAGCAAGCAAATTTAAAGCCTCTCTTTGGATTTATGTTGATGCTACTGCCCTCTAGTAATGTTATATGTCAACTGCAGCAAAATCAAAGGATTGAGAAAGGGGCAGTCCTATGCAAATAATCTCCTCCCATGATTACTTCTCTGAGCTTCCGTAGTGGTACGATGATAGGACCTTCAACAAATGGTCTTCAGCAGATTTCTAAAGTTGCCAAATTGTCTTAGGCTAAGGATTGTTCCAGTCAAAGGCCGTCAGATAAGGACCCCACCCTCACTTAGCAGGGTCCAGAATTACCTGCAGTAATCCTCTATACAGAACATGGGCGTTCGTGGGCGTTCGTGGGCCTACTGTAAAGGCTATATGCTAAAACTGGGATGTCTAAAGTCCCAGTCCCAGTCCCAGTCCCAGTCCCAGTCCCAGTCCCAGTCCTGGTCTCACTGTCAGAGGCACAGCATAACACAGCCTGCCAGACATGGCCGTGCAATGCCATGCCAAACCAAATGCTCCTTCCCCACACTTGCTGATTCATGCATTTTCAAGACATAATCAATCAGAGTCCTGACTTTGTCCTTTCCTATCACTTCAACATTCAACATACTATCTTCTGACTGCAGCTAATAAGGGCTCTTTCACCTGCACAAAATTTTACTCTGCATTAAATCAACACCATTCAACCTATTTTATTATCTGCATGGCACCTTCCTCACATAATACAGCTCAATTCTGGCCCCCCTTGGGCCATATTTGTGCTCTCCAGAACACCAATTTGAAATAAAAACGAATACATTCATAAGTGAAGATAAGACCTTGCTAATATTTAAACTACTTGAGCAAAAGGAGGGAGGTGGCAGGTGGTGGTGAGGGTGGCAAGATTTGTAAATGTGCCCAACTAATGCAATCAAAAAATGACTTAAATTGTTGCTGTATTTTTTTAAGTAAAAATAATCTTTTTATGTGCAAAAAATCAAATACTGGATTTTTTTTCCATGTAAACGTCCTTCAAAGTCAGTGGCTGGATTCAAACCCCCATCCAGGGGTAGCTTCCTGCACCAAAGGCACTAGACTTTGCCTATTCGATATAGGCTTTTGATGGTTTTCAGTTGTGCAAGAGACCCTATCAGCATCTGACAGGCCGTGGTGTCATTGCTAATGGCTGCCACTGTACAGGACACATCATAGCCATGATATAGGGAAGATTTGACTAGCTACATATAGGGAAGCCCGTCTGGTCCAGTGGGTAAGTTCCTGCTTTCCACCCAGACATGCAGGGTTCAATTCCAGGGCCCGACAGATGACACACTAAATCTCTCAGCAAGCATCTGTACATTAACCACTTATTTTCTTGCAGTTTTCCTTCCAAATCCTGCAACCCCTTCACCACAAATACAGTCCAATCATTCCTCGATACTCATTCACTCAGTCATTCCACTCCGCCATGCTACAGGGTGAACAAAAACCAACAAGAACAAGAGCTAGTTCAGCAAGCAAATTTAAAGCCTCTCTTTGGATTTATGTTGATGCTGCTGCCCTCTAGTAATGTTATATGTCAACTGCAGCATAATCAAAGGATTGAGAAAGGGGCAGTCCTATGCAAATAATCTCCTCCCATGATTACTTCTCTGAGCTTCCGTAGTGGTACGATGATAGGACCTTCAACAAATGGTCTTCAGCAGATTTCTAAAGTTGCCAAATTGTCTTAGGCTAAGGATTGTTCCAGTCGAAGGCCTTCAGATAAGGACCCCACCCTCACTTAGCAGGGTCCAGAATTACCTGCAGTAATCCTCTATACAGAACATGGGTGTTTGTGGGCCTACTGTGAAGGCTATATGCTAAAACTGGGATGTCTAAGGTCCCAGTCCTGGTCTCACTGTCAGAGGCACAGCATAACACAGCCTGCCAGACATGACCGTGCAATGCCATGCCAAACCAAATGCTCCTTCCCCACACTTGCTGATTCATGCATTTTCAAGACATAATCAATCAGAGGCCTGACTTTGTCCATTCCTATCACTTCAACATTCAACATACTATCTTCTGACTGCAGCTAATAAGGGCTCTTTCACCTGCACAAAATTTTACTCTGCATTAAATCAACACCATTCAACCTATTTTATTATCTGCATGGCACCTTCCTCACATAATACAGCTCAATTCTGGCCCCCCTTGGGCCATATTTGTGCTCTCCAGAACACCAATTTGAAGAAAAAACGAATACATTCATAAATGAAGATAAGACCTTGCTAATATTTAAACTACTTGAGCAAAAGGAGGGAGGTGGCAGGTGGTGGTGGGGGTGGCAAGATTTGTAAATGTGCCCAACTAATGCAATCAATAATGACTTAAATTGTTGCTGTATTTTTTTAAGTAAAAATAATCTTTTTATGTGCAAAAAAACAGATACTGGATTTTTTTCCGTGTAAACATCCTTCAAAGTCAGTGGCTGGATTCAAACCCCCATCCAGGGGTAGCTTCCTGCACCAAAGGCACTAGACTTTGCCTCTGAGCTATAGGCTTTTGATGGGTTTCTGTTGTGCAAGAGACCCTATCAGTATCTGACAGGCCGTGGTGTCATTGCTAATGGCTGCCACTGCACACGACACATCATAGCCATGATATAGGGAAGATTTGACAAGCTACATAAAGGGAACCCCGTCTGGTCCAGTGGGTAAATTCCTGCCTTCCACCCAGACATGCAGGGTTCAACTCCTGGGCCCGACAGATGACACACTCAATCTCTCAGGAAGCATCTGTGCATTAACCACTTGTTTTCTTGCAGTTTTCCTTCCAAATCCTGCAACCCCTTCACCACAAATACAGTCCAATCATTCCTCGATACTCATTCACTCAGTCATTCCACTCCGCCATGCTACAGGCTGAACAAAAACCAACAAGAACAAGAGCTAGTTCAGCAAGCAAATTTAAAGCCTCTCTTTGGATTTATGTTGATGCTGCTGCCCTCTAGTAATGTTATATGTCAACTGCAGCATAATCAAAGTATTGAGAAAGGGGCAGTCCTATGCAAATAATCTCCTCCCATGATTACTTCTCTGAGCTTCCGTAGTGGTACGATGATAGGACCTTCAACATATGGTCTTCAGCAGATTTCTAAAGTTGCCAAATTGTCTAGGCTAAGGATTGTTCCAGTCGAAGGCCTTCAGATAAGGACCCCACCCTCACTTAGCAGGGTCGAGAATTACCTGCAGTAATCCTCTATACAGAACATGGGTGTTCGTGAGCCTACTGTAAAAGCTATATGCTAAAACTGGGATGTCTAAAGTCCCAGTCCTGGTCTCACTGTCAGAGGCACAGCATAACACAGCCTGCCAGACATGGCCATGCAATGCCATGCCAAACCAAATGCTCCTTCCCCACACTTGCTGCATCATGCATTTTCAAGACAAAATCAATCAGAGGCCTGACTTTGTCCCTTTCCTATCACTTCAACATTCAACATACTACCTTCTGACTGCAGCTAATAAGGGCTCTTTCACCTGCACAAAATTTTACTCTGCATTAAATCAACACCATTCAACCTATTTTATTATCTGCATGGCACCTTCCTCACATAATACAGCTCAATTCTGGCCCTCCTTGGGCCATATTTGTGCTCTCCAGAACACCAATTTGAAATAAAAACGAATACATTCATAAATGAAGATAAGACCTTGCTAATATTTAAACTACTTGAGCAAAAGGAGGGAGGTGGCAGGTGGTGGTGAGGGTGGCAAGATTTGTAAATGTGCCCAACTAATGCAATCAAAAAATGACTTAAATTGTTGCTGTATTTTTTTAAGTAAAAATAATCTTTTTATGTGCAAAAAATCAAATACTGGATTTTTTTTCCATGTAAACATCCTTCAAAGTCAGTGGCTGGATTCAAACCCCCATCCAGGGGTAGCTTCCTGCACCAAAGGCACTAGACTTTGCCTATGCGCTATAGGCTTTTGATGGGTTTCAGTTGTGCAAGAGACCCTATCAGCATCTGACAGGCCGTGGTGTCATTGCTAATGGCTGCCACTGCACAGGACATCATAGCCATGATATAGGGAAGATTTGACAAGCTACATATAGGGAAGCCCGTCTGGTCCAGTGGGTAAGTTCCTGTCTTCCACCCAGACATGCAGGGTTCAATTCCAGGGCCCGACAGATGACACACTAAATCTCTCAGCAAGCATCTGTGCATTAACCACTTGTTTTCTTGCAGTTTTCCTTCCAAATCCTGCAACCCCTTCACCACAAATACAGTCCAATCATTCCTCGATACTCATTCACTCAGTCATTCCACTCCGCCATGCTACAGGGTGAACAAAAACCAACAAGAACAAGAGCTAGTTCAGCAAGCAAATTTATAGCCTCTCTTTGGATTTATGTTGATGCTGCTGCCCTCTAGTAATGTTATATGTCAACTGCAGCATAATCAAAGGATTGAGAAAGGGGCAGTCCTATGCAAATAATCTCCTCCCATGATTACTTCTCTGAGCTTCCGTAGTGGTACGATGATAGGACCTTCAACAAATGGTCTTCAGCAGATTTCTAAAGTTGCCAAATTGTCTTAGGCTAAGGATTGTTCCAGTCGAAGGCCTTCAGATAAGGACTCCACCCTCACTTAGCAGGGTCCAGAATTACCTGCAGTAATCCTCTATACAGAACATGGGCGTTTGTGGGCCTACTGTGAAGGCTATATGCTAAAACTGGGATGTCTAAAGTCCCAGTCCTGGTCTCACTGTCAGAGGCACAGCATAACACAGCCTGCCAGACATGACCGTGCAATGCCATGCCAAACCAAATGCTCCTTCCCCACACTTGCTGCATCATGCAATTTCAAGACATAATCAATCAGAGGCCTGACTTTGTCCTTTCCTACCATTTCAACATTCAACATACTACCTTCTGACTGCAGCTAGTAAGGACTCTTTCACCTGCACAAAATTTTACCCTGCATTAAGTCAACACCATTCAACCTATTTTATTATCTGTATGGCACCTTCCTCACATAATACAGCTCAATTCTGGCCCCCCTTGGGCCATATTTGTGCTCTCCAGAACACCAATTTGAAGAAAAAACAAATACATTCATAAATGAAGATAAGACCTTGCTAATATTTAAACTACTTGAGCAAAAGGAGGGAGGTGGCAGGTGGTGGTGGGGGTGGCAAGATTTCTAAATGTGCCCAACTAATGCAATCAAAAAATGACTTAAATTGTTCCTGTATTTTTTTAAGTAAAAATAATCTTTTTATGTGCAAAAAATCAAATACTGGATTTTTTTTCCATGTAAACATCCTTCAAAGTCAGTGGCTGGATTCAAACCCCCATCCAGGGGTAGCTTCCTGCACCAAAGGCACTAGACTTTGCCTATGCACTATGGGCTTTTGGTGGGTTTCAGTTGTGCAAGAGACCCTATCAGCATCTGACAGGCCGTGGTGTCATTGCTAATGGCTGCCACTGCACAGGACACATCATAGCCATGATATAGGGAAGATTTGACAAGCTACATATAGGGAAGCCCGTCTGGTCCAGTGGGTAAGTTCCTACCTTACATGCAGGGTTCAATTCCAGGGCCTGACAGATGACACACTAAATCTCTCAGCAAGCATCTGTGCATTAACCACTTATTTTCTTGCAGTTTTCCTTCCAAATCCTGCAACCCCTTCACCACAAATACAGTCCAATCATTACTCGATACTCATTCACTCAGTCATTCCACTCCGCCATGCTACAGGCTGAACAAAAACCAACAAGAACAAGAGCTAGTTCAGCAAGCAAATTTAAAGCCTCTCTTTGGATTTATGTTGATGCTACTGCCCTCTAGTAATGTTATATGTCAACTGCAGCAAAATCAAAGGATTGAGAAAGGGGCAGTCCTATGCAAATAATCTCCTCCCATGATTACTTCTCTGAGCTTCCGTAGTGGTACGATGATAGGACCTTCAACAAATGGTCTTCAGCAGATTTCTAAAGTTGCCAAATTGTCTTAGGCTAAGGATTGTTCCAGTCAAAGGCCGTCAGATAAGGACCCCACCCTCACTTAGCAGGGTCCAGAATTACCTGCAGTAATCCTCTATACAGAACATGGGCGTTCGTGGGCGTTCGTGGGCCTACTGTAAAGGCTATATGCTAAAACTGGGATGTCTAAAGTCCCAGTCCCAGTCCCAGTCCCAGTCCTGGTCTCACTGTCAGAGGCACAGCATAACACAGCCTGCCAGACATGGCCGTGCAATGCCATGCCAAACCAAATGCTCCTTCCCCACACTTGCTGATTCATGCATTTTCAAGACATAATCAATCAGAGTCCTGACTTTGTCCTTTCCTATCACTTCAACATTCAACATACTATCTTCTGACTGCAGCTAATAAGGGCTCTTTCACCTGCACAAAATTTTACTCTGCATTAAATCAACACCATTCAACCTATTTTATTATCTGCATGGCACCTTCCTCACATAATACAGCTCAATTCTGGCCCCCCTTGGGCCATATTTGTGCTCTCCAGAACACCAATTTGAAATAAAAACGAATACATTCATAAGTGAAGATAAGACCTTGCTAATATTTAAACTACTTGAGCAAAAGGAGGGAGGTGGCAGGTGGTGGTGAGGGTGGCAAGATTTGTAAATGTGCCCAACTAATGCAATCAAAAAATGACTTAAATTGTTGCTGTATTTTTTTAAGTAAAAATAATCTTTTTATGTGCAAAAAATCAAATACTGGATTTTTTTTCCATGTAAACGTCCTTCAAAGTCAGTGGCTGGATTCAAACCCCCATCCAGGGGTAGCTTCCTGCACCAAAGGCACTAGACTTTGCCTATTCGATATAGGCTTTTGATGGTTTTCAGTTGTGCAAGAGACCCTATCAGCATCTGACAGGCCGTGGTGTCATTGCTAATGGCTGCCACTGTACAGGACACATCATAGCCATGATATAGGGAAGATTTGACTAGCTACATATAGGGAAGCCCGTCTGGTCCAGTGGGTAAGTTCCTGCTTTCCACCCAGACATGCAGGGTTCAATTCCAGGGCCCGACAGATGACACACTAAATCTCTCAGCAAGCATCTGTACATTAACCACTTATTTTCTTGCAGTTTTCCTTCCAAATCCTGCAACCCCTTCACCACAAATACAGTCCAATCATTCCTCGATACTCATTCACTCAGTCATTCCACTCCGCCATGCTACAGGGTGAACAAAAACCAACAAGAACAAGAGCTAGTTCAGCAAGCAAATTTATAGCCTCTCTTTGGATTTATGTTGATGCTGCTGCCCTCTAGTAATGTTATATGTCAACTGCAGCATAATCAAAGGATTGAGAAAGGGGCAGTCCTATGCAAATAATCTCCTCCCATGAATACTTCTCTGAGCTTCCGTAGTGGTACGATGATAGGACCTTCAACAAATGGTCTTCAGCAGATTTCTAAAGTTGCCAAATTGTCTTAGGCTAAGGATTGTTCCAGTCGAAGGCCTTCAGATAAGGACCCCACCCTCACTTAGCAGGGTCCAGAATTACCTGCAGTAATCCTCTATACAGAACATGGGTGTTTGTGGGCCTACTGTGAAGGCTATATGCTAAAACTGGGATGTCTAAGGTCCCAGTCCTGGTCTCACTGTCAGAGGCACAGCATAACACAGCCTGCCAGACATGACCGTGCAATGCCATGCCAAACCAAATGCTCCTTCCCCACACTTGCTGATTCATGCATTTTCAAGACATAATCAATCAGAGGCCTGACTTTGTCCATTCCTATCACTTCAACATTCAACATACTATCTTCTGACTGCAGCTAATAAGGGCTCTTTCACCTGCACAAAATTTTACTCTGCATTAAATCAACACCATTCAACCTATTTTATTATCTGCATGGCACCTTCCTCACATAATACAGCTCAATTCTGGCCCCCCTTGGGCCATATTTGTGCTCTCCAGAACACCAATTTGAAGAAAAAACGAATACATTCATAAATGAAGATAAGACCTTGCTAATATTTAAACTACTTGAGCAAAAGGAGGGAGGTGGCAGGTGGTGGTGGGGGTGGCAAGATTTGTAAATGTGCCCAACTAATGCAATCAATAATGACTTAAATTGTTGCTGTATTTTTTTAAGTAAAAATAATCTTTTTATGTGCAAAAAAACAAATACTGGATTTTTTTCCGTGTAAACATCCTTCAAAGTCAGTGGCTGGATTCAAACCCCCATCCAGGGGTAGCTTCCTGCACCAAAGGCACTAGACTTTGCCTCTGAGCTATAGGCTTTTGATGGGTTTCTGTTGTGCAAGAGACCCTATCAGTATCTGACAGGCCGTGGTGTCATTGCTAATGGCTGCCACTGCACACGACACATCATAGCCATGATATAGGGAAGATTTGACAAGCTACATAAAGGGAACCCCGTCTGGTCCAGTGGGTAAATTCCTGCCTTCCACCCAGACATGCAGGGTTCAACTCCTGGGCCCGACAGATGACACACTCAATCTCTCAGCAAGCATCTGTGCATTAACCACTTGTTTTCTTGCAGTTTTCCTTCCAAATCCTGCAACCCCTTCACCACAAATACAGTCCAATCATTCCTCGATACTCATTCACTCAGTCATTCCACTCCGCCATGCTACAGGCTGAACAAAAACCAACAAGAACAAGAGCTAGTTCAGCAAGCAAATTTAAAGCCTCTCTTTGGATTTATGTTGATGCTGCTGCCCTCTAGTAATGTTATATGTCAACTGCAGCATAATCAAAGTATTGAGAAAGGGGCAGTCCTATGCAAATAATCTCCTCCCATGATTACTTCTCTGAGCTTCCGTAGTGGTACGATGATAGGACCTTCAACATATGGTCTTCAGCAGATTTCTAAAGTTGCCAAATTGTCTAGGCTAAGGATTGTTCCAGTCGAAGGCCTTCAGATAAGGACCCCACCCTCACTTAGCAGGGTCGAGAATTACCTGCAGTAATCCTCTATACAGAACATGGGTGTTCGTGAGCCTACTGTAAAAGCTATATGCTAAAACTGGGATGTCTAAAGTCCCAGTCCTGGTCTCACTGTCAGAGGCACAGCATAACACAGCCTGCCAGACATGGCCATGCAATGCCATGCCAAACCAAATGCTCCTTCCCCACACTTGCTGCATCATGCATTTTCAAGACAAAATCAATCAGAGGCCTGACTTTGTCCCTTTCCTATCACTTCAACATTCAACATACTACCTTCTGACTGCAGCTAATAAGGGCTCTTTCACCTGCACAAAATTTTACTCTGCATTAAATCAACACCATTCAACCTATTTTATTATCTGCATGGCACCTTCCTCACATAATACAGCTCAATTCTGGCCCTCCTTGGGCCATATTTGTGCTCTCCAGAACACCAATTTGAAATAAAAACGAATACATTCATAAATGAAGATAAGACCTTGCTAATATTTAAACTACTTGAGCAAAAGGAGGGAGGTGGCAGGTGGTGGTGAGGGTGGCAAGATTTGTAAATGTGCCCAACTAATGCAATCAAAAAATGACTTAAATTGTTGCTGTATTTTTTTAAGTAAAAATAATCTTTTTATGTGCAAAAAATCAAATACTGGATTTTTTTTCCATGTAAACATCCTTCAAAGTCAGTGGCTGGATTCAAACCCCCATCCAGGGGTAGCTTCCTGCACCAAAGGCACTAGACTTTGCCTATGCGCTATAGGCTTTTGATGGGTTTCAGTTGTGCAAGAGACCCTATCAGCATCTGACAGGCCGTGGTGTCATTGCTAATGGCTGCCACTGCACAGGACATCATAGCCATGATATAGGGAAGATTTGACAAGCTACATATAGGGAAGCCCGTCTGGTCCAGTGGGTAAGTTCCTGTCTTCCACCCAGACATGCAGGGTTCAATTCCAGGGCCCGACAGATGACACACTAAATCTCTCAGCAAGCATCTGTGCATTAACCACTTGTTTTCTTGCAGTTTTCCTTCCAAATCCTGCAACCCCTTCACCACAAATACAGTCCAATCATTCCTCGATACTCATTCACTCAGTCATTCCACTCCGCCATGCTACAGGGTGAACAAAAACCAACAAGAACAAGAGCTAGTTCAGCAAGCAAATTTATAGCCTCTCTTTGGATTTATGTTGATGCTGCTGCCCTCTAGTAATGTTATATGTCAACTGCAGCATAATCAAAGGATTGAGAAAGGGGCAGTCCTATGCAAATAATCTCCTCCCATGATTACTTCTCTGAGCTTCCGTAGTGGTACGATGATAGGACCTTCAACAAATGGTCTTCAGCAGATTTCTAAAGTTGCCAAATTGTCTTAGGCTAAGGATTGTTCCAGTCGAAGGCCTTCAGATAAGGACTCCACCCTCACTTAGCAGGGTCCAGAATTACCTGCAGTAATCCTCTATACAGAACATGGGCGTTTGTGGGCCTACTGTGAAGGCTATATGCTAAAACTGGGATGTCTAAAGTCCCAGTCCTGGTCTCACTGTCAGAGGCACAGCATAACACAGCCTGCCAGACATGACCGTGCAATGCCATGCCAAACCAAATGCTCCTTCCCCACACTTGCTGCATCATGCAATTTCAAGACATAATCAATCAGAGGCCTGACTTTGTCCTTTCCTACCATTTCAACATTCAACATACTACCTTCTGACTGCAGCTAGTAAGGACTCTTTCACCTGCACAAAATTTTACCCTGCATTAAGTCAACACCATTCAACCTATTTTATTATCTGTATGGCACCTTCCTCACATAATACAGCTCAATTCTGGCCCCCCTTGGGCCATATTTGTGCTCTCCAGAACACCAATTTGAAGAAAAAACAAATACATTCATAAATGAAGATAAGACCTTGCTAATATTTAAACTACTTGAGCAAAAGGAGGGAGGTGGCAGGTGGTGGTGGGGGTGGCAAGATTTCTAAATGTGCCCAACTAATGCAATCAAAAAATGACTTAAATTGTTCCTGTATTTTTTTAAGTAAAAATAATCTTTTTATGTGCAAAAAATCAAATACTGGATTTTTTTTCCATGTAAACATCCTTCAAAGTCAGTGGCTGGATTCAAACCCCCATCCAGGGGTAGCTTCCTGCACCAAAGGCACTAGACTTTGCCTATGCACTATGGGCTTTTGGTGGGTTTCAGTTGTGCAAGAGACCCTATCAGCATCTGACAGGCCGTGGTGTCATTGCTAATGGCTGCCACTGCACAGGACACATCATAGCCATGATATAGGGAAGATTTGACAAGCTACATATAGGGAAGCCCGTCTGGTCCAGTGGGTAAGTTCCTACCTTACATGCAGGGTTCAATTCCAGGGCCTGACAGATGACACACTAAATCTCTCAGCAAGCATCTGTGCATTAACCACTTATTTTCTTGCAGTTTTCCTTCCAAATCCTGCAACCCCTTCACCACAAATACAGTCCAATCATTACTCGATACTCATTCACTCAGTCATTCCACTCCGCCATGCTACAGGCTGAACAAAAACCAACAAGAACAAGAGCTAGTTCAGCAAGCAAATTTAAAGCCTCTCTTTGGATTTATGTTGATGCTACTGCCCTCTAGTAATGTTATATGTCAACTGCAGCAAAATCAAAGGATTGAGAAAGGGGCAGTCCTATGCAAATAATCTCCTCCCATGATTACTTCTCTGAGCTTCCGTAGTGGTACGATGATAGGACCTTCAACAAATGGTCTTCAGCAGATTTCTAAAGTTGCCAAATTGTCTTAGGCTAAGGATTGTTCCAGTCAAAGGCCGTCAGATAAGGACCCCACCCTCACTTAGCAGGGTCCAGAATTACCTGCAGTAATCCTCTATACAGAACATGGGCGTTCGTGGGCCTACTGTAAAGGCTATATGCTAAAACTGGGATGTCTAAAGTCCCAGTCCCAGTCCCAGTCCCAGTCCCAGTCCTGGTCTCACTGTCAGAGGCACAGCATAACACAGCCTGCCAGACATGGCCGTGCAATGCCATGCCAAACCAAATGCTCCTTCCCCACACTTGCTGATTCATGCATTTTCAAGACATAATCAATCAGAGTCCTGACTTTGTCCTTTCCTATCACTTCAACATTCAACATACTATCTTCTGACTGCAGCTAATAAGGGCTCTTTCACCTGCACAAAATTTTACTCTGCATTAAATCAACACCATTCAACCTATTTTATTATCTGCATGGCACCTTCCTCACATAATACAGCTCAATTCTGGCCCCCCTTGGGCCATATTTGTGCTCTCCAGAACACCAATTTGAAATAAAAACGAATACATTCATAAGTGAAGATAAGACCTTGCTAATATTTAAACTACTTGAGCAAAAGGAGGGAGGTGGCAGGTGGTGGTGAGGGTGGCAAGATTTGTAAATGTGCCCAACTAATGCAATCAAAAAATGACTTAAATTGTTGCTGTATTTTTTTAAGTAAAAATAATCTTTTTATGTGCAAAAAATCAAATACTGGATTTTTTTTCCATGTAAACGTCCTTCAAAGTCAGTGGCTGGATTCAAACCCCCATCCAGGGGTAGCTTCCTGCACCAAAGGCACTAGACTTTGCCTATTCGATATAGGCTTTTGATGGTTTTCAGTTGTGCAAGAGACCCTATCAGCATCTGACAGGCCGTGGTGTCATTGCTAATGGCTGCCACTGTACAGGACACATCATAGCCATGATATAGGGAAGATTTGACTAGCTACATATAGGGAAGCCCGTCTGGTCCAGTGGGTAAGTTCCTGCTTTCCACCCAGACATGCAGGGTTCAATTCCAGGGCCCGACAGATGACACACTAAATCTCTCAGCAAGCATCTGTACATTAACCACTTATTTTCTTGCAGTTTTCCTTCCAAATCCTGCAACCCCTTCACCACAAATACAGTCCAATCATTCCTCGATACTCATTCACTCAGTCATTCCACTCCGCCATGCTACAGGGTGAACAAAAACCAACAAGAACAAGAGCTAGTTCAGCAAGCAAATTTATAGCCTCTCTTTGGATTTATGTTGATGCTGCTGCCCTCTAGTAATGTTATATGTCAACTGCAGCATAATCAAAGGATTGAGAAAGGGGCAGTCCTATGCAAATAATCTCCTCCCATGATTACTTCTCTGAGCTTCCGTAGTGGTACGATGATAGGACCTTCAACAAATGGTCTTCAGCAGATTTCTAAAGTTGCCAAATTGTCTTAGGCTAAGGATTGTTCCAGTCGAAGGCCTTCAGATAAGGACCCCACCCTCACTTAGCAGGGTCCAGAATTACCTGCAGTAATCCTCTATACAGAACATGGGTGTTTGTGGGCCTACTGTGAAGGCTATATGCTAAAACTGGGATGTCTAAGGTCCCAGTCCTGGTCTCACTGTCAGAGGCACAGCATAACACAGCCTGCCAGACATGACCGTGCAATGCCATGCCAAACCAAACCAAATGCTCCTTCCCCACACTTGCTGATTCATGCATTTTCAAGACATAATCAATCAGAGGCCTGACTTTGTCCATTCCTATCACTTCAACATTCAACATACTATCTTCTGACTGCAGCTAATAAGGTCTCTTTCACCTGCACAAAATTTTACTCTGCATTAAATCAACACCATTCAACCTATTTTATTATCTGCATGGCACCTTCCTCACATAATACAGCTCAATTCTGGCCCCCCTTGGGCCATATTTGTGCTCTCCAGAACACCAATTTGAAGAAAAAACGAATACATTCATAAATGAAGATAAGACCTTGCTAATATTTAAACTACTTGAGCAAAAGGAGGGAGGTGGCAGGTGGTGGTGGGGGTGGCAAGATTTGTAAATGTGCCCAACTAATGCAATCAATAATGACTTAAATTGTTGCTGTATTTTTTTAAGTAAAAATAATCTTTTTATGTGCAAAAAAACAAATACTGGATTTTTTTCCGTGTAAACATCCTTCAAAGTCAGTGGCTGGATTCAAACCCCCATCCAGGGGTAGCTTCCTGCACCAAAGGCACTAGACTTTGCCTCTGAGCTATAGGCTTTTGATGGGTTTCTGTTGTGCAAGAGACCCTATCAGTATCTGACAGGCCGTGGTGTCATTGCTAATGGCTGCCACTGCACACGACACATCATAGCCATGATATAGGGAAGATTTGACAAGCTACATAAAGGGAACCCCGTCTGGTCCAGTGGGTAAATTCCTGCCTTCCACCCAGACATGCAGGGTTCAACTCCTGGGCCCGACAGATGACACACTCAATCTCTCAGCAAGCATCTGTGCATTAACCACTTGTTTTCTTGCAGTTTTCCTTCCAAATCCTGCAACCCCTTCACCACAAATACAGTCCAATCATTCCTCGATACTCATTCACTCAGTCATTCCACTCCGCCATGCTACAGGCTGAACAAAAACCAACAAGAACAAGAGCTAGTTCAGCAAGCAAATTTAAAGCCTCTCTTTGGATTTATGTTGATGCTGCTGCCCTCTAGTAATGTTATATGTCAACTGCAGCATAATCAAAGTATTGAGAAAGGGGCAGTCCTATGCAAATAATCTCCTCCCATGATTACTTCTCTGAGCTTCCGTAGTGGTACGATGATAGGACCTTCAACATATGGTCTTCAGCAGATTTCTAAAGTTGCCAAATTGTCTAGGCTAAGGATTGTTCCAGTCGAAGGCCTTCAGATAAGGACCCCACCCTCACTTAGCAGGGTCGAGAATTACCTGCAGTAATCCTCTATACAGAACATGGGTGTTCGTGAGCCTACTGTAAAAGCTATATGCTAAAACTGGGATGTCTAAAGTCCCAGTCCTGGTCTCACTGTCAGAGGCACAGCATAACACAGCCTGCCAGACATGGCCATGCAATGCCATGCCAAACCAAATGCTCCTTCCCCACACTTGCTGCATCATGCATTTTCAAGACAAAATCAATCAGAGGCCTGACTTTGTCCCTTTCCTATCACTTCAACATTCAACATACTACCTTCTGACTGCAGCTAATAAGGGCTCTTTCACCTGCACAAAATTTTACTCTGCATTAAATCAACACCATTCAACCTATTTTATTATCTGCATGGCACCTTCCTCACATAATACAGCTCAATTCTGGCCCTCCTTGGGCCATATTTGTGCTCTCCAGAACACCAATTTGAAATAAAAACGAATACATTCATAAATGAAGATAAGACCTTGCTAATATTTAAACTACTTGAGCAAAAGGAGGGAGGTGGCAGGTGGTGGTGAGGGTGGCAAGATTTGTAAATGTGCCCAACTAATGCAATCAAAAAATGACTTAAATTGTTGCTGTATTTTTTTAAGTAAAAATAATCTTTTTATGTGCAAAAAATCAAATACTGGATTTTTTTTCCATGTAAACATCCTTCAAAGTCAGTGGCTGGATTCAAACCCCCATCCAGGGGTAGCTTCCTGCACCAAAGGCACTAGACTTTGCCTATGCGCTATAGGCTTTTGATGGGTTTCAGTTGTGCAAGAGACCCTATCAGCATCTGACAGGCCGTGGTGTCATTGCTAATGGCTGCCACTGCACAGGACATCATAGCCATGATATAGGGAAGATTTGACAAGCTACATATAGGGAAGCCCGTCTGGTCCAGTGGGTAAGTTCCTGTCTTCCACCCAGACATGCAGGGTTCAATTCCAGGGCCCGACAGATGACACACTAAATCTCTCAGCAAGCATCTGTGCATTAACCACTTGTTTTCTTGCAGTTTTCCTTCCAAATCCTGCAACCCCTTCACCACAAATACAGTCCAATCATTCCTCGATACTCATTCACTCAGTCATTCCACTCCGCCATGCTACAGGGTGAACAAAAACCAACAAGAACAAGAGCTAGTTCAGCAAGCAAATTTATAGCCTCTCTTTGGATTTATGTTGATGCTGCTGCCCTCTAGTAATGTTATATGTCAACTGCAGCATAATCAAAGGATTGAGAAAGGGGCAGTCCTATGCAAATAATCTCCTCCCATGATTACTTCTCTGAGCTTCCGTAGTGGTACGATGATAGGACCTTCAACAAATGGTCTTCAGCAGATTTCTAAAGTTGCCAAATTGTCTTAGGCTAAGGATTGTTCCAGTCGAAGGCCTTCAGATAAGGACTCCACCCTCACTTAGCAGGGTCCAGAATTACCTGCAGTAATCCTCTATACAGAACATGGGCGTTTGTGGGCCTACTGTGAAGGCTATATGCTAAAACTGGGATGTCTAAAGTCCCAGTCCTGGTCTCACTGTCAGAGGCACAGCATAACACAGCCTGCCAGACATGACCGTGCAATGCCATGCCAAACCAAATGCTCCTTCCCCACACTTGCTGCATCATGCAATTTCAAGACATAATCAATCAGAGGCCTGACTTTGTCCTTTCCTACCATTTCAACATTCAACATACTACCTTCTGACTGCAGCTAGTAAGGACTCTTTCACCTGCACAAAATTTTACCCTGCATTAAGTCAACACCATTCAACCTATTTTATTATCTGTATGGCACCTTCCTCACATAATACAGCTCAATTCTGGCCCCCCTTGGGCCATATTTGTGCTCTCCAGAACACCAATTTGAAGAAAAAACAAATACATTCATAAATGAAGATAAGACCTTGCTAATATTTAAACTACTTGAGCAAAAGGAGGGAGGTGGCAGGTGGTGGTGGGGGTGGCAAGATTTCTAAATGTGCCCAACTAATGCAATCAAAAAATGACTTAAATTGTTCCTGTATTTTTTTAAGTAAAAATAATCTTTTTATGTGCAAAAAATCAAATACTGGATTTTTTTTCCATGTAAACATCCTTCAAAGTCAGTGGCTGGATTCAAACCCCCATCCAGGGGTAGCTTCCTGCACCAAAGGGACTAGACTTTGCCTATGCACTATGGGCTTTTGGTGGGTTTCAGTTGTGCAAGAGACCCTATCAGCATCTGACAGGCCGTGGTGTCATTGCTAATGGCTGCCACTGCACAGGACACATCATAGCCATGATATAGGGAAGATTTGACAAGCTACATATAGGGAAGCCCGTCTGGTCCAGTGGGTAAGTTCCTACCTTACATGCAGGGTTCAATTCCAGGGCCTGACAGATGACACACTAAATCTCTCAGCAAGCATCTGTGCATTAACCACTTATTTTCTTGCAGTTTTCCTTCCAAATCCTGCAACCCCTTCACCACAAATACAGTCCAATCATTACTCGATACTCATTCACTCAGTCATTCCACTCCGCCATGCTACAGGCTGAACAAAAACCAACAAGAACAAGAGCTAGTTCAGCAAGCAAATTTAAAGCCTCTCTTTGGATTTATGTTGATGCTACTGCCCTCTAGTAATGTTATATGTCAACTGCAGCAAAATCAAAGGATTGAGAAAGGGGCAGTCCTATGCAAATAATCTCCTCCCATGATTACTTCTCTGAGCTTCCGTAGTGGTACGATGATAGGACCTTCAACAAATGGTCTTCAGCAGATTTCTAAAGTTGCCAAATTGTCTTAGGCTAAGGATTGTTCCAGTCAAAGGCCGTCAGATAAGGACCCCACCCTCACTTAGCAGGGTCCAGAATTACCTGCAGTAATCCTCTATACAGAACATGGGCGTTCGTGGGCCTACTGTAAAGGCTATATGCTAAAACTGGGATGTCTAAAGTCCCAGTCCCAGTCCCAGTCCTGGTCTCACTGTCAGAGGCACAGCATAACACAGCCTGCCAGACATGGCCGTGCAATGCCATGCCAAACCAAATGCTCCTTCCCCACACTTGCTGATTCATGCATTTTCAAGACATAATCAATCAGAGTCCTGACTTTGTCCTTTCCTATCACTTCAACATTCAACATACTATCTTCTGACTGCAGCTAATAAGGGCTCTTTCACCTGCACAAAATTTTACTCTGCATTAAATCAACACCATTCAACCTATTTTATTATCTGCATGGCACCTTCCTCACATAATACAGCTCAATTCTGGCCCCCCTTGGGCCATATTTGTGCTCTCCAGAACACCAATTTGAAATAAAAACGAATACATTCATAAGTGAAGATAAGACCTTGCTAATATTTAAACTACTTGAGCAAAAGGAGGGAGGTGGCAGGTGGTGGTGAGGGTGGCAAGATTTGTAAATGTGCCCAACTAATGCAATAAAAAAATGACTTAAATTGTTGCTGTATTTTTTTAAGTAAAAATAATCTTTTTATGTGCAAAAAATCAAATACTGGATTTTTTTTCCATGTAAACGTCCTTCAAAGTCAGTGGCTGGATTCAAACCCCCATCCAGGGGTAGCTTCCTGCACCAAAGGCACTAGACTTTGCCTATTCGATATAGGCTTTTGATGGTTTTCAGTTGTGCAAGAGACCCTATCAGCATCTGACAGGCCGTGGTGTCATTGCTAATGGCTGCCACTGTACAGGACACATCATAGCCATGATATAGGGAAGATTTGACTAGCTACATATAGGGAAGCCCGTCTGGTCCAGTGGGTAAGTTCCTGCTTTCCACCCAGACATGCAGGGTTCAATTCCAGGGCCCGACAGATGACACACTAAATCTCTCAGCAAGCATCTGTACATTAACCACTTATTTTCTTGCAGTTTTCCTTCCAAATCCTGCAACCCCTTCACCACAAATACAGTCCAATCATTCCTCGATACTCATTCACTCAGTCATTCCACTCCGCCATGCTACAGGGTGAACAAAAACCAACAAGAACAAGAGCTAGTTCAGCAAGCAAATTTATAGCCTCTCTTTGGATTTATGTTGATGCTGCTGCCCTCTAGTAATGTTATATGTCAACTGCAGCATAATCAAAGGATTGAGAAAGGGGCAGTCCTATGCAAATAATCTCCTCCCATGATTACTTCTCTGAGCTTCCGTAGTGGTACGATGATAGGACCTTCAACAAATGGTCTTCAGCAGATTTCTAAAGTTGCCAAATTGTCTTAGGCTAAGGATTGTTCCAGTCGAAGGCCTTCAGATAAGGACCCCACCCTCACTTAGCAGGGTCCAGAATTACCTGCAGTAATCCTCTATACAGAACATGGGTGTTTGTGGGCCTACTGTGAAGGCTATATGCTAAAACTGGGATGTCTAAGGTCCCAGTCCTGGTCTCACTGTCAGAGGCACAGCATAACACAGCCTGCCAGACATGACCGTGCAATGCCATGCCAAACCAAATGCTCCTTCCCCACACTTGCTGATTCATGCATTTTCAAGACATAATCAATCAGAGGCCTGACTTTGTCCATTCCTATCACTTCAACATTCAACATACTATCTTCTGACTGCAGCTAATAAGGGCTCTTTCACCTGCACAAAATTTTACTCTGCATTAAATCAACACCATTCAACCTATTTTATTATCTGCATGGCACCTTCCTCACATAATACAGCTCAATTCTGGCCCCCCTTGGGCCATATTTGTGCTCTCCAGAACACCAATTTGAAGAAAAAACGAATACATTCATAAATGAAGATAAGACCTTGCTAATATTTAAACTACTTGAGCAAAAGGAGGGAGGTGGCAGGTGGTGGTGGGGGTGGCAAGATTTGTAAATGTGCCCAACTAATGCAATCAATAATGACTTAAATTGTTGCTGTATTTTTTTAAGTAAAAATAATCTTTTTATGTGCAAAAAAACAAATACTGGATTTTTTTCCGTGTAAACATCCTTCAAAGTCAGTGGCTGGATTCAAACCCCCATCCAGGGGTAGCTTCCTGCACCAAAGGCACTAGACTTTGCCTCTGAGCTATAGGCTTTTGATGGGTTTCTGTTGTGCAAGAGACCCTATCAGTATCTGACAGGCCGTGGTGTCATTGCTAATGGCTGCCACTGCACACGACACATCATAGCCATGATATAGGGAAGATTTGACAAGCTACATAAAGGGAACCCCGTCTGGTCCAGTGGGTAAATTCCTGCCTTCCACCCAGACATGCAGGGTTCAACTCCTGGGCCCGACAGATGACACACTCAATCTCTCAGCAAGCATCTGTGCATTAACCACTTGTTTTCTTGCAGTTTTCCTTCCAAATCCTGCAACCCCTTCACCACAAATACAGTCCAATCATTCCTCGATACTCATTCACTCAGTCATTCCACTCCGCCATGCTACAGGCTGAACAAAAACCAACAAGAACAAGAGCTAGTTCAGCAAGCAAATTTAAAGCCTCTCTTTGGATTTATGTTGATGCTGCTGCCCTCTAGTAATGTTATATGTCAACTGCAGCATAATCAAAGTATTGAGAAAGGGGCAGTCCTATGCAAATAATCTCCTCCCATGATTACTTCTCTGAGCTTCCGTAGTGGTACGATGATAGGACCTTCAACATATGGTCTTCAGCAGATTTCTAAAGTTGCCAAATTGTCTAGGCTAAGGATTGTTCCAGTCGAAGGCCTTCAGATAAGGACCCCACCCTCACTTAGCAGGGTCGAGAATTACCTGCAGTAATCCTCTATACAGAACATGGGTGTTCGTGAGCCTACTGTAAAAGCTATATGCTAAAACTGGGATGTCTAAAGTCCCAGTCCTGGTCTCACTGTCAGAGGCACAGCATAACACAGCCTGCCAGACATGGCCATGCAATGCCATGCCAAACCAAATGCTCCTTCCCCACACTTGCTGCATCATGCATTTTCAAGACAAAATCAATCAGAGGCCTGACTTTGTCCCTTTCCTATCACTTCAACATTCAACATACTACCTTCTGACTGCAGCTAATAAGGGCTCTTTCACCTGCACAAAATTTTACTCTGCATTAAATCAACACCATTCAACCTATTTTATTATCTGCATGGCACCTTCCTCACATAATACAGCTCAATTCTGGCCCTCCTTGGGCCATATTTGTGCTCTCCAGAACACCAATTTGAAATAAAAACGAATACATTCATAAATGAAGATAAGACCTTGCTAATATTTAAACTACTTGAGCAAAAGGAGGGAGGTGGCAGGTGGTGGTGAGGGTGGCAAGATTTGTAAATGTGCCCAACTAATGCAATCAAAAAATGACTTAAATTGTTGCTGTATTTTTTTAAGTAAAAATAATCTTTTTATGTGCAAAAAATCAAATACTGGATTTTTTTTCCATGTAAACATCCTTCAAAGTCAGTGGCTGGATTCAAACCCCCATCCAGGGGTAGCTTCCTGCACCAAAGGCACTAGACTTTGCCTATGCGCTATAGGCTTTTGATGGGTTTCAGTTGTGCAAGAGACCCTATCAGCATCTGACAGGCCGTGGTGTCATTGCTAATGGCTGCCACTGCACAGGACATCATAGCCATGATATAGGGAAGATTTGACAAGCTACATATAGGGAAGCCCGTCTGGTCCAGTGGGTAAGTTCCTGTCTTCCACCCAGACATGCAGGGTTCAATTCCAGGGCCCGACAGATGACACACTAAATCTCTCAGCAAGCATCTGTGCATTAACCACTTGTTTTCTTGCAGTTTTCCTTCCAAATCCTGCAACCCCTTCACCACAAATACAGTCCAATCATTCCTCGATACTCATTCACTCAGTCATTCCACTCCGCCATGCTACAGGGTGAACAAAAACCAACAAGAACAAGAGCTAGTTCAGCAAGCAAATTTATAGCCTCTCTTTGGATTTATGTTGATGCTGCTGCCCTCTAGTAATGTTATATGTCAACTGCAGCATAATCAAAGGATTGAGAAAGGGGCAGTCCTATGCAAATAATCTCCTCCCATGATTACTTCTCTGAGCTTCCGTAGTGGTACGATGATAGGACCTTCAACAAATGGTCTTCAGCAGATTTCTAAAGTTGCCAAATTGTCTTAGGCTAAGGATTGTTCCAGTCGAAGGCCTTCAGATAAGGACTCCACCCTCACTTAGCAGGGTCCAGAATTACCTGCAGTAATCCTCTATACAGAACATGGGCGTTTGTGGGCCTACTGTGAAGGCTATATGCTAAAACTGGGATGTCTAAAGTCCCAGTCCTGGTCTCACTGTCAGAGGCACAGCATAACACAGCCTGCCAGACATGACCGTGCAATGCCATGCCAAACCAAATGCTCCTTCCCCACACTTGCTGCATCATGCAATTTCAAGACATAATCAATCAGAGGCCTGACTTTGTCCTTTCCTACCATTTCAACATTCAACATACTACCTTCTGACTGCAGCTAGTAAGGACTCTTTCACCTGCACAAAATTTTACCCTGCATTAAGTCAACACCATTCAACCTATTTTATTATCTGTATGGCACCTTCCTCACATAATACAGCTCAATTCTGGCCCCCCTTGGGCCATATTTGTGCTCTCCAGAACACCAATTTGAAGAAAAAACAAATACATTCATAAATGAAGATAAGACCTTGCTAATATTTAAACTACTTGAGCAAAAGGAGGGAGGTGGCAGGTGGTGGTGGGGGTGGCAAGATTTCTAAATGTGCCCAACTAATGCAATCAAAAAATGACTTAAATTGTTCCTGTATTTTTTTAAGTAAAAATAATCTTTTTATGTGCAAAAAATCAAATACTGGATTTTTTTTCCATGTAAACATCCTTCAAAGTCAGTGGCTGGATTCAAACCCCCATCCAGGGGTAGCTTCCTGCACCAAAGGCACTAGACTTTGCCTATGCACTATGGGCTTTTGGTGGGTTTCAGTTGTGCAAGAGACCCTATCAGCATCTGACAGGCCGTGGTGTCATTGCTAATGGCTGCCACTGCACAGGACACATCATAGCCATGATATAGGGAAGATTTGACAAGCTACATATAGGGAAGCCCGTCTGGTCCAGTGGGTAAGTTCCTACCTTACATGCAGGGTTCAATTCCAGGGCCTGACAGATGACACACTAAATCTCTCAGCAAGCATCTGTGCATTAACCACTTATTTTCTTGCAGTTTTCCTTCCAAATCCTGCAACCCCTTCACCACAAATACAGTCCAATCATTACTCGATACTCATTCACTCAGTCATTCCACTCCGCCATGCTACAGGCTGAACAAAAACCAACAAGAACAAGAGCTAGTTCAGCAAGCAAATTTAAAGCCTCTCTTTGGATTTATGTTGATGCTACTGCCCTCTAGTAATGTTATATGTCAACTGCAGCAAAATCAAAGGATTGAGAAAGGGGCAGTCCTATGCAAATAATCTCCTCCCATGATTACTTCTCTGAGCTTCCGTAGTGGTACGATGATAGGACCTTCAACAAATGGTCTTCAGCAGATTTCTAAAGTTGCCAAATTGTCTTAGGCTAAGGATTGTTCCAGTCAAAGGCCGTCAGATAAGGACCCCACCCTCACTTAGCAGGGTCCAGAATTACCTGCAGTAATCCTCTATACAGAACATGGGCGTTCGTGGGCCTACTGTAAAGGCTATATGCTAAAACTGGGATGTCTAAAGTCCCAGTCCCAGTCCCAGTCCCAGTCCCAGTCCCAGTCCTGGTCTCACTGTCAGAGGCACAGCATAACACAGCCTGCCAGACATGGCCGTGCAATGCCATGCCAAACCAAATGCTCCTTCCCCACACTTGCTGATTCATGCATTTTCAAGACATAATCAATCAGAGTCCTGACTTTGTCCTTTCCTATCACTTCAACATTCAACATACTATCTTCTGACTGCAGCTAATAAGGGCTCTTTCACCTGCACAAAATTTTACTCTGCATTAAATCAACACCATTCAACCTATTTTATTATCTGCATGGCACCTTCCTCACATAATACAGCTCAATTCTGGCCCCCCTTGGGCCATATTTGTGCTCTCCAGAACACCAATTTGAAATAAAAACGAATACATTCATAAGTGAAGATAAGACCTTGCTAATATTTAAACTACTTGAGCAAAAGGAGGGAGGTGGCAGGTGGTGGTGAGGGTGGCAAGATTTGTAAATGTGCCCAACTAATGCAATCAAAAAATGACTTAAATTGTTGCTGTATTTTTTTAAGTAAAAATAATCTTTTTATGTGCAAAAAATCAAATACTGGATTTTTTTTCCATGTAAACGTCCTTCAAAGTCAGTGGCTGGATTCAAACCCCCATCCAGGGGTAGCTTCCTGCACCAAAGGCACTAGACTTTGCCTATTCGATATAGGCTTTTGATGGTTTTCAGTTGTGCAAGAGACCCTATCAGCATCTGACAGGCCGTGGTGTCATTGCTAATGGCTGCCACTGTACAGGACACATCATAGCCATGATATAGGGAAGATTTGACTAGCTACATATAGGGAAGCCCGTCTGGTCCAGTGGGTAAGTTCCTGCTTTCCACCCAGACATGCAGGGTTCAATTCCAGGGCCCGACAGATGACACACTAAATCTCTCAGCAAGCATCTGTACATTAACCACTTATTTTCTTGCAGTTTTCCTTCCAAATCCTGCAACCCCTTCACCACAAATACAGTCCAATCATTCCTCGATACTCATTCACTCAGTCATTCCACTCCGCCATGCTACAGGGTGAACAAAAACCAACAAGAACAAGAGCTAGTTCAGCAAGCAAATTTATAGCCTCTCTTTGGATTTATGTTGATGCTGCTGCCCTCTAGTAATGTTATATGTCAACTGCAGCATAATCAAAGGATTGAGAAAGGGGCAGTCCTATGCAAATAATCTCCTCCCATGATTACTTCTCTGAGCTTCCGTAGTGGTACGATGATAGGACCTTCAACAAATGGTCTTCAGCAGATTTCTAAAGTTGCCAAATTGTCTTAGGCTAAGGATTGTTCCAGTCGAAGGCCTTCAGATAAGGACCCCACCCTCACTTAGCAGGGTCCAGAATTACCTGCAGTAATCCTCTATACAGAACATGGGTGTTTGTGGGCCTACTGTGAAGGCTATATGCTAAAACTGGGATGTCTAAGGTCCCAGTCCTGGTCTCACTGTCAGAGGCACAGCATAACACAGCCTGCCAGACATGACCGTGCAATGCCATGCCAAACCAAATGCTCCTTCCCCACACTTGCTGATTCATGCATTTTCAAGACATAATCAATCAGAGGCCTGACTTTGTCCATTCCTATCACTTCAACATTCAACATACTATCTTCTGACTGCAGCTAATAAGGGCTCTTTCACCTGCACAAAATTTTACTCTGCATTAAATCAACACCATTCAACCTATTTTATTATCTGCATGGCACCTTCCTCACATAATACAGCTCAATTCTGGCCCCCCTTGGGCCATATTTGTGCTCTCCAGAACACCAATTTGAAGAAAAAACGAATACATTCATAAATGAAGATAAGACCTTGCTAATATTTAAACTACTTGAGCAAAAGGAGGGAGGTGGCAGGTGGTGGTGGGGGTGGCAAGATTTGTAAATGTGCCCAACTAATGCAATCAATAATGACTTAAATTGTTGCTGTATTTTTTTAAGTAAAAATAATCTTTTTATGTGCAAAAAAACAAATACTGGATTTTTTTCCATGTAAACATCCTTCAAAGTCAGTGGCTGGATTCAAACCCCCATCCAGGGGTAGCTTCCTGCACCAAAGGCACTAGACTTTGCCTCTGAGCTATAGGCTTTTGATGGGTTTCTGTTGTGCAAGAGACCCTATCAGTATCTGACAGGCCGTGGTGTCATTGCTAATGGCTGCCACTGCACACGACACATCATAGCCATGATATAGGGAAGATTTGACAAGCTACATAAAGGGAACCCCGTCTGGTCCAGTGGGTAAATTCCTGCCTTCCACCCAGACATGCAGGGTTCAACTCCTGGGCCCGACAGATGACACACTCAATCTCTCAGCAAGCATCTGTGCATTAACCACTTGTTTTCTTGCAGTTTTCCTTCCAAATCCTGCAACCCCTTCACCACAAATACAGTCCAATCATTCCTCGATACTCATTCACTCAGTCATTCCACTCCGCCATGCTACAGGCTGAACAAAAACCAACAAGAACAAGAGCTAGTTCAGCAAGCAAATTTAAAGCCTCTCTTTGGATTTATGTTGATGCTGCTGCCCTCTAGTAATGTTATATGTCAACTGCAGCATAATCAAAGTATTGAGAAAGGGGCAGTCCTATGCAAATAATCTCCTCCCATGATTACTTCTCTGAGCTTCCGTAGTGGTACGATGATAGGACCTTCAACATATGGTCTTCAGCAGATTTCTAAAGTTGCCAAATTGTCTAGGCTAAGGATTGTTCCAGTCGAAGGCCTTCAGATAAGGACCCCACCCTCACTTAGCAGGGTCGAGAATTACCTGCAGTAATCCTCTATACAGAACATGGGTGTTCGTGGGCCTACTGTAAAAGCTATATGCTAAAACTGGGATGTCTAAAGTCCCAGTCCTGGTCTCACTGTCAGAGGCACAGCATAACACAGCCTGCCAGACATGGCCATGCAATGCCATGCCAAACCAAATGCTCCTTCCCCACACTTGCTGCATCATGCATTTTCAAGACAAAATCAATCAGAGGCCTGACTTTGTCCCTTTCCTATCACTTCAACATTCAACATACTACCTTCTGACTGCAGCTAATAAGGGCTCTTTCACCTGCACAAAATTTTACTCTGCATTAAATCAACACCATTCAACCTATTTTATTATCTGCATGGCACCTTCCTCACATAATACAGCTCAATTCTGGCCCTCCTTGGGCCATATTTGTGCTCTCCAGAACACCAATTTGAAATAAAAACGAATACATTCATAAATGAAGATAAGACCTTGCTAATATTTAAACTACTTGAGCAAAAGGAGGGAGGTGGCAGGTGGTGGTGAGGGTGGCAAGATTTGTAAATGTGCCCAACTAATGCAATCAAAAAATGACTTAAATTGTTGCTGTATTTTTTTAAGTAAAAATAATCTTTTTATGTGCAAAAAATCAAATACTGGATTTTTTTTCCATGTAAACATCCTTCAAAGTCAGTGGCTGGATTCAAACCCCCATCCAGGGGTAGCTTCCTGCACCAAAGGCACTAGACTTTGCCTATGCGCTATAGGCTTTTGATGGGTTTCAGTTGTGCAAGAGACCCTATCAGCATCTGACAGGCCGTGGTGTCATTGCTAATGGCTGCCACTGCACAGGACATCATAGCCATGATATAGGGAAGATTTGACAAGCTACATATAGGGAAGCCCGTCTGGTCCAGTGGGTAAGTTCCTGCCTTCCACCCAGACATGCAGGGTTCAATTCCAGGGCCCGACAGATGACACACTAAATCTCTCAGCAAGCATCTGTGCATTAACCACTTGTTTTCTTGCAGTTTTCCTTCCAAATCCTGCAACCCCTTCACCACAAATACAGTCCAATCATTCCTCGATACTCATTCACTCAGTCATTCCACTCCGCCATGCTACAGGGTGAACAAAAACCAACAAGAACAAGAGCTAGTTCAGCAAGCAAATTTATAGCCTCTCTTTGGATTTATGTTGATGCTGCTGCCCTCTAGTAATGTTATATGTCAACTGCAGCATAATCAAAGGATTGAGAAAGGGGCAGTCCTATGCAAATAATCTCCTCCCATGATTACTTCTCTGAGCTTCCGTAGTGGTACGATGATAGGACCTTCAACAAATGGTCTTCAGCAGATTTCTAAAGTTGCCAAATTGTCTTAGGCTAAGGATTGTTCCAGTCGAAGGCCTTCAGATAAGGACTCCACCCTCACTTAGCAGGGTCCAGAATTACCTGCAGTAATCCTCTATACAGAACATGGGCGTTTGTGGGCCTACTGTGAAGGCTATATGCTAAAACTGGGATGTCTAAAGTCCCAGTCCTGGTCTCACTGTCAGAGGCACAGCATAACACAGCCTGCCAGACATGACCGTGCAATGCCATGCCAAACCAAATGCTCCTTCCCCACACTTGCTGCATCATGCAATTTCAAGACATAATCAATCAGAGGCCTGACTTTGTCCTTTCCTACCATTTCAACATTCAACATACTACCTTCTGACTGCAGCTAGTAAGGACTCTTTCACCTGCACAAAATTTTACCCTGCATTAAGTCAACACCATTCAACCTATTTTATTATCTGTATGGCACCTTCCTCACATAATACAGCTCAATTCTGGCCCCCCTTGGGCCATATTTGTGCTCTCCAGAACACCAATTTGAAGAAAAAACAAATACATTCATAAATGAAGATAAGACCTTGCTAATATTTAAACTACTTGAGCAAAAGGAGGGAGGTGGCAGGTGGTGGTGGGGGTGGCAAGATTTCTAAATGTGCCCAACTAATGCAATCAAAAAATGACTTAAATTGTTCCTGTATTTTTTTAAGTAAAAATAATCTTTTTATGTGCAAAAAATCAAATACTGGATTTTTTTTCCATGTAAACATCCTTCAAAGTCAGTGGCTGGATTCAAACCCCCATCCAGGGGTAGCTTCCTGCACCAAAGGCACTAGACTTTGCCTATGCACTATGGGCTTTTGGTGGGTTTCAGTTGTGCAAGAGACCCTATCAGCATCTGACAGGCCGTGGTGTCATTGCTAATGGCTGCCACTGCACAGGACACATCATAGCCATGATATAGGGAAGATTTGACAAGCTACATATAGGGAAGCCCGTCTGGTCCAGTGGGTAAGTTCCTACCTTACATGCAGGGTTCAATTCCAGGGCCTGACAGATGACACACTAAATCTCTCAGCAAGCATCTGTGCATTAACCACTTATTTTCTTGCAGTTTTCCTTCCAAATCCTGCAACCCCTTCACCACAAATACAGTCCAATCATTCCTCGATACTCATTCACTCAGTCATTCCACTCCGCCATGCTACAGGGTGAACAAAAACCAACAAGAACAAGAGCTAGTTCAGCAAGCAAATTTATAGCCTCTCTTTGGATTTATGTTGATGCTGCTGCCCTCTAGTAATGTTATATGTCAACTGCAGCATAATCAAAGGATTGAGAAAGGGGCAGTCCTATGCAAATAATCTCCTCCCATGATTACTTCTCTGAGCTTCCGTAGTGGTACGATGATAGGACCTTCAACATATGGTCTTCAGCAGATTTCTAAAGTTGCCAAATTGTCTTAGGCTAAGGATTGTTCCAGTCGAAGGCCTTCAGATAAGGACCCCACCCTCACTTAGCAGGGTCGAGAATTACCTGCAGTAATCCTCTATACAGAACATGGGTGTTCGTGGGCCTACTGTAAAAGCTATATGCTAAAACTGGGATGTCTAAAGTCCCAGTCCTGGTCTCACTGTCAGAGGCACAGCATAACACAGCCTGCCAGACATGGCCATGCAATGCCATGCCAAACCAAATGCTCCTTCCCCACACTTGCTGCATCATGCATTTTCAAGACAAAATCAATCAGAGGCCTGACTTTGTCCCTTTCCTATCACTTCAACATTCAACATACTACCTTCTGACTGCAGCTAATAAGGGTTCTTTCACCTGCACAAAATTTTACTCTGCATTAAATCAACACCATTCAACCTATTTTATTATCTGCATGGCACCTTCCTCACATAATACAGCTCAATTCTGGCCCTCCTTGGGCCATATTTGTGCTCTCCAGAACACCAATTTGAAATAAAAACGAATACATTCATAAATGAAGATAAGACCTTGCTAATATTTAAACTACTTGAGCAAAAGGAGGGAGGTGGCAGGTGGTGGTGAGGGTGGCAAGATTTGTAAATGTGCCCAACTAATGCAATCAAAAAATGACTTAAATTGTTGCTGTATTTTTTTAAGTAAAAATAATCTTTTTATGTGCAAAAAATCAAATACTGGATTTTTTTTCCATGTAAACATCCTTCAAAGTCAGTGGCTGGATTCAAACCCCCATCCAGGGGTAGCTTCCTGCACCAAAGGCACTAGACTTTGCCTATGCGCTATAGGCTTTTGATGGGTTTCAGTTGTGCAAGAGACCCTATCAGCATCTGACAGGCCGTGGTGTCATTGCTAATGGCTGCCACTGCACAGGACATCATAGCCATGATATAGGGAAGATTTGACAAGCTACATATAGGGAAGCCCGTCTGGTCCAGTGGGTAAGTTCCTGCCTTCCACCCAGACATGCAGGGTTCAATTCCAGGGCCCGACAGATGACACACTAAATCTCTCAGCAAGCATCTGTACATTAACCACTTATGTTCTTGCAGTTTTCCTTCCAAATCCTGCATCCCCTTCACCACAAATACAGTCCAATCATTCCTCGATACTCATTCACTCAGTCATTCCACTCCGCCATGCTACAGGGTGAACAAAAACCAACAAGAACAAGAGCTAGTTCAGCAAGCAAATTTATAGCCTCTCTTTGGATTTATGTTGATGCTGCTGCCCTCTAGTAATGTTATATGTCAACTGCAGCATAATCAAAGGATTGAGAAAGGGGCAGTCCTATGCAAATAATCTCCTCCCATGATTACTTCTCTGAGCTTCCGTAGTGGTACGATGATAGGACCTTCAACAAATGGTCTTCAGCAGATTTCTAAAGTTGCCAAATTGTCTTAGGCTAAGGATTGTTCCAGTCGAAGGCCTTCAGATAAGGACCCCACCCTCACTTAGCAGGGTCCAGAATTACCTGCAGTAATCCTCTATACAGAACATGGGCGTTTGTGGGCCTACTGTGAAGGCTATATGCTAAAACTGGGATGTCTAAAGTCCCAGTCCTGGTCTCACTGTCAGAGGCACAGCATAACACAGCCTGCCAGACATGACCGTGCAATGCCATGCCAAACCAAATGCTCCTTCCCCACACTTGCTGCATCATGCAATTTCAAGACATAATCAATCAGAGGCCTGACTTTGTCCTTTCCTACCATTTCAACATTCAACATACTACCTTCTGACTGCAGCTAGTAAGGACTCTTTCACCTGCACAAAATTTTACCCTGCATTAAGTCAACACCATTCAACCTATTTTATTATCTGTATGGCACCTTCCTCACATAATACAGCTCAATTCTGGCCCCCCTTGGGCCATATTTGTGCTCTCCAGAACACCAATTTGAAGAAAAAACAAATACATTCATAAATGAAGATAAGACCTTGCTAATATTTAAACTACTTGAGCAAAAGGAGGGAGGTGGCAGGTGGTGGTGGGGGTGGCAAGATTTCTAAATGTGCCCAACTAATGCAATCAAAAAATGACTTAAATTGTTCCTGTATTTTTTTAAGTAAAAATAATCTTTTTATGTGCAAAAAATCTAATTCTGGATTTTTTTTCCATGTAAACATCCTTCAAAGTCAGTGGCTGGATTCAAACCCCCATCCAGGGGTAGCTTCCTGCACCAAAGGCACTAGACTTTGCCTATGCACTATGGGCTTTTGGTGGGTTTCAGTTGTGCAAGAGACCCTATCAGCATCTGACAGGCCGTGGTGTCATTGCTAATGGCTGCCACTGCACAGGACACATCATAGCCATGATATAGGAAAGATTTGACAAGCTACATATAGGGAAGCCCGTCTGGTCCAGTGGGTAAGTTCCTACCTTACATGCAGGGTTCAATTCCAGGGCCTGACAGATGACACACTAAATCTCTCAGCAAGCATCTGTGCATTAACCACTTATTTTCTTGCAGTTTTCCTTCCAAATCCTGCAACCCCTTCACCACAAATACAGTCCAATCATTACTCGATACTCATTCACTCAGTCATTCCACTCCGCCATGCTACAGGCTGAACAAAAACCAACAAGAACAAGAGCTAGTTCAGCAAGCAAATTTAAAGCCTCTCTTTGGATTTATGTTGATGCTACTGCCCTCTAGTAATGTTATATGTCAACTGCAGCAAAATCAAAGGATTGAGAAAGGGGCAGTCCTATGCAAATAATCTCCTCCCATGATTACTTCTCTGAGCTTCCGTAGTGGTACGATGATAGGACCTTCAACAAATGGTCTTCAGCAGATTTCTAAAGTTGCCAAATTGTCTTAGGCTAAGGATTGTTCCAGTCAAAGGCCGTCAGATAAGGACCCCACCCTCACTTAGCAGGGTCCAGAATTACCTGCAGTAATCCTCTATACAGAACATGGGTGTTTGTGGGCCTACTGTGAAGGCTATATGCTAAAACTGGGATGTCTAAGGTCCCAGTCCTGGTCCCAGTCCCAGTCCCAGTCCTGGTCTCACTGTCAGAGGCACAGCATAACACAGCCTGCCAGACATGGCCGTGCAATGCCATGCCAAACCAAATGCTCCTTCCCCACACTTGCTGATTCATGCATTTTCAAGACATAATCAATCAGAGTCCTGACTTTGTCCTTTCCTATCACTTCAACATTCAACATACTATCTTCTGACTGCAGCTAATAAGGGCTCTTTCACCTGCACAAAATTTTACTCTGCATTAAATCAACACCATTCAACCTATTTTATTATCTGCATGGCACCTTCCTCACATAATACAGCTCAATTCTGGCCCCCCTTGGGCCATATTTGTGTTCTCCAGAACACCAATTTGAAATAAAAACGAATACATTCATAAGTGAAGATAAGACCTTGCTAATATTTAAACTACTTGAGCAAAAGGAGGGAGGTGGCAGGTGGTGGTGAGGGTGGCAAGATTTGTAAATGTGCCCAACTAATGCAATCAAAAAATGACTTAAATTGTTGCTGTATTTTTTTAAGTAAAAATAATCTTTTTATGTGCAAAAAATCAAATACTGGATTTTTTTTCCATGTAAACGTCCTTCAAAGTCAGTGGCTGGATTCAAACCCCCATCCAGGGGTAGCTTCCTGCACCAAAGGCACTAGACTTTGCCTATGCGATATAGGCTTTTGATGGTTTTCAGTTGTGCAAGAGACCCTATCAGCATCTGACAGGCCGTGGTGTCATTGCTAATGGCTGCCACTGTACAGGACACATCATAGCCATGATATAGGGAAGATTTGACTAGCTACATATAGGGAAGCCCGTCTGGTCCAGTGGGTAAGTTCCTGCTTTCCACCCAGACATGCAGGGTTCAATTCCAGGGCCCGTCAGATGACACACTAAATCTCTCAGCAAGCATCTGTACATTAACCACTTATTTTCTTGCAGTTTTCCTTCCAAATCCTGCAACCCCTTCACCACAAATACAGTCCAATCATTCCTCGATACTCATTCACTCAGTCATTCCACTCCGCCATGCTACAGGGTGAACAAAAACCAACAAGAACAAGAGCTAGTTCAGCAAGCAAATTTATAGCCTCTCATTGGATTTATGTTGATGCTGCTGCCCTCTAGTAATGTTATATGTCAACTGCAGCATAATCAAAGGATTGAGAAAGGGGCAGTCCTATGCAAATAATCTCCTCCCATGATTACTTCTCTGAGCTTCCGTAGTGGTACGATGATAGGACCTTCAACAAATGGTCTTCAGCAGATTTCTAAAGTTGCCAAATTGTCTTAGGCTAAGGATTGTTCCAGTCGAAGGCCTTCAGATAAGGACCCCACCCTCACTTAGCAGGGTCCAGAATTACCTGCAGTAATCCTCTATACAGAACATGGGTGTTTGTGGGCCTACTGTGAAGGCTATATGCTAAAACTGGGATGTCTAAGGTCCCAGTCCTGGTCTCACTGTCAGAGGCACAGCATAACACAGCCTGCCAGACATGACCGTGCAATGCCATGCCAAACCAAATGCTCCTTCCCCACACTTGCTGATTCATGCATTTTCAAGACATAATCAATCAGAGGCCTGACTTTGTCCATTCCTATCACTTCAACATTCAACATACTATCTTCTGACTGCAGCTAATAAGGGCTCTTTCACCTGCACAAAATTTTACTCTGCATTAAATCAACACCATTCAACCTATTTTATTATCTGCATGGCACCTTCCTCACATAATACAGCTCAATTCTGGCCCCCCTTGGGCCATATTTGTGCTCTCCAGAACACCAATTTGAAGAAAAAACGAATACATTCATAAATGAAGATAAGACCTTGCTAATATTTAAACTACTTGAGCAAAAGGAGGGAGGTGGCAGGTGGTGGTGGGGGTGGCAAGATTTGTAAATGTGCCCAACTAATGCAATCAATAATGACTTAAATTGTTGCTGTATTTTTTTAAGTAAAAATAATCTTTTTATGTGCAAAAAAACAAATACTGGATTTTTTCCCATGTAAACATCCTTCAAAGTCAGTGGCTGGATTCAAACCCCCATCCAGGGGTAGCTTCCTGCACCAAAGGCACTAGACTTTGCCTCTGAGCTATAGGCTTTTGATGGGTTTCTGTTGTGCAAGAGACCCTATCAGTATCTGACAGGCCGTGGTGTCATTGCTAATGGCTGCCACTGCACACGACACATCATAGCCATGATATAGGGAAGATTTGACAAGCTACATAAAGGGAACCCCGTCTGGTCCAGTGGGTAAATTCCTGCCTTCCACCCAGACATGCAGGGTTCAACTCCTGGGCCCGACAGATGACACACTCAATCTCTCAGCAAGCATCTGTGCATTAACCACTTGTTTTCTTGCAGTTTTCCTTCCAAATCCTGCAACCCCTTCACCACAAATACAGTCCAATCATTCCTCGATACTCATTCACTCAGTCATTCCACTCCGCCATGCTACAGGCTGAACAAAAACCAACAAGAACAAGAGCTAGTTCAGCAAGCAAATTTAAAGCCTCTCTTTGGATTTATGTTGATGCTGCTGCCCTCTAGTAATGTTATATGTCAACTGCAGCATAATCAAAGTATTGAGAAAGGGGCAGTCCTATGCAAATAATCTCCTCCCATGATTACTTCTCTGAGCTTCCGTAGTGGTACGATGATAGGACCTTCAACATATGGTCTTCAGCAGATTTCTAAAGTTGCCAAATTGTCTTAGGCTAAGGATTGTTCCAGTCGAAGGCCTTCAGATAAGGACCCCACCCTCACTTAGCAGGGTCGAGAATTACCTGCAGTAATCCTCTATACAGAACATGGGTGTTCGTGGGCCTACTGTAAAAGCTATATGCTAAAACTGGGATGTCTAAAGTCCCAGTCCTGGTCTCACTGTCAGAGGCACAGCATAACACAGCCTGCCAGACATGGCCATGCAATGCCATGCCAAACCAAATGCTCCTTCCCCACACTTGCTGCATCATGCATTTTCAAGACAAAATCAATCAGAGGCCTGACTTTGTCCCTTTCCTATCACTTCAACATTCAACATACTACCTTCTGACTGCAGCTAATAAGGGCTCTTTCACCTGCACAAAATTTTACTCTGCATTAAATCAACACCATTCAACCTATTTTATTATCTGCATGGCACCTTCCTCACATAATACAGCTCAATTCTGGCCCTCCTTGGGCCATATTTGTGCTCTCCAGAACACCAATTTGAAATAAAAACGAATACATTCATAAATGAAGATAAGACCTTGCTAATATTTAAACTACTTGAGCAAAAGGAGGGAGGTGGCAGGTGGTGGTGAGGGTGGCAAGATTTGTAAATGTGCCCAACTAATGCAATCAAAAAATGACTTAAATTGTTGCTGTATTTTTTTAAGTAAAAATAATCTTTTTATGTGCAAAAAATCAAATACTGGATTTTTTTTCCATGTAAACATCCTTCAAAGTCAGTGGCTGGATTCAAACCCCCATCCAGGGGAAGCTTCCTGCACCAAAGGCACTAGACTTTGCCTATGCGCTATAGGCTTTTGATGGGTTTCAGTTGTGCAAGAGACCGTATCAGCATCTGACAGGCCGTGGTGTCATTGCTAATGGCTGCCACTGCACAGGACATCATAGCCATGATATAGGGAAGATTTGACAAGCTACATATAGGGAAGCCCGTCTGGTCCAGTGGGTAAGTTCCTGCCTTCCACCCAGACATGCAGGGTTCAATTCCAGGGCCCGACAGATGACACACTAAATCTCTCAGCAAGCATCTGTACATTAACCACTTATTTTCTTGCAGTTTTCCTTCCAAATCCTGCAACCCCTTCACCACAAATACAGTCCAATCATTCCTCGATACTCATTCACTCAGTCATTCCACTCCGCCATGCTACAGGGTGAACAAAAACCAACAAGAACAAGAGCTAGTTCAGCAAGCAAATTTATAGCCTCTCTTTGGATTTATGTTGATGCTGCTGCCCTCTAGTAATGTTATATGTCAACTGCAGCATAATCAAAGGATTGAGAAAGGGGCAGTCCTATGCAAATAATCTCCTCCCATGATTACTTCTCTGAGCTTCCGTAGTGGTACGATGATAGGACCTTCAACATATGGTCTTCAGCAGATTTCTAAAGTTGCCAAATTGTCTTAGGCTAAGGATTGTTCCAGTCGAAGGCCTTCAGATAAGGACCCCACCCTCACTTAGCAGGGTCGAGAATTACCTGCAGTAATCCTCTATACAGAACATGGGTGTTCGTGGGCCTACTGTAAAAGCTATATGCTAAAACTGGGATGTCTAAAGTCCCAGTCCTGGTCTCACTGTCAGAGGCACAGCATAACACAGCCTGCCAGACATGGCCATGCAATGCCATGCCAAACCAAATGCTCCTTCCCCACACTTGCTGCATCATGCATTTTCAAGACAAAATCAATCAGAGGCCTGACTTTGTCCCTTTCCTATCACTTCAACATTCAACATACTACCTTCTGACTGCAGCTAATAAGGGTTCTTTCACCTGCACAAAATTTTACTCTGCATTAAATCAACACCATTCAACCTATTTTATTATCTGCATGGCACCTTCCTCACATAATACAGCTCAATTCTGGCCCTCCTTGGGCCATATTTGTGCTCTCCAGAACACCAATTTGAAATAAAAACGAATACATTCATAAATGAAGATAAGACCTTGCTAATATTTAAACTACTTGAGCAAAAGGAGGGAGGTGGCAGGTGGTGGTGAGGGTGGCAAGATTTGTAAATGTGCCCAACTAATGCAATCAAAAAATGACTTAAATTGTTGCTGTATTTTTTTAAGTAAAAATAATCTTTTTATGTCCAAAAAATCAAATACTGGATTTTTTTTCCATGTAAACATCCTTCAAAGTCAGTGGCTGGATTCAAACCCCCATCCAGGGGTAGCTTCCTGCACCAAAGGCACTAGACTTTGCCTATGCGCTATAGGCTTTTGATGGGTTTCAGTTGTGCAAGAGACCCTATCAGCATCTGACAGGCCGTGGTGTCATTGCTAATGGCTGCCACTGCACAGGACATCATAGCCATGATATAGGGAAGATTTGACAAGCTACATATAGGGAAGCCCGTCTGGTCCAGTGGGTAAGTTCCTGCCTTCCACCCAGACATGCAGGGTTCAATTCCAGGGCCCGACAGATGACACACTAAATCTCTCAGCAAGCATCTGTACATTAACCACTTATGTTCTTGCAGTTTTCCTTCCAAATCCTGCATCCCCTTCACCACAAATACAGTCCAATCATTCCTCGATACTCATTCACTCAGTCATTCCACTCCGCCATGCTACAGGGTGAACAAAAACCAACAAGAACAAGAGCTAGTTCAGCAAGCAAATTTATAGCCTCTCTTTGGATTTATGTTGATGCTGCTGCCCTCTAGTAATGTTATATGTCAACTGCAGCATAATCAAAGGATTGAGAAAGGGGCAGTCCTATGCAAATAATCTCCTCCCATGATTACTTCTCTGAGCTTCCGTAGTGGTACGATGATAGGACCTTCAACAAATGGTCTTCAGCAGATTTCTAAAGTTGCCAAATTGTCTTAGGCTAAGGATTGTTCCAGTCGAAGGCCTTCAGATAAGGACCCCACCCTCACTTAGCAGGGTCCAGAATTACCTGCAGTAATCCTCTATACAGAACATGGGCGTTTGTGGGCCTACTGTGAAGGCTATATGCTAAAACTGGGATGTCTAAAGTCCCAGTCCTGGTCTCACTGTCAGAGGCACAGCATAACACAGCCTGCCAGACATGACCGTGCAATGCCATGCCAAACCAAATGCTCCTTCCCCACACTTGCTGCATCATGCAATTTCAAGACATAATCAATCAGAGGCCTGACTTTGTCCTTTCCTACCATTTCAACATTCAACATACTACCTTCTGACTGCAGCTAGTAAGGACTCTTTCACCTGCACAAAATTTTACCCTGCATTAAGTCAACACCATTCAACCTATTTTATTATCTGTATGGCACCTTCCTCACATAATACAGCTCAATTCTGGCCCCCCTTGGGCCATATTTGTGCTCTCCAGAACACCAATTTGAAGAAAAAACAAATACATTCATAAATGAAGATAAGACCTTGCTAATATTTAAACTACTTGAGCAAAAGGAGGGAGGTGGCAGGTGGTGGTGGGGGTGGCAAGATTTCTAAATGTGCCCAACTAATGCAATCAAAAAATGACTTAAATTGTTCCTGTATTTTTTTAAGTAAAAATAATCTTTTTATGTGCAAAAAATCAAATTCTGGATTTTTTTTCCATGTAAACATTCTTCAAAGTCAGTGGCTGGATTCAAACCCCCATCCAGGGGTAGCTTCCTGCACCAAAGGCACTAGACTTTGCCTATGCACTATGGGCTTTTGGTGGGTTTCAGTTGTGCAAGAGACCCTATCAGCATCTGACAGGCCGTGGTGTCATTGCTAATGGCTGCCACTGCACAGGACACATCATAGCCATGATATAGGGAAGATTTGACAAGCTACATATAGGGAAGCCCGTCTGGTCCAGTGGGTAAGTTCCTACCTTACATGCAGGGTTCAATTCCAGGGCCTGACAGATGACACACTAAATCTCTCAGCAAGCATCTGTGCATTAACCACTTATTTTCTTGCAGTTTTCCTTCCAAATCCTGCAACCCCTTCACCACAAATACAGTCCAATCATTACTCGATACTCATTCACTCAGTCATTCCACTCCGCCATGCTACAGGCTGAACAAAAACCAACAAGAACAAGAGCTAGTTCAGCAAGCAAATTTAAAGCCTCTCTTTGGATTTATGTTGATGCTACTGCCCTCTAGTAATGTTATATGTCAACTGCAGCAAAATCAAAGGATTGAGAAAGGGGCAGTCCTATGCAAATAATCTCCTCCCATGATTACTTCTCTGAGCTTCCGTAGTGGTACGATGATAGGACCTTCAACAAATGGTCTTCAGCAGATTTCTAAAGTTGCCAAATTGTCTTAGGCTAAGGATTGTTCCAGTCAAAGGCCGTCAGATAAGGACCCCACCCTCACTTAGCAGGGTCCAGAATTACCTGCAGTAATCCTCTATACAGAACATGGGCGTTCGTGGGCCTACTGTAAAGGCTATATGCTAAAACTGGGATGTCTAAAGTCCCAGTCCCAGTCCCAGTCCCAGTCCCAGTCCCAGTCCCAGTCCCAGTCCCAGTCCCAGTCCCAGTCCCAGTCCCAGTCCCAGTCCCAGTCCTGGTCTCACTGTCAGAGGCACAGCATAACACAGCCTGCCAGACATGGCCGTGCAATGCCATGCCAAACCAAATGCTCCTTCCCCACACTTGCTGATTCATGCATTTTCAAGACATAATCAATCAGAGTCCTGACTTTGTCCTTTCCTATCACTTCAACATTCAACATACTATCTTCTGACTGCAGCTAATAAGGGCTCTTTCACCTGCACAAAATTTTACTCTGCATTAAATCAACACCATTCAACCTATTTTATTATCTGCATGGCACCTTCCTCACATAATACAGCTCAATTCTGGCCCCCCTTGGGCCATATTTGTGCTCTCCAGAACACCAATTTGAAATAAAAACGAATACATTCATAAGTGAAGATAAGACCTTGCTAATATTTAAACTACTTGAGCAAAAGGAGGGAGGTGGCAGGTGGTGGTGAGGGTGGCAAGATTTGTAAATGTGCCCAACTAATGCAATCAAAAAATGACTTAAATTGTTGCTGTATTTTTTTAAGTAAAAATAATCTTTTTATGTGCAAAAAATCAAATACTGGATTTTTTTTCCATGTAAACATCCTTCAAAGTCAGTGGCTGGATTCAAACCCCCATCCAGGGGTAGCTTCCTGCACCAAAGGCACTAGACTTTGCCTATGCGATATAGGCTTTTGATGGTTTTCAGTTGTGCAAGAGACCCTATCAGCATCTGACAGGCCGTGGTGTCATTGCTAATGGCTGCCACTGTACAGGACACATCATAGCCATGATATAGGGAAGATTTGACTAGCTACATATAGGGAAGCCCGTCTGGTCCAGTGGGTAAGTTCCTGCTTTCCACCCAGACATGCAGGGTTCAATTCCAGGGCCCGACAGATGACACACTAAATCTCTCAGCAAGCATCTGTACATTAACCACTTAATTTCTTGCAGTTTTCCTTCCAAATCCTGCAACCCCTTCACCACAAATACAGTCCAATCATTCCTCGATACTCATTCACTCAGTCATTCCACTCCGCCATGCTACAGGGTGAACAAAAACCAACAAGAACAAGAGCTAGTTCAGCAAGCAAATTTATAGCCTCTCTTTGGATTTATGTTGATGCTGCTGCCCTCTAGTAATGTTATATGTCAACTGCAGCATAATCAAAGGATTGAGAAAGGGGCAGTCCTATGCAAATAATCTCCTCCCATGATTACTTCTCTGAGCTTCCGTAGTGGTACGATGATAGGACCTTCAACAAATGGTCTTCAGCAGATTTCTAAAGTTGCCAAATTGTCTTAGGCTAAGGATTGTTCCAGTCGAAGGCCTTCAGATAAGGACCCCACCCTCACTTAGCAGGGTCCAGAATTACCTGCAGTAATCCTCTATACAGAACATGGGTGTTTGTGGGCCTACTGTGAAGGCTATATGCTAAAACTGGGATGTCTAAGGTCCCAGTCCTGGTCTCACTGTCAGAGGCACAGCATAACACAGCCTGCCAGACATGACCGTGCAATGCCATGCCAAACCAAATGCTCCTTCCCCACACTTGCTGATTCATGCATTTTCAAGACATAATCAATCAGAGGCCTGACTTTGTCCATTCCTATCACTTCAACATTCAACATACTATCTTCTGACTGCAGCTAATAAGGGCTCTTTCACCTGCACAAAATTTTACTCTGCATTAAATCAACACCATTCAACCTATTTTATTATCTGCATGGCACCTTCCTCACATAATACAGCTCAATTCTGGCCCTCCTTGGGCCATATTTGTGCTCTCCAGAACACCAATTTGAAATAAAAACGAATACATTCATAAATGAAGATAAGACCTTGCTAATATTTAAACTACTTGAGCAAAAGGAGGGAGGTGGCAGGTGGTGGTGAGGGTGGCAAGATTTGTAAATGTGCCCAACTAATGCAATCAAAAAATGACTTAAATTGTTGCTGTATTTTTTTAAGTAAAAATAATCTTTTTATGTGCAAAAAATCAAATACTGGATTTTTTTTCCATGTAAACATCCTTCAAAGTCAGTGGCTGGATTCAAACCCCCATCCAGGGGTAGCTTCCTGCACCAAAGGCACTAGACTTTGCCTATGCGCTATAGGCTTTTGATGGGTTTCAGTTGTGCAAGAGACCCTATCAGCATCTGACAGGCCGTGGTGTCATTGCTAATGGCTGCCACTGCACAGGACATCATAGCCATGATATAGGGAAGATTTGACAAGCTACATATAGGGAAGCCCGTCTGGTCCAGTGGGTAAGTTCCTGCCTTCCACCCAGACATGCAGGGTTCAATTCCAGGGCCCGACAGATGACACACTAAATCTCTCAGCAAGCATCTGTACATTAACCACTTATGTTCTTGCAGTTTTCCTTCCAAATCCTGCATCCCCTTCACCACAAATACAGTCCAATCATTCCTCGATACTCATTCACTCAGTCATTCCACTCCGCCATGCTACAGGGTGAACAAAAACCAACAAGAACAAGAGCTAGTTCAGCAAGCAAATTTATAGCCTCTCTTTGGATTTATGTTGATGCTGCTGCCCTCTAGTAATGTTATATGTCAACTGCAGCATAATCAAAGGATTGAGAAAGGGGCAGTCCTATGCAAATAATCTCCTCCCATGATTACTTCTCTGAGCTTCCGTAGTGGTACGATGATAGGACCTTCAACAAATGGTCTTCAGCAGATTTCTAAAGTTGCCAAATTGTCTTAGGCTAAGGATTGTTCCAGTCGAAGGCCTTCAGATAAGGACCCCACCCTCACTTAGCAGGGTCCAGAATTACCTGCAGTAATCCTCTATACAGAACATGGGCGTTTGTGGGCCTACTGTGAAGGCTATATGCTAAAACTGGGATGTCTAAAGTCCCAGTCCTGGTCTCACTGTCAGAGGCACAGCATAACACAGCCTGCCAGACATGACCGTGCAATGCCATGCCAAACCAAATGCTCCTTCCCCACACTTGCTGCATCATGCAATTTCAAGACATAATCAATCAGAGGCCTGACTTTGTCCTTTCCTACCATTTCAACATTCAACATACTACCTTCTGACTGCAGCTAGTAAGGACTCTTTCACCTGCACAAAATTTTACCCTGCATTAAGTCAACACCATTCAACCTATTTTATTATCTGTATGGCACCTTCCTCACATAATACAGCTCAATTCTGGCCCCCCTTGGGCCATATTTGTGCTCTCCAGAACACCAATTTGAAGAAAAAACAAATACATTCATAAATGAAGATAAGACCTTGCTAATATTTAAACTACTTGAGCAAAAGGAGGGAGGTGGCAGGTGGTGGTGGGGGTGGCAAGATTTCTAAATGTGCCCAACTAATGCAATCAAAAAATGACTTAAATTGTTCCTGTATTTTTTTAAGTAAAAATAATCTTTTTATGTGCAAAAAATCAAATTCTGGATTTTTTTTCCATGTAAACATCCTTCAAAGTCAGTGGCTGGATTCAAACCCCCATCCAGGGGTAGCTTCCTGCACCAAAGGCACTAGACTTTGCCTATGCACTATGGGCTTTTGGTGAGTTTCAGTTGTGCAAGAGACCCTATCAGCATCTGACAGGCCGTGGTGTCATTGCTAATGGCTGCCACTGCACAGGACACATCATAGCCATGATATAGGGAAGATTTGACAAGCTACATATAGGGAAGCCCGTCTGGTCCAGTGGGTAAGTTCCTACCTTACATGCAGGGTTCAATTCCAGGGCCTGACAGATGACACACTAAATCTCTCAGCAAGCATCTGTGCATTAACCACTTATTTTCTTGCAGTTTTCCTTCCAAATCCTGCAACCCCTTCACCACAAATACAGTCCAATCATTACTCGATACTCATTCACTCAGTCATTCCACTCCGCCATGCTACAGGCTGAACAAAAACCAACAAGAACAAGAGCTAGTTCAGCAAGCAAATTTAAAGCCTCTCTTTGGATTTATGTTGATGCTACTGCCCTCTAGTAATGTTATATGTCAACTGCAGCAAAATCAAAGGATTGAGAAAGGGGCAGTCCTATGCAAATAATCTCCTCCCATGATTACTTCTCTGAGCTTCCGTAGTGGTACGATGATAGGACCTTCAACAAATGGTCTTCAGCAGATTTCTAAAGTTGCCAAATTGTCTTAGGCTAAGGATTGTTCCAGTCAAAGGCCGTCAGATAAGGACCCCACCCTCACTTAGCAGGGTCCAGAATTACCTGCAGTAATCCTCTATACAGAACATGGGCGTTCGTGGGCCTACTGTAAAGGCTATATGCTAAAACTGGGATGTCTAAAGTCCCAGTCCCAGTCCCAGTCCTGGTCTCACTGTCAGAGGCACAGCATAACACAGCCTGCCAGACATGGCCGTGCAATGCCATGCCAAACCAAATGCTCCTTCCCCACACTTGCTGATTCATGCATTTTCAAGACATAATCAATCAGAGTCCTGACTTTGTCCTTTCCTATCACTTCAACATTCAACATACTATCTTCTGACTGCAGCTAATAAGGGCTCTTTCACCTGCACAAAATTTTACTCTGCATTAAATCAACACCATTCAACCTATTTTATTATCTGCATGGCACCTTCCTCACATAATACAGCTCAATTCTGGCCCCCCTTGGGCCATATTTGTGCTCTCCAGAACACCAATTTGAAATAAAAACGAATACATTCATAAGTGAAGATAAGACCTTGCTAATATTTAAACTACTTGAGCAAAAGGAGGGAGGTGGCAGGTGGTGGTGAGGGTGGCAAGATTTGTAAATGTGCCCAACTAATGCAATCAAAAAATGACTTAAATTGTTGCTGTATTTTTTTAAGTAAAAATAATCTTTTTATGTGCAAAAAATCAAATACTGGATTTTTTTTCCATGTAAACGTCCTTCAAAGTCAGTGGCTGGATTCAAACCCCCATCCAGGGGTAGCTTCCTGCACCAAAGGCACTAGACTTTGCCTATTCGATATAGGCTTTTGATGGTTTTCAGTTGTGCAAGAGACCCTATCAGCATCTGACAGGCCGTGGTGTCATTGCTAATGGCTGCCACTGTACAGGACACATCATAGCCATGATATAGGGAAGATTTGACTAGCTACATATAGGGAAGCCCGTCTGGTCCAGTGGGTAAGTTCCTGCTTTCCACCCAGACATGCAGGGTTCAATTCCAGGGCCCGACAGATGACACACTAAATCTCTCAGCAAGCATCTGTACATTAACCACTTATTTTCTTGCAGTTTTCCTTCCAAATCCTGCAACCCCTTCACCACAAATACAGTCCAATCATTCCTCGATACTCATTCACTCAGTCATTCCACTCCGCCATGCTACAGGGTGAACAAAAACCAACAAGAACAAGAGCTAGTTCAGCAAGCAAATTTATAGCCTCTCTTTGGATTTATGTTGATGCTGCTGCCCTCTAGTAATGTTATATGTCAACTGCAGCATAATCAAAGGATTGAGAAAGGGGCAGTCCTATGCAAATAATCTCCTCCCATGATTACTTCTCTGAGCTTCCGTAGTGGTACGATGATAGGACCTTCAACAAATGGTCTTCAGCAGATTTCTAAAGTTGCCAAATTGTCTTAGGCTAAGGATTGTTCCAGTCGAAGGCCTTCAGATAAGGACCCCACCCTCACTTAGCAGGGTCCAGAATTACCTGCAGTAATCCTCTATACAGAACATGGGTGTTTGTGGGCCTACTGTGAAGGCTATATGCTAAAACTGGGATGTCTAAGGTCCCAGTCCTGGTCTCACTGTCAGAGGCACAGCATAACACAGCCTGCCAGACATGACCGTGCAATGCCATGCCAAACCAAATGCTCCTTCCCCACACTTGCTGATTCATGCATTTTCAAGACATAATCAATCAGAGGCCTGACTTTGTCCATTCCTATCACTTCAACATTCAACATACTATCTTCTGACTGCAGCTAATAAGGGCTCTTTCACCTGCACAAAATTTTACTCTGCATTAAATCAACACCATTCAACCTATTTTATTATCTGCATGGCACCTTCCTCACATAATACAGCTCAATTCTGGCCCCCCTTGGGCCATATTTGTGCTCTCCAGAACACCAATTTGAAGAAAAAACGAATACATTCATAAATGAAGATAAGACCTTGCTAATATTTAAACTACTTGAGCAAAAGGAGGGAGGTGGCAGGTGGTGGTGGGGGTGGCAAGATTTGTAAATGTGCCCAACTAATGCAATCAATAATGACTTAAATTGTTGCTGTATTTTTTTAAGTAAAAATAATCTTTTTATGTGCAAAAAAACAAATACTGGATTTTTTTCCATGTAAACATCCTTCAAAGTCAGTGGCTGGATTCAAACCCCCATCCAGGGGTAGCTTCCTGCACCAAAGGCACTAGACTTTGCCTCTGAGCTATAGGCTTTTGATGGGTTTCTGTTGTGCAAGAGACCCTATCAGTATCTGACAGGCCGTGGTGTCATTGCTAATGGCTGCCACTGCACACAACACATCATAGCCATGATATAGGGAAGATTTGACAAGCTACATAAAGGGAACCCCATCTGGTCCAGTGGGTAAATTCCTGCCTTCCACCCAGACATGCAGGGTTCAACTCCTGGGCCCGACAGATGACACACTCAATCTCTCAGCAAGCATCTGTGCATTAACCACTTGTTTTCTTGCAGTTTTCCTTCCAAATCCTGCAACCCCTTCACCACAAATACAGTCCAATCATTCCTCGATACTCATTCACTCAGTCATTCCACTCCGCCATGCTACAGGCTGAACAAAAACCAACAAGAACAAGAGCTAGTTCAGCAAGCAAATTTAAAGCCTCTCTTTGGATTTATGTTGATGCTGCTGCCCTCTAGTAATGTTATATGTCAACTGCAGCATAATCAAAGTATTGAGAAAGGGGCAGTCCTATGCAAATAATCTCCTCCCATGATTACTTCTCTGAGCTTCCGTAGTGGTACGATGATAGGACCTTCAACATATGGTCTTCAGCAGATTTCTAAAGTTGCCAAATTGTCTAGGCTAAGGATTGTTCCAGTCGAAGGCCTTCAGATAAGGACCCCACCCTCACTTAGCAGGGTCGAGAATTACCTGCAGTAATCCTCTATACAGAACATGGTTTTTCGTGGGCCTACTGTAAAAGCTATATGCTAAAACTGGGATGTCTAAAGTCCCAGTCCTGGTCTCACTGTCAGAGGCACAGCATAACACAGCCTGCCAGACATGGCCATGCAATGCCATGCCAAACCAAATGCTCCTTCCCCACACTTGCTGCATCATGCATTTTCAAGACAAAATCAATCAGAGGCCTGACTTTGTCCCTTTCCTATCACTTCAACATTCAACATACTACCTTCTGACTGCAGCTAATAAGGGCTCTTTCACCTGCACAAAATTTTACTCTGCATTAAATCAACACCATTCAACCTATTTTATTATCTGCATGGCACCTTCCTCACATAATACAGCTCAATTCTGGCCCTCCTTGGGCCATATTTGTGCTCTCCAGAACACCAATTTGAAATAAAAACGAATACATTCATAAATGAAGATAAGACCTTGCTAATATTTAAACTACTTGAGCAAAAGGAGGGAGGTGGCAGGTGGTGGTGAGGGTGGCAAGATTTGTAAATGTGCCCAACTAATGCAATCAAAAAATGACTTAAATTGTTGCTGTATTTTTTTAAGTAAAAATAATCTTTTTATGTGCAAAAAATCAAATACTGGATTTTTTTTCCATGTAAACATCCTTCAAAGTCAGTGGCTGGATTCAAACCCCCATCCAGGGGTAGCTTCCTGCACCAAAGGCACTAGACTTTGCCTATGCGCTATAGGCTTTTGATGGGTTTCAGTTGTGCAAGAGACCCTATCAGCATCTGACAGGCCGTGGTGTCATTGCTAATGGCTGCCACTGCACAGGACATCATAGCCATGATATAGGGAAGATTTGACAAGCTACATATAGGGAAGCCCGTCTGGTCCAGTGGGTAAGTTCCTGCCTTCCACCCAGACATGCAGGGTTCAATTCCAGGGCCCGACAGATGACACACTAAATCTCTCAGCAAGCATCTGTGCATTAACCACTTGTTTTCTTGCAGTTTTCCTTCCAAATCCTGCAACCCCTTCACCACAAATACAGTCCAATCATTCCTCGATACTCATTCACTCAGTCATTCCACTCCGCCATGCTACAGGGTGAACAAAAACCAACAAGAACAAGAGCTAGTTCAGCAAGCAAATTTATAGCCTCTCTTTGGATTTATGTTGATGCTGCTGCCCTCTAGTAATGTTATATGTCAACTGCAGCATAATCAAAGGATTGAGAAAGGGGCAGTCCTATGCAAATAATCTCCTCCCATGATTACTTCTCTGAGCTTCCGTAGTGGTACGATGATAGGACCTTCAACAAATGGTCTTCAGCAGATTTCTAAAGTTGCCAAATTGTCTTAGGCTAAGGATTGTTCCAGTCGAAGGCCTTCAGATAAGGACTCCACCCTCACTTAGCAGGGTCCAGAATTACCTGCAGTAATCCTCTATACAGAACATGGGCGTTTGTGGGCCTACTGTGAAGGCTATATGCTAAAACTGGGATGTCTAAAGTCCCAGTCCTGGTCTCACTGTCAGAGGCACAGCATAACACAGCCTGCCAGACATGACCGTGCAATGCCATGCCAAACCAAATGCTCCTTCCCCACACTTGCTGCATCATGCAATTTCAAGACATAATCAATCAGAGGCCTGACTTTGTCCTTTCCTACCATTTCAACATTCAACATACTACCTTCTGACTGCAGCTAGTAAGGACTCTTTCACCTGCACAAAATTTTACCCTGCATTAAGTCAACACCATTCAACCTATTTTATTATCTGTATGGCACCTTCCTCACATAATACAGCTCAATTCTGGCCCCCCTTGGGCCATATTTGTGCTCTCCAGAACACCAATTTGAAGAAAAAACAAATACATTCATAAATGAAGATAAGACCTTGCTAATATTTAAACTACTTGAGCAAAAGGAGGGAGGTGGCAGGTGGTGGTGGGGGTGGCAAGATTTCTAAATGTGCCCAACTAATGCAATCAAAAAATGACTTAAATTGTTCCTGTATTTTTTTAAGTAAAAATAATCTTTTTATGTGCAAAAAATCAAATACTGGATTTTTTTTCCATGTAAACATCCTTCAAAGTCAGTGGCTGGATTCAAACCCCCATCCAGGGGTAGCTTCCTGCACCAAAGGCACTAGACTTTGCCTATGCACTATGGGCTTTTGGTGGGTTTCAGTTGTGCAAGAGACCCTATCAGCATCTGACAGGCCGTGGTGTCATTGCTAATGGCTGCCACTGCACAGGACACATCATAGCCATGATATAGGGAAGATTTGACAAGCTACATATAGGGAAGCCCGTCTGGTCCAGTGGGTAAGTTCCTACCTTACATGCAGGGTTCAATTCCAGGGCCTGACAGATGACACACTAAATCTCTCAGCAAGCATCTGTGCATTAACCACTTATTTTCTTGCAGTTTTCCTTCCAAATCCTGCAACCCCTTCACCACAAATACAGTCCAATCATTCCTCGATACTCATTCACTCAGTCATTCCACTCCGCCATGCTACAGGGTGAACAAAAACCAACAAGAACAAGAGCTAGTTCAGCAAGCAAATTTATAGCCTCTCTTTGGATTTATGTTGATGCTGCTGCCCTCTAGTAATGTTATATGTCAACTGCAGCATAATCAAAGGATTGAGAAAGGGGCAGTCCTATGCAAATAATCTCCTCCCATGATTACTTCTCTGAGCTTCCGTAGTGGTACGATGATAGGACCTTCAACATATGGTCTTCAGCAGATTTCTAAAGTTGCCAAATTGTCTTAGGCTAAGGATTGTTCCAGTCGAAGGCCTTCAGATAAGGACCCCACCCTCACTTAGCAGGGTCGAGAATTACCTGCAGTAATCCTCTATACAGAACATGGGTGTTCGTGGGCCTACTGTAAAAGCTATATGCTAAAACTGGGATGTCTAAAGTCCCAGTCCTGGTCTCACTGTCAGAGGCACAGCATAACACAGCCTGCCAGACATGGCCATGCAATGCCATGCCAAACCAAATGCTCCTTCCCCACACTTGCTGCATCATGCATTTTCAAGACAAAATCAATCAGAGGCCTGACTTTGTCCCTTTCCTATCACTTCAACATTCAACATACTACCTTCTGACTGCAGCTAATAAGGGTTCTTTCACCTGCACAAAATTTTACTCTGCATTAAATCAACACCATTCAACCTATTTTATTATCTGCATGGCACCTTCCTCACATAATACAGCTCAATTCTGGCCCTCCTTGGGCCATATTTGTGCTCTCCAGAACACCAATTTGAAATAAAAACGAATACATTCATAAATGAAGATAAGACCTTGCTAATATTTAAACTACTTGAGCAAAAGGAGGGAGGTGGCAGGTGGTGGTGAGGGTGGCAAGATTTGTAAATGTGCCCAACTAATGCAATCAAAAAATGACTTAAATTGTTGCTGTATTTTTTTAAGTAAAAATAATCTTTTTATGTGCAAAAAATCAAATACTGGATTTTTTTTCCATGTAAACATCCTTCAAAGTCAGTGGCTGGATTCAAACCCCCATCCAGGGGTAGCTTCCTGCACCAAAGGCACTAGACTTTGCCTATGCGCTATAGGCTTTTGATGGGTTTCAGTTGTGCAAGAGACCCTATCAGCATCAGACAGGCCGTGGTGTCATTGCTAATGGCTGCCACTGCACAGGACATCATAGCCATGATATAGGGAAGATTTGACAAGCTACATATAGGGAAGCCCGTCTGGTCCAGTGGGTAAGTTCCTGCCTTCCACCCAGACATGCAGGGTTCAATTCCAGGGCCCGACAGATGACACACTAAATCTCTCAGCAAGCATCTGTACATTAACCACTTATGTTCTTGCAGTTTTCCTTCCAAATCCTGCATCCCCTTCACCACAAATACAGTCCAATCATTCCTCGATACTCATTCACTCAGTCATTCCACTCCGCCATGCTACAGGGTGAACAAAAACCAACAAGAACAAGAGCTAGTTCAGCAAGCAAATTTATAGCCTCTCTTTGGATTTATGTTGATGCTGCTGCCCTCTAGTAATGTTATATGTCAACTGCAGCATAATCAAAGGATTGAGAAAGGGGCAGTCCTATGCAAATAATCTCCTCCCATGATTACTTCTCTGAGCTTCCGTAGTGGTACGATGATAGGACCTTCAACAAATGGTCTTCAGCAGATTTCTAAAGTTGCCAAATTGTCTTAGGCTAAGGATTGTTCCAGTCGAAGGCCTTCAGATAAGGACCCCACCCTCACTTAGCAGGGTCCAGAATTACCTGCAGTAATCCTCTATACAGAACATGGGCGTTTGTGGGCCTACTGTGAAGGCTATATGCTAAAACTGGGATGTCTAAAGTCCCAGTCCTGGTCTCACTGTCAGAGGCACAGCATAACACAGCCTGCCAGACATGACCGTGCAATGCCATGCCAAACCAAATGCTCCTTCCCCACACTTGCTGCATCATGCAATTTCAAGACATAATCAATCAGAGGCCTGACTTTGTCCTTTCCTACCATTTCAACATTCAACATACTACCTTCTGACTGCAGCTAGTAAGGACTCTTTCACCTGCACAAAATTTTACCCTGCATTAAGTCAACACCATTCAACCTATTTTATTATCTGTATGGCACCTTCCTCACATAATACAGCTCAATTCTGGCCCCCCTTGGGCCATATTTGTGCTCTCCAGAACACCAATTTGAAGAAAAAACAAATACATTCATAAATGAAGATAAGACCTTGCTAATATTTAAACTACTTGAGCAAAAGGAGGGAGGTGGCAGGTGGTGGTGGGGGTGGCAAGATTTCTAAATGTGCCCAACTAATGCAATCAAAAAATGACTTAAATTGTTCCTGTATTTTTTTAAGTAAAAATAATCTTTTTATGTGCAAAAAATCAAATTCTGGATTTTTTTTCCATGTAAACATCCTTCAAAGTCAGTGGCTGGATTCAAACCCCCATCCAGGGGTAGCTTCCTGCACCAAAGGCACTAGACTTTGCCGATGCACTATGGGCTTTTGGTGGGTTTCAGTTGTGCAAGAGACCCTATCAGCATCTGACAGGCCGTGGTGTCATTGCTAATGGCTGCCACTGCACAGGACACATCATAGCCATGATATAGGGAAGATTTGACAAGCTACATATAGGGAAGCCCGTCTGGTCCAGTGGGTAAGTTCCTACCTTACATGCAGGGTTCAATTCCAGGGCCTGACAGATGACACACTAAATCTCTCAGCAAGCATCTGTGCATTAACCACTTATTTTCTTGCAGTTTTCCTTCCAAATCCTGCAACCCCTTCACCACAAATACAGTCCAATCATTACTCGATACTCATTCACTCAGTCATTCCACTCCGCCATGCTACAGGCTGAACAAAAACCAACAAGAACAAGAGCTAGTTCAGCAAGCAAATTTAAAGCCTCTCTTTGGATTTATGTTGATGCTACTGCCCTCTAGTAATGTTATATGTCAACTGCAGCAAAATCAAAGGATTGAGAAAGGGGCAGTCCTATGCAAATAATCTCCTCCCATGATTACTTCTCTGAGCTTCCGTAGTGGTACGATGATAGGACCTTCAACAAATGGTCTTCAGCAGATTTCTAAAGTTGCCAAATTGTCTTAGGCTAAGGATTGTTCCAGTCAAAGGCCGTCAGATAAGGACCCCACCCTCACTTAGCAGGGTCCAGAATTACCTGCAGTAATCCTCTATACAGAACATGGGCGTTCGTGGGCCTACTGTAAAGGCTATATGCTAAAACTGGGATGTCTAAAGTCCCAGTCCCAGTCCCAGTCCCAGTCCCAGTCCCAGTCCCAGTCCTGGTCTCACTGTCAGAGGCACAGCATAACACAGCCTGCCAGACATGGCCGTGCAATGCCATGCCAAACCAAATGCTCCTTCCCCACACTTGCTGATTCATGCATTTTCAAGACATAATCAATCAGAGTCCTGACTTTGTCCTTTCCTATCACTTCAACATTCAACATACTATCTTCTGACTGCAGCTAATAAGGGCTCTTTCACCTGCACAAAATTTTACTCTGCATTAAATCAACACCATTCAACCTATTTTATTATCTGCATGGCACCTTCCTCACATAATACAGCTCAATTCTGGCCCCCCTTGGGCCATATTTGTGCTCTCCAGAACACCAATTTGAAATAAAAACGAATACATTCATAAGTGAAGATAAGACCTTGCTAATATTTAAACTACTTGAGCAAAAGGAGGGAGGTGGCAGGTGGTGGTGAGGGTGGCAAGATTTGTAAATGTGCCCAACTAATGCAATCAAAAAATGACTTAAATTGTTGCTGTATTTTTTTAAGTAAAAATAATCTTTTTATGTGCAAAAAATCAAATACTGGATTTTTTTTCCATGTAAACGTCCTTCAAAGTCAGTGGCTGGATTCAAACCCCCATCCAGGGGTAGCTTCCTGCACCAAAGGCACTAGACTTTGCCTATTCGATATAGGCTTTTGATGGTTTTCAGTTGTGCAAGAGACCCTATCAGCATCTGACAGGCCGTGGTGTCATTGCTAATGGCTGCCACTGTACAGGACACATCATAGCCATGATATAGGGAAGATTTGACTAGCTACATATAGGGAAGCCCGTCTGGTCCAGTGGGTAAGTTCCTGCTTTCCACCCAGACATGCAGGGTTCAATTCCAGGGCCCGACAGATGACACACTAAATCTCTCAGCAAGCATCTGTACATTAACCACTTATTTTCTTGCAGTTTTCCTTCCAAATCCTGCAACCCCTTCACCACAAATACAGTCCAATCATTCCTCGATACTCATTCACTCAGTCATTCCACTCCGCCATGCTACAGGGTGAACAAAAACCAACAAGAACAAGAGCTAGTTCAGCAAGCAAATTTATAGCCTCTCTTTGGATTTATGTTGATGCTGCTGCCCTCTAGTAATGTTATATGTCAACTGCAGCATAATCAAAGGATTGAGAAAGGGGCAGTCCTATGCAAATAATCTCCTCCCATGATTACTTCTCTGAGCTTCCGTAGTGGTACGATGATAGGACCTTCAACAAATGGTCTTCAGCAGATTTCTAAAGTTGCCAAATTGTCTTAGGCTAAGGATTGTTCCAGTCGAAGGCCTTCAGATAAGGACCCCACCCTCACTTAGCAGGGTCCAGAATTACCTGCAGTAATCCTCTATACAGAACATGGGTGTTTGTGGGCCTACTGTGAAGGCTATATGCTAAAACTGGGATGTCTAAGGTCCCAGTCCTGGTCTCACTGTCAGAGGCACAGCATAACACAGCCTGCCAGACATGACCGTGCAATGCCATGCCAAACCAAATGCTCCTTCCCCACACTTGCTGATTCATGCATTTTCAAGACATAATCAATCAGAGGCCTGACTTTGTCCATTCCTATCACTTCAACATTCAACATACTATCTTCTGACTGCAGCTAATAAGGGCTCTTTCACCTGCACAAAATTTTACTCTGCATTAAATCAACACCATTCAACCTATTTTATTATCTGCATGGCACCTTCCTCACATAATACAGCTCAATTCTGGCCCCCCTTGGGCCATATTTGTGCTCTCCAGAACACCAATTTGAAGAAAAAACGAATACATTCATAAATGAAGATAAGACCTTGCTAATATTTAAACTACTTGAGCAAAAGGAGGGAGGTGGCAGGTGGTGGTGGGGGTGGCAAGATTTGTAAATGTGCCCAACTAATGCAATCAATAATGACTTAAATTGTTGCTGTATTTTTTTAAGTAAAAATAATCTTTTTATGTGCAAAAAAACAAATACTGGATTTTTTTCCATGTAAACATCCTTCAAAGTCAGTGGCTGGATTCAAACCCCCATCCAGGGGTAGCTTCCTGCACCAAAGGCACTAGACTTTGCCTCTGAGCTATAGGCTTTTGATGGGTTTCTGTTGTGCAAGAGACCCTATCAGTATCTGACAGGCCGTGGTGTCATTGCTAATGGCTGCCACTGCACACAACACATCATAGCCATGATATAGGGAAGATTTGACAAGCTACATAAAGGGAACCCCATCTGGTCCAGTGGGTAAATTCCTGCCTTCCACCCAGACATGCAGGGTTCAACTCCTGGGCCCGACAGATGACACACTCAATCTCTCAGCAAGCATCTGTGCATTAACCACTTGTTTTCTTGCAGTTTTCCTTCCAAATCCTGCAACCCCTTCACCACAAATACAGTCCAATCATTCCTCGATACTCATTCACTCAGTCATTCCACTCCGCCATGCTACAGGCTGAACAAAAACCAACAAGAACAAGAGCTAGTTCAGCAAGCAAATTTAAAGCCTCTCTTTGGATTTATGTTGATGCTGCTGCCCTCTAGTAATGTTATATGTCAACTGCAGCATAATCAAAGTATTGAGAAAGGGGCAGTCCTATGCAAATAATCTCCTCCCATGATTACTTCTCTGAGCTTCCGTAGTGGTACGATGATAGGACCTTCAACATATGGTCTTCAGCAGATTTCTAAAGTTGCCAAATTGTCTAGGCTAAGGATTGTTCCAGTCGAAGGCCTTCAGATAAGGACCCCACCCTCACTTAGCAGGGTCGAGAATTACCTGCAGTAATCCTCTATACAGAACATGGTTTTTCGTGGGCCTACTGTAAAAGCTATATGCTAAAACTGGGATGTCTAAAGTCCCAGTCCTGGTCTCACTGTCAGAGGCACAGCATAACACAGCCTGCCAGACATGGCCATGCAATGCCATGCCAAACCAAATGCTCCTTCCCCACACTTGCTGCATCATGCATTTTCAAGACAAAATCAATCAGAGGCCTGACTTTGTCCCTTTCCTATCACTTCAACATTCAACATACTACCTTCTGACTGCAGCTAATAAGGGCTCTTTCACCTGCACAAAATTTTACTCTGCATTAAATCAACACCATTCAACCTATTTTATTATCTGCATGGCACCTTCCTCACATAATACAGCTCAATTCTGGCCCTCCTTGGGCCATATTTGTGCTCTCCAGAACACCAATTTGAAATAAAAACGAATACATTCATAAATGAAGATAAGACCTTGCTAATATTTAAACTACTTGAGCAAAAGGAGGGAGGTGGCAGGTGGTGGTGAGGGTGGCAAGATTTGTAAATGTGCCCAACTAATGCAATCAAAAAATGACTTAAATTGTTGCTGTATTTTTTTAAGTAAAAATAATCTTTTTATGTGCAAAAAATCAAATACTGGATTTTTTTTCCATGTAAACATCCTTCAAAGTCAGTGGCTGGATTCAAACCCCCATCCAGGGGTAGCTTCCTGCACCAAAGGCACTAGACTTTGCCTATGCGCTATAGGCTTTTGATGGGTTTCAGTTGTGCAAGAGACCCTATCAGCATCTGACAGGCCGTGGTGTCATTGCTAATGGCTGCCACTGCACAGGACATCATAGCCATGATATAGGGAAGATTTGACAAGCTACATATAGGGAAGCCCGTCTGGTCCAGTGGGTAAGTTCCTGCCTTCCACCCAGACATGCAGGGTTCAATTCCAGGGCCCGACAGATGACACACTAAATCTCTCAGCAAGCATCTGTGCATTAACCACTTGTTTTCTTGCAGTTTTCCTTCCAAATCCTGCAACCCCTTCACCACAAATACAGTCCAATCATTCCTCGATACTCATTCACTCAGTCATTCCACTCCGCCATGCTACAGGGTGAACAAAAACCAACAAGAACAAGAGCTAGTTCAGCAAGCAAATTTATAGCCTCTCTTTGGATTTATGTTGATGCTGCTGCCCTCTAGTAATGTTATATGTCAACTGCAGCATAATCAAAGGATTGAGAAAGGGGCAGTCCTATGCAAATAATCTCCTCCCATGATTACTTCTCTGAGCTTCCGTAGTGGTACGATGATAGGACCTTCAACAAATGGTCTTCAGCAGATTTCTAAAGTTGCCAAATTGTCTTAGGCTAAGGATTGTTCCAGTCGAAGGCCTTCAGATAAGGACTCCACCCTCACTTAGCAGGGTCCAGAATTACCTGCAGTAATCCTCTATACAGAACATGGGCGTTTGTGGGCCTACTGTGAAGGCTATATGCTAAAACTGGGATGTCTAAAGTCCCAGTCCTGGTCTCACTGTCAGAGGCACAGCATAACACAGCCTGCCAGACATGACCGTGCAATGCCATGCCAAACCAAATGCTCCTTCCCCACACTTGCTGCATCATGCAATTTCAAGACATAATCAATCAGAGGCCTGACTTTGTCCTTTCCTACCATTTCAACATTCAACATACTACCTTCTGACTGCAGCTAGTAAGGACTCTTTCACCTGCACAAAATTTTACCCTGCATTAAGTCAACACCATTCAACCTATTTTATTATCTGTATGGCACCTTCCTCACATAATACAGCTCAATTCTGGCCCCCCTTGGGCCATATTTGTGCTCTCCAGAACACCAATTTGAAGAAAAAACAAATACATTCATAAATGAAGATAAGACCTTGCTAATATTTAAACTACTTGAGCAAAAGGAGGGAGGTGGCAGGTGGTGGTGGGGGTGGCAAGATTTCTAAATGTGCCCAACTAATGCAATCAAAAAATGACTTAAATTGTTCCTGTATTTTTTTAAGTAAAAATAATCTTTTTATGTGCAAAAAATCAAATACTGGATTTTTTTTCCATGTAAACATCCTTCAAAGTCAGTGGCTGGATTCAAACCCCCATCCAGGGGTAGCTTCCTGCACCAAAGGCACTAGACTTTGCCTATGCACTATGGGCTTTTGGTGGGTTTCAGTTGTGCAAGAGACCCTATCAGCATCTGACAGGCCGTGGTGTCATTGCTAATGGCTGCCACTGCACAGGACACATCATAGCCATGATATAGGGAAGATTTGACAAGCTACATATAGGGAAGCCCGTCTGGTCCAGTGGGTAAGTTCCTACCTTACATGCAGGGTTCAATTCCAGGGCCTGACAGATGACACACTAAATCTCTCAGCAAGCATCTGTGCATTAACCACTTATTTTCTTGCAGTTTTCCTTCCAAATCCTGCAACCCCTTCACCACAAATACAGTCCAATCATTCCTCGATACTCATTCACTCAGTCATTCCACTCCGCCATGCTACAGGGTGAACAAAAACCAACAAGAACAAGAGCTAGTTCAGCAAGCAAATTTATAGCCTCTCTTTGGATTTATGTTGATGCTGCTGCCCTCTAGTAATGTTATATGTCAACTGCAGCATAATCAAAGGATTGAGAAAGGGGCAGTCCTATGCAAATAATCTCCTCCCATGATTACTTCTCTGAGCTTCCGTAGTGGTACGATGATAGGACCTTCAACATATGGTCTTCAGCAGATTTCTAAAGTTGCCAAATTGTCTTAGGCTAAGGATTGTTCCAGTCGAAGGCCTTCAGATAAGGACCCCACCCTCACTTAGCAGGGTCGAGAATTACCTGCAGTAATCCTCTATACAGAACATGGGTGTTCGTGGGCCTACTGTAAAAGCTATATGCTAAAACTGGGATGTCTAAAGTCCCAGTCCTGGTCTCACTGTCAGAGGCACAGCATAACACAGCCTGCCAGACATGGCCATGCAATGCCATGCCAAACCAAATGCTCCTTCCCCACACTTGCTGCATCATGCATTTTCAAGAAAAAATCAATCAGAGGCCTGACTTTGTCCCTTTCCTATCACTTCAACATTCAACATACTACCTTCTGACTGCAGCTAATAAGGGTTCTTTCACCTGCACAAAATTTTACTCTGCATTAAATCAACACCATTCAACCTATTTTATTATCTGCATGGCACCTTCCTCACATAATACAGCTCAATTCTGGCCCTCCTTGGGCCATATTTGTGCTCTCCAGAACACCAATTTGAAATAAAAACGAATACATTCATAAATGAAGATAAGACCTTGCTAATATTTAAACTACTTGAGCAAAAGGAGGGAGGTGGCAGGTGGTGGTGAGGGTGGCAAGATTTGTAAATGTGCCCAACTAATGCAATCAAAAAATGACTTAAATTGTTGCTGTATTTTTTTAAGTAAAAATAATCTTTTTATGTGCAAAAAATCAAATACTGGATTTTTTTTCCATGTAAACATCCTTCAAAGTCAGTGGCTGGATTCAAACCCCCATCCAGGGGTAGCTTCCTGCACCAAAGGCACTAGACTTTGCCTATGCGCTATAGGCTTTTGATGGGTTTCAGTTGTGCAAGAGACCCTATCAGCATCAGACAGGCCGTGGTGTCATTGCTAATGGCTGCCACTGCACAGGACATCATAGCCATGATATAGGGAAGATTTGACAAGCTACATATAGGGAAGCCCGTCTGGTCCAGTGGGTAAGTTCCTGCCTTCCACCCAGACATGCAGGGTTCAATTCCAGGGCCCGACAGATGACACACTAAATCTCTCAGCAAGCATCTGTACATTAACCACTTATGTTCTTGCAGTTTTCCTTCCAAATCCTGCATCCCCTTCACCACAAATACAGTCCAATCATTCCTCGATACTCATTCACTCAGTCATTCCACTCCGCCATGCTACAGGGTGAACAAAAACCAACAAGAACAAGAGCTAGTTCAGCAAGCAAATTTATAGCCTCTCTTTGGATTTATGTTGATGCTGCTGCCCTCTAGTAATGTTATATGTCAACTGCAGCATAATCAAAGGATTGAGAAAGGGGCAGTCCTATGCAAATAATCTCCTCCCATGATTACTTCTCTGAGCTTCCGTAGTGGTACGATGATAGGACCTTCAACAAATGGTCTTCAGCAGATTTCTAAAGTTGCCAAATTGTCTTAGGCTAAGGATTGTTCCAGTCGAAGGCCTTCAGATAAGGACCCCACCCTCACTTAGCAGGGTCCAGAATTACCTGCAGTAATCCTCTATACAGAACATGGGCGTTTGTGGGCCTACTGTGAAGGCTATATGCTAAAACTGGGATGTCTAAAGTCCCAGTCCTGGTCTCACTGTCAGAGGCACAGCATAACACAGCCTGCCAGACATGACCGTGCAATGCCATGCCAAACCAAATGCTCCTTCCCCACACTTGCTGCATCATGCAATTTCAAGACATAATCAATCAGAGGCCTGACTTTGTCCTTTCCTACCATTTCAACATTCAACATACTACCTTCTGACTGCAGCTAGTAAGGACTCTTTCACCTGCACAAAATTTTACCCTGCATTAAGTCAACACCATTCAACCTATTTTATTATCTGTATGGCACCTTCCTCACATAATACAGCTCAATTCTGGCCCCCCTTGGGCCATATTTGTGCTCTCCAGAACACCAATTTGAAGAAAAAACAAATACATTCATAAATGAAGATAAGACCTTGCTAATATTTAAACTACTTGAGCAAAAGGAGGGAGGTGGCAGGTGGTGGTGGGGGTGGCAAGATTTCTAAATGTGCCCAACTAATGCAATCAAAAAATGACTTAAATTGTTCCTGTATTTTTTTAAGTAAAAATAATCTTTTTATGTGCAAAAAATCAAATTCTGGATTTTTTTTCCATGTAAACATCCTTCAAAGTCAGTGGCTGGATTCAAACCCCCATCCAGGGGTAGCTTCCTGCACCAAAGGCACTAGACTTTGCCGATGCACTATGGGCTTTTGGTGGGTTTCAGTTGTGCAAGAGACCCTATCAGCATCTGACAGGCCGTGGTGTCATTGCTAATGGCTGCCACTGCACAGGACACATCATAGCCATGATATAGGGAAGATTTGACAAGCTACATATAGGGAAGCCCGTCTGGTCCAGTGGGTAAGTTCCTACCTTACATGCAGGGTTCAATTCCAGGGCCTGACAGATGACACACTAAATCTCTCAGCAAGCATCTGTGCATTAACCACTTATTTTCTTGCAGTTTTCCTTCCAAATCCTGCAACCCCTTCACCACAAATACAGTCCAATCATTACTCGATACTCATTCACTCAGTCATTCCACTCCGCCATGCTACAGGCTGAACAAAAACCAACAAGAACAAGAGCTAGTTCAGCAAGCAAATTTAAAGCCTCTCTTTGGATTTATGTTGATGCTACTGCCCTCTAGTAATGTTATATGTCAACTGCAGCAAAATCAAAGGATTGAGAAAGGGGCAGTCCTATGCAAATAATCTCCTCCCATGATTACTTCTCTGAGCTTCCGTAGTGGTACGATGATAGGACCTTCAACAAATGGTCTTCAGCAGATTTCTAAAGTTGCCAAATTGTCTTAGGCTAAGGATTGTTCCAGTCAAAGGCCGTCAGATAAGGACCCCACCCTCACTTAGCAGGGTCCAGAATTACCTGCAGTAATCCTCTATACAGAACATGGGCGTTCGTGGGCCTACTGTAAAGGCTATATGCTAAAACTGGGATGTCTAAAGTCCCAGTCCCAGTCCCAGTCCCAGTCCCAGTCCCAGTCCCAGTCCTGGTCTCACTGTCAGAGGCACAGCATAACACAGCCTGCCAGACATGGCCGTGCAATGCCATGCCAAACCAAATGCTCCTTCCCCACACTTGCTGATTCATGCATTTTCAAGACATAATCAATCAGAGTCCTGACTTTGTCCTTTCCTATCACTTCAACATTCAACATACTATCTTCTGACTGCAGCTAATAAGGGCTCTTTCACCTGCACAAAATTTTACTCTGCATTAAATCAACACCATTCAACCTATTTTATTATCTGCATGGCACCTTCCTCACATAATACAGCTCAATTCTGGCCCCCCTTGGGCCATATTTGTGCTCTCCAGAACACCAATTTGAAATAAAAACGAATACATTCATAAGTGAAGATAAGACCTTGCTAATATTTAAACTACTTGAGCAAAAGGAGGGAGGTGGCAGGTGGTGGTGAGGGTGGCAAGATTTGTAAATGTGCCCAACTAATGCAATCAAAAAATGACTTAAATTGTTGCTGTATTTTTTTAAGTAAAAATAATCTTTTTATGTGCAAAAAATCAAATACTGGATTTTTTTTCCATGTAAACGTCCTTCAAAGTCAGTGGCTGGATTCAAACCCCCATCCAGGGGTAGCTTCCTGCACCAAAGGCACTAGACTTTGCCTATGCGATATAGGCTTTTGATGGTTTTCAGTTGTGCAAGAGACCCTATCAGCATCTGACAGGCCGTGGTGTCATTGCTAATGGCTGCCACTGTACAGGACACATCATAGCCATGATATAGGGAAGATTTGACTAGCTACATATAGGGAAGCCCGTCTGGTCCAGTGGGTAAGTTCCTGCTTTCCACCCAGACATGCAGGGTTCAATTCCAGGGCCCGTCAGATGACACACTAAATCTCTCAGCAAGCATCTGTACATTAACCACTTATTTTCTTGCAGTTTTCCTTCCAAATCCTGCAACCCCTTCACCACAAATACAGTCCAATCATTCCTCGATACTCATTCACTCAGTCATTCCACTCCGCCATGCTACAGGGTGAACAAAAACCAACAAGAACAAGAGCTAGTTCAGCAAGCAAATTTATAGCCTCTCTTTGGATTTATGTTGATGCTGCTGCCCTCTAGTAATGTTATATGTCAACTGCAGCATAATCAAAGGATTGAGAAAGGGGCAGTCCTATGCAAATAATCTCCTCCCATGATTACTTCTCTGAGCTTCCGTAGTGGTACGATGATAGGACCTTCAACAAATGGTCTTCAGCAGATTTCTAAAGTTGCCAAATTGTCTTAGGCTAAGGATTGTTCCAGTCGAAGGCCTTCAGATAAGGACCCCACCCTCACTTAGCAGGGTCCAGAATTACCTGCAGTAATCCTCTATACAGAACATGGGTGTTTGTGGGCCTACTGTGAAGGCTATATGCTAAAACTGGGATGTCTAAGGTCCCAGTCCTGGTCTCACTGTCAGAGGCACAGCATAACACAGCCTGCCAGACATGACCGTGCAATGCCATGCCAAACCAAATGCTCCTTCCCCACACTTGCTGATTCATGCATTTTCAAGACATAATCAATCAGAGGCCTGACTTTGTCCATTCCTATCACTTCAACATTCAACATACTATCTTCTGACTGCAGCTAATAAGGGCTCTTTCACCTGCACAAAATTTTACTCTGCATTAAATCAACACCATTCAACCTATTTTATTATCTGCATGGCACCTTCCTCACATAATACAGCTCAATTCTGGCCCCCCTTGGGCCATATTTGTGCTCTCCAGAACACCAATTTGAAGAAAAAACGAATACATTCATAAATGAAGATAAGACCTTGCTAATATTTAAACTACTTGAGCAAAAGGAGGGAGGTGGCAGGTGGTGGTGGGGGTGGCAAGATTTGTAAATGTGCCCAACTAATGCAATCAATAATGACTTAAATTGTTGCTGTATTTTTTTAAGTAAAAATAATCTTTTTATGTGCAAAAAAACAAATACTGGATTTTTTCCCATGTAAACATCCTTCAAAGTCAGTGGCTGGATTCAAACCCCCATCCAGGGGTAGCTTCCTGCACCAAAGGCACTAGACTTTGCCTCTGAGCTATAGGCTTTTGATGGGTTTCTGTTGTGCAAGAGACCCTATCAGTATCTGACAGGCCGTGGTGTCATTGCTAATGGCTGCCACTGCACACGACACATCATAGCCATGATATAGGGAAGATTTGACAAGCTACATAAAGGGAACCCCGTCTGGTCCAGTGGGTAAATTCCTGCCTTCCACCCAGACATGCAGGGTTCAACTCCTGGGCCCGACAGATGACACACTCAATCTCTCAGCAAGCATCTGTGCATTAACCACTTGTTTTCTTGCAGTTTTCCTTCCAAATCCTGCAACCCCTTCACCACAAATACAGTCCAATCATTCCTCGATACTCATTCACTCAGTCATTCCACTCCGCCATGCTACAGGCTGAACAAAAACCAACAAGAACAAGAGCTAGTTCAGCAAGCAAATTTAAAGCCTCTCTTTGGATTTATGTTGATGCTGCTGCCCTCTAGTAATGTTATATGTCAACTGCAGCATAATCAAAGTATTGAGAAAGGGGCAGTCCTATGCAAATAATCTCCTCCCATGATTACTTCTCTGAGCTTCCGTAGTGGTACGATGATAGGACCTTCAACATATGGTCTTCAGCAGATTTCTAAAGTTGCCAAATTGTCTTAGGCTAAGGATTGTTCCAGTCGAAGGCCTTCAGATAAGGACCCCACCCTCACTTAGCAGGGTCGAGAATTACCTGCAGTAATCCTCTATACAGAACATGGGTGTTCGTGGGCCTACTGTAAAAGCTATATGCTAAAACTGGGATGTCTAAAGTCCCAGTCCTGGTCTCACTGTCAGAGGCACAGCATAACACAGCCTGCCAGACATGGCCATGCAATGCCATGCCAAACCAAATGCTCCTTCCCCACACTTGCTGCATCATGCATTTTCAAGACAAAATCAATCAGAGGCCTGACTTTGTCCCTTTCCTATCACTTCAACATTCAACATACTACCTTCTGACTGCAGCTAATAAGGGCTCTTTCACCTGCACAAAATTTTACTCTGCATTAAATCAACACCATTCAACCTATTTTATTATCTGCATGGCACCTTCCTCACATAATACAGCTCAATTCTGGCCCTCCTTGGGCCATATTTGTGCTCTCCAGAACACCAATTTGAAATAAAAACGAATACATTCATAAATGAAGATAAGACCTTGCTAATATTTAAACTACTTGAGCAAAAGGAGGGAGGTGGCAGGTGGTGGTGAGGGTGGCAAGATTTGTAAATGTGCCCAACTAATGCAATCAAAAAATGACTTAAATTGTTGCTGTATTTTTTTAAGTAAAAATAATCTTTTTATGTGCAAAAAATCAAATACTGGATTTTTTTTCCATGTAAACATCCTTCAAAGTCAGTGGCTGGATTCAAACCCCCATCCAGGGGAAGCTTCCTGCACCAAAGGCACTAGACTTTGCCTATGCGCTATAGGCTTTTGATGGGTTTCAGTTGTGCAAGAGACCGTATCAGCATCTGACAGGCCGTGGTGTCATTGCTAATGGCTGCCACTGCACAGGACATCATAGCCATGATATAGGGAAGATTTGACAAGCTACATATAGGGAAGCCCGTCTGGTCCAGTGGGTAAGTTCCTGCCTTCCACCCAGACATGCAGGGTTCAATTCCAGGGCCCGACAGATGACACACTAAATCTCTCAGCAAGCATCTGTACATTAACCACTTATTTTCTTGCAGTTTTCCTTCCAAATCCTGCAACCCCTTCACCACAAATACAGTCCAATCATTCCTCGATACTCATTCACTCAGTCATTCCACTCCGCCATGCTACAGGGTGAACAAAAACCAACAAGAACAAGAGCTAGTTCAGCAAGCAAATTTATAGCCTCTCTTTGGATTTATGTTGATGCTGCTGCCCTCTAGTAATGTTATATGTCAACTGCAGCATAATCAAAGGATTGAGAAAGGGGCAGTCCTATGCAAATAATCTCCTCCCATGATTACTTCTCTGAGCTTCCGTAGTGGTACGATGATAGGACCTTCAACATATGGTCTTCAGCAGATTTCTAAAGTTGCCAAATTGTCTTAGGCTAAGGATTGTTCCAGTCGAAGGCCTTCAGATAAGGACCCCACCCTCACTTAGCAGGGTCGAGAATTACCTGCAGTAATCCTCTATACAGAACATGGGTGTTCGTGGGCCTACTGTAAAAGCTATATGCTAAAACTGGGATGTCTAAAGTCCCAGTCCTGGTCTCACTGTCAGAGGCACAGCATAACACAGCCTGCCAGACATGGCCATGCAATGCCATGCCAAACCAAATGCTCCTTCCCCACACTTGCTGCATCATGCATTTTCAAGACAAAATCAATCAGAGGCCTGACTTTGTCCCTTTCCTATCACTTCAACATTCAACATACTACCTTCTGACTGCAGCTAATAAGGGTTCTTTCACCTGCACAAAATTTTACTCTGCATTAAATCAACACCATTCAACCTATTTTATTATCTGCATGGCACCTTCCTCACATAATACAGCTCAATTCTGGCCCTCCTTGGGCCATATTTGTGCTCTCCAGAACACCAATTTGAAATAAAAACGAATACATTCATAAATGAAGATAAGACCTTGCTAATATTTAAACTACTTGAGCAAAAGGAGGGAGGTGGCAGGTGGTGGTGAGGGTGGCAAGATTTGTAAATGTGCCCAACTAATGCAATCAAAAAATGACTTAAATTGTTGCTGTATTTTTTTAAGTAAAAATAATCTTTTTATGTGCAAAAAATCAAATACTGGATTTTTTTTCCATGTAAACATCCTTCAAAGTCAGTGGCTGGATTCAAACCCCCATCCAGGGGTAGCTTCCTGCACCAAAGGCACTAGACTTTGCCTATGCGCTATAGGCTTTTGATGGGTTTCAGTTGTGCAAGAGACCCTATCAGCATCAGACAGGCCGTGGTGTCATTGCTAATGGCTGCCACTGCACAGGACATCATAGCCATGATATAGGGAAGATTTGACAAGCTACATATAGGGAAGCCCGTCTGGTCCAGTGGGTAAGTTCCTGCCTTCCACCCAGACATGCAGGGTTCAATTCCAGGGCCCGACAGATTACACACTAAATCTCTCAGCAAGCATCTGTACATTAACCACTTATGTTCTTGCAGTTTTCCTTCCAAATCCTGCATCCCCTTCACCACAAATACAGTCCAATCATTCCTCGATACTCATTCACTCAGTCATTCCACTCCGCCATGCTACAGGGTGAACAAAAACCAACAAGAACAAGAGCTAGTTCAGCAAGCAAATTTATAGCCTCTCTTTGGATTTATGTTGATGCTGCTGCCCTCTAGTAATGTTATATGTCAACTGCAGCATAATCAAAGGATTGAGAAAGGGGCAGTCCTATGCAAATAATCTCCTCCCATGATTACTTCTCTGAGCTTCCGTAGTGGTACGATGATAGGACCTTCAACAAATGGTCTTCAGCAGATTTCTAAAGTTGCCAAATTGTCTTAGGCTAAGGATTGTTCCAGTCGAAGGCCTTCAGATAAGGACCCCACCCTCACTTAGCAGGGTCCAGAATTACCTGCAGTAATCCTCTATACAGAACATGGGCGTTTGTGGGCCTACTGTGAAGGCTATATGCTAAAACTGGGATGTCTAAAGTCCCAGTCCTGGTCTCACTGTCAGAGGCACAGCATAACACAGCCTGCCAGACATGACCGTGCAATGCCATGCCAAACCAAATGCTCCTTCCCCACACTTGCTGCATCATGCAATTTCAAGACATAATCAATCAGAGGCCTGACTTTGTCCTTTCCTACCATTTCAACATTCAACATACTACCTTCTGACTGCAGCTAGTAAGGACTCTTTCACCTGCACAAAATTTTACCCTGCATTAAGTCAACACCATTCAACCTATTTTATTATCTGTATGGCACCTTCCTCACATAATACAGCTCAATTCTGGCCCCCCTTGGGCCATATTTGTGCTCTCCAGAACACCAATTTGAAGAAAAAACAAATACATTCATAAATGAAGATAAGACCTTGCTAATATTTAAACTACTTGAGCAAAAGGAGGGAGGTGGCAGGTGGTGGTGGGGGTGGCAAGATTTCTAAATGTGCCCAACTAATGCAATCAAAAAATGACTTAAATTGTTCCTGTATTTTTTTAAGTAAAAATAATCTTTTTATGTGCAAAAAATCAAATTCTGGATTTTTTTTCCATGTAAACATCCTTCAAAGTCAGTGGCTGGATTCAAACCCCCATCCAGGGGTAGCTTCCTGCACCAAAGGCACTAGACTTTGCCGATGCACTATGGGCTTTTGGTGGGTTTCAGTTGTGCAAGAGACCCTATCAGCATCTGACAGGCCGTGGTGTCATTGCTAATGGCTGCCACTGCACAGGACACATCATAGCCATGATATAGGGAAGATTTGACAAGCTACATATAGGGAAGCCCGTCTGGTCCAGTGGGTAAGTTCCTACCTTACATGCAGGGTTCAATTCCAGGGCCTGACAGATGACACACTAAATCTCTCAGCAAGCATCTGTGCATTAACCACTTATTTTCTTGCAGTTTTCCTTCCAAATCCTGCAACCCCTTCACCACAAATACAGTCCAATCATTACTCGATACTCATTCACTCAGTCATTCCACTCCGCCATGCTACAGGCTGAACAAAAACCAACAAGAACAAGAGCTAGTTCAGCAAGCAAATTTAAAGCCTCTCTTTGGATTTATGTTGATGCTACTGCCCTCTAGTAATGTTATATGTCAACTGCAGCAAAATCAAAGGATTGAGAAAGGGGCAGTCCTATGCAAATAATCTCCTCCCATGATTACTTCTCTGAGCTTCCGTAGTGGTACGATGATAGGACCTTCAACAAATGGTCTTCAGCAGATTTCTAAAGTTGCCAAATTGTCTTAGGCTAAGGATTGTTCCAGTCAAAGGCCGTCAGATAAGGACCCCACCCTCACTTAGCAGGGTCCAGAATTACCTGCAGTAATCCTCTATACAGAACATGGGCGTTCGTGGGCCTACTGTAAAGGCTATATGCTAAAAATGGGATGTCTAAAGTCCCAGTCCCAGTCCCAGTCCCAGTCCCAGTCCCAGTCCCAGTCCCAGTCCCAGTCCCAGTCCCAGTCCCAGTCCTGGTCTCACTGTCAGAGGCACAGCATAACACAGCCTGCCAGACATGGCCGTGCAATGCCATGCCAAACCAAATGCTCCTTCCCCACACTTGCTGATTCATGCATTTTCAAGACATAATCAATCAGAGTCCTGACTTTGTCCTTTCCTATCACTTCAACATTCAACATACTATCTTCTGACTGCAGCTAATAAGGGCTCTTTCACCTGCACAAAATTTTACTCTGCATTAAATCAACACCATTCAACCTATTTTATTATCTGCATGGCACCTTCCTCACATAATACAGCTCAATTCTGGCCCCCCTTGGGCCATATTTGTGCTCTCCAGAACACCAATTTGAAATAAAAACGAATACATTCATAAGTGAAGATAAGACCTTGCTAATATTTAAACTACTTGAGCAAAAGGAGGGAGGTGGCAGGTGGTGGTGAGGGTGGCAAGATTTGTAAATGTGCCCAACTAATGCAATCAAAAAATGACTTAAATTGTTGCTGTATTTTTTTAAGTAAAAATAATCTTTTTATGTGCAAAAAATCAAATACTGGATTTTTTTTCCATGTAAACGTCCTTCAAAGTCAGTGGCTGGATTCAAACCCCCATCCAGGGGTAGCTTCCTGCACCAAAGGCACTAGACTTTGCCTATGCGATATAGGCTTTTGATGGTTTTCAGTTGTGCAAGAGACCCTATCAGCATCTGACAGGCCGTGGTGTCATTGCTAATGGCTGCCACTGTACAGGACACATCATAGCCATGATATAGGGAAGATTTGACTAGCTACATATAGGAAAGCCCGTCTGGTCCAGTGGGTAAGTTCCTGCTTTCCACCCAGACATGCAGGGTTCAATTCCAGGGCCCGTCAGATGACACACTAAATCTCTCAGCAAGCATCTGTACATTAACCACTTATTTTCTTGCAGTTTTCCTTCCAAATCCTGCAACCCCTTCACCACAAATACAGTCCAATCATTCCTCGATACTCATTCACTCAGTCATTCCACTCCGCCATGCTACAGGGTGAACAAAAACCAACAAGAACAAGAGCTAGTTCAGCAAGCAAATTTATAGCCTCTCTTTGGATTTATGTTGATGCTGCTGCCCTCTAGTAATGTTATATGTCAACTGCAGCATAATCAAAGGATTGAGAAAGGGGCAGTCCTATGCAAATAATCTCCTCCCATGATTACTTCTCTGAGCTTCCGTAGTGGTACGATGATAGGACCTTCAACAAATGGTCTTCAGCAGATTTCTAAAGTTGCCAAATTGTCTTAGGCTAAGGATTGTTCCAGTCGAAGGCCTTCAGATAAGGACCCCACCCTCACTTAGCAGGGTCCAGAATTACCTGCAGTAATCCTCTATACAGAACATGGGTGTTTGTGGGCCTACTGTGAAGGCTATATGCTAAAACTGGGATGTCTAAGGTCCCAGTCCTGGTCTCACTGTCAGAGGCACAGCATAACACAGCCTGCCAGACATGACCGTGCAATGCCATGCCAAACCAAATGCTCCTTCCCCACACTTGCTGATTCATGCATTTTCAAGACATAATCAATCAGAGGCCTGACTTTGTCCATTCCTATCACTTCAACATTCAACATACTATCTTCTGACTGCAGCTAATAAGGGCTCTTTCACCTGCACAAAATTTTACTCTGCATTAAATCAACACCATTCAACCTATTTTATTATCTGCATGGCACCTTCCTCACATAATACAGCTCAATTCTGGCCCCCCTTGGGCCATATTTGTGCTCTCCAGAACACCAATTTGAAGAAAAAACGAATACATTCATAAATGAAGATAAGACCTTGCTAATATTTAAACTACTTGAGCAAAAGGAGGGAGGTGGCAGGTGGTGGTGGGGGTGGCAAGATTTGTAAATGTGCCCAACTAATGCAATCAATAATGACTTAAATTGTTGCTGTATTTTTTTAAGTAAAAATAATCTTTTTATGTGCAAAAAAACAAATACTGGATTTTTTCCCATGTAAACATCCTTCAAAGTCAGTGGCTGGATTCAAACCCCCATCCAGGGGTAGCTTCCTGCACCAAAGGCACTAGACTTTGCCTCTGAGCTATAGGCTTTTGATGGGTTTCTGTTGTGCAAGAGACCCTATCAGTATCTGACAGGCCGTGGTGTCATTGCTAATGGCTGCCACTGCACACGACACATCATAGCCATGATATAGGGAAGATTTGACAAGCTACATAAAGGGAACCCCGTCTGGTCCAGTGGGTAAATTCCTGCCTTCCACCCAGACATGCAGGGTTCAACTCCTGGGCCCGACAGATGACACACTCAATCTCTCAGCAAGCATCTGTGCATTAACCACTTGTTTTCTTGCAGTTTTCCTTCCAAATCCTGCAACCCCTTCACCACAAATACAGTCCAATCATTCCTCGATACTCATTCACTCAGTCATTCCACTCCGCCATGCTACAGGCTGAACAAAAACCAACAAGAACAAGAGCTAGTTCAGCAAGCAAATTTAAAGCCTCTCTTTGGATTTATGTTGATGCTGCTGCCCTCTAGTAATGTTATATGTCAACTGCAGCATAATCAAAGTATTGAGAAAGGGGCAGTCCTATGCAAATAATCTCCTCCCATGATTACTTCTCTGAGCTTCCGTAGTGGTACGATGATAGGACCTTCAACATATGGTCTTCAGCAGATTTCTAAAGTTGCCAAATTGTCTTAGGCTAAGGATTGTTCCAGTCGAAGGCCTTCAGATAAGGACCCCACCCTCACTTAGCAGGGTCGAGAATTACCTGCAGTAATCCTCTATACAGAACATGGGTGTTCGTGGGCCTACTGTAAAAGCTATATGCTAAAACTGGGATGTCTAAAGTCCCAGTCCTGGTCTCACTGTCAGAGGCACAGCATAACACAGCCTGCCAGACATGGCCATGCAATGCCATGCCAAACCAAATGCTCCTTCCCCACACTTGCTGCATCATGCATTTTCAAGACAAAATCAATCAGAGGCCTGACTTTGTCCCTTTCCTATCACTTCAACATTCAACATACTACCTTCTGACTGCAGCTAATAAGGGCTCTTTCACCTGCACAAAATTTTACTCTGCATTAAATCAACACCATTCAACCTATTTTATTATCTGCATGGCACCTTCCTCACATAATACAGCTCAATTCTGGCCCTCCTTGGGCCATATTTGTGCTCTCCAGAACACCAATTTGAAATAAAAACGAATACATTCATAAATGAAGATAAGACCTTGCTAATATTTAAACTACTTGAGCAAAAGGAGGGAGGTGGCAGGTGGTGGTGAGGGTGGCAAGATTTGTAAATGTGCCCAACTAATGCAATCAAAAAATGACTTAAATTGTTGCTGTATTTTTTTAAGTAAAAATAATCTTTTTATGTGCAAAAAATCAAATACTGGATTTTTTTTCCATGTAAACATCCTTCAAAGTCAGTGGCTGGATTCAAACCCCCATCCAGGGGAAGCTTCCTGCACCAAAGGCACTAGACTTTGCCTATGCGCTATAGGCTTTTGATGGGTTTCAGTTGTGCAAGAGACCGTATCAGCATCTGACAGGCCGTGGTGTCATTGCTAATGGCTGCCACTGCACAGGACATCATAGCCATGATATAGGGAAGATTTGACAAGCTACATATAGGGAAGCCCGTCTGGTCCAGTGGGTAAGTTCCTGCCTTCCACCCAGACATGCAGGGTTCAATTCCAGGGCCCGACAGATGACACACTAAATCTCTCAGCAAGCATCTGTACATTAACCACTTATTTTCTTGCAGTTTTCCTTCCAAATCCTGCAACCCCTTCACCACAAATACAGTCCAATCATTCCTCGATACTCATTCACTCAGTCATTCCACTCCGCCATGCTACAGGGTGAACAAAAACCAACAAGAACAAGAGCTAGTTCAGCAAGCAAATTTATAGCCTCTCTTTGGATTTATGTTGATGCTGCTGCCCTCTAGTAATGTTATATGTCAACTGCAGCATAATCAAAGGATTGAGAAAGGGGCAGTCCTATGCAAATAATCTCCTCCCATGATTACTTCTCTGAGCTTCCGTAGTGGTACGATGATAGGACCTTCAACATATGGTCTTCAGCAGATTTCTAAAGTTGCCAAATTGTCTTAGGCTAAGGATTGTTCCAGTCGAAGGCCTTCAGATAAGGACCCCACCCTCACTTAGCAGGGTCGAGAATTACCTGCAGTAATCCTCTATACAGAACATGGGTGTTCGTGGGCCTACTGTAAAAGCTATATGCTAAAACTGGGATGTCTAAAGTCCCAGTCCTGGTCTCACTGTCAGAGGCACAGCATAACACAGCCTGCCAGACATGGCCATGCAATGCCATGCCAAACCAAATGCTCCTTCCCCACACTTGCTGCATCATGCATTTTCAAGACAAAATCAATCAGAGGCCTGACTTTGTCCCTTTCCTATCACTTCAACATTCAACATACTACCTTCTGACTGCAGCTAATAAGGGTTCTTTCACCTGCACAAAATTTTACTCTGCATTAAATCAACACCATTCAACCTATTTTATTATCTGCATGGCACCTTCCTCACATAATACAGCTCAATTCTGGCCCTCCTTGGGCCATATTTGTGCTCTCCAGAACACCAATTTGAAATAAAAACGAATACATTCATAAATGAAGATAAGACCTTGCTAATATTTAAACTACTTGAGCAAAAGGAGGGAGGTGGCAGGTGGTGGTGAGGGTGGCAAGATTTGTAAATGTGCCCAACTAATGCAATCAAAAAATGACTTAAATTGTTGCTGTATTTTTTTAAGTAAAAATAATCTTTTTATGTGCAAAAAATCAAATACTGGATTTTTTTTCCATGTAAACATCCTTCAAAGTCAGTGGCTGGATTCAAACCCCCATCCAGGGGTAGCTTCCTGCACCAAAGGCACTAGACTTTGCCTATGCGCTATAGGCTTTTGATGGGTTTCAGTTGTGCAAGAGACCCTATCAGCATCAGACAGGCCGTGGTGTCATTGCTAATGGCTGCCACTGCACAGGACATCATAGCCATGATATAGGGAAGATTTGACAAGCTACATATAGGGAAGCCCGTCTGGTCCAGTGGGTAAGTTCCTGCCTTCCACCCAGACATGCAGGGTTCAATTCCAGGGCCCGACAGATTACACACTAAATCTCTCAGCAAGCATCTGTACATTAACCACTTATGTTCTTGCAGTTTTCCTTCCAAATCCTGCATCCCCTTCACCACAAATACAGTCCAATCATTCCTCGATACTCATTCACTCAGTCATTCCACTCCGCCATGCTACAGGGTGAACAAAAACCAACAAGAACAAGAGCTAGTTCAGCAAGCAAATTTATAGCCTCTCTTTGGATTTATGTTGATGCTGCTGCCCTCTAGTAATGTTATATGTCAACTGCAGCATAATCAAAGGATTGAGAAAGGGGCAGTCCTATGCAAATAATCTCCTCCCATGATTACTTCTCTGAGCTTCCGTAGTGGTACGATGATAGGACCTTCAACAAATGGTCTTCAGCAGATTTCTAAAGTTGCCAAATTGTCTTAGGCTAAGGATTGTTCCAGTCGAAGGCCTTCAGATAAGGACTCCACCCTCACTTAGCAGGGTCCAGAATTACCTGCAGTAATCCTCTATACAGAACATGGGCGTTTGTGGGCCTACTGTGAAGGCTATATGCTAAAACTGGGATGTCTAAAGTCCCAGTCCTGGTCTCACTGTCAGAGGCACAGCATAACACAGCCTGCCAGACATGACCGTGCAATGCCATGCCAAACCAAATGCTCCTTCCCCACACTTGCTGCATCATGCAATTTCAAGACATAATCAATCAGAGGCCTGACTTTGTCCTTTCCTACCATTTCAACATTCAACATACTACCTTCTGACTGCAGCTAGTAAGGACTCTTTCACCTGCACAAAATTTTACCCTGCATTAAGTCAACACCATTCAACCTATTTTATTATCTGTATGGCACCTTCCTCACATAATACAGCTCAATTCTGGCCCCCCTTGGGCCATATTTGTGCTCTCCAGAACACCAATTTGAAGAAAAAACAAATACATTCATAAATGAAGATAAGACCTTGCTAATATTTAAACTACTTGAGCAAAAGGAGGGAGGTGGCAGGTGGTGGTGGGGGTGGCAAGATTTCTAAATGTGCCCAACTAATGCAATCAAAAAATGACTTAAATTGTTCCTGTATTTTTTTAAGTAAAAATAATCTTTTTATGTGCAAAAAATCAAATACTGGATTTTTTTTCCATGTAAACATCCTTCAAAGTCAGTGGCTGGATTCAAACCCCCATCCAGGGGTAGCTTCCTGCACCAAAGGCACTAGACTTTGCCTATGCACTATGGGCTTTTGGTGGGTTTCAGTTGTGCAAGAGACCCTATCAGCATCTGACAGGCCGTGGTGTCATTGCTAATGGCTGCCACTGCACAGGACACATCATAGCCATGATATAGGGAAGATTTGACAAGCTACATATAGGGAAGCCCGTCTGGTCCAGTGGGTAAGTTCCTACCTTACATGCAGGGTTCAATTCCAGGGCCTGACAGATGACACACTAAATCTCTCAGCAAGCATCTGTGCATTAACCACTTATTTTCTTGCAGTTTTCCTTCCAAATCCTGCAACCCCTTCACCACAAATACAGTCCAATCATTCCTCGATACTCATTCACTCAGTCATTCCACTCCGCCATGCTACAGGGTGAACAAAAACCAACAAGAACAAGAGCTAGTTCAGCAAGCAAATTTATAGCCTCTCTTTGGATTTATGTTGATGCTGCTGCCCTCTAGTAATGTTATATGTCAACTGCAGCATAATCAAAGGATTGAGAAAGGGGCAGTCCTATGCAAATAATCTCCTCCCATGATTACTTCTCTGAGCTTCCGTAGTGGTACGATGATAGGACCTTCAACATATGGTCTTCAGCAGATTTCTAAAGTTGCCAAATTGTCTTAGGCTAAGGATTGTTCCAGTCGAAGGCCTTCAGATAAGGACCCCACCCTCACTTAGCAGGGTCGAGAATTACCTGCAGTAATCCTCTATACAGAACATGGGTGTTCGTGGGCCTACTGTAAAAGCTATATGCTAAAACTGGGATGTCTAAAGTCCCAGTCCTGGTCTCACTGTCAGAGGCACAGCATAACACAGCCTGCCAGACATGGCCATGCAATGCCATGCCAAACCAAATGCTCCTTCCCCACACTTGCTGCATCATGCATTTTCAAGACAAAATCAATCAGAGGCCTGACTTTGTCCCTTTCCTATCACTTCAACATTCAACATACTACCTTCTGACTGCAGCTAATAAGGGTTCTTTCACCTGCACAAAATTTTACTCTGCATTAAATCAACACCATTCAACCTATTTTATTATCTGCATGGCACCTTCCTCACATAATACAGCTCAATTCTGGCCCTCCTTGGGCCATATTTGTGCTCTCCAGAACACCAATTTGAAATAAAAACGAATACATTCATAAATGAAGATAAGACCTTGCTAATATTTAAACTACTTGAGCAAAAGGAGGGAGGTGGCAGGTGGTGGTGAGGGTGGCAAGATTTGTAAATGTGCCCAACTAATGCAATCAAAAAATGACTTAAATTGTTGCTGTATTTTTTTAAGTAAAAATAATCTTTTTATGTGCAAAAAATCAAATACTGGATTTTTTTTCCATGTAAACATCCTTCAAAGTCAGTGGCTGGATTCAAACCCCCATCCAGGGGTAGCTTCCTGCACCAAAGGCACTAGACTTTGCCTATGCGCTATAGGCTTTTGATGGGTTTCAGTTGTGCAAGAGACCCTATCAGCATCAGACAGGCCGTGGTGTCATTGCTAATGGCTGCCACTGCACAGGACATCATAGCCATGATATAGGGAAGATTTGACAAGCTACATATAGGGAAGCCCGTCTGGTCCAGTGGGTAAGTTCCTGCCTTCCACCCAGACATGCAGGGTTCAATTCCAGGGCCCGACAGATGACACACTAAATCTCTCAGCAAGCATCTGTACATTAACCACTTATGTTCTTGCAGTTTTCCTTCCAAATCCTGCATCCCCTTCACCACAAATACAGTCCAATCATTCCTCGATACTCATTCACTCAGTCATTCCACTCCGCCATGCTACAGGGTGAACAAAAACCAACAAGAACAAGAGCTAGTTCAGCAAGCAAATTTATAGCCTCTCTTTGGATTTATGTTGATGCTGCTGCCCTCTAGTAATGTTATATGTCAACTGCAGCATAATCAAAGGATTGAGAAAGGGGCAGTCCTATGCAAATAATCTCCTCCCATGATTACTTCTCTGAGCTTCCGTAGTGGTACGATGATAGGACCTTCAACAAATGGTCTTCAGCAGATTTCTAAAGTTGCCAAATTGTCTTAGGCTAAGGATTGTTCCAGTCGAAGGCCTTCAGATAAGGACCCCACCCTCACTTAGCAGGGTCCAGAATTACCTGCAGTAATCCTCTATACAGAACATGGGCGTTTGTGGGCCTACTGTGAAGGCTATATGCTAAAACTGGGATGTCTAAAGTCCCAGTCCTGGTCTCACTGTCAGAGGCACAGCATAACACAGCCTGCCAGACATGACCGTGCAATGCCATGCCAAACCAAATGCTCCTTCCCCACACTTGCTGCATCATGCAATTTCAAGACATAATCAATCAGAGGCCTGACTTTGTCCTTTCCTACCATTTCAACATTCAACATACTACCTTCTGACTGCAGCTAGTAAGGACTCTTTCACCTGCACAAAATTTTACCCTGCATTAAGTCAACACCATTCAACCTATTTTATTATCTGTATGGCACCTTCCTCACATAATACAGCTCAATTCTGGCCCCCCTTGGGCCATATTTGTGCTCTCCAGAACACCAATTTGAAGAAAAAACAAATACATTCATAAATGAAGATAAGACCTTGCTAATATTTAAACTACTTGAGCAAAAGGAAGGAGGTGGCAGGTGGTGGTGGGGGTGGCAAGATTTCTAAATGTGCCCAACTAATGCAATCAAAAAATGACTTAAATTGTTCCTGTATTTTTTTAAGTAAAAATAATCTTTTTATGTGCAAAAAATCAAATTCTGGATTTTTTTTCCATGTAAACATCCTTCAAAGTCAGTGGCTGGATTCAAACCCCCATCCAGGGGTAGCTTCCTGCACCAAAGGCACTAGACTTTGCCGATGCACTATGGGCTTTTGGTGGGTTTCAGTTGTGCAAGAGACCCTATCAGCATCTGACAGGCCGTGGTGTCATTGCTAATGGCTGCCACTGCACAGGACACATCATAGCCATGATATAGGGAAGATTTGACAAGCTACATATAGGGAAGCCCGTCTGGTCCAGTGGGTAAGTTCCTACCTTACATGCAGGGTTCAATTCCAGGGCCTGACAGATGACACACTAAATCTCTCAGCAAGCATCTGTGCATTAACCACTTATTTTCTTGCAGTTTTCCTTCCAAATCCTGCAACCCCTTCACCACAAATACAGTCCAATCATTACTCGATACTCATTCACTCAGTCATTCCACTCCGCCATGCTACAGGCTGAACAAAAACCAACAAGAACAAGAGCTAGTTCAGCAAGCAAATTTAAAGCCTCTCTTTGGATTTATGTTGATGCTACTGCCCTCTAGTAATGTTATATGTCAACTGCAGCAAAATCAAAGGATTGAGAAAGGGGCAGTCCTATGCAAATAATCTCCTCCCATGATTACTTCTCTGAGCTTCCGTAGTGGTACGATGATAGGACCTTCAACAAATGGTCTTCAGCAGATTTCTAAAGTTGCCAAATTGTCTTAGGCTAAGGATTGTTCCAGTCAAAGGCCGTCAGATAAGGACCCCACCCTCACTTAGCAGGGTCCAGAATTACCTGCAGTAATCCTCTATACAGAACATGGGCGTTCGTGGGCCTACTGTAAAGGCTATATGCTAAAACTGGGATGTCTAAAGTCCCAGTCCCAGTCCCAGTCCCAGTCCCAGTCCCAGTCCCAGTCCCAGTCCCAGTCCCGGTCTCACTGTCAGAGGCACAGCATAACACAGCCTGCCAGACATGGCCGTGCAATGCCATGCCAAACCAAATGCTCCTTCCCCACACTTGCTGATTCATGCATTTTCAAGACATAATCAATCAGAGTCCTGACTTTGTCCTTTCCTATCACTTCAACATTCAACATACTATCTTCTGACTGCAGCTAATAAGGGCTCTTTCACCTGCACAAAATTTTACTCTGCATTAAATCAACACCATTCAACCTATTTTATTATCTGCATGGCACCTTCCTCACATAATACAGCTCAATTCTGGCCCCCCTTGGGCCATATTTGTGCTCTCCAGAACACCAATTTGAAATAAAAACGAATACATTCATAAGTGAAGATAAGACCTTGCTAATATTTAAACTACTTGAGCAAAAGGAGGGAGGTGGCAGGTGGTGGTGAGGGTGGCAAGATTTGTAAATGTGCCCAACTAATGCAATCAAAAAATGACTTAAATTGTTGCTGTATTTTTTTAAGTAAAAATAATCTTTTTATGTGCAAAAAATCAAATACTGGATTTTTTTTCCATGTAAACGTCCTTCAAAGTCAGTGGCTGGATTCAAACCCCCATCCAGGGGTAGCTTCCTGCACCAAAGGCACTAGACTTTGCCTATGCGATATAGGCTTTTGATGGTTTTCAGTTGTGCAAGAGACCCTATCAGCATCTGACAGGCCGTGGTGTCATTGCTAATGGCTGCCACTGTACAGGACACATCATAGCCATGATATAGGGAAGATTTGACTAGCTACATATAGGGAAGCCCGTCTGGTCCAGTGGGTAAGTTCCTGCTTTCCACCCAGACATGCAGGGTTCAATTCCAGGGCCCGTCAGATGACACACTAAATCTCTCAGCAAGCATCTGTACATTAACCACTTATTTTCTTGCAGTTTTCCTTCCAAATCCTGCAACCCCTTCACCACAAATACAGTCCAATCATTCCTCGATACTCATTCACTCAGTCATTCCACTCCGCCATGCTACAGGGTGAACAAAAACCAACAAGAACAAGAGCTAGTTCAGCAAGCAAATTTATAGCCTCTCTTTGGATTTATGTTGATGCTGCTGCCCTCTAGTAATGTTATATGTCAACTGCAGCATAATCAAAGGATTGAGAAAGGGGCAGTCCTATGCAAATAATCTCCTCCCATGATTACTTCTCTGAGCTTCCGTAGTGGTACGATGATAGGACCTTCAACAAATGGTCTTCAGCAGATTTCTAAAGTTGCCAAATTGTCTTAGGCTAAGGATTGTTCCAGTCGAAGGCCTTCAGATAAGGACCCCACCCTCACTTAGCAGGGTCCAGAATTACCTGCAGTAATCCTCTATACAGAACATGGGTGTTTGTGGGCCTACTGTGAAGGCTATATGCTAAAACTGGGATGTCTAAGGTCCCAGTCCTGGTCTCACTGTCAGAGGCACAGCATAACACAGCCTGCCAGACATGACCGTGCAATGCCATGCCAAACCAAATGCTCCTTCCCCACACTTGCTGATTCATGCATTTTCAAGACATAATCAATCAGAGGCCTGACTTTGTCCATTCCTATCACTTCAACATTCAACATACTATCTTCTGACTGCAGCTAATAAGGGCTCTTTCACCTGCACAAAATTTTACTCTGCATTAAATCAACACCATTCAACCTATTTTATTATCTGCATGGCACCTTCCTCACATAATACAGCTCAATTCTGGCCCCCCTTGGGCCATATTTGTGCTCTCCAGAACACCAATTTGAAGAAAAAACGAATACATTCATAAATGAAGATAAGACCTTGCTAATATTTAAACTACTTGAGCAAAAGGAGGGAGGTGGCAGGTGGTGGTGGGGGTGGCAAGATTTGTAAATGTGCCCAACTAATGCAATCAATAATGACTTAAATTGTTGCTGTATTTTTTTAAGTAAAAATAATCTTTTTATGTGCAAAAAAACAAATACTGGATTTTTTCCCATGTAAACATCCTTCAAAGTCAGTGGCTGGATTCAAACCCCCATCCAGGGGTAGCTTCCTGCACCAAAGGCACTAGACTTTGCCTCTGAGCTATAGGCTTTTGATGGGTTTCTGTTGTGCAAGAGACCCTATCAGTATCTGACAGGCCGTGGTGTCATTGCTAATGGCTGCCACTGCACACGACACATCATAGCCATGATATAGGGAAGATTTGACAAGCTACATAAAGGGAACCCCGTCTGGTCCAGTGGGTAAATTCCTGCCTTCCACCCAGACATGCAGGGTTCAACTCCTGGGCCCGACAGATGACACACTCAATCTCTCAGCAAGCATCTGTGCATTAACCACTTGTTTTCTTGCAGTTTTCCTTCCAAATCCTGCAACCCCTTCACCACAAATACAGTCCAATCATTCCTCGATACTCATTCACTCAGTCATTCCACTCCGCCATGCTACAGGCTGAACAAAAACCAACAAGAACAAGAGCTAGTTCAGCAAGCAAATTTAAAGCCTCTCTTTGGATTTATGTTGATGCTGCTGCCCTCTAGTAATGTTATATGTCAACTGCAGCATAATCAAAGTATTGAGAAAGGGGCAGTCCTATGCAAATAATCTCCTCCCATGATTACTTCTCTGAGCTTCCGTAGTGGTACGATGATAGGACCTTCAACATATGGTCTTCAGCAGATTTCTAAAGTTGCCAAATTGTCTTAGGCTAAGGATTGTTCCAGTCGAAGGCCTTCAGATAAGGACCCCACCCTCACTTAGCAGGGTCGAGAATTACCTGCAGTAATCCTCTATACAGAACATGGGTGTTCGTGGGCCTACTGTAAAAGCTATATGCTAAAACTGGGATGTCTAAAGTCCCAGTCCTGGTCTCACTGTCAGAGGCACAGCATAACACAGCCTGCCAGACATGGCCATGCAATGCCATGCCAAACCAAATGCTCCTTCCCCACACTTGCTGCATCATGCATTTTCAAGACAAAATCAATCAGAGGCCTGACTTTGTCCCTTTCCTATCACTTCAACATTCAACATACTACCTTCTGACTGCAGCTAATAAGGGCTCTTTCACCTGCACAAAATTTTACTCTGCATTAAATCAACACCATTCAACCTATTTTATTATCTGCATGGCACCTTCCTCACATAATACAGCTCAATTCTGGCCCTCCTTGGGCCATATTTGTGCTCTCCAGAACACCAATTTGAAATAAAAACGAATACATTCATAAATGAAGATAAGACCTTGCTAATATTTAAACTACTTGAGCAAAAGGAGGGAGGTGGCAGGTGGTGGTGAGGGTGGCAAGATTTGTAAATGTGCCCAACTAATGCAATCAAAAAATGACTTAAATTGTTGCTGTATTTTTTTAAGTAAAAATAATCTTTTTATGTGCAAAAAATCAAATACTGGATTTTTTTTCCATGTAAACATCCTTCAAAGTCAGTGGCTGGATTCAAACCCCCATCCAGGGGAAGCTTCCTGCACCAAAGGCACTAGACTTTGCCTATGCGCTATAGGCTTTTGATGGGTTTCAGTTGTGCAAGAGACCGTATCAGCATCTGACAGGCCGTGGTGTCATTGCTAATGGCTGCCACTGCACAGGACATCATAGCCATGATATAGGGAAGATTTGACAAGCTACATATAGGGAAGCCCGTCTGGTCCAGTGGGTAAGTTCCTGCCTTCCACCCAGACATGCAGGGTTCAATTCCAGGGCCCGACAGATGACACACTAAATCTCTCAGCAAGCATCTGTACATTAACCACTTATTTTCTTGCAGTTTTCCTTCCAAATCCTGCAACCCCTTCACCACAAATACAGTCCAATCATTCCTCGATACTCATTCACTCAGTCATTCCACTCCGCCATGCTACAGGGTGAACAAAAACCAACAAGAACAAGAGCTAGTTCAGCAAGCAAATTTATAGCCTCTCTTTGGATTTATGTTGATGCTGCTGCCCTCTAGTAATGTTATATGTCAACTGCAGCATAATCAAAGGATTGAGAAAGGGGCAGTCCTATGCAAATAATCTCCTCCCATGATTACTTCTCTGAGCTTCCGTAGTGGTACGATGATAGGACCTTCAACATATGGTCTTCAGCAGATTTCTAAAGTTGCCAAATTGTCTTAGGCTAAGGATTGTTCCAGTCGAAGGCCTTCAGATAAGGACCCCACCCTCACTTAGCAGGGTCGAGAATTACCTGCAGTAATCCTCTATACAGAACATGGGTGTTCGTGGGCCTACTGTAAAAGCTATATGCTAAAACTGGGATGTCTAAAGTCCCAGTCCTGGTCTCACTGTCAGAGGCACAGCATAACACAGCCTGCCAGACATGGCCATGCAATGCCATGCCAAACCAAATGCTCCTTCCCCACACTTGCTGCATCATGCATTTTCAAGACAAAATCAATCAGAGGCCTGACTTTGTCCCTTTCCTATCACTTCAACATTCAACATACTACCTTCTGACTGCAGCTAATAAGGGTTCTTTCACCTGCACAAAATTTTACTCTGCATTAAATCAACACCATTCAACCTATTTTATTATCTGCATGGCACCTTCCTCACATAATACAGCTCAATTCTGGCCCTCCTTGGGCCATATTTGTGCTCTCCAGAACACCAATTTGAAATAAAAACGAATACATTCATAAATGAAGATAAGACCTTGCTAATATTTAAACTACTTGAGCAAAAGGAGGGAGGTGGCAGGTGGTGGTGAGGGTGGCAAGATTTGTAAATGTGCCCAACTAATGCAATCAAAAAATGACTTAAATTGTTGCTGTATTTTTTTAAGTAAAAATAATCTTTTTATGTGCAAAAAATCAAATACTGGATTTTTTTTCCATGTAAACATCCTTCAAAGTCAGTGGCTGGATTCAAACCCCCATCCAGGGGTAGCTTCCTGCACCAAAGGCACTAGACTTTGCCTATGCGCTATAGGCTTTTGATGGGTTTCAGTTGTGCAAGAGACCCTATCAGCATCAGACAGGCCGTGGTGTCATTGCTAATGGCTGCCACTGCACAGGACATCATAGCCATGATATAGGGAAGATTTGACAAGCTACATATAGGGAAGCCCGTCTGGTCCAGTGGGTAAGTTCCTGCCTTCCACCCAGACATGCAGGGTTCAATTCCAGGGCCCGACAGATTACACACTAAATCTCTCAGCAAGCATCTGTACATTAACCACTTATGTTCTTGCAGTTTTCCTTCCAAATCCTGCATCCCCTTCACCACAAATACAGTCCAATCATTCCTCGATACTCATTCACTCAGTCATTCCACTCCGCCATGCTACAGGGTGAACAAAAACCAACAAGAACAAGAGCTAGTTCAGCAAGCAAATTTATAGCCTCTCTTTGGATTTATGTTGATGCTGCTGCCCTCTAGTAATGTTATATGTCAACTGCAGCATAATCAAAGGATTGAGAAAGGGGCAGTCCTATGCAAATAATCTCCTCCCATGATTACTTCTCTGAGCTTCCGTAGTGGTACGATGATAGGACCTTCAACAAATGGTCTTCAGCAGATTTCTAAAGTTGCCAAATTGTCTTAGGCTAAGGATTGTTCCAGTCGAAGGCCTTCAGATAAGGACTCCACCCTCACTTAGCAGGGTCCAGAATTACCTGCAGTAATCCTCTATACAGAACATGGGCGTTTGTGGGCCTACTGTGAAGGCTATATGCTAAAACTGGGATGTCTAAAGTCCCAGTCCTGGTCTCACTGTCAGAGGCACAGCATAACACAGCCTGCCAGACATGACCGTGCAATGCCATGCCAAACCAAATGCTCCTTCCCCACACTTGCTGCATCATGCAATTTCAAGACATAATCAATCAGAGGCCTGACTTTGTCCTTTCCTACCATTTCAACATTCAACATACTACCTTCTGACTGCAGCTAGTAAGGACTCTTTCACCTGCACAAAATTTTACCCTGCATTAAGTCAACACCATTCAACCTATTTTATTATCTGTATGGCACCTTCCTCACATAATACAGCTCAATTCTGGCCCCCCTTGGGCCATATTTGTGCTCTCCAGAACACCAATTTGAAGAAAAAACAAATACATTCATAAATGAAGATAAGACCTTGCTAATATTTAAACTACTTGAGCAAAAGGAGGGAGGTGGCAGGTGGTGGTGGGGGTGGCAAGATTTCTAAATGTGCCCAACTAATGCAATCAAAAAATGACTTAAATTGTTCCTGTATTTTTTTAAGTAAAAATAATCTTTTTATGTGCAAAAAATCAAATACTGGATTTTTTTTCCATGTAAACATCCTTCAAAGTCAGTGGCTGGATTCAAACCCCCATCCAGGGGTAGCTTCCTGCACCAAAGGCACTAGACTTTGCCTATGCACTATGGGCTTTTGGTGGGTTTCAGTTGTGCAAGAGACCCTATCAGCATCTGACAGGCCGTGGTGTCATTGCTAATGGCTGCCACTGCACAGGACACATCATAGCCATGATATAGGGAAGATTTGACAAGCTACATATAGGGAAGCCCGTCTGGTCCAGTGGGTAAGTTCCTACCTTACATGCAGGGTTCAATTCCAGGGCCTGACAGATGACACACTAAATCTCTCAGCAAGCATCTGTGCATTAACCACTTATTTTCTTGCAGTTTTCCTTCCAAATCCTGCAACCCCTTCACCACAAATACAGTCCAATCATTCCTCGATACTCATTCACTCAGTCATTCCACTCCGCCATGCTACAGGGTGAACAAAAACCAACAAGAACAAGAGCTAGTTCAGCAAGCAAATTTATAGCCTCTCTTTGGATTTATGTTGATGCTGCTGCCCTCTAGTAATGTTATATGTCAACTGCAGCATAATCAAAGGATTGAGAAAGGGGCAGTCCTATGCAAATAATCTCCTCCCATGATTACTTCTCTGAGCTTCCGTAGTGGTACGATGATAGGACCTTCAACATATGGTCTTCAGCAGATTTCTAAAGTTGCCAAATTGTCTTAGGCTAAGGATTGTTCCAGTCGAAGGCCTTCAGATAAGGACCCCACCCTCACTTAGCAGGGTCGAGAATTACCTGCAGTAATCCTCTATACAGAACATGGGTGTTCGTGGGCCTACTGTAAAAGCTATATGCTAAAACTGGGATGTCTAAAGTCCCAGTCCTGGTCTCACTGTCAGAGGCACAGCATAACACAGCCTGCCAGACATGGCCATGCAATGCCATGCCAAACCAAATGCTCCTTCCCCACACTTGCTGCATCATGCATTTTCAAGACAAAATCAATCAGAGGCCTGACTTTGTCCCTTTCCTATCACTTCAACATTCAACATACTACCTTCTGACTGCAGCTAATAAGGGTTCTTTCACCTGCACAAAATTTTACTCTGCATTAAATCAACACCATTCAACCTATTTTATTATCTGCATGGCACCTTCCTCACATAATACAGCTCAATTCTGGCCCTCCTTGGGCCATATTTGTGCTCTCCAGAACACCAATTTGAAATAAAAACGAATACATTCATAAATGAAGATAAGACCTTGCTAATATTTAAACTACTTGAGCAAAAGGAGGGAGGTGGCAGGTGGTGGTGAGGGTGGCAAGATTTGTAAATGTGCCCAACTAATGCAATCAAAAAATGACTTAAATTGTTGCTGTATTTTTTTAAGTAAAAATAATCTTTTTATGTGCAAAAAATCAAATACTGGATTTTTTTTCCATGTAAACATCCTTCAAAGTCAGTGGCTGGATTCAAACCCCCATCCAGGGGTAGCTTCCTGCACCAAAGGCACTAGACTTTGCCTATGCGCTATAGGCTTTTGATGGGTTTCAGTTGTGCAAGAGACCCTATCAGCATCAGACAGGCCGTGGTGTCATTGCTAATGGCTGCCACTGCACAGGACATCATAGCCATGATATAGGGAAGATTTGACAAGCTACATATAGGGAAGCCCGTCTGGTCCAGTGGGTAAGTTCCTGCCTTCCACCCAGACATGCAGGGTTCAATTCCAGGGCCCGACAGATGACACACTAAATCTCTCAGCAAGCATCTGTACATTAACCACTTATGTTCTTGCAGTTTTCCTTCCAAATCCTGCATCCCCTTCACCACAAATACAGTCCAATCATTCCTCGATACTCATTCACTCAGTCATTCCACTCCGCCATGCTACAGGGTGAACAAAAACCAACAAGAACAAGAGCTAGTTCAGCAAGCAAATTTATAGCCTCTCTTTGGATTTATGTTGATGCTGCTGCCCTCTAGTAATGTTATATGTCAACTGCAGCATAATCAAAGGATTGAGAAAGGGGCAGTCCTATGCAAATAATCTCCTCCCATGATTACTTCTCTGAGCTTCCGTAGTGGTACGATGATAGGACCTTCAACAAATGGTCTTCAGCAGATTTCTAAAGTTGCCAAATTGTCTTAGGCTAAGGATTGTTCCAGTCGAAGGCCTTCAGATAAGGATCCCACCCTCACTTAGCAGGGTCCAGAATTACCTGCAGTAATCCTCTATACAGAACATGGGCGTTTGTGGGCCTACTGTGAAGGCTATATGCTAAAACTGGGATGTCTAAAGTCCCAGTCCTGGTCTCACTGTCAGAGGCACAGCATAACACAGCCTGCCAGACATGACCGTGCAATGCCATGCCAAACCAAATGCTCCTTCCCCACACTTGCTGCATCATGCAATTTCAAGACATAATCAATCAGAGGCCTGACTTTGTCCTTTCCTACCATTTCAACATTCAACATACTACCTTCTGACTGCAGCTAGTAAGGACTCTTTCACCTGCACAAAATTTTACCCTGCATTAAGTCAACACCATTCAACCTATTTTATTATCTGTATGGCACCTTCCTCACATAATACAGCTCAATTCTGGCCCCCCTTGGGCCATATTTGTGCTCTCCAGAACACCAATTTGAAGAAAAAACAAATACATTCATAAATGAAGATAAGACCTTGCTAATATTTAAACTACTTGAGCAAAAGGAAGGAGGTGGCAGGTGGTGGTGGGGGTGGCAAGATTTCTAAATGTGCCCAACTAATGCAATCAAAAAATGACTTAAATTGTTCCTGTATTTTTTTAAGTAAAAATAATCTTTTTATGTGCAAAAAATCAAATTCTGGATTTTTTTTCCATGTAAACATCCTTCAAAGTCAGTGGCTGGATTCAAACCCCCATCCAGGGGTAGCTTCCTGCACCAAAGGCACTAGACTTTGCCGATGCACTATGGGCTTTTGGTGGGTTTCAGTTGTGCAAGAGACCCTATCAGCATCTGACAGGCCGTGGTGTCATTGCTAATGGCTGCCACTGCACAGGACACATCATAGCCATGATATAGGGAAGATTTGACAAGCTACATATAGGGAAGCCCGTCTGGTCCAGTGGGTAAGTTCCTACCTTACATGCAGGGTTCAATTCCAGGGCCTGACAGATGACACACTAAATCTCTCAGCAAGCATCTGTGCATTAACCACTTATTTTCTTGCAGTTTTCCTTCCAAATCCTGCAACCCCTTCACCACAAATACAGTCCAATCATTACTCGATACTCATTCACTCAGTCATTCCACTCCGCCATGCTACAGGCTGAACAAAAACCAACAAGAACAAGAGCTAGTTCAGCAAGCAAATTTAAAGCCTCTCTTTGGATTTATGTTGATGCTACTGCCCTCTAGTAATGTTATATGTCAACTGCAGCAAAATCAAAGGATTGAGAAAGGGGCAGTCCTATGCAAATAATCTCCTCCCATGATTACTTCTCTGAGCTTCCGTAGTGGTACGATGATAGGACCTTCAACAAATGGTCTTCAGCAGATTTCTAAAGTTGCCAAATTGTCTTAGGCTAAGGATTGTTCCAGTCAAAGGCCGTCAGATAAGGACCCCACCCTCACTTAGCAGGGTCCAGAATTACCTGCAGTAATCCTCTATACAGAACATGGGCGTTCGTGGGCCTACTGTAAAGGCTATATGCTAAAACTGGGATGTCTAAAGTCCCAGTCCCAGTCCCAGTCCCAGTCCCAGTCCCAGTCCCAGTCCCAGTCCCAGTCCCAGTCCCGGTCTCACTGTCAGAGGCACAGCATAACACAGCCTGCCAGACATGGCCGTGCAATGCCATGCCAAACCAAATGCTCCTTCCCCACACTTGCTGATTCATGCATTTTCAAGACATAATCAATCAGAGTCCTGACTTTGTCCTTTCCTATCACTTCAACATTCAACATACTATCTTCTGACTGCAGCTAATAAGGGCTCTTTCACCTGCACAAAATTTTACTCTGCATTAAATCAACACCATTCAACCTATTTTATTATCTGCATGGCACCTTCCTCACATAATACAGCTCAATTCTGGCCCCCCTTGGGCCATATTTGTGCTCTCCAGAACACCAATTTGAAATAAAAACGAATACATTCATAAGTGAAGATAAGACCTTGCTAATATTTAAACTACTTGAGCAAAAGGAGGGAGGTGGCAGGTGGTGGTGAGGGTGGCAAGATTTGTAAATGTGCCCAACTAATGCAATCAAAAAATGACTTAAATTGTTGCTGTATTTTTTTAAGTAAAAATAATCTTTTTATGTGCAAAAAATCAAATACTGGATTTTTTTTCCATGTAAACGTCCTTCAAAGTCAGTGGCTGGATTCAAACCCCCATCCAGGGGTAGCTTCCTGCACCAAAGGCACTAGACTTTGCCTATGCGATATAGGCTTTTGATGGTTTTCAGTTGTGCAAGAGACCCTATCAGCATCTGACAGGCCGTGGTGTCATTGCTAATGGCTGCCACTGTACAGGACACATCATAGCCATGATATAGGGAAGATTTGACTAGCTACATATAGGGAAGCCCGTCTGGTCCAGTGGGTAAGTTCCTGCTTTCCACCCAGACATGCAGGGTTCAATTCCAGGGCCCGTCAGATGACACACTAAATCTCTCAGCAAGCATCTGTACATTAACCACTTATTTTCTTGCAGTTTTCCTTCCAAATCCTGCAACCCCTTCACCACAAATACAGTCCAATCATTCCTCGATACTCATTCACTCAGTCATTCCACTCCGCCATGCTACAGGGTGAACAAAAACCAACAAGAACAAGAGCTAGTTCAGCAAGCAAATTTATAGCCTCTCTTTGGATTTATGTTGATGCTGCTGCCCTCTAGTAATGTTATATGTCAACTGCAGCATAATCAAAGGATTGAGAAAGGGGCAGTCCTATGCAAATAATCTCCTCCCATGATTACTTCTCTGAGCTTCCGTAGTGGTACGATGATAGGACCTTCAACAAATGGTCTTCAGCAGATTTCTAAAGTTGCCAAATTGTCTTAGGCTAAGGATTGTTCCAGTCGAAGGCCTTCAGATAAGGACCCCACCCTCACTTAGCAGGGTCCAGAATTACCTGCAGTAATCCTCTATACAGAACATGGGTGTTTGTGGGCCTACTGTGAAGGCTATATGCTAAAACTGGGATGTCTAAGGTCCCAGTCCTGGTCTCACTGTCAGAGGCACAGCATAACACAGCCTGCCAGACATGACCGTGCAATGCCATGCCAAACCAAATGCTCCTTCCCCACACTTGCTGATTCATGCATTTTCAAGACATAATCAATCAGAGGCCTGACTTTGTCCATTCCTATCACTTCAACATTCAACATACTATCTTCTGACTGCAGCTAATAAGGGCTCTTTCACCTGCACAAAATTTTACTCTGCATTAAATCAACACCATTCAACCTATTTTATTATCTGCATGGCACCTTCCTCACATAATACAGCTCAATTCTGGCCCCCCTTGGGCCATATTTGTGCTCTCCAGAACACCAATTTGAAGAAAAAACGAATACATTCATAAATGAAGATAAGACCTTGCTAATATTTAAACTACTTGAGCAAAAGGAGGGAGGTGGCAGGTGGTGGTGGGGGTGGCAAGATTTGTAAATGTGCCCAACTAATGCAATCAATAATGACTTAAATTGTTGCTGTATTTTTTTAAGTAAAAATAATCTTTTTATGTGCAAAAAAACAAATACTGGATTTTTTCCCATGTAAACATCCTTCAAAGTCAGTGGCTGGATTCAAACCCCCATCCAGGGGTAGCTTCCTGCACCAAAGGCACTAGACTTTGCCTCTGAGCTATAGGCTTTTGATGGGTTTCTGTTGTGCAAGAGACCCTATCAGTATCTGACAGGCCGTGGTGTCATTGCTAATGGCTGCCACTGCACACGACACATCATAGCCATGATATAGGGAAGATTTGACAAGCTACATAAAGGGAACCCCGTCTGGTCCAGTGGGTAAATTCCTGCCTTCCACCCAGACATGCAGGGTTCAACTCCTGGGCCCGACAGATGACACACTCAATCTCTCAGCAAGCATCTGTGCATTAACCACTTGTTTTCTTGCAGTTTTCCTTCCAAATCCTGCAACCCCTTCACCACAAATACAGTCCAATCATTCCTCGATACTCATTCACTCAGTCATTCCACTCCGCCATGCTACAGGCTGAACAAAAACCAACAAGAACAAGAGCTAGTTCAGCAAGCAAATTTAAAGCCTCTCTTTGGATTTATGTTGATGCTGCTGCCCTCTAGTAATGTTATATGTCAACTGCAGCATAATCAAAGTATTGAGAAAGGGGCAGTCCTATGCAAATAATCTCCTCCCATGATTACTTCTCTGAGCTTCCGTAGTGGTACGATGATAGGACCTTCAACATATGGTCTTCAGCAGATTTCTAAAGTTGCCAAATTGTCTTAGGCTAAGGATTGTTCCAGTCGAAGGCCTTCAGATAAGGACCCCACCCTCACTTAGCAGGGTCGAGAATTACCTGCAGTAATCCTCTATACAGAACATGGGTGTTCGTGGGCCTACTGTAAAAGCTATATGCTAAAACTGGGATGTCTAAAGTCCCAGTCCTGGTCTCACTGTCAGAGGCACAGCATAACACAGCCTGCCAGACATGGCCATGCAATGCCATGCCAAACCAAATGCTCCTTCCCCACACTTGCTGCATCATGCATTTTCAAGACAAAATCAATCAGAGGCCTGACTTTGTCCCTTTCCTATCACTTCAACATTCAACATACTACCTTCTGACTGCAGCTAATAAGGGCTCTTTCACCTGCACAAAATTTTACTCTGCATTAAATCAACACCATTCAACCTATTTTATTATCTGCATGGCACCTTCCTCACATAATACAGCTCAATTCTGGCCCTCCTTGGGCCATATTTGTGCTCTCCAGAACACCAATTTGAAATAAAAACGAATACATTCATAAATGAAGATAAGACCTTGCTAATATTTAAACTACTTGAGCAAAAGGAGGGAGGTGGCAGGTGGTGGTGAGGGTGGCAAGATTTGTAAATGTGCCCAACTAATGCAATCAAAAAATGACTTAAATTGTTGCTGTATTTTTTTAAGTAAAAATAATCTTTTTATGTGCAAAAAATCAAATACTGGATTTTTTTTCCATGTAAACATCCTTCAAAGTCAGTGGCTGGATTCAAACCCCCATCCAGGGGAAGCTTCCTGCACCAAAGGCACTAGACTTTGCCTATGCGCTATAGGCTTTTGATGGGTTTCAGTTGTGCAAGAGACCGTATCAGCATCTGACAGGCCGTGGTGTCATTGCTAATGGCTGCCACTGCACAGGACATCATAGCCATGATATAGGGAAGATTTGACAAGCTACATATAGGGAAGCCCGTCTGGTCCAGTGGGTAAGTTCCTGCCTTCCACCCAGACATGCAGGGTTCAATTCCAGGGCCCGACAGATGACACACTAAATCTCTCAGCAAGCATCTGTACATTAACCACTTATTTTCTTGCAGTTTTCCTTCCAAATCCTGCAACCCCTTCACCACAAATACAGTCCAATCATTCCTCGATACTCATTCACTCAGTCATTCCACTCCGCCATGCTACAGGGTGAACAAAAACCAACAAGAACAAGAGCTAGTTCAGCAAGCAAATTTATAGCCTCTCTTTGGATTTATGTTGATGCTGCTGCCCTCTAGTAATGTTATATGTCAACTGCAGCATAATCAAAGGATTGAGAAAGGGGCAGTCCTATGCAAATAATCTCCTCCCATGATTACTTCTCTGAGCTTCCGTAGTGGTACGATGATAGGACCTTCAACATATGGTCTTCAGCAGATTTCTAAAGTTGCCAAATTGTCTTAGGCTAAGGATTGTTCCAGTCGAAGGCCTTCAGATAAGGACCCCACCCTCACTTAGCAGGGTCGAGAATTACCTGCAGTAATCCTCTATACAGAACATGGGTGTTCGTGGGCCTACTGTAAAAGCTATATGCTAAAACTGGGATGTCTAAAGTCCCAGTCCTGGTCTCACTGTCAGAGGCACAGCATAACACAGCCTGCCAGACATGGCCATGCAATGCCATGCCAAACCAAATGCTCCTTCCCCACACTTGCTGCATCATGCATTTTCAAGACAAAATCAATCAGAGGCCTGACTTTGTCCCTTTCCTATCACTTCAACATTCAACATACTACCTTCTGACTGCAGCTAATAAGGGTTCTTTCACCTGCACAAAATTTTACTCTGCATTAAATCAACACCATTCAACCTATTTTATTATCTGCATGGCACCTTCCTCACATAATACAGCTCAATTCTGGCCCTCCTTGGGCCATATTTGTGCTCTCCAGAACACCAATTTGAAATAAAAACGAATACATTCATAAATGAAGATAAGACCTTGCTAATATTTAAACTACTTGAGCAAAAGGAGGGAGGTGGCAGGTGGTGGTGAGGGTGGCAAGATTTGTAAATGTGCCCAACTAATGCAATCAAAAAATGACTTAAATTGTTGCTGTATTTTTTTAAGTAAAAATAATCTTTTTATGTGCAAAAAATCAAATACTGGATTTTTTTTCCATGTAAACATCCTTCAAAGTCAGTGGCTGGATTCAAACCCCCATCCAGGGGTAGCTTCCTGCACCAAAGGCACTAGACTTTGCCTATGCGCTATAGGCTTTTGATGGGTTTCAGTTGTGCAAGAGACCCTATCAGCATCAGACAGGCCGTGGTGTCATTGCTAATGGCTGCCACTGCACAGGACATCATAGCCATGATATAGGGAAGATTTGACAAGCTACATATAGGGAAGCCCGTCTGGTCCAGTGGGTAAGTTCCTGCCTTCCACCCAGACATGCAGGGTTCAATTCCAGGGCCCGACAGATGACACACTAAATCTCTCAGCAAGCATCTGTACATTAACCACTTATGTTCTTGCAGTTTTCCTTCCAAATCCTGCATCCCCTTCACCACAAATACAGTCCAATCATTCCTCGATACTCATTCACTCAGTCATTCCACTCCGCCATGCTACAGGGTGAACAAAAACCAACAAGAACAAGAGCTAGTTCAGCAAGCAAATTTATAGCCTCTCTTTGGATTTATGTTGATGCTGCTGCCCTCTAGTAATGTTATATGTCAACTGCAGCATAATCAAAGGATTGAGAAAGGGGCAGTCCTATGCAAATAATCTCCTCCCATGATTACTTCTCTGAGCTTCCGTAGTGGTACGATGATAGGACCTTCAACAAATGGTCTTCAGCAGATTTCTAAAGTTGCCAAATTGTCTTAGGCTAAGGATTGTTCCAGTCGAAGGCCTTCAGATAAGGACCCCACCCTCACTTAGCAGGGTCCAGAATTACCTGCAGTAATCCTCTATACAGAACATGGGCGTTTGTGGGCCTACTGTGAAGGCTATATGCTAAAACTGGGATGTCTAAAGTCCCAGTCCTGGTCTCACTGTCAGAGGCACAGCATAACACAGCCTGCCAGACATGACCGTGCAATGCCATGCCAAACCAAATGCTCCTTCCCCACACTTGCTGCATCATGCAATTTCAAGACATAATCAATCAGAGGCCTGACTTTGTCCTTTCCTACCATTTCAACATTCAACATACTACCTTCTGACTGCAGCTAGTAAGGACTCTTTCACCTGCACAAAATTTTACCCTGCATTAAGTCAACACCATTCAACCTATTTTATTATCTGTATGGCACCTTCCTCACATAATACAGCTCAATTCTGGCCCCCCTTGGGCCATATTTGTGCTCTCCAGAACACCAATTTGAAGAAAAAACAAATACATTCATAAATGAAGATAAGACCTTGCTAATATTTAAACTACTTGAGCAAAAGGAGGGAGGTGGCAGGTGGTGGTGGGGGTGGCAAGATTTCTAAATGTGCCCAACTAATGCAATCAAAAAATGACTTAAATTGTTCCTGTATTTTTTTAAGTAAAAATAATCTTTTTATGTGCAAAAAATCAAATTCTGGATTTTTTTTCCATGTAAACATCCTTCAAAGTCAGTGGCTGGATTCAAACCCCCATCCAGGGGTAGCTTCCTGCACCAAAGGCACTAGACTTTGCCGATGCACTATGGGCTTTTGGTGGGTTTCAGTTGTGCAAGAGACCCTATCAGCATCTGACAGGCCGTGGTGTCATTGCTAATGGCTGCCACTGCACAGGACACATCATAGCCATGATATAGGGAAGATTTGACAAGCTACATATAGGGAAGCCCGTCTGGTCCAGTGGGTAAGTTCCTACCTTACATGCAGGGTTCAATTCCAGGGCCTGACAGATGACACACTAAATCTCTCAGCAAGCATCTGTGCATTAACCACTTATTTTCTTGCAGTTTTCCTTCCAAATCCTGCAACCCCTTCACCACAAATACAGTCCAATCATTACTCGATACTCATTCACTCAGTCATTCCACTCCGCCATGCTACAGGCTGAACAAAAACCAACAAGAACAAGAGCTAGTTCAGCAAGCAAATTTAAAGCCTCTCTTTGGATTTATGTTGATGCTACTGCCCTCTAGTAATGTTATATGTCAACTGCAGCAAAATCAAAGGATTGAGAAAGGGGCAGTCCTATGCAAATAATCTCCTCCCATGATTACTTCTCTGAGCTTCCGTAGTGGTACGATGATAGGACCTTCAACAAATGGTCTTCAGCAGATTTCTAAAGTTGCCAAATTGTCTTAGGCTAAGGATTGTTCCAGTCAAAGGCCGTCAGATAAGGACCCCACCCTCACTTAGCAGGGTCCAGAATTACCTGCAGTAATCCTCTATACAGAACATGGGCGTTCGTGGGCCTACTGTAAAGGCTATATGCTAAAACTGGGATGTCTAAAGTCCCAGTCCCAGTCCCAGTCCCAGTCCCAGTCCCAGTCCCAGTCCCAGTCCTGGTCTCACTGTCAGAGGCACAGCATAACACAGCCTGCCAGACATGGCCGTGCAATGCCATGCCAAACCAAATGCTCCTTCCCCACACTTGCTGATTCATGCATTTTCAAGACATAATCAATCAGAGTCCTGACTTTGTCCTTTCCTATCACTTCAACATTCAACATACTATCTTCTGACTGCAGCTAATAAGGGCTCTTTCACCTGCACAAAATTTTACTCTGCATTAAATCAACACCATTCAACCTATTTTATTATCTGCATGGCACCTTCCTCACATAATACAGCTCAATTCTGGCCCCCCTTGGGCCATATTTGTGCTCTCCAGAACACCAATTTGAAATAAAAACGAATACATTCATAAGTGAAGATAAGACCTTGCTAATATTTAAACTACTTGAGCAAAAGGAGGGAGGTGGCAGGTGGTGGTGAGGGTGGCAAGATTTGTAAATGTGCCCAACTAATGCAATCAAAAAATGACTTAAATTGTTGCTGTATTTTTTTAAGTAAAAATAATCTTTTTATGTGCAAAAAATCAAATACTGGATTTTTTTTCCATGTAAACGTCCTTCAAAGTCAGTGGCTGGATTCAAACCCCCATCCAGGGGTAGCTTCCTGCACCAAAGGCACTAGACTTTGCCTATGCGATATAGGCTTTTGATGGTTTTCAGTTGTGCAAGAGACCCTATCAGCATCTGACAGGCCGTGGTGTCATTGCTAATGGCTGCCACTGTACAGGACACATCATAGCCATGATATAGGGAAGATTTGACTAGCTACATATAGGGAAGCCCGTCTGGTCCAGTGGGTAAGTTCCTGCTTTCCACCCAGACATGCAGGGTTCAATTCCAGGGCCCGTCAGATGACACACTAAATCTCTCAGCAAGCATCTGTACATTAACCACTTATTTTCTTGCAGTTTTCCTTCCAAATCCTGCAACCCCTTCACCACAAATACAGTCCAATCATTCCTCGATACTCATTCACTCAGTCATTCCACTCCGCCATGCTACAGGGTGAACAAAAACCAACAAGAACAAGAGCTAGTTCAGCAAGCAAATTTATAGCCTCTCTTTGGATTTATGTTGATGCTGCTGCCCTCTAGTAATGTTATATGTCAACTGCAGCATAATCAAAGGATTGAGAAAGGGGCAGTCCTATGCAAATAATCTCCTCCCATGATTACTTCTCTGAGCTTCCGTAGTGGTACGATGATAGGACCTTCAACAAATGGTCTTCAGCAGATTTCTAAAGTTGCCAAATTGTCTTAGGCTAAGGATTGTTCCAGTCGAAGGCCTTCAGATAAGGACCCCACCCTCACTTAGCAGGGTCCAGAATTACCTGCAGTAATCCTCTATACAGAACATGGGTGTTTGTGGGCCTACTGTGAAGGCTATATGCTAAAACTGGGATGTCTAAGGTCCCAGTCCTGGTCTCACTGTCAGAGGCACAGCATAACACAGCCTGCCAGACATGACCGTGCAATGCCATGCCAAACCAAATGCTCCTTCCCCACACTTGCTGATTCATGCATTTTCAAGACATAATCAATCAGAGGCCTGACTTTGTCCATTCCTATCACTTCAACATTCAACATACTATCTTCTGACTGCAGCTAATAAGGGCTCTTTCACCTGCACAAAATTTTACTCTGCATTAAATCAACACCATTCAACCTATTTTATTATCTGCATGGCACCTTCCTCACATAATACAGCTCAATTCTGGCCCCCCTTGGGCCATATTTGTGCTCTCCAGAACACCAATTTGAAGAAAAAACGAATACATTCATAAATGAAGATAAGACCTTGCTAATATTTAAACTACTTGAGCAAAAGGAGGGAGGTGGCAGGTGGTGGTGGGGGTGGCAAGATTTGTAAATGTGCCCAACTAATGCAATCAATAATGACTTAAATTGTTGCTGTATTTTTTTAAGTAAAAATAATCTTTTTATGTGCAAAAAAACAAATACTGGATTTTTTCCCATGTAAACATCCTTCAAAGTCAGTGGCTGGATTCAAACCCCCATCCAGGGGTAGCTTCCTGCACCAAAGGCACTAGACTTTGCCTCTGAGCTATAGGCTTTTGATGGGTTTCTGTTGTGCAAGAGACCCTATCAGTATCTGACAGGCCGTGGTGTCATTGCTAATGGCTGCCACTGCACACGACACATCATAGCCATGATATAGGGAAGATTTGACAAGCTACATAAAGGGAACCCCGTCTGGTCCAGTGGGTAAATTCCTGCCTTCCACCCAGACATGCAGGGTTCAACTCCTGGGCCCGACAGATGACACACTCAATCTCTCAGCAAGCATCTGTGCATTAACCACTTGTTTTCTTGCAGTTTTCCTTCCAAATCCTGCAACCCCTTCACCACAAATACAGTCCAATCATTCCTCGATACTCATTCACTCAGTCATTCCACTCCGCCATGCTACAGGCTGAACAAAAACCAACAAGAACAAGAGCTAGTTCAGCAAGCAAATTTAAAGCCTCTCTTTGGATTTATGTTGATGCTGCTGCCCTCTAGTAATGTTATATGTCAACTGCAGCATAATCAAAGTATTGAGAAAGGGGCAGTCCTATGCAAATAATCTCCTCCCATGATTACTTCTCTGAGCTTCCGTAGTGGTACGATGATAGGACCTTCAACATATGGTCTTCAGCAGATTTCTAAAGTTGCCAAATTGTCTTAGGCTAAGGATTGTTCCAGTCGAAGGCCTTCAGATAAGGACCCCACCCTCACTTAGCAGGGTCGAGAATTACCTGCAGTAATCCTCTATACAGAACATGGGTGTTCGTGGGCCTACTGTAAAAGCTATATGCTAAAACTGGGATGTCTAAAGTCCCAGTCCTGGTCTCACTGTCAGAGGCACAGCATAACACAGCCTGCCAGACATGGCCATGCAATGCCATGCCAAACCAAATGCTCCTTCCCCACACTTGCTGCATCATGCATTTTCAAGACAAAATCAATCAGAGGCCTGACTTTGTCCCTTTCCTATCACTTCAACATTCAACATACTACCTTCTGACTGCAGCTAATAAGGGCTCTTTCACCTGCACAAAATTTTACTCTGCATTAAATCAACACCATTCAACCTATTTTATTATCTGCATGGCACCTTCCTCACATAATACAGCTCAATTCTGGCCCTCCTTGGGCCATATTTGTGCTCTCCAGAACACCAATTTGAAATAAAAACGAATACATTCATAAATGAAGATAAGACCTTGCTAATATTTAAACTACTTGAGCAAAAGGAGGGAGGTGGCAGGTGGTGGTGAGGGTGGCAAGATTTGTAAATGTGCCCAACTAATGCAATCAAAAAATGACTTAAATTGTTGCTGTATTTTTTTAAGTAAAAATAATCTTTTTATGTGCAAAAAATCAAATACTGGATTTTTTTTCCATGTAAACATCCTTCAAAGTCAGTGGCTGGATTCAAACCCCCATCCAGGGGAAGCTTCCTGCACCAAAGGCACTAGACTTTGCCTATGCGCTATAGGCTTTTGATGGGTTTCAGTTGTGCAAGAGACCGTATCAGCATCAGACAGGCCGTGGTGTCATTGCTAATGGCTGCCACTGCACAGGACATCATAGCCATGATATAGGGAAGATTTGACAAGCTACATATAGGGAAGCCCGTCTGGTCCAGTGGGTAAGTTCCTGCCTTCCACCCAGACATGCAGGGTTCAATTCCAGGGCCCGACAGATGACACACTAAATCTCTCAGCAAGCATCTGTACATTAACCACTTATTTTCTTGCAGTTTTCCTTCCAAATCCTGCAACCCCTTCACCACAAATACAGTCCAATCATTCCTCGATACTCATTCACTCAGTCATTCCACTCCGCCATGCTACAGGGTGAACAAAAACCAACAAGAACAAGAGCTAGTTCAGCAAGCAAATTTATAGCCTCTCTTTGGATTTATGTTGATGCTGCTGCCCTCTAGTAATGTTATATGTCAACTGCAGCATAATCAAAGGATTGAGAAAGGGGCAGTCCTATGCAAATAATCTCCTCCCATGATTACTTCTCTGAGCTTCCGTAGTGGTACGATGATAGGACCTTCAACATATGGTCTTCAGCAGATTTCTAAAGTTGCCAAATTGTCTTAGGCTAAGGATTGTTCCAGTCGAAGGCCTTCAGATAAGGACCCCACCCTCACTTAGCAGGGTCGAGAATTACCTGCAGTAATCCTCTATACAGAACATGGGTGTTCGTGGGCCTACTGTAAAAGCTATATGCTAAAACTGGGATGTCTAAAGTCCCAGTCCTGGTCTCACTGTCAGAGGCACAGCATAACACAGCCTGCCAGACATGGCCATGCAATGCCATGCCAAACCAAATGCTCCTTCCCCACACTTGCTGCATCATGCATTTTCAAGACAAAATCAATCAGAGGCCTGACTTTGTCCCTTTCCTATCACTTCAACATTCAACATACTACCTTCTGACTGCAGCTAATAAGGGTTCTTTCACCTGCACAAAATTTTACTCTGCATTAAATCAACACCATTCAACCTATTTTATTATCTGCATGGCACCTTCCTCACATAATACAGCTCAATTCTGGCCCTCCTTGGGCCATATTTGTGCTCTCCAGAACACCAATTTGAAATAAAAACGAATACATTCATAAATGAAGATAAGACCTTGCTAATATTTAAACTACTTGAGCAAAAGGAGGGAGGTGGCAGGTGGTGGTGAGGGTGGCAAGATTTGTAAATGTGCCCAACTAATGCAATCAAAAAATGACTTAAATTGTTGCTGTATTTTTTTAAGTAAAAATAATCTTTTTATGTCCAAAAAATCAAATACTGGATTTTTTTTCCATGTAAACATCCTTCAAAGTCAGTGGCTGGATTCAAACCCCCATCCAGGGGTAGCTTCCTGCACCAAAGGCACTAGACTTTGCCTATGCGCTATAGGCTTTTGATGGGTTTCAGTTGTGCAAGAGACCCTATCAGCATCTGACAGGCCGTGGTGTCATTGCTAATGGCTGCCACTGCACAGGACATCATAGCCATGATATAGGGAAGATTTGACAAGCTACATATAGGGAAGCCCGTCTGGTCCAGTGGGTAAGTTCCTGCCTTCCACCCAGACATGCAGGGTTCAATTCCAGGGCCCGACAGATGACACACTAAATCTCTCAGCAAGCATCTGTACATTAACCACTTATGTTCTTGCAGTTTTCCTTCCAAATCCTGCATCCCCTTCACCACAAATACAGTCCAATCATTCCTCGATACTCATTCACTCAGTCATTCCACTCCGCCATGCTACAGGGTGAACAAAAACCAACAAGAACAAGAGCTAGTTCAGCAAGCAAATTTATAGCCTCTCTTTGGATTTATGTTGATGCTGCTGCCCTCTAGTAATGTTATATGTCAACTGCAGCATAATCAAAGGATTGAGAAAGGGGCAGTCCTATGCAAATAATCTCCTCCCATGATTACTTCTCTGAGCTTCCGTAGTGGTACGATGATAGGACCTTCAACAAATGGTCTTCAGCAGATTTCTAAAGTTGCCAAATTGTCTTAGGCTAAGGATTGTTCCAGTCGAAGGCCTTCAGATAAGGACCCCACCCTCACTTAGCAGGGTCCAGAATTACCTGCAGTAATCCTCTATACAGAACATGGGCGTTTGTGGGCCTACTGTGAAGGCTATATGCTAAAACTGGGATGTCTAAAGTCCCAGTCCTGGTCTCACTGTCAGAGGCACAGCATAACACAGCCTGCCAGACATGACCGTGCAATGCCATGCCAAACCAAATGCTCCTTCCCCACACTTGCTGCATCATGCAATTTCAAGACATAATCAATCAGAGGCCTGACTTTGTCCTTTCCTACCATTTCAACATTCAACATACTACCTTCTGACTGCAGCTAGTAAGGACTCTTTCACCTGCACAAAATTTTACCCTGCATTAAGTCAACACCATTCAACCTATTTTATTATCTGTATGGCACCTTCCTCACATAATACAGCTCAATTCTGGCCCCCCTTGGGCCATATTTGTGCTCTCCAGAACACCAATTTGAAGAAAAAACAAATACATTCATAAATGAAGATAAGACCTTGCTAATATTTAAACTACTTGAGCAAAAGGAGGGAGGTGGCAGGTGGTGGTGGGGGTGGCAAGATTTCTAAATGTGCCCAACTAATGCAATCAAAAAATGACTTAAATTGTTCCTGTATTTTTTTAAGTAAAAATAATCTTTTTATGTGCAAAAAATCAAATTCTGGATTTTTTTTCCATGTAAACATCCTTCAAAGTCAGTGGCTGGATTCAAACCCCCATCCAGGGGTAGCTTCCTGCACCAAAGGCACTAGACTTTGCCTATGCACTATGGGCTTTTGGTGGGTTTCAGTTGTGCAAGAGACCCTATCAGCATCTGACAGGCCGTGGTGTCATTGCTAATGGCTGCCACTGCACAGGACACATCATAGCCATGATATAGGGAAGATTTGACAAGCTACATATAGGGAAGCCCGTCTGGTCCAGTGGGTAAGTTCCTACCTTACATGCAGGGTTCAATTCCAGGGCCTGACAGATGACACACTAAATCTCTCAGCAAGCATCTGTGCATTAACCACTTATTTTCTTGCAGTTTTCCTTCCAAATCCTGCAACCCCTTCACCACAAATACAGTCCAATCATTACTCGATACTCATTCACTCAGTCATTCCACTCCGCCATGCTACAGGCTGAACAAAAACCAACAAGAACAAGAGCTAGTTCAGCAAGCAAATTTAAAGCCTCTCTTTGGATTTATGTTGATGCTACTGCCCTCTAGTAATGTTATATGTCAACTGCAGCAAAATCAAAGGATTGAGAAAGGGGCAGTCCTATGCAAATAATCTCCTCCCATGATTACTTCTCTGAGCTTCCGTAGTGGTACGATGATAGGACCTTCAACAAATGGTCTTCAGCAGATTTCTAAAGTTGCCAAATTGTCTTAGGCTAAGGATTGTTCCAGTCAAAGGCCGTCAGATAAGGACCCCACCCTCACTTAGCAGGGTCCAGAATTACCTGCAGTAATCCTCTATACAGAACATGGGCGTTCGTGGGCCTACTGTAAAGGCTATATGCTAAAACTGGGATGTCTAAAGTCCCAGTCCCAGTCCCAGTCCCAGTCCTGGTCTCACTGTCAGAGGCACAGCATAACACAGCCTGCCAGACATGGCCGTGCAATGCCATGCCAAACCAAATGCTCCTTCCCCACACTTGCTGATTCATGCATTTTCAAGACATAATCAATCAGAGTCCTGACTTTGTCCTTTCCTATCACTTCAACATTCAACATACTATCTTCTGACTGCAGCTAATAAGGGCTCTTTCACCTGCACAAAATTTTACTCTGCATTAAATCAACACCATTCAACCTATTTTATTATCTGCATGGCACCTTCCTCACATAATACAGCTCAATTCTGGCCCCCCTTGGGCCATATTTGTGCTCTCCAGAACACCAATTTGAAATAAAAACGAATACATTCATAAGTGAAGATAAGACCTTGCTAATATTTAAACTACTTGAGCAAAAGGAGGGAGGTGGCAGGTGGTGGTGAGGGTGGCAAGATTTGTAAATGTGCCCAACTAATGCAATCAAAAAATGACTTAAATTGTTGCTGTATTTTTTTAAGTAAAAATAATCTTTTTATGTGCAAAAAATCAAATACTGGATTTTTTTTCCATGTAAACGTCCTTCAAAGTCAGTGGCTGGATTCAAACCCCCATCCAGGGGTAGCTTCCTGCACCAAAGGCACTAGACTTTGCCTATTCGATATAGGCTTTTGATGGTTTTCAGTTGTGCAAGAGACGCTATCAGCATCTGACAGGCCGTGGTGTCATTGCTAATGGCTGCCACTGTACAGGACACATCATAGCCATGATATAGGGAAGATTTGACTAGCTACATATAGGGAAGCCCGTCTGGTCCAGTGGGTAAGTTCCTGCTTTCCACCCAGACATGCAGGGTTCAATTCCAGGGCCCGACAGATGACACACTAAATCTCTCTGCAAGCATCTGTACATTAACCACTTATTTTCTTGCAGTTTTCCTTCCAAATCCTGCAACCCCTTCACCACAAATACAGTCCAATCATTCCTCGATACTCATTCACTCAGTCATTCCACTCCGCCATGCTACAGGGTGAACAAAAACCAACAAGAACAAGAGCTAGTTCAGCAAGCAAATTTATAGCCTCTCTTTGGATTTATGTTGATGCTGCTGCCCTCTAGTAATGTTATATGTCAACTGCAGCATAATCAAAGGATTGAGAAAGGGGCAGTCCTATGCAAATAATCTCCTCCCATGATTACTTCTCTGAGCTTCCGTAGTGGTACGATGATAGGACCTTCAACAAATGGTCTTCAGCAGATTTCTAAAGTTGCCAAATTGTCTTAGGCTAAGGATTGTTCCAGTCGAAGGCCTTCAGATAAGGACCCCACCCTCACTTAGCAGGGTCCAGAATTACCTGCAGTAATCCTCTATACAGAACATGGGTGTTTGTGGGCCTACTGTGAAGGCTATATGCTAAAACTGGGATGTCTAAGGTCCCAGTCCTGGTCTCACTGTCAGAGGCACAGCATAACACAGCCTGCCAGACATGACCGTGCAATGCCATGCCAAACCAAATGCTCCTTCCCCACACTTGCTGATTCATGCATTTTCAAGACATAATCAATCAGAGGCCTGACTTTGTCCATTCCTATCACTTCAACATTCAACATACTATCTTCTGACTGCAGCTAATAAGGGCTCTTTCACCTGCACAAAATTTTACTCTGCATTAAATCAACACCATTCAACCTATTTTATTATCTGCATGGCACCTTCCTCACATAATACAGCTCAATTCTGGCCCCCCTTGGGCCATATTTGTGCTCTCCAGAACACCAATTTGAAGAAAAAACGAATACATTCATAAATGAAGATAAGACCTTGCTAATATTTAAACTACTTGAGCAAAAGGAGGGAGGTGGCAGGTGGTGGTGGGGGTGGCAAGATTTGTAAATGTGCCCAACTAATGCAATCAATAATGACTTAAATTGTTGCTGTATTTTTTTAAGTAAAAATAATCTTTTTATGTGCAAAAAAACAAATACTGGATTTTTTTCCATGTAAACATCCTTCAAAGTCAGTGGCTGGATTCAAACCCCCATCCAGGGGTAGCTTCCTGCACCAAAGGCACTAGACTTTGCCTCTGAGCTATAGGCTTTTGATGGGTTTCTGTTGTGCAAGAGACCCTATCAGTATCTGACAGGCCGTGGTGTCATTGCTAATGGCTGCCACTGCACACGACACATCATAGCCATGATATAGGGAAGATTTGACAAGCTACATAAAGGGAACCCCGTCTGGTCCAGTGGGTAAATTCCTGCCTTCCACCCAGACATGCAGGGTTCAACTCCTGGGCCCGACAGATGACACACTCAATCTCTCAGCAAGCATCTGTGCATTAACCACTTGTTTTCTTGCAGTTTTCCTTCCAAATCCTGCAACCCCTTCACCACAAATACAGTCCAATCATTCCTCGATACTCATTCACTCAGTCATTCCACTCCGCCATGCTACAGGCTGAACAAAAACCAACAAGAACAAGAGCTAGTTCAGCAAGCAAATTTAAAGCCTCTCTTTGGATTTATGTTGATGCTGCTGCCCTCTAGTAATGTTATATGTCAACTGCAGCATAATCAAAGTATTGAGAAAGGGGCAGTCCTATGCAAATAATCTCCTCCCATGATTACTTCTCTGAGCTTCCGTAGTGGTACGATGATAGGACCTTCAACATATGGTCTTCAGCAGATTTCTAAAGTTGCCAAATTGTCTAGGCTAAGGATTGTTCCAGTCGAAGGCCTTCAGATAAGGACCCCACCCTCACTTAGCAGGGTCGAGAATTACCTGCAGTAATCCTCTATACAGAACATGGGTGTTCGTGGGCCTACTGTAAAAGCTATATGCTAAAACTGGGATGTCTAAAGTCCCAGTCCTGGTCTCACTGTCAGAGGCACAGCATAACACAGCCTGCCAGACATGGCCATGCAATGCCATGCCAAACCAAATGCTCCTTCCCCACACTTGCTGCATCATGCATTTTCAAGACAAAATCAATCAGAGGCCTGACTTTGTCCCTTTCCTATCACTTCAACATTCAACATACTACCTTCTGACTGCAGCTAATAAGGGCTCTTTCACCTGCACAAAATTTTACTCTGCATTAAATCAACACCATTCAACCTATTTTATTATCTGCATGGCACCTTCCTCACATAATACAGCTCAATTCTGGCCCTCCTTGGGCCATATTTGTGCTCTCCAGAACACCAATTTGAAATAAAAACGAATACATTCATAAATGAAGATAAGACCTTGCTAATATTTAAACTACTTGAGCAAAAGGAGGGAGGTGGCAGGTGGTGGTGAGGGTGGCAAGATTTGTAAATGTGCCCAACTAATGCAATCAAAAAATGACTTAAATTGTTGCTGTATTTTTTTAAGTAAAAATAATCTTTTTATGTGCAAAAAATCAAATACTGGATTTTTTTTCCATGTAAACATCCTTCAAAGTCAGTGGCTGGATTCAAACCCCCATCCAGGGGTAGCTTCCTGCACCAAAGGCACTAGACTTTGCCTATGCGCTATAGGCTTTTGATGGGTTTCAGTTGTGCAAGAGACCCTATCAGCATCTGACAGGCCGTGGTGTCATTGCTAATGGCTGCCACTGCACAGGACATCATAGCCATGATATAGGGAAGATTTGACAAACTACATATAGGGAAGCCCGTCTGGTCCAGTGGGTAAGTTCCTGCCTTCCACCCAGACATGCAGGGTTCAATTCCAGGGCCCGACAGATGACACACTAAATCTCTCAGCAAGCATCTGTGCATTAACCACTTGTTTTCTTGCAGTTTTCCTTCCAAATCCTGCAACCCCTTCACCACAAATACAGTCCAATCATTCCTCGATACTCATTCACTCAGTCATTCCACTCCGCCATGCTACAGGGTGAACAAAAACCAACAAGAACAAGAGCTAGTTCAGCAAGCAAATTTATAGCCTCTCTTTGGATTTATGTTGATGCTGCTGCCCTCTAGTAATGTTATATGTCAACTGCAGCATAATCAAAGGATTGAGAAAGGGGCAGTCCTATGCAAATAATCTCCTCCCATGATTACTTCTCTGAGCTTCCGTAGTGGTACGATGATAGGACCTTCAACAAATGGTCTTCAGCAGATTTCTAAAGTTGCCAAATTGTCTTAGGCTAAGGATTGTTCCAGTCGAAGGCCTTCAGATAAGGACTCCACCCTCACTTAGCAGGGTCCAGAATTACCTGCAGTAATCCTCTATACAGAACATGGGCGTTTGTGGGCCTACTGTGAAGGCTATATGCTAAAACTGGGATGTCTAAAGTCCCAGTCCTGGTCTCACTGTCAGAGGCACAGCATAACACAGCCTGCCAGACATGACCGTGCAATGCCATGCCAAACCAAATGCTCCTTCCCCACACTTGCTGCATCATGCAATTTCAAGACATAATCAATCAGAGGCCTGACTTTGTCCTTTCCTACCATTTCAACATTCAACATACTACCTTCTGACTGCAGCTAGTAAGGACTCTTTCACCTGCACAAAATTTTACCCTGCATTAAGTCAACACCATTCAACCTATTTTATTATCTGTATGGCACCTTCCTCACATAATACAGCTCAATTCTGGCCCCCCTTGGGCCATATTTGTGCTCTCCAGAACACCAATTTGAAGAAAAAACAAATACATTCATAAATGAAGATAAGACCTTGCTAATATTTAAACTACTTGAGCAAAAGGAGGGAGGTGGCAGGTGGTGGTGGGGGTGGCAAGATTTCTAAATGTGCCCAACTAATGCAATCAAAAAATGACTTAAATTGTTCCTGTATTTTTTTAAGTAAAAATAATCTTTTTATGTGCAAAAAATCAAATACTGGATTTTTTTTCCATGTAAACATCCTTCAAAGTCAGTGGCTGGATTCAAACCCCCATCCAGGGGTAGCTTCCTGCACCAAAGGCACTAGACTTTGCCTATGCACTATGGGCTTTTGGTGGGTTTCAGTTGTGCAAGAGACCCTATCAGCATCTGACAGGCCGTGGTGTCATTGCTAATGGCTGCCACTGCACAGGACACATCATAGCCATGATATAGGGAAGATTTGACAAGCTACATATAGGGAAGCCCGTCTGGTCCAGTGGGTAAGTTCCTACCTTACATGCAGGGTTCAATTCCAGGGCCTGACAGATGACACACTAAATCTCTCAGCAAGCATCTGTGCATTAACCACTTATTTTCTTGCAGTTTTCCTTCCAAATCCTGCAACCCCTTCACCACAAATACAGTCCAATCATTCCTCGATACTCATTCACTCAGTCATTCCACTCCGCCATGCTACAGGGTGAACAAAAACCAACAAGAACAAGAGCTAGTTCAGCAAGCAAATTTATAGCCTCTCTTTGGATTTATGTTGATGCTGCTGCCCTCTAGTAATGTTATATGTCAACTGCAGCATAATCAAAGTATTGAGAAAGGGGCAGTCCTATGCAAATAATCTCCTCCCATGATTACTTCTCTGAGCTTCCGTAGTGGTACGATGATAGGACCTTCAACATATGGTCTTCAGCAGATTTCTAAAGTTGCCAAATTGTCTTAGGCTAAGGATTGTTCCAGTCGAAGGCCTTCAGATAAGGACCCCACCCTCACTTAGCAGGGTCGAGAATTACCTGCAGTAATCCTCTATACAGAACATGGGTGTTCGTGGGCCTACTGTAAAAGCTATATGCTAAAACTGGGATGTCTAAAGTCCCAGTCCTGGTCTCACTGTCAGAGGCACAGCATAACACAGCCTGCCAGACATGGCCATGCAATGCCATGCCAAACCAAATGCTCCTTCCCCACACTTGCTGCATCATGCATTTTCAAGACAAAATCAATCAGAGGCCTGACTTTGTCCCTTTCCTATCACTTCAACATTCAACATACTACCTTCTGACTGCAGCTAATAAGGGTTCTTTCACCTGCACAAAATTTTACTCTGCATTAAATCAACACCATTCAACCTATTTTATTATCTGCATGGCACCTTCCTCACATAATACAGCTCAATTCTGGCCCTCCTTGGGCCATATTTGTGCTCTCCAGAACACCAATTTGAAATAAAAACGAATACATTCATAAATGAAGATAAGACCTTGCTAATATTTAAACTACTTGAGCAAAAGGAGGGAGGTGGCAGGTGGTGGTGAGGGTGGCAAGATTTGTAAATGTGCCCAACTAATGCAATCAAAAAATGACTTAAATTGTTGCTGTATTTTTTTAAGTAAAAATAATCTTTTTATGTGCAAAAAATCAAATACTGGATTTTTTTTCCATGTAAACATCCTTCAAAGTCAGTGGCTGGATTCAAACCCCCATCCAGGGGTAGCTTCCTGCACCAAAGGCACTAGACTTTGCCTATGCGCTATAGGCTTTTGATGGGTTTCAGTTGTGCAAGAGACCCTATCAGCATCTGACAGGCCGTGGTGTCATTGCTAATGGCTGCCACTGCACAGGACATCATAGCCATGATATAGGGAAGATTTGACAAGCTACATATAGGGAAGCCCGTCTGGTCCAGTGGGTAAGTTCCTGCCTTCCACCCAGACATGCAGGGTTCAATTCCAGGGCCCGACAGATGACACACTAAATCTCTCAGCAAGCATCTGTACATTAACCACTTATGTTCTTGCAGTTTTCCTTCCAAATCCTGCATCCCCTTCACCACAAATACAGTCCAATCATTCCTCGATACTCATTCACTCAGTCATTCCACTCCGCCATGCTACAGGGTGAACAAAAACCAACAAGAACAAGAGCTAGTTCAGCAAGCAAATTTATAGCCTCTCTTTGGATTTATGTTGATGCTGCTGCCCTCTAGTAATGTTATATGTCAACTGCAGCATAATCAAAGGATTGAGAAAGGGGCAGTCCTATGCAAATAATCTCCTCCCATGATTACTTCTCTGAGCTTCCGTAGTGGTACGATGATAGGACCTTCAACAAATGGTCTTCAGCAGATTTCTAAAGTTGCCAAATTGTCTTAGGCTAAGGATTGTTCCAGTCGAAGGCCTTCAGATAAGGACCCCACCCTCACTTAGCAGGGTCCAGAATTACCTGCAGTAATCCTCTATACAGAACATGGGCGTTTGTGGGCCTACTGTGAAGGCTATATGCTAAAACTGGGATGTCTAAAGTCCCAGTCCTGGTCTCACTGTCAGAGGCACAGCATAACACAGCCTGCCAGACATGACCGTGCAATGCCATGCCAAACCAAATGCTCCTTCCCCACACTTGCTGCATCATGCAATTTCAAGACATAATCAATCAGAGGCCTGACTTTGTCCTTTCCTACCATTTCAACATTCAACATACTACCTTCTGACTGCAGCTAGTAAGGACTCTTTCACCTGCACAAAATTTTACCCTGCATTAAGTCAACACCATTCAACCTATTTTATTATCTGTATGGCACCTTCCTCACATAATACAGCTCAATTCTGGCCCCCCTTGGGCCATATTTGTGCTCTCCAGAACACCAATTTGAAGAAAAAACAAATACATTCATAAATGAAGATAAGACCTTGCTAATATTTAAACTACTTGAGCAAAAGGAGGGAGGTGGCAGGTGGTGGTGGGGGTGGCAAGATTTCTAAATGTGCCCAACTAATGCAATCAAAAAATGACTTAAATTGTTCCTGTATTTTTTTAAGTAAAAATAATCTTTTTATGTGCAAAAAATCAAATTCTGGATTTTTTTTCCATGTAAACATCCTTCAAAGTCAGTGGCTGGATTCAAACCCCCATCCAGGGGTAGCTTCCTGCACCAAAGGCACTAGACTTTGCCTATGCACTATGGGCTTTTGGTGGGTTTCAGTTGTGCAAGAGACCCTATCAGCATCTGACAGGCCGTGGTGTCATTGCTAATGGCTGCCACTGCACAGGACACATCATAGCCATGATATAGGGAAGATTTGACAAGCTACATATAGGGAAGCCCGTCTGGTCCAGTGGGTAAGTTCCTACCTTACATGCAGGGTTCAATTCCAGGGCCTGACAGATGACACACTAAATCTCTCAGCAAGCATCTGTGCATTAACCACTTATTTTCTTGCAGTTTTCCTTCCAAATCCTGCAACCCCTTCACCACAAATACAGTCCAATCATTCCTCGATACTCATTCACTCAGTCATTCCACTCCGCCATGCTACAGGGTGAACAAAAACCAACAAGAACAAGAGCTAGTTCAGCAAGCAAATTTATAGCCTCTCTTTGGATTTATGTTGATGCTGCTGCCCTCTAGTAATGTTATATGTCAACTGCAGCATAATCAAAGTATTGAGAAAGGGGCAGTCCTATGCAAATAATCTCCTCCCATGATTACTTCTCTGAGCTTCCGTAGTGGTACGATGATAGGACCTTCAACATATGGTCTTCAGCAGATTTCTAAAGTTGCCAAATTGTCTTAGGCTAAGGATTGTTCCAGTCGAAGGCCTTCAGATAAGGACCCCACCCTCACTTAGCAGGGTCGAGAATTACCTGCAGTAATCCTCTATACAGAACATGGGTGTTCGTGGGCCTACTGTAAAAGCTATATGCTAAAACTGGGATGTCTAAAGTCCCAGTCCTGGTCTCACTGTCAGAGGCACAGCATAACACAGCCTGCCAGACATGGCCATGCAATGCCATGCCAAACCAAATGCTCCTTCCCCACACTTGCTGCATCATGCATTTTCAAGACAAAATCAATCAGAGGCCTGACTTTGTCCCTTTCCTATCACTTCAACATTCAACATACTACCTTCTGACTGCAGCTAATAAGGGTTCTTTCACCTGCACAAAATTTTACTCTGCATTAAATCAACACCATTCAACCTATTTTATTATCTGCATGGCACCTTCCTCACATAATACAGCTCAATTCTGGCCCTCCTTGGGCCATATTTGTGCTCTCCAGAACACCAATTTGAAATAAAAACGAATACATTCATAAATGAAGATAAGACCTTGCTAATATTTAAACTACTTGAGCAAAAGGAGGGAGGTGGCAGGTGGTGGTGAGGGTGGCAAGATTTGTAAATGTGCCCAACTAATGCAATCAAAAAATGACTTAAATTGTTGCTGTATTTTTTTAAGTAAAAATAATCTTTTTATGTGCAAAAAATCAAATACTGGATTTTTTTTCCATGTAAACATCCTTCAAAGTCAGTGGCTGGATTCAAACCCCCATCCAGGGGTAGCTTCCTGCACCAAAGGCACTAGACTTTGCCTATGCGCTATAGGCTTTTGATGGGTTTCAGTTGTGCAAGAGACCCTATCAGCATCTGACAGGCCGTGGTGTCATTGCTAATGGCTGCCACTGCACAGGACATCATAGCCATGATATAGGGAAGATTTGACAAGCTACATATAGGGAAGCCCGTCTGGTCCAGTGGGTAAGTTCCTGCCTTCCACCCAGACATGCAGGGTTCAATTCCAGGGCCCGACAGATGACACACTAAATCTCTCAGCAAGCATCTGTACATTAACCACTTATGTTCTTGCAGTTTTCCTTCCAAATCCTGCATCCCCTTCACCACAAATACAGTCCAATCATTCCTCGATACTCATTCACTCAGTCATTCCACTCCGCCATGCTACAGGGTGAACAAAAACCAACAAGAACAAGAGCTAGTTCAGCAAGCAAATTTATAGCCTCTCTTTGGATTTATGTTGATGCTGCTGCCCTCTAGTAATGTTATATGTCAACTGCAGCATAATCAAAGGATTGAGAAAGGGGCAGTCCTATGCAAATAATCTCCTCCCATGATTACTTCTCTGAGCTTCCGTAGTGGTACGATGATAGGACCTTCAACAAATGGTCTTCAGCAGATTTCTAAAGTTGCCAAATTGTCTTAGGCTAAGGATTGTTCCAGTCGAAGGCCTTCAGATAAGGACCCCACCCTCACTTAGCAGGGTCCAGAATTACCTGCAGTAATCCTCTATACAGAACATGGGCGTTTGTGGGCCTACTGTGAAGGCTATATGCTAAAACTGGGATGTCTAAAGTCCCAGTCCTGGTCTCACTGTCAGAGGCACAGCATAACACAGCCTGCCAGACATGACCGTGCAATGCCATGCCAAACCAAATGCTCCTTCCCCACACTTGCTGCATCATGCAATTTCAAGACATAATCAATCAGAGGCCTGACTTTGTCCTTTCCTACCATTTCAACATTCAACATACTACCTTCTGACTGCAGCTAGTAAGGACTCTTTCACCTGCACAAAATTTTACCCTGCATTAAGTCAACACCATTCAACCTATTTTATTATCTGTATGGCACCTTCCTCACATAATACAGCTCAATTCTGGCCCCCCTTGGGCCATATTTGTGCTCTCCAGAACACCAATTTGAAGAAAAAACAAATACATTCATAAATGAAGATAAGACCTTGCTAATATTTAAACTACTTGAGCAAAAGGAGGGAGGTGGCAGGTGGTGGTGGGGGTGGCAAGATTTCTAAATGTGCCCAACTAATGCAATCAAAAAATGACTTAAATTGTTCCTGTATTTTTTTAAGTAAAAATAATCTTTTTATGTGCAAAAAATCAAATTCTGGATTTTTTTTCCATGTAAACATCCTTCAAAGTCAGTGGCTGGATTCAAACCCCCATCCAGGGGTAGCTTCCTGCACCAAAGGCACTAGACTTTGCCTATGCACTATGGGCTTTTGGTGGGTTTCAGTTGTGCAAGAGACCCTATCAGCATCTGACAGGCCGTGGTGTCATTGCTAATGGCTGCCACTGCACAGGACACATCATAGCCATGATATAGGGAAGATTTGACAAGCTACATATAGGGAAGCCCGTCTGGTCCAGTGGGTAAGTTCCTACCTTACATGCAGGGTTCAATTCCAGGGCCTGACAGATGACACACTAAATCTCTCAGCAAGCATCTGTGCATTAACCACTTATTTTCTTGCAGTTTTCCTTCCAAATCCTGCAACCCCTTCACCACAAATACAGTCCAATCATTACTCGATACTCATTCACTCAGTCATTCCACTCCGCCATGCTACAGGCTGAACAAAAACCAACAAGAACAAGAGCTAGTTCAGCAAGCAAATTTAAAGCCTCTCTTTGGATTTATGTTGATGCTACTGCCCTCTAGTAATGTTATATGTCAACTGCAGCAAAATCAAAGGATTGAGAAAGGGGCAGTCCTATGCAAATAATCTCCTCCCATGATTACTTCTCTGAGCTTCCGTAGTGGTACGATGATAGGACCTTCAACAAATGGTCTTCAGCAGATTTCTAAAGTTGCCAAATTGTCTTAGGCTAAGGATTGTTCCAGTCAAAGGCCGTCAGATAAGGACCCCACCCTCACTTAGCAGGGTCCAGAATTACCTGCAGTAATCATCTATACAGAACATGGGCGTTCGTGGGCGTTTGTGGGCCTACTGTAAAGGCTATATGCTAAAACTGGGATGTCTAAAGTCCCAGTCCCAGTCCCAGTCCCAGTCCCAGTCCCAGTCCCAGTCCCAGTCCCAGTCCCAGTCCCAGTCCCAGTCCCAGTCCCAGTCCCAGTCCCAGTCCCAGTCCCAGTCCCAGTCCCAGTCCCAGTCCCAGTCCCAGTCCTGGTCTCACTGTCAGAGGCACAGCATAACACAGCCTGCCAGACATGGCCGTGCAATGCCATGCCAAACCAAATGCTCCTTCCCCACACTTGCTGATTCATGCATTTTCAAGACATAATCAATCAGAGTCCTGACTTTGTCCTTTCCTATCACTTCAACATTCAACATACTATCTTCTGACTGCAGCTAATAAGGGCTCTTTCACCTGCACAAAATTTTACTCTGCATTAAATCAACACCATTCAACCTATTTTATTATCTGCATGGCACCTTCCTCACATAATACAGCTCAATTCTGGCCCCCCTTGGGCCATATTTGTGCTCTCCAGAACACCAATTTGAAATAAAAACGAATACATTCATAAGTGAAGATAAGACCTTGCTAATATTTAAACTACTTGAGCAAAAGGAGGGAGGTGGCAGGTGGTGGTGAGGGTGGCAAGATTTGTAAATGTGCCCAACTAATGCAATCAAAAAATGACTTAAATTGTTGCTGTATTTTTTTAAGTAAAAATAATCTTTTTATGTGCAAAAAATCAAATACTGGATTTTTTTTCCATGTAAACATCCTTCAAAGTCAGTGGCTGGATTCAAACCCCCATCCAGGGGTAGCTTCCTGCACCAAAGGCACTAGACTTTGCCTATGCGATATAGGTTTTTGATGGTTTTCAGTTGTGCAAGAGACCCTATCAGCATCTGACAGGCCGTGGTGTCATTGCTAATGGCTGCCACTGTACAGGACACATCATAGCCATGATATAGGGAAGATTTGACTAGCTACATATAGGGAAGCCCGTCTGGTCCAGTGGGTAAGTTCCTGCTTTCCACCCAGACATGCAGGGTTCAATTCCAGGGCCCGTCAGATGACACACTAAATCTCTCAGCAAGCATCTGTACATTAACCACTTATTTTCTTGCAGTTTTCCTTCCAAATCCTGCAACCCCTTCACCACAAATACAGTCCAATCATTCCTCGATACTCATTCACTCAGTCATTCCACTCCGCCATGCTACAGGCTGAACAAAAACCAACAAGAACAAGAGCTAGTTCAGCAAGCAAATTTAAAGCCTCTCTTTGGATTTATGTTGATGCTGCTGCCCTCTAGTAATGTTATATGTCAACTGCAGCATAATCAAAGTATTGAGAAAGGGGCAGTCCTATGCAAATAATCTCCTCCCATGATTACTTCTCTGAGCTTCCGTAGTGGTACGATGATAGGACCTTCAACATATGGTCTTCAGCAGATTTCTAAAGTTGCCAAATTGTCTTAGGCTAAGGATTGTTCCAGTCGAAGGCCTTCAGATAAGGACCCCACCCTCACTTAGCAGGGTCGAGAATTACCTGCAGTAATCCTCTATACAGAACATGGGTGTTCGTGGGCCTACTGTAAAAGCTATATGCTAAAACTGGGATGTCTAAAGTCCCAGTCCTGGTCTCACTGTCAGAGGCACAGCATAACACAGCCTGCCAGACATGGCCATGCAATGCCATGCCAAACCAAATGCTCCTTCCCCACACTTGCTGCATCATGCATTTTCAAGACAAAATCAATCAGAGGCCTGACTTTGTCCCTTTCCTATCACTTCAACATTCAACATACTACCTTCTGACTGCAGCTAATAAGGGCTCTTTCACCTGCACAAAATTTTACTCTGCATTAAATCAACACCATTCAACCTATTTTATTATCTGCATGGCACCTTCCTCACATAATACAGCTCAATTCTGGCCCTCCTTGGGCCATATTTGTGCTCTCCAGAACACCAATTTGAAATAAAAACGAATACATTCATAAATGAAGATAAGACCTTGCTAATATTTAAACTACTTGAGCAAAAGGAGGGAGGTGGCAGGTGGTGGTGAGGGTGGCAAGATTTGTAAATGTGCCCAACTAATGCAATCAAAAAATGACTTAAATTGTTGCTGTATTTTTTTAAGTAAAAATAATCTTTTTATGTGCAAAAAATCAAATACTGGATTTTTTTTCCATGTAAACATCCTTCAAAGTCAGTGGCTGGATTCAAACCCCCATCCAGGGGTAGCTTCCTGCACCAAAGGCACTAGACTTTGCCTATGCGCTATAGGCTTTTGATGGGTTTCAGTTGTGCAAGAGACCCTATCAGCATCTGACAGGCCGTGGTGTCATTGCTAATGGCTGCCACTGCACAGGACATCATAGCCATGATATAGGGAAGATTTGACAAGCTACATATAGGGAAGCCCGTCTGGTCCAGTGGGTAAGTTCCTGCCTTCCACCCAGACATGCAGGGTTCAATTCCAGGGCCCGACAGATGACACACTAAATCTCTCAGCAAGCATCTGTGCATTAACCACTTGTTTTCTTGCAGTTTTCCTTCCAAATCCTGCAACCCCTTCACCACAAATACAGTCCAATCATTCCTCGATACTCATTCACTCAGTCATTCCACTCCGCCATGCTACAGGCTGAACAAAAACCAACAAGAACAAGAGCTAGTTCAGCAAGCAAATTTAAAGCCTCTCTTTGGATTTATGTTGATGCTGCTGCCCTCTAGTAATGTTATATGTCAACTGCAGCATAATCAAAGTATTGAGAAAGGGGCAGTCCTATGCAAATAATCTCCTCCCATGATTACTTCTCTGAGCTTCCGTAGTGGTACGATGATAGGACCTTCAACATATGGTCTTCAGCAGATTTCTAAAGTTGCCAAATTGTCTAGGCTAAGGATTGTTCCAGTCGAAGGCCTTCAGATAAGGACCCCACCCTCACTTAGCAGGGTCGAGAATTACCTGCAGTAATCCTCTATACAGAACATGGGTGTTCGTGGGCCTACTGTAAAAGCTATATGCTAAAACTGGGATGTCTAAAGTCCCAGTCCTGGTTTCACTGTCAGAGGCACAGCATAACACAGCCTGCCAGACATGGCCATGCAATGCCATGCCAAACCAAATGCTCCTTCCCCACACTTGCTGCATCATGCATTTTCAAGACAAAATCAATCAGAGGCCTGACTTTGTCCCTTTCCTATCACTTCAACATTCAACATACTACCTTCTGACTGCAGCTAATAAGGGCTCTTTCACCTGCACAAAATTTTACTCTGCATTAAATCAACACCATTCAACCTATTTTATTATCTGCATGGCACCTTCCTCACATAATACAGCTCAATTCTGGCCCTCCTTGGGCCATATTTGTGCTCTCCAGAACACCAATTTGAAATAAAAACGAATACATTCATAAATGAAGATAAGACCTTGCTAATATTTAAACTACTTGAGCAAAAGGAGGGAGGTGGCAGGTGGTGGTGAGGGTGGCAAGATTTGTAAATGTGCCCAACTAATGCAATCAAAAAATGACTTAAATTGTTGCTGTATTTTTTTAAGTAAAAATAATCTTTTTATGTGCAAAAAATCAAATACTGGATTTTTTTTCCATGTAAACATCCTTCAAAGTCAGTGGCTGGATTCAAACCCCCATCCAGGGGTAGCTTCCTGCACCAAAGGCACTAGACTTTGCCTATGCGCTATAGGCTTTTGATGGGTTTCAGTGGTGCAAGAGACCCTATCAGCATCTGACAGGCCGTGGTGTCATTGCTAATGGCTGCCACTGCACAGGACATCATAGCCATGATATAGGGAAGATTTGACAAGCTACATATAGGGAAGCCCGTCTGGTCCAGTGGGTAAGTTCCTGCCTTCCACCCAGACATGCAGGGTTCAATTCCAGGGCCCGACAGATGACACACTAAATCTCTCAGCAAGCATCTGTACATTAACCACTTATTTTCTTGCAGTTTTCCTTCCAAATCCTGCAACCCCTTCACCACAAATACAGTCCAATCATTCCTCGATACTCATTCACTCAGTCATTCCACTCCGCCATGCTACAGGGTGAACAAAAACCAACAAGAACAAGAGCTAGTTCAGCAAGCAAATTTATAGCCTCTCTTTGGATTTATGTTGATGCTGCTGCCCTCTAGTAATGTTATATGTCAACTGCAGCATAATCAAAGGATTGAGAAAGGGGCAGTCCTATGCAAATAATCTCCTCCCATGATTACTTCTCTGAGCTTCCGTAGTGGTACGATGATAGGACCTTCAACAAATGGTCTTCAGCAGATTTCTAAAGTTGCCAAATTGTCTTAGGCTAAGGATTGTTCCAGTCGAAGGCCTTCAGATAAGGACCCCACCCTCACTTAGCAGGGTCGAGAATTACCTGCAGTAATCCTCTATACAGAACATGGGTGTTCGTGGGCCTACTGTAAAAGCTATATGCTAAAACTGGGATGTCTAAAGTCCCAGTCCTGGTCTCACTGTCAGAGGCACAGCATAACACAGCCTGCCAGACATGGCCATGCAATGCCATGCCAAACCAAATGCTCCTTCCCCACACTTGCTGCATCATGCATTTTCAAGACAAAATCAATCAGAGGCCTGACTTTGTCCCTTTCCTATCACTTCAACATTCAACATACTACCTTCTGACTGCAGCTAATAAGGGCTCTTTCACCTGCACAAAATTTTACTCTGCATTAAATCAACACCATTCAACCTATTTTATTATCTGCATGGCACCTTCCTCACATAATACAGCTCAATTCTGGCCCTCCTTGGGCCATATTTGTGCTCTCCAGAACACCAATTTGAAATAAAAACGAATACATTCATAAATGAAGATAAGACCTTGCTAATATTTAAACTACTTGAGCAAAAGGAGGGAGGTGGCAGGTGGTGGTGAGGGTGGCAAGATTTGTAAATGTGCCCAACTAATGCAATCAAAAAATGACTTAAATTGTTGCTGTATTTTTTTCAGTAAAAATAATCTTTTTATGTGCAAAAAATCAAATACTGGATTTTTTTTCCATGTAAACATCCTTCAAAGTCAGTGGCTGGATTCAAACCCCCATCCAGGGGTAGCTTCCTGCACCAAAGGCACTAGACTTTGCCTATGCGCTATAGGCTTTTGATGGGTTTCAGTTGTGCAAGAGACCCTATCAGCATCTGACAGGCCGTGGTGTCATTGCTAATGGCTGCCACTGCACAGGACATCATAGCCATGATATAGGGAAGATTTGACAAGCTACATATAGGGAAGCCCGTCAGGTCCAGTGGGTAAGTTCCTGCCTTCCACCCAGACATGCAGGGTTCAATTCCAGGGCCCGACAGATGACACACTAAATCTCTCAGCAAGCATCTGTACATTAACCACTTATTTTCTTGCAGTTTTCCTTCCAAATCCTGCAACCCCTTCACCACAAATACAGTCCAATCATTCCTCGATACTCATTCACTCAGTCATTCCACTCCGCCATGCTACAGGGTGAACAAAAACCAACAAGAACAAAAGCTAGTTCAGCAAGCAAATTTATAGCCTCTCTTTGGATTTATGTTGATGCTGCTGCCCTCTAGTAATGTTATATGTCAACTGCAGCATAATCAAAGGATTGAGAAAGGGGCAGTCCTATGCAAATAATCTCCTCCCATGATTACTTCTCTGAGCTTCCGTAGTGGTACGATGATAGGACCTTCAACAAATGGTCTTCAGCAGATTTCTAAAGTTGCCAAATTGTCTTAGGCTAAGGATTGTTCCAGTCGAAGGCCTTCAGATAAGGACCCCACCCTCACTTAGCAGGGTCGAGAATTACCTGCAGTAATCCTCTATACAGAACATGGGTGTTCGTGGGCCTACTGTAAAAGCTATATGCTAAAACTGGGATGTCTAAAGTCCCAGTCCTGGTCTCACTGTCAGAGGCACAGCATAACACAGCCTGCCAGACATGGCCATGCAATGCCATGCCAAACCAAATGCTCCTTCCCCACACTTGCTGCATCATGCATTTTCAAGACAAAATCAATCAGAGGCCTGACTTTGTCCCTTTCCTATCACTTCAACATTCAACATACTACCTTCTGACTGCAGCTAATAAGGGCTCTTTCACCTGCACAAAATTTTACTCTGCATTAAATCAACACCATTCAACCTATTTTATTATCTGCATGGCACCTTCCTCACATAATACAGCTCAATTCTGGCCCTCCTTGGGCCATATTTGTGCTCTCCAGAACACCAATTTGAAATAAAAACGAATACATTCATAAATGAAGATAAGACCTTGCTAATATTTAAACTACTTGAGCAAAAGGAGGGAGGTGGCAGGTGGTGGTGAGGGTGGCAAGATTTGTAAATGTGCCCAACTAATGCAATCAAAAAATGACTTAAATTGTTGCTGTATTTTTTTAAGTAAAAATAATCTTTTTATGTGCATAAAATCAAATACTGGATTTTTTTTCCATGTAAACATCCTTCAAAGTCAGTGGCTGGATTCAAACCCCCATCCAGGGGTAGCTTCCTGCACCAAAGGCACTAGACTTTGCCTATGCGCTATAGGCTTTTGATGGGTTTCAGTTGTGCAAGAGACCCTATCAGCATCTGACAGGCCGTGGTGTCATTGCTAATGGCTGCCACTGCACAGGACATCATAGCCATGATATAGGGAAGATTTGACAAGCTACATGTAGGGAAGCCCGTCTGGTCCAGTGGGTAAGTTCCTGCCTTCCACCCAGACATGCAGGGTTCAATTCCAGGGCCCGACAGATGACACACTAAATCTCTCAGCAAGCATCTGTACATTAACCACTTATTTTCTTGCAGTTTTCCTTCCAAATCCTGCAACCCCTTCACCACAAATACAGTCCAATCATTCCTCGATACTCATTCACTCAGTCATTCCACTCCGCCATGCTACAGGGTGAACAAAAACCAACAAGAACAAGAGCTAGTTCAGCAAGCAAATTTATAGCCTCTCTTTGGATTTATGTTGATGCTGCTGCCCTCTAGTAATGTTATATGTCAACTGCAGCATAATCAAAGGATTGAGAAAGGGGCAGTCCTATGCAAATAATCTCCTCCCATGATTACTTCTCTGAGCTTCCGTAGTGGTACGATGATAGGACCTTCAACAAATGGTCTTCAGCAGATTTCTAAAGTTGCCAAATTGTCTTAGGCTAAGGATTGTTCCAGTCGAAGGCCTTCAGATAAGGACCCCACCCTCACTTAGCAGGGTCCAGAATTACCTGCAGTAATCCTCTATACAGAACATGGGCGTTTGTGGGCCTACTGTGAAGGCTATATGCTAAAACTGGGATGTCTAAAGTCCCAGTCCCAGTCCCAGTCCCAGTCCCAGTCCCAGTCCCAGTCCCAGTCCCAGTCCCAGTCCTGGTCTCACTGTCAGAGGCACAGCATAACACAGCCTGCCAGACATGGCCGTGCAATGCCATGCCAAACCAAATGCTCCTTCCCCACACTTGCTGATTCATGCATTTTCAAGACATAATCAATCAGAGTCCTGACTTTGTCCTTTCCTATCACTTCAACATTCAACATACTATCTTCTGACTGCAGCTAATAAGGGCTCTTTCACCTGCACAAAATTTTACTCTGCATTAAATCAACACCATTCAACCTATTTTATTATCTGCATGGCACCTTCCTCACATAATACAGCTCAATTCTGGCCCCCCTTGGGCCATATTTGTGCTCTCCAGAACACCAATTTGAAATAAAAACGAATACATTCATAAGTGAAGATAAGACCTTGCTAATATTTAAACTACTTGAGCAAAAGGAGGGAGGTGGCAGGTGGTGGTGAGGGTGGCAAGATTTGTAAATGTGCCCAACTAATGCAATCAAAAAATGACTTAAATTGTTGCTGTATTTTTTTAAGTAAAAATAATCTTTTTATGTGCAAAAAATCAAATACTGGATTTTTTTTCCATGTAAACATCCTTCAAAGTCAGTGGCTGGATTCAAACCCCCATCCAGGGGTAGCTTCCTGCACCAAAGGCACTAGACTTTGCCTATGCGATATAGGCTTTTGATGGTTTTCAGTTGTGCAAGAGACCCTATCAGCATCTGACAGGCCGTGGTGTCATTGCTAATGGCTGCCACTGTACAGGACACATCATAGCCATGATATAGGGAAGATTTGACTAGCTACATATAGGGAAGCCCGTCTGGTCCAGTGGGTAAGTTCCTGCTTTCCACCCAGACATGCAGGGTTCAATTCCAGGGCCCGTCAGATGACACACTAAATCTCTCAGCAAGCATCTGTACATTAACCACTTATTTTCTTGCAGTTTTCCTTCCAAATCCTGCAACCCCTTCACCACAAATACAGTCCAATCATTCCTCGATACTCATTCACTCAGTCATTCCACTCCGCCATGCTACAGGGTGAACAAAAACCAACAAGAACAAGAGCTAGTTCAGCAAGCAAATTTATAGCCTCTCTTTGGATTTATGTTGATGCTGCTGCCCTCTAGTAATGTTATATGTCAACTGCAGCATAATCAAAGGATTGAGAAAGGGGCAGTCCTATGCAAATAATCTCCTCCCATGATTACTTCTCTGAGCTTCCGTAGTGGTACGATGATAGGACCTTCAACAAATGGTCTTCAGCAGATTTCTAAAGTTGCCAAATTGTCTTAGGCTAAGGATTGTTCCAGTCGAAGGCCTTCAGATAAGGACCCCACCCTCACTTAGCAGGGTCCAGAATTACCTGCAGTAATCCTCTATACAGAACATGGGTGTTTGTGGGCCTACTGTGAAGGCTATATGCTAAAACTGGGATGTCTAAAGTCCCAGTCCTGGTCTCACTGTCAGAGGCACAGCATAACACAGCCTGCCAGACATGACCGTGCAATGCCATGCCAAACCAAATGCTCCTTCCCCACACTTGCTGATTCATGCATTTTCAAGACATAATCAATCAGAGGCCTGACTTTGTCCATTCCTATCACTTCAACATTCAACATACTATCTTCTGACTGCAGCTAATAAGGGCTCTTTCACCTGCACAAAATTTTACTCTGCATTAAATCAACACCATTCAACCTATTTTATTATCTGCATGGCACCTTCCTCACATAATACAGCTCAATTCTGGCCCCCCTTGGGCCATATTTGTGCTCTCCAGAACACCAATTTGAAGAAAAAACGAATACATTCATAAATGAAGATAAGACCTTGCTAATATTTAAACTACTTGAGCAAAAGGAGGGAGGTGGCAGGTGGTGGTGGGGGTGGCAAGATTTGTAAATGTGCCCAACTAATGCAATCAATAATGACTTAAATTGTTGCTGTATTTTTTTAAGTAAAAATAATCTTTTTATGTGCAAAAAAACAAATACTGGATTTTTTTCCATGTAAACATCCTTCAAAGTCAGTGGCTGAATTCAAACCCCCATCCAGGGGTAGCTTCCTGCACCAAAGGCACTAGACTTTGCCTCTGAGCTATAGGCTTTTGATGGGTTTCTGTTGTGCAAGAGACCCTATCAGTATCTGACAGGCCGTGGTGTCATTGCTAATGGCTGCCACTGCACACGACACATCATAGCCATGATATAGGGAAGATTTGACAAGCTACATAAAGGGAACCCCGTCTGGTCCAGTGGGTAAATTCCTGCCTTCCACCCAGACATGCAGGGTTCAACTCCTGGGCCCGACAGATGACACACTCAATCTCTCAGCAAGCATCTGTGCATTAACCACTTGTTTTCTTGCAGTTTTCCTTCCAAATCCTGCAACCCCTTCACCACAAATACAGTCCAATCATTCCTCGATACTCATTCACTCAGTCATTCCACTCCGCCATGCTACAGGCTGAACAAAAACCAACAAGAACAAGAGCTAGTTCAGCAAGCAAATTTAAAGCCTCTCTTTGGATTTATGTTGATGCTGCTGCCCTCTAGTAATGTTATATGTCAACTGCAGCATAATCAAAGTATTGAGAAAGGGGCAGTCCTATGCAAATAATCTCCTCCCATGATTACTTCTCTGAGCTTCCGTAGTGGTACGATGATAGGACCTTCAACATATGGTCTTCAGCAGATTTCTAAAGTTGCCAAATTGTCTTAGGCTAAGGATTGTTCCAGTCGAAGGCCTTCAGATAAGGACCCCACCCTCACTTAGCAGGGTCGAGAATTACCTGCAGTAATCCTCTATACAGAACATGGGTGTTCGTGGGCCTACTGTAAAAGCTATATGCTAAAACTGGGATGTCTAAAGTCCCAGTCCTGGTCTCACTGTCAGAGGCACAGCATAACACAGCCTGCCAGACATGGCCATGCAATGCCATGCCAAACCAAATGCTCCTTCCCCACACTTGCTGCATCATGCATTTTCAAGACAAAATCAATCAGAGGCCTGACTTTGTCCCTTTCCTATCACTTCAACATTCAACATACTACCTTCTGACTGCAGCTAATAAGGGCTCTTTCACCTGCACAAAATTTTACTCTGCATTAAATCAACACCATTCAACCTATTTTATTATCTGCATGGCACCTTCCTCACATAATACAGCTCAATTCTGGCCCTCCTTGGGCCATATTTGTGCTCTCCAGAACACCAATTTGAAATAAAAACGAATACATTCATAAATGAAGATAAGACCTTGCTAATATTTAAACTACTTGAGCAAAAGGAGGGAGGTGGCAGGTGGTGGTGAGGGTGGCAAGATTTGTAAATGTGCCCAACTAATGCAATCAAAAAATGACTTAAATTGTTGCTGTATTTTTTTAAGTAAAAATAATCTTTTTATGTGCAAAAAATCAAATACTGGATTTTTTTTCCATGTAAACATCCTTCAAAGTCAGTGGCTGGATTCAAACCCCCATCCAGGGGTAGCTTCCTGCACCAAAGGTACTAGACTTTGCCTATGCGCTATAGGCTTTTGATGGGTTTCAGTTGTGCAAGAGACCCTATCAGCATCTGACAGGCCGTGGTGTCATTGCTAATGGCTGCCACTGCACAGGACATCATAGCCATGATATAGGGAAGATTTGACAAGCTACATATAGGGAAGCCCGTCTGGTCCAGTGGGTAAGTTCCTGCCTTCCACCCAGACATGCAGGGTTCAATTCCAGGGCCCGACAGATGACACACTAAATCTCTCAGCAAGCATCTGTGCATTAACCACTTGTTTTCTTGCAGTTTTCCTTCCAAATCCTGCAACCCCTTCACCACAAATACAGTCCAATCATTCCTCGATACTCATTCACTCAGTCATTCCACTCCGCCATGCTACAGGCTGAACAAAAACCAACAAGAACAAGAGCTAGTTCAGCAAGCAAATTTAAAGCCTCTCTTTGGATTTATGTTGATGCTGCTGCCCTCTAGTAATGTTATATGTCAACTGCAGCATAATCAAAGTATTGAGAAAGGGGCAGTCCTATGCAAATAATCTCCTCCCATGATTACTTCTCTGAGCTTCCGTAGTGGTACGATGATAGGACCTTCAACATATGGTCTTCAGCAGATTTCTAAAGTTGCCAAATTGTCTAGGCTAAGGATTGTTCCAGTCGAAGGCCTTCAGATAAGGACCCCACCCTCACTTAGCAGGGTCGAGAATTACCTGCAGTAATCCTCTATACAGAACATGGGTGTTCGTGGGCCTACTGTAAAAGCTATATGCTAAAACTGGGATGTCTAAAGTCCCAGTCCTGGTTTCACTGTCAGAGGCACAGCATAACACAGCCTGCCAGACATGGCCATGCAATGCCATGCCAAACCAAATGCTCCTTCCCCACACTTGCTGCATCATGCATTTTCAAGACAAAATCAATCAGAGGCCTGACTTTGTCCCTTTCCTATCACTTCAACATTCAACATACTACCTTCTGACTGCAGCTAATAAGGGCTCTTTCACCTGCACAAAATTTTACTCTGCATTAAATCAACACCATTCAACCTATTTTATTATCTGCATGGCACCTTCCTCACATAATACAGCTCAATTCTGGCCCTCCTTGGGCCATATTTGTGCTCTCCAGAACACCAATTTGAAATAAAAACGAATACATTCATAAATGAAGATAAGACCTTGCTAATATTTAAACTACTTGAGCAAAAGGAGGGAGGTGGCAGGTGGTGGTGAGGGTGGCAAGATTTGTAAATGTGCCCAACTAATGCAATCAAAAAATGACTTAAATTGTTGCTGTATTTTTTTAAGTAAAAATAATCTTTTTATGTGCAAAAAATCAAATACTGGATTTTTTTTCCATGTAAACATCCTTCAAAGTCAGTGGCTGGATTCAAACCCCCATCCAGGGGTAGCTTCCTGCACCAAAGGCACTAGACTTTGCCTATGCGCTATAGGCTTTTGATGGGTTTCAGTGGTGCAAGAGACCCTATCAGCATCTGACAGGCCGTGGTGTCATTGCTAATGGCTGCCACTGCACAGGACATCATAGCCATGATATAGGGAAGATTTGACAAGCTACATATAGGGAAGCCCGTCTGGTCCAGTGGGTAAGTTCCTGCCTTCCACCCAGACATGCAGGGTTCAATTCCAGGGCCCGACAGATGACACACTAAATCTCTCAGCAAGCATCTGTACATTAACCACTTATTTTCTTGCAGTTTTCCTTCCAAATCCTGCAACCCCTTCACCACAAATACAGTCCAATCATTCCTCGATACTCATTCACTCAGTCATTCCACTCCGCCATGCTACAGGGTGAACAAAAACCAACAAGAACAAGAGCTAGTTCAGCAAGCAAATTTATAGCCTCTCTTTGGATTTATGTTGATGCTGCTGCCCTCTAGTAATGTTATATGTCAACTGCAGCATAATCAAAGGATTGAGAAAGGGGCAGTCCTATGCAAATAATCTCCTCCCATGATTACTTCTCTGAGCTTCCGTAGTGGTACGATGATAGGACCTTCAACAAATGGTCTTCAGCAGATTTCTAAAGTTGCCAAATTGTCTTAGGCTAAGGATTGTTCCAGTCGAAGGCCTTCAGATAAGGACCCCACCCTCACTTAGCAGGGTCGAGAATTACCTGCAGTAATCCTCTATACAGAACATGGGTGTTCGTGGGCCTACTGTAAAAGCTATATGCTAAAACTGGGATGTCTAAAGTCCCAGTCCTGGTCTCACTGTCAGAGGCACAGCATAACACAGCCTGCCAGACATGGCCATGCAATGCCATGCCAAACCAAATGCTCCTTCCCCACACTTGCTGCATCATGCATTTTCAAGACAAAATCAATCAGAGGCCTGACTTTGTCCCTTTCCTATCACTTCAACATTCAACATACTACCTTCTGACTGCAGCTAATAAGGGCTCTTTCACCTGCACAAAATTTTACTCTGCATTAAATCAACACCATTCAACCTATTTTATTATCTGCATGGCACCTTCCTCACATAATACAGCTCAATTCTGGCCCTCCTTGGGCCATATTTGTGCTCTCCAGAACACCAATTTGAAATAAAAACGAATACATTCATAAATGAAGATAAGACCTTGCTAATATTTAAACTACTTGAGCAAAAGGAGGGAGGTGGCAGGTGGTGGTGAGGGTGGCAAGATTTGTAAATGTGCCCAACTAATGCAATCAAAAAATGACTTAAATTGTTGCTGTATTTTTTTCAGTAAAAATAATCTTTTTATGTGCAAAAAATCAAATACTGGATTTTTTTTCCATGTAAACATCCTTCAAAGTCAGTGGCTGGATTCAAACCCCCATCCAGGGGTAGCTTCCTGCACCAAAGGCACTAGACTTTGCCTATGCGCTATAGGCTTTTGATGGGTTTCAGTTGTGCAAGAGACCCTATCAGCATCTGACAGGCCGTGGTGTCATTGCTAATGGCTGCCACTGCACAGGACATCATAGCCATGATATAGGGAAGATTTGACAAGCTACATATAGGGAAGCCCGTCAGGTCCAGTGGGTAAGTTCCTGCCTTCCACCCAGACATGCAGGGTTCAATTCCAGGGCCCGACAGATGACACACTAAATCTCTCAGCAAGCATCTGTACATTAACCACTTATTTTCTTGCAGTTTTCCTTCCAAATCCTGCAACCCCTTCACCACAAATACAGTCCAATCATTCCTCGATACTCATTCACTCAGTCATTCCACTCCGCCATGCTACAGGCTGAACAAAAACCAACAAGAACAAAAGCTAGTTCAGCAAGCAAATTTATAGCCTCTCTTTGGATTTATGTTGATGCTGCTGCCCTCTAGTAATGTTATATGTCAACTGCAGCATAATCAAAGGATTGAGAAAGGGGCAGTCCTATGCAAATAATCTCCTCCCATGATTACTTCTCTGAGCTTCCGTAGTGGTACGATGATAGGACCTTCAACAAATGGTCTTCAGCAGATTTCTAAAGTTGCCAAATTGTCTTAGGCTAAGGATTGTTCCAGTCGAAGGCCTTCAGATAAGGACCCCACCCTCACTTAGCAGGGTCGAGAATTACCTGCAGTAATCCTCTATACAGAACATGGGTGTTCGTGGGCCTACTGTAAAAGCTATATGCTAAAACTGGGATGTCTAAAGTCCCAGTCCTGGTCTCACTGTCAGAGGCACAGCATAACACAGCCTGCCAGACATGGCCATGCAATGCCATGCCAAACCAAATGCTCCTTCCCCACACTTGCTGCATCATGCATTTTCAAGACAAAATCAATCAGAGGCCTGACTTTGTCCCTTTCCTATCACTTCAACATTCAACATACTACCTTCTGACTGCAGCTAATAAGGGCTCTTTCACCTGCACAAAATTTTACTCTGCATTAAATCAACACCATTCAACCTATTTTATTATCTGCATGGCACCTTCCTCACATAATACAGCTCAATTCTGGCCCTCCTTGGGCCATATTTGTGCTCTCCAGAACACCAATTTGAAATAAAAACGAATACATTCATAAATGAAGATAAGACCTTGCTAATATTTAAACTACTTGAGCAAAAGGAGGGAGGTGGCAGGTGGTGGTGAGGGTGGCAAGATTTGTAAATGTGCCCAACTAATGCAATCAAAAAATGACTTAAATTGTTGCTGTATTTTTTTAAGTAAAAATAATCTTTTTATGTGCATAAAATCAAATACTGGATTTTTTTTCCATGTAAACATCCTTCAAAGTCAGTGGCTGGATTCAAACCCCCATCCAGGGGTAGCTTCCTGCACCAAAGGCACTAGACTTTGCCTATGCGCTATAGGCTTTTGATGGGTTTCAGTTGTGCAAGAGACCCTATCAGCATCTGACAGGCCGTGGTGTCATTGCTAATGGCTGCCACTGCACAGGACATCATAGCCATGATATAGGGAAGATTTGACAAGCTACATGTAGGGAAGCCCGTCTGGTCCAGTGGGTAAGTTCCTGCCTTCCACCCAGACATGCAGGGTTCAATTCCAGGGCCCGACAGATGACACACTAAATCTCTCAGCAAGCATCTGTACATTAACCACTTATTTTCTTGCAGTTTTCCTTCCAAATCCTGCAACCCCTTCACCACAAATACAGTCCAATCATTCCTCGATACTCATTCACTCAGTCATTCCACTCCGCCATGCTACAGGGTGAACAAAAACCAACAAGAACAAGAGCTAGTTCAGCAAGCAAATTTATAGCCTCTCTTTGGATTTATGTTGATGCTGCTGCCCTCTAGTAATGTTATATGTCAACTGCAGCATAATCAAAGGATTGAGAAAGGGGCAGTCCTATGCAAATAATCTCCTCCCATGATTACTTCTCTGAGCTTCCGTAGTGGTACGATGATAGGACCTTCAACAAATGGTCTTCAGCAGATTTCTAAAGTTGCCAAATTGTCTTAGGCTAAGGATTGTTCCAGTCGAAGGCCTTCAGATAAGGACCCCACCCTCACTTAGCAGGGTCCAGAATTACCTGCAGTAATCCTCTATACAGAACATGGGCGTTTGTGGGCCTACTGTGAAGGCTATATGCTAAAACTGGGATGTCTAAAGTCCCAGTCCTGGTCTCACTGTCAGAGGCACAGCATAACACAGCCTGCCAGACATGACCGTGCAATGCCATGCCAAACCAAATGCTCCTTCCCCACACTTGCTGCATCATGCAATTTCAAGACATAATCAATCAGAGGCCTGACTTTGTCCTTTCCTACCATTTCAACATTCAACATACTACCTTCTGACTGCAGCTAGTAAGGACTCTTTCACCTGCACAAAATTTTACCCTGCATTAAGTCAACACCATTCAACCTATTTTATTATCTGTATGGCACCTTCCTCACATAATACAGCTCAATTCTGGCCCCCCTTGGGCCATATTTGTGCTCTCCAGAACACCAATTTGAAGAAAAAACAAATACATTCATAAATGAAGATAAGACCTTGCTAATATTTAAACTACTTGAGCAAAAGGAGGGAGGTGGCAGGTGGTGGTGGGGGTGGCAAGATTTCTAAATGTGCCCAACTAATGCAATCAAAAAATGACTTAAATTGTTCCTGTATTTTTTTAAGTAAAAATAATCTTTTTATGTGCAAAAAATCAAATACTGGATTTTTTTTCCATGTAAACATCCTTCAAAGTCAGTGGCTGGATTCAAACCCCCATCCAGGGGTAGCTTCCTGCACCAAAGGCACTAGACTTTGCCTATGCACTATGGGCTTTTGGTGGGTTTCAGTTGTGCAAGAGACCCTATCAGCATCTGACAGGCCGTGGTGTCATTGCTAATGGCTGCCACTGCACAGGACACATCATAGCCATGATATAGGGAAGATTTGACAAGCTACATATAGGGAAGCCCGTCTGGTCCAGTGGGTAAGTTCCTACCTTACATGCAGGGTTCAATTCCAGGGCCTGACAGATGACACACTAAATCTCTCAGCAAGCATCTGTGCATTAACCACTTATTTTCTTGCAGTTTTCCTTCCAAATCCTGCAACCCCTTCACCACAAATACAGTCCAATCATTACTCGATACTCATTCACTCAGTCATTCCACTCCGCCATGCTACAGGCTGAACAAAAACCAACAAGAACAAGAGCTAGTTCAGCAAGCAAATTTAAAGCCTCTCTTTGGATTTATGTTGATGCTACTGCCCTCTAGTAATGTTATATGTCAACTGCAGCAAAATCAAAGGATTGAGAAAGGGGCAGTCCTATGCAAATAATCTCCTCCCATGATTACTTCTCTGAGCTTCCGTAGTGGTACGATGATAGGACCTTCAACAAATGGTCTTCAGCAGATTTCTAAAGTTGCCAAATTGTCTTAGGCTAAGGATTGTTCCAGTCAAAGGCCGTCAGATAAGGACCCCACCCTCACTTAGCAGGGTCCAGAATTACCTGCAGTTATCATCTATACAGAACATGGGCGTTCGTGGGCGTTTGTGGGCCTACTGTAAAGGCTATATGCTAAAACTGGGATGTCTAAAGTCCCAGTCCCAGTCCCAGTCCCAGTCCCAGTCCCAGTCCCAGTCCCAGTCCCAGTCCCAGTCCCAGTCCCAGTCCCAGTCCCAGTCCCAGTCCCAGTCCCAGTCCCAGTCCCAGTCCCAGTCCTGGTCTCACTGTCAGAGGCACAGCATAACACAGCCTGCCAGACATGGCCGTGCAATGCCATGCCAAACCAAATGCTCCTTCCCCACACTTGCTGATTCATGCATTTTCAAGACATAATCAATCAGAGTCCTGACTTTGTCCTTTCCTATCACTTCAACATTCAACATACTATCTTCTGACTGCAGCTAATAAGGGCTCTTTCACCTGCACAAAATTTTACTCTGCATTAAATCAACACCATTCAACCTATTTTATTATCTGCATGGCACCTTCCTCACATAATACAGCTCAATTCTGGCCCCCCTTGGGCCATATTTGTGCTCTCCAGAACACCAATTTGAAATAAAAACGAATACATTCATAAGTGAAGATAAGACCTTGCTAATATTTAAACTACTTGAGCAAAAGGAGGGAGGTGGCAGGTGGTGGTGAGGGTGGCAAGATTTGTAAATGTGCCCAACTAATGCAATCAAAAAATGACTTAAATTGTTGCTGTATTTTTTTAAGTAAAAATAATCTTTTTATGTGCAAAAAATCAAATACTGGATTTTTTTTCCATGTAAACATCCTTCAAAGTCAGTGGCTGGATTCAAACCCCCATCCAGGGGTAGCTTCCTGCACCAAAGGCACTAGACTTTGCCTATGCGATATAGGCTTTTGATGGTTTTCAGTTGTGCAAGAGACCCTATCAGCATCTGACAGGCCGTGGTGTCATTGTTAATGGCTGCCACTGTACAGGACACATCATAGCCATGATATAGGGAAGATTTGACTAGCTACATATAGGGAAGCCCGTCTGGTCCAGTGGGTAAGTTCCTGCTTTCCACCCAGACATGCAGGGTTCAATTCCAGGGCCCGTCAGATGACACACTAAATCTCTCAGCAAGCATCTGTACATTAACCACTTATTTTCTTGCAGTTTTCCTTCCAAATCCTGCAACCCCTTCACCACAAATACAGTCCAATCATTCCTCGATACTCATTCACTCAGTCATTCCACTCCGCCATGCTACAGGGTGAACAAAAACCAACAAGAACAAGAGCTAGTTCAGCAAGCAAATTTATAGCCTCTCTTTGGATTTATGTTGATGCTGCTGCCCTCTAGTAATGTTATATGTCAACTGCAGCATAATCAAAGGATTGAGAAAGGGGCAGTCCTATGCAAATAATCTCCTCCCATGATTACTTCTCTGAGCTTCCGTAGTGGTACGATGATAGGACCTTCAACAAATGGTCTTCAGCAGATTTCTAAAGTTGCCAAATTGTCTTAGGCTAAGGATTGTTCCAGTCGAAGGCCTTCAGATAAGGACCCCACCCTCACTTAGCAGGGTCCAGAATTACCTGCAGTAATCCTCTATACAGAACATGGGTGTTTGTGGGCCTACTGTGAAGGCTATATGCTAAAACTGGGATGTCTAAAGTCCCAGTCCTGGTCTCACTGTCAGAGGCACAGCATAACACAGCCTGCCAGACATGACCGTGCAATGCCATGCCAAACCAAATGTTCCTTCCCCACACTTGCTGATTCATGCATTTTCAAGACATAATCAATCAGAGGCCTGACTTTGTCCATTCCTATCACTTCAACATTCAACATACTATCTTCTGACTGCAGCTAATAAGGGCTCTTTCACCTGCACAAAATTTTACTCTGCATTAAATCAACACCATTCAACCTATTTTATTATCTGCATGGCACCTTCTTCACATAATACAGCTCAATTCTGCCCCCCCTTGGGCCATATTTGTGCTCTCCAGAACACCAATTTGAAGAAAAAACGAATACATTCATAAATGAAGATAAGACCTTGCTAATATTTAAACTACTTGAGCAAAAGGAGGGAGGTGGCAGGTGGTGGTGGGGGTGGCAAGATTTGTAAATGTGCCCAACTAATGCAATCAATAATGACTTAAATTGTTGCTGTATTTTTTTAAGTAAAAATAATCTTTTTATGTGCAAAAAAACAAATACTGGATTTTTTTCCATGTAAACATCCTTCAAAGTCAGTGGCTGAATTCAAACCCCCATCCAGGGGTAGCTTCCTGCACCAAAGGCACTAGACTTTGCCTCTGAGCTATAGGCTTTTAATGGGTTTCTGTTGTGCAAGAGACCCTATCAGTATCTGACAGGCCGTGGTGTCATTGCTAATGGCTGCCACTGCACACGACACATCATAGCCATGATATAGGGAAGATTTGACAAGCTACATAAAGGGAACCCCGTCTGGTCCAGTGGGTAAATTCCTGCCTTCCACCCAGACATGCAGGGTTCAACTCCTGGGCCCGACAGATGACACACTCAATCTCTCAGCAAGCATCTGTGCATTAACCACTTGTTTTCTTGCAGTTTTCCTTCCAAATCCTGCAACCCCTTCACCACAAATACAGTCCAATCATTCCTCGATACTCATTCACTCAGTCATTCCACTCCGCCATGCTACAGGCTGAACAAAAACCAACAAGAACAAGAGCTAGTTCAGCAAGCAAATTTAAAGCCTCTCTTTGGATTTATGTTGATGCTGCTGCCCTCTAGTAATGTTATATGTCAACTGCAGCATAATCAAAGTATTGAGAAAGGGGCAGTCCTATGCAAATAATCTCCTCCCATGATTACTTCTCTGAGCTTCCGTAGTGGTACGATGATAGGACCTTCAACATATGGTCTTCAGCAGATTTCTAAAGTTGCCAAATTGTCTTAGGCTAAGGATTGTTCCAGTCGAAGGCCTTCAGATAAGGACCCCACCCTCACTTAGCAGGGTCGAGAATTACCTGCAGTAATCCTCTATACAGAACATGGGTGTTCGTGGGCCTACTGTAAAAGCTATATGCTAAAACTGGGATGTCTAAAGTCCCAGTCCTGGTCTCACTGTCAGAGGCACAGCATAACACAGCCTGCCAGACATGGCCATGCAATGCCATGCCAAACCAAATGCTCCTTCCCCACACTTGCTGCATCATGCATTTTCAAGACAAAATCAATCAGAGGCCTGACTTTGTCCCTTTCCTATCACTTCAACATTCAACATACTACCTTCTGACTGCAGCTAATAAGGGCTCTTTCACCTGCACAAAATTTTACTCTGCATTAAATCAACACCATTCAACCTATTTTATTATCTGCATGGCACCTTCCTCACATAATACAACTCAATTCTGGCCCTCCTTGGGCCATATTTGTGCTCTCCAGAACACCAATTTGAAATAAAAACGAATACATTCATAAATGAAGATAAGACCTTGCTAATATTTAAACTACTTGAGCAAAAGGAGGGAGGTGGCAGGTGGTGGTGAGGGTGGCAAGATTTGTAAATGTGCCCAACTAATGCAATCAAAAAATGACTTAAATTGTTGCTGTATTTTTTTAAGTAAAAATAATCTTTTTATGTGCAAAAAATCAAATACTGGATTTTTTTTCCATGTAAACATCCTTCAAAGTCAGTGGCTGGATTCAAACCCCCATCCAGGGGTAGCTTCCTGCACCAAAGGCACTAGACTTTGCCTATGCGCTATAGGCTTTTGATGGGTTTCAGTTGTGCAAGAGACCCTATCAGCATCTGACAGGCCGTGGTGTCATTGCTAATGGCTGCCACTGCACAGGACATCATAGCCATGATATAGGGAAGATTTGACAAGCTACATATAGGGAAACCCGTCTGGTCCAGTGGGTAAGTTCCTGCCTTCCACCCAGACATGCAGGGTTCAATTCCAGGGCCCGACAGATGACACACTAAATCTCTCAGCAAGCATCTGTACATTAACCACTTATTTTCTTGCAGTTTTCCTTCCAAATCCTGCAACCCCTTCACCACAAATACAGTCCAATCATTCCTCGATACTCATTCACTCAGTCATTCCACTCCGCCATGCTACAGGGTGAACAAAAACCAACAAGAACAAGAGCTAGTTCAGCAAGCAAATTTATAGCCTCTCTTTGGATTTATGTTGATGCTGCTGCCCTCTAGTAATGTTATATGTCAACTGCAGCATAATCAAAGGATTGAGAAAGGGGCAGTCCTATGCAAATAATCTCCTCCCATGATTACTTCTCTGAGCTTCCGTAGTGGTACGATGATAGGACCTTCAACATATGGTCTTCAGCAGATTTCTAAAGTTGCCAAATTGTCTTAGGCTAAGGATTGTTCCAGTCGAAGGCCTTCAGATAAGGACCCCACCCTCACTTAGCAGGGTCGAGAATTACCTGCAGTAATCCTCTATACAGAACATGGGTGTTCGTGGGCCTACTGTAAAAGCTATATGCTAAAACTGGGATGTCTAAAGTCCCAGTCCTGGTTTCACTGTCAGAGGCACAGCATAACACAGCCTGCCAGACATGGCCATGCAATGCCATGCCAAACCAAATGCTCCTTCCCCACACTTGCTGCATCATGCATTTTCAAGACAAAATCAATCAGAGGCCTGACTTTGTCCCTTTCCTATCACTTCAACATTCAACATACTACCTTCTGACTGCAGCTAATAAGGGCTCTTTCACCTGCACAAAATTTTACTCTGCATTAAATCAACACCATTCAACCTATTTTATTATCTGCATGGCACCTTCCTCACATAATACAGCTCAATTCTGGCCCTCCTTGGGCCATATTTGTGCTCTCCAGAACACCAATTTGAAATAAAAACGAATACATTCATAAATGAAGATAAGACCTTGCTAATATTTAAACTACTTGAGCAAAAGGAGGGAGGTGGCAGGTGGTGGTGAGGGTGGCAAGATTTGTAAATGTGCCCAACTAATGCAATCAAAAAATGACTTAAATTGTTGCTGTATTTTTTTAAGTAAAAATAATCTTTTTATGTGCAAAAAATCAAATACTGGATTTTTTTTCCATGTAAACATCCTTCAAAGTCAGTGGCTGGATTCAAACCCCCATCCAGGGGTAGCTTCCTGCACCAAAGGCACTAGACTTTGCCAATGCGCTATAGGCTTTTGATGGGTTTCAGTGGTGCAAGAGACCCTATCAGCATCTGACAGGCCGTGGTGTCATTGCTAATGGCTGCCACTGCACAGGACATCATAGCCATGATATAGGGAAGATTTGACAAGCTACATATAGGGAAGCCCGTCTGGTCCAGTGGGTAAGTTCCTGCCTTCCACCCAGACATGCAGGGTTCAATTCCAGGGCCCGACAGATGACACACTAAATCTCTCAGCAAGCATCTGTACATTAACCACTTATTTTCTTGCAGTTTTCCTTCCAAATCCTGCAACCCCTTCACCACAAATACAGTCCAATCATTCCTCGATACTCATTCACTCAGTCATTCCACTCCGCCATGCTACAGGGTGAACAAAAACCAACAAGAACAAGAGCTAGTTCAGCAAGCAAATTTATAGCCTCTCTTTGGATTTATGTTGATGCTGCTGCCCTCTAGTAATGTTATATGTCAACTGCAGCATAATCAAAGGATTGAGAAAGGGGCAGTCCTATGCAAATAATCTCCTCCCATGATTACTTCTCTGAGCTTCCGTAGTGGTACGATGATAGGACCTTCAACAAATGGTCTTCAGCAGATTTCTAAAGTTGCCAAATTGTCTTAGGCTAAGGATTGTTCCAGTCGAAGGCCTTCAGATAAGGACCCCACCCTCACTTAGCAGGGTCGAGAATTACCTGCAGTAATCCTCTATACAGAACATGGGTGTTCGTGGGCCTACTGTAAAAGCTATATGCTAAAACTGGGATGTCTAAAGTCCCAGTCCTGGTCTCACTGTCAGAGGCACAGCATAACACAGCCTGCCAGACATGGCCATGCAATGCCATGCCAAACCAAATGCTCCTTCCCCACACTTGCTGCATCATGCATTTTCAAGACAAAATCAATCAGAGGCCTGACTTTGTCCCTTTCCTATCACTTCAACATTCAACATACTACCTTCTGACTGCAGCTAATAAGGGCTCTTTCACCTGCACAAAATTTTACTCTGCATTAAATCAACACCATTCAACCTATTTTATTATCTGCATGGCACCTTCCTCACATAATACAGCTCAATTCTGGCCCTCCTTGGGCCATATTTGTGCTCTCCAGAACACCAATTTGAAATAAAAACGAATACATTCATAAATGAAGATAAGACCTTGCTAATATTTAAACTACTTGAGCAAAAGGAGGGAGGTGGCAGGTGGTGGTGAGGGTGGCAAGATTTGTAAATGTGCCCAACTAATGCAATCAAAAAATGACTTAAATTGTTGCTGTATTTTTTTAAGTAAAAATAATCTTTTTATGTGCATAAAATCAAATACTGGATTTTTTTTCCATGTAAACATCCTTCAAAGTCAGTGGCTGGATTCAAACCCCCATCCAGGGGTAGCTTCCTGCACCAAAGGCACTAGACTTTGCCTATGCGCTATAGGCTTTTGATGGGTTTCAGTTGTGCAAGAGACCCTATCAGCATCTGACAGGCCGTGGTGTCATTGCTAATGGCTGCCACTGCACAGGACATCATAGCCATGATATAGGGAAGATTTGACAAGCTACATGCAGGGAAGCCCGTCTGGTCCAGTGGGTAAGTTCCTGCCTTCCACCCAGACATGCAGGGTTCAATTCCAGGGCCCGACAGATGACACACTAAATCTCTCAGCAAGCATCTGTACATTAACCACTTATTTTCTTGCAGTTTTCCTTCCAAATCCTGCAACCCCTTCACCACAAATACAGTCCAATCATTCCTCGATACTCATTCACTCAGTCATTCCACTCCGCCATGCTACAGGGTGAACAAAAACCAACAAGAACAAGAGCTAGTTCAGCAAGCAAATTTATAGCCTCTCTTTGGATTTATGTTGATGCTGCTGCCCTCTAGTAATGTTATATGTCAACTGCAGCATAATCAAAGGATTGAGAAAGGGGCAGTCCTATGCAAATAATCTCCTCCCATGATTACTTCTCTGAGCTTCCGTAGTGGTACGATGATAGGACCTTCAACAAATGGTCTTCAGCAGATTTCTAAAGTTGCCAAATTGTCTTAGGCTAAGGATTGTTCCAGTCGAAGGCCTTCAGATAAGGACCCCACCCTCACTTAGCAGGGTCCAGAATTACCTGCAGTAATCCTCTATACAGAACATGGGCGTTTGTGGGCCTACTGTGAAGGCTATATGCTAAAACTGGGATGTCTAAAGTCCCAGTCCTGGTCTCACTGTCAGAGGCACAGCATAACACAGCCTGCCAGACATGACCGTGCAATGCCATGCCAAACCAAATGCTCCTTCCTCACACTTGCTGCATCATGCAATTTCAAGACATAATCAATCAGAGGCCTGACTTTGTCCTTTCCTACCATTTCAACATTCAACATACTACCTTCTGACTGCAGCTAGTAAGGACTCTTTCACCTGCACAAAATTTTACCCTGCATTAAGTCAACACCATTCAACCTATTTTATTATCTGTATGGCACCTTCCTCACATAATACAGCTCAATTCTGGCCCCCCTTGGGCCATATTTGTGCTCTCCAGAACACCAATTTGAAGAAAAAACAAATACATTCATAAATGAAGATAAGACCTTGCTAATATTTAAACTACTTGAGCAAAAGGAGGGAGGTGGCAGGTGGTGGTGGGGGTGGCAAGATTTCTAAATGTGCCCAACTAATGCAATCAAAAAATGACTTAAATTGTTCCTGTATTTTTTTAAGTAAAAATAATCTTTTTATGTGCAAAAAATCAAATACTGGATTTTTTTTCCATGTAAACATCCTTCAAAGTCAGTGGCTGGATTCAAACCCCCATCCAGGGGTAGCTTCCTGCACCAAAGGCACTAGACTTTGCCTATGCACTATGGGCTTTTGGTGGGTTTCAGTTGTGCAAGAGACCCTATCAGCATCTGACAGGCCGTGGTGTTATTGCTAATGGCTGCCACTGCACAGGACACATCATAGCCATGATATAGGGAAGATTTGACAAGCTACATATAGGGAACCCCGTCTGGTCCAGTGGGTAAATTCCTGCCTTCCACCCAGACATGCAGGGTTCAACTCCTGGGCCCGACAGATGACACACTCAATCTCTCAGCAAGCATCTGTGCATTAACCACTTGTTTTCTTGCAGTTTTCCTTCCAAATCCTGCAACCCCTTCACCACAAATACAGTCCAATCATTCCTCGATACTCATTCACTCAGTCATTCCACTCCGCCATGCTACAGGCTGAACAAAAACCAACAAGAACAAGAGCTAGTTCAGCAAGCAAATTTAAAGCCTCTCTTTGGATTTATGTTGATGCTGCTGCCCTCTAGTAATGTTATATGTCAACTGCAGCATAATCAAAGTATTGAGAAAGGGGCAGTCCTATGCAAATAATCTCCTCCCATGATTACTTCTCTGAGCTTCCGTAGTGGTACGATGATAGGACCTTCAACATATGGTCTTCAGCAGATTTCTAAAGTTGCCAAATTGTCTTAGGCTAAGGATTGTTCCAGTCGAAGGCCTTCAGATAAGGACCCCACCCTCACTTAGCAGGGTCGAGAATTACCTGCAGTAATCCTCTATACAGAACATGGGTGTTCGTGGGCCTACTGTAAAAGCTATATGCTAAAACTGGGATGTCTAAAGTCCCAGTCCTGGTCTCACTGTCAGAGGCACAGCATAACACAGCCTGCCAGACATGGCCATGCAATGCCATGCCAAACCAAATGCTCCTTCCCCACACTTGCTGCATCATGCATTTTCAAGACAAAATCAATCAGAGGCCTGACTTTGTCCCTTTCCCATCACTTCAACATTCAACATACTACCTTCTGACTGCAGCTAATAAGGGCTCTTTCACCTGCACAAAATTTTACTCTGCATTAAATCAACACCATTCAACCTATTTTATTATCTGCATGGCACCTTCCTCACATAATACAGCTCAATTCTGGCCCTCCTTGGGCCATATTTGTGCTCTCCAGAACACCAATTTGAAATAAAAACGAATACATTCATAAATGAAGATAAGACCTTGCTAATATTTAAACTACTTGAGCAAAAGGAGGGAGGTGGCAGGTGGTGGTGAGGGTGGCAAGATTTGTAAATGTGCCCAACTAATGCAATCAAAAAATGACTTAAATTGTTGCTGTATTTTTTTAAGTAAAAATAATCTTTTTATGTGCAAAAAATCAAATACTGGATTTTTTTTCCATGTAAACATCCTTCAAAGTCAGTGGCTGGATTCAAACCCCCATCCAGGGGTAGCTTCCTGCACCAAAGGCACTAGACTTTGCCTATGCGCTATAGGCTTTTGATGGGTTTCAGTTGTGCAAGAGACCCTATCAGCATCTGACAGGCCGTGGTGTCATTGCTAATGGCTGCCACTGCACAGGACATCATAGCCATGATATAGGGAAGATTTGACAAGCTACATATAGGGAAGCCCGTCTGGTCCAGTGGGTAAGTTCCTGCCTTCCACCCAGACATGCAGGGTTCAATTCCAGGGCCCGACAGATGACACACTAAATCTCTCAGCAAGCATCTGTGCATTAACCACTTGTTTTCTTGCAGTTTTCCTTCCAAATCCTGCAACCCCTTCACCACAAATACAGTCCAATCATTCCTCGATACTCATTCACTCAGTCATTCCACTCCGCCATGCTACAGGCTGAACAAAAACCAACAAGAACAAGAGCTAGTTCAGCAAGCAAATTTAAAGCCTCTCTTTGGATTTATGTTGATGCTGCTGCCCTCTAGTAATGTTATATGTCAACTGCAGCATAATCAAAGTATTGAGAAAGGGGCAGTCCTATGCAAATAATCTCCTCCCATGATTACTTCTCTGAGCTTCCGTAGTGGTACGATGATAGGACCTTCAACATATGGTCTTCAGCAGATTTCTAAAGTTGCCAAATTGTCTAGGCTAAGGATTGTTCCAGTCGAAGGCCTTCAGATAAGGACCCCACCCTCACTTAGCAGGGTCGAGAATTACCTGCAGTAATCCTCTATACAGAACATGGGTGTTCGTGGGCCTACTGTAAAAGCTATATGCTAAAACTGGGATGTCTAAAGTCCCAGTCCTGGTTTCACTGTCAGAGGCACAGCATAACACAGCCTGCCAGACATGGCCATGCAATGCCATGCCAAACCAAATGCTCCTTCCCCACACTTGCTGCATCATGCATTTTCAAGACAAAATCAATCAGAGGCCTGACTTTGTCCCTTTCCTATCACTTCAACATTCAACATACTACCTTCTGACTGCAGCTAATAAGGGCTCTTTCACCTGCACAAAATTTTACTCTGCATTAAATCAACACCATTCAACCTATTTTATTATCTGCATGGCACCTTCCTCACATAATACAGCTCAATTCTGGCCCTCCTTGGGCCATATTTGTGCTCTCCAGAACACCAATTTGAAATAAAAACGAATACATTCATAAATGAAGATAAGACCTTGCTAATATTTAAACTACTTGAGCAAAAGGAGGGAGGTGGCAGGTGGTGGTGAGGGTGGCAAGATTTGTAAATGTGCCCAACTAATGCAATCAAAAAATGACTTAAATTGTTGCTGTATTTTTTTAAGTAAAAATAATCTTTTTATGTGCAAAAAATCAAATACTGGATTTTTTTTCCATGTAAACATCCTTCAAAGTCAGTGGCTGGATTCAAACCCCCATCCAGGGGTAGCTTCCTGCACCAAAGGCACTAGACTTTGCCTATGCGCTATAGGCTTTTGATGGGTTTCAGTTGTGCAAGAGACCCTATCAGCATCTGACAGGCCGTGGTGTCATTGCTAATGGCTGCCACTGCACAGGACATCATAGCCATGATATAGGGAAGATTTGACAAGCTACATATAGGGAAGCCCGTCTGGTCCAGTGGGTAAGTTCCTGCCTTCCAGACATGCAGGGTTCAATTCCAGGGCCCGACAGATGACACACTAAATCTCTCAGCAAGCATCTGTACATTAACCACTTATTTTCTTGCAGTTTTCCTTCCAAATCCTGCATCCCCTTCACCACAAATACAGTCCAATCATTCCTCGATACTCATTCACTCAGTCATTCCACTCCGCCATGCTACAGGGTGAACAAAAACCAACAAGAACAAGAGCTAGTTCAGCAAGCAAATTTATAGCCTCTCTTTGGATTTATGTTGATGCTGCTGCCCTCTAGTAATGTTATATGTCAACTGCAGCATAATCAAAGGATTGAGAAAGGGGCAGTCCTATGCAAATAATCTCCTCCCATGATTACTTCTCTGAGCTTCCGTAGTGGTACGATGATAGGACCTTCAACAAATGGTCTTCAGCAGATTTCTAAAGTTGCCAAATTGTCTTAGGCTAAGGATTGTTCCAGTCGAAGGCCTTCAGATAAGGACCCCACCCTCACTTAGCAGGGTCCAGAATTACCTGCAGTAATCCTCTATACAGAACATGGGCGTTTGTGGGCCTACTGTGAAGGCTATATGCTAAAACTGGGATGTCTAAAGTCCCAGTCCTGGTCTCACTGTCAGAGGCACAGCATAACACAGCCTGCCAGACATGACCGTGCAATGCCATGCCAAACCAAATGCTCCTTCCCCACACTTGCTGCATCATGCAATTTCAAGACATAATCAATCAGAGGCCTGACTTTGTCCTTTCCTACCATTTCAACATTCAACATACTACCTTCTGACTGCAGCTAGTAAGGACTCTTTCACCTGCACAAAATTTTACCCTGCATTAAGTCAACACCATTCAACCTATTTTATTATCTGTATGGCACCTTCCTCACATAATACAGCTCAATTCTGGCCCCCCTTGGGCCATATTTGTGCTCTCCAGAACACCAATTTGAAGAAAAAACAAATACATTCATAAATGAAGATAAGACCTTGCTAATATTTAAACTACTTGAGCAAAAGGAGGGAGGTGGCAGGTGGTGGTGGGGGTGGCAAGATTTCTAAATGTGCCCAACTAATGCAATCAAAAAATGACTTAAATTGTTCCTGTATTTTTTTAAGTAAAAATAATCTTTTTATGTGCAAAAAATCAAATACTGGATTTTTTTTCCATGTAAACATCCTTCAAAGTCAGTGGCTGGATTCAAACCCCCATCCAGGGGTAGCTTCCTGCACCAAAGGCACTAGACTTTGCCTATGCACTATGGGCTTTTGGTGGGTTTCAGTTGTGCAAGAGACCCTATCAGCATCTGACAGGCCGTGGTGTCATTGCTAATGGCTGCCACTGCACAGGACACATCATAGCCATGATATAGGGAAGATTTGACAAGCTACATATAGGGAAGCCCGTCTGGTCCAGTGGGTAAGTTCCTACCTTACATGCAGGGTTCAATTCCAGGGCCTGACAGATGACACACTAAATCTCTCAGCAAGCATCTGTGCATTAACCACTTATTTTCTTGCAGTTTTCCTTCCAAATCCTGCAACCCCTTCACCACAAATACAGTCCAATCATTACTCGATACTCATTCACTCAGTCATTCCACTCCGCCATGCTACAGGCTGAACAAAAACCAACAAGAACAAGAGCTAGTTCAGCAAGCAAATTTAAAGCCTCTCTTTGGATTTATGTTGATGCTACTGCCCTCTAGTAATGTTATATGTCAACTGCAGCAAAATCAAAGGATTGAGAAAGGGGCAGTCCTATGCAAATAATCTCCTCCCATGATTACTTCTCTGAGCTTCCGTAGTGGTACGATGATAGGACCTTCAACAAATGGTCTTCAGCAGATTTCTAAAGTTGCCAAATTGTCTTAGGCTAAGGATTGTTCCAGTCAAAGGCCGTCAGATAAGGACCCCACCCTCACTTAGCAGGGTCCAGAATTACCTGCAGTAATCATCTATACAGAACATGGGCGTTCGTGGGCGTTTGTGGGCCTACTGTAAAGGCTATATGCTAAAACTGGGATGTCTAAAGTCCCAGTCCCAGTCCCAGTCCCAGTCCCAGTCCCAGTCCCAGTCCCAGTCCCAGTCCCAGTCCCAGTCCCAGTCCCAGTCCCAGTCCCAGTCCTGGTCTCACTGTCAGAGGCACAGCATAACACAGCCTGCCAGACATGGCCGTGCAATGCCATGCCAAACCAAATGCTCCTTCCCCACACTTGCTGATTCATGCATTTTCAAGACATAATCAATCAGAGTCCTGACTTTGTCCTTTCCTATCACTTCAACATTCAACATACTATCTTCTGACTGCAGCTAATAAGGGCTCTTTCACCTGCACAAAATTTTACTCTGCATTAAATCAACACCATTCAACCTATTTTATTATCTGCATGGCACCTTCCTCACATAATACAGCTCAATTCTGGCCCCCCTTGGGCCATATTTGTGCTCTCCAGAACACCAATTTGAAATAAAAACGAATACATTCATAAGTGAAGATAAGACCTTGCTAATATTTAAACTACTTGAGCAAAAGGAGGGAGGTGGCAGGTGGTGGTGAGGGTGGCAAGATTTGTAAATGTGCCCAACTAATGCAATCAAAAAATGACTTAAATTGTTGCTGTATTTTTTTAAGTAAAAATAATCTTTTTATGTGCAAAAAATCAAATACTGGATTTTTTTTCCATGTAAACATCCTTCAAAGTCAGTGGCTGGATTCAAACCCCCATCCAGGGGTAGCTTCCTGCACCAAAGGCACTAGACTTTGCCTATGCGATATAGGCTTTTGATGGTTTTCAGTTGTGCAAGAGACCCTATCAGCATCTGACAGGCCGTGGTGTCATTGCTAATGGCTGCCACTGTACAGGACACATCATAGCCATGATATAGGGAAGATTTGACTAGCTACATATAGGGAAGCCCGTCTGGTCCAGTGGGTAAGTTCCTGCTTTCCACCCAGACATGCAGGGTTCAATTCCAGGGCCCGTCAGATGACACACTAAATCTCTCAGCAAGCATCTGTACATTAACCACTTATTTTCTTGCAGTTTTCCTTCCAAATCCTGCAACCCCTTCACCACAAATACAGTCCAATCATTCCTCGATACTCATTCACTCAGTCATTCCACTCCGCCATGCTACAGGGTGAACAAAAACCAACAAGAACAAGAGCTAGTTCAGCAAGCAAATTTATAGCCTCTCTTTGGATTTATGTTGATGCTGCTGCCCTCTAGTAATGTTATATGTCAACTGCAGCATAATCAAAGGATTGAGAAAGGGGCAGTCCTATGCAAATAATCTCCTCCCATGATTACTTCTCTGAGCTTCCGTAGTGGTACGATGATAGGACCTTCAACAAATGGTCTTCAGCAGATTTCTAAAGTTGCCAAATTGTCTTAGGCTAAGGATTGTTCCAGTCGAAGGCCTTCAGATAAGGACCCCACCCTCACTTAGCAGGGTCCAGAATTACCTGCAGTAATCCTCTATACAGAACATGGGTGTTTGTGGGCCTACTGTGAAGGCTATATGCTAAAACTGGGATGTCTAAAGTCCCAGTCCTGGTCTCACTGTCAGAGGCACAGCATAACACAGCCTGCCAGACATGACCGTGCAATGCCATGCCAAACCAAATGCTCCTTCCCCACACTTGCTGATTCATGCATTTTCAAGACATAATCAATCAGAGGCCTGACTTTGTCCATTCCTATCACTTCAACATTCAACATACTATCTTCTGACTGCAGCTAATAAGGGCTCTTTCACCTGCACAAAATTTTACTCTGCATTAAATCAACACCATTCAACCTATTTTATTATCTGCATGGCACCTTCCTCACATAATACAGCTCAATTCTGGCCCCCCTTGGGCCATATTTGTGCTCTCCAGAACACCAATTTGAAGAAAAAACGAATACATTCATAAATGAAGATAAGACCTTGCTAATATTTAAACTACTTGAGCAAAAGGAGGGAGGTGGCAGGTGGTGGTGGGGGTGGCAAGATTTGTAAATGTGCCCAACTAATGCAATCAATAATGACTTAAATTGTTGCTGTATTTTTTTAAGTAAAAATAATCTTTTTATGTGCAAAAAAACAAATACTGGATTTTTTTCCATGTAAACATCCTTCAAAGTCAGTGGCTGAATTCAAACCCCCATCCAGGGGTAGCTTCCTGCACCAAAGGCACTAGACTTTGCCTCTGAGCTATAGGCTTTTGATGGGTTTCTGTTGTGCAAGAGACCCTATCAGTATCTGACAGGCCGTGGTGTCATTGCTAATGGCTGCCACTGCACACGACACATCATAGCCATGATATAGGGAAGATTTGACAAGCTACATAAAGGGAACCCCGTCTGGTCCAGTGGGTAAATTCCTGCCTTCCACCCAGACATGCAGGGTTCAACTCCTGGGCCCGACAGATGACACACTCAATCTCTCAGCAAGCATCTGTGCATTAACCACTTGTTTTCTTGCAGTTTTCCTTCCAAATCCTGCAACCCCTTCACCACAAATACAGTCCAATCATTCCTCGATACTCATTCACTCAGTCATTCCACTCCGCCATGCTACAGGCTGAACAAAAACCAACAAGAACAAGAGCTAGTTCAGCAAGCAAATTTAAAGCCTCTCTTTGGATTTATGTTGATGCTGCTGCCCTCTAGTAATGTTATATGTCAACTGCAGCATAATCAAAGTATTGAGAAAGGGGCAGTCCTATGCAAATAATCTCCTCCCATGATTACTTCTCTGAGCTTCCGTAGTGGTACGATGATAGGACCTTCAACATATGGTCTTCAGCAGATTTCTAAAGTTGCCAAATTGTCTTAGGCTAAGGATTGTTCCAGTCGAAGGCCTTCAGATAAGGACCCCACCCTCACTTAGCAGGGTCGAGAATTACCTGCAGTAATCCTCTATACAGAACATGGGTGTTCGTGGGCCTACTGTAAAAGCTATATGCTAAAACTGGGATGTCTAAAGTCCCAGTCCTGGTCTCACTGTCAGAGGCACAGCATAACACAGCCTGCCAGACATGGCCATGCAATGCCATGCCAAACCAAATGCTCCTTCCCCACACTTGCTGCATCATGCATTTTCAAGACAAAATCAATCAGAGGCCTGACTTTGTCCCTTTCCTATCACTTCAACATTCAACATACTACCTTCTGACTGCAGCTAATAAGGGCTCTTTCACCTGCACAAAATTTTACTCTGCATTAAATCAACACCATTCAACCTATTTTATTATCTGCATGGCACCTTCCTCACATAATACAGCTCAATTCTGGCCCTCCTTGGGCCATATTTGTGCTCTCCAGAACACCAATTTGAAATAAAAACGAATACATTCATAAATGAAGATAAGACCTTGCTAATATTTAAACTACTTGAGCAAAAGGAGGGAGGTGGCAGGTGGTGGTGAGGGTGGCAAGATTTGTAAATGTGCCCAACTAATGCAATCAAAAAATGACTTAAATTGTTGCTGTATTTTTTTAAGTAAAAATAATCTTTTTATGTGCAAAAAATCAAATACTGGATTTTTTTTCCACGTAAACATCCTTCAAAGTCAGTGGCTGGATTCAAACCCCCATCCAGGGGTAGCTTCCTGCACCAAAGGCACTAGACTTTGCCTATGCGCTATAGGCTTTTGATGGGTTTCAGTTGTGCAAGAGACCCTATCAGCATCTGACAGGCCGTGGTGTCATTGCTAATGGCTGCCACTGCACAGGACATCATAGCCATGATATAGGGAAGATTTGACAAGCTACATATAGGGAAGCCCGTCTGGTCCAGTGGGTAAGTTCCTGCCTTCCACCCAGACATGCAGGGTTCAATTCCAGGGCCCGACAGATGACACACTAAATCTCTCAGCAAGCATCTGTGCATTAACCACTTGTTTTCTTGCAGTTTTCCTTCCAAATCCTGCAACCCCTTCACCACAAATACAGTCCAATCATTCCTCGATACTCATTCACTCAGTCATTCCACTCCGCCATGCTACAGGCTGAACAAAAACCAACAAGAACAAGAGCTAGTTCAGCAAGCAAATTTAAAGCCTCTCTTTGGATTTATGTTGATGCTGCTGCCCTCTAGTAATGTTATATGTCAACTGCAGCATAATCAAAGTATTGAGAAAGGGGCAGTCCTATGCAAATAATCTCCTCCCATGATTACTTCTCTGAGCTTCCGTAGTGGTACGATGATAGGACCTTCAACATATGGTCTTCAGCAGATTTCTAAAGTTGCCAAATTGTCTTAGGCTAAGGATTGTTCCAGTCGAAGGCCTTCAGATAAGGACCCCACCCTCACTTAGCAGGGTCGAGAATTACCTGCAGTAATCCTCTATACAGAACATGGGTGTTCGTGGGCCTACTGTAAAAGCTATATGCTAAAACTGGGATGTCTAAAGTCCCAGTCCTGGTCTCACTGTCAGAGGCACAGCATAACACAGCCTGCCAGACATGGCCATGCAATGCCATGCCAAACCAAATGCTCCTTCCCCACACTTGCTGCATCATGCATTTTCAAGACAAAATCAATCAGAGGCCTGACTTTGTCCCTTTCCTATCACTTCAACATTCAACATACTACCTTCTGACTGCAGCTAATAAGGGCTCTTTCACCTGCACAAAATTTTACTCTGCATTAAATCAACACCATTCAACCTATTTTATTATCTGCATGGCACCTTCCTCACATAATACAGCTCAATTCTGGCCCTCCTTGGGCCATATTTGTGCTCTCCAGAACACCAATTTGAAATAAAAACGAATACATTCATAAATGAAGATAAGACCTTGCTAATATTTAAACTACTTGAGCAAAAGGAGGGAGGTGGCAGGTGGTGGTGAGGGTGGCAAGATTTGTAAATGTGCCCAACTAATGCAATCAAAAAATGACTTAAATTGTTGCTGTATTTTTTTAAGTAAAAATAATCTTTTTATGTGCAAAAAATCAAATACTGGATTTTTTTTCCACGTAAACATCCTTCAAAGTCAGTGGCTGGATTCAAACCCCCATCCAGGGGTAGCTTCCTGCACCAAAGGCACTAGACTTTGCCTATGCGCTATAGGCTTTTGATGGGTTTCAGTTGTGCAAGAGACCCTATCAGCATCTGACAGGCCGTGGTGTCATTGCTAATGGCTGCCACTGCACAGGACATCATAGCCATGATATAGGGAAGATTTGACAAGCTACATATAGGGAAGCCCGTCTGGTCCAGTGGGTAAGTTCCTGCCTTCCACCCAGACATGCAGGGTTCAATTCCAGGGCCCGACAGATGACACACTAAATCTCTCAGCAAGCATCTGTGCATTAACCACTTGTTTTCTTGCAGTTTTCCTTCCAAATCCTGCAACCCCTTCACCACAAATACAGTCCAATCATTCCTCGATACTCATTCACTCAGTCATTCCACTCCGCCATGCTACAGGCTGAACAAAAACCAACAAGAACAAGAGCTAGTTCAGCAAGCAAATTTAAAGCCTCTCTTTGGATTTATGTTGATGCTGCTGCCCTCTAGTAATGTTATATGTCAACTGCAGCATAATCAAAGTATTGAGAAAGGGGCAGTCCTATGCAAATAATCTCCTCCCATGATTACTTCTCTGAGCTTCCGTAGTGGTACGATGATAGGACCTTCAACATATGGTCTTCAGCAGATTTCTAAAGTTGCCAAATTGTCTAGGCTAAGGATTGTTCCAGTCGAAGGCCTTCAGATAAGGACCCCACCCTCACTTAGCAGGGTCGAGAATTACCTGCAGTAATCCTCTATACAGAACATGGGTGTTCGTGGGCCTACTGTAAAAGCTATATGCTAAAACTGGGATGTCTAAAGTCCCAGTCCTGGTTTCACTGTCAGAGGCACAGCATAACACAGCCTGCCAGACATGGCCATGCAATGCCATGCCAAACCAAATGCTCCTTCCCCACACTTGCTGCATCATGCATTTTCAAGACAAAATCAATCAGAGGCCTGACTTTGTCCCTTTCCTATCACTTCAACATTCAACATACTACCTTCTGACTGCAGCTAATAAGGGCTCTTTCACCTGCACAAAATTTTACTCTGCATTAAATCAACACCATTCAACCTATTTTATTATCTGCATGGCACCTTCCTCACATAATACAGCTCAATTCTGGCCCTCCTTGGGCCATATTTGTGCTCTCCAGAACACCAATTTGAAATAAAAACGAATACATTCATAAATGAAGATAAGACCTTGCTAATATTTAAACTACTTGAGCAAAAGGAGGGAGGTGGCAGGTGGTGGTGAGGGTGGCAAGATTTGTAAATGTGCCCAACTAATGCAATCAAAAAATGACTTAAATTGTTGCTGTATTTTTTTAAGTAAAAATAATCTTTTTATGTGCAAAAAATCAAATACTGGATTTTTTTTCCATGTAAACATCCTTCAAAGTCAGCGGCTGGATTCAAACCCCCATCCAGGGGTAGCTTCCTGCACCAAAGGCACTAGACTTTGCCTATGCGCTATAGGCTTTTGATGGGTTTCAGTGGTGCAAGAGACCCTATCAGCATCTGACAGGCCGTGGTGTCATTGCTAATGGCTGCCACTGCACAGGACATCATAGCCATGATATAGGGAAGATTTGACAAGCTACATATAGGGAAGCCCGTCTGGTCCAGTGGGTAAGTTCCTGCCTTCCACCCAGACATGCAGGGTTCAATTCCAGGGCCCGACAGATGACACACTAAATCTCTCAGCAAGCATCTGTACATTAACCACTTATTTTCTTGCAGTTTTCCTTCCAAATCCTGCAACCCCTTCACCACAAATACAGTCCAATCATTCCTCGATACTCATTCACTCAGTCATTCCACTCCGCCATGCTACAGGGTGAACAAAAACCAACAAGAACAAGAGCTAGTTCAGCAAGCAAATTTATAGCCTCTCTTTGGATTTATGTTGATGCTGCTGCCCTCTAGTAATGTTATATGTCAACTGCAGCATAATCAAAGGATTGAGAAAGGGGCAGTCCTATGCAAATAATCTCCTCCCATGATTACTTCTCTGAGCTTCCGTAGTGGTACGATGATAGGACCTTCAACAAATGGTCTTCAGCAGATTTCTAAAGTTGCCAAATTGTCTTAGGCTAAGGATTGTTCCAGTCGAAGGCCTTCAGATAAGGACCCCACCCTCACTTAGCAGGGTCGAGAATTACCTGCAGTAATCCTCTATACAGAACATGGGTGTTCGTGGGCCTACTGTAAAAGCTATATGCTAAAACTGGGATGTCTAAAGTCCCAGTCCTGGTCTCACTGTCAGAGGCACAGCATAACACAGCCTGCCAGACATGGCCATGCAATGCCATGCCAAACCAAATGCTCCTTCCCCACACTTGCTGCATCATGCATTTTCAAGACAAAATCAATCAGAGGCCTGACTTTGTCCCTTTCCTATCACTTCAACATTCAACATACTACCTTCTGACTGCAGCTAATAAGGGCTCTTTCACCTGCACAAAATTTTACTCTGCATTAAATCAACACCATTCAACCTATTTTATTATCTGCATGGCACCTTCCTCACATAATACAGCTCAATTCTGGCCCTCCTTGGGCCATATTTGTGCTCTCCAGAACACCAATTTGAAATAAAAACGAATACATTCATAAATGAAGATAAGACCTTGCTAATATTTAAACTACTTGAGCAAAAGGAGGGAGGTGGCAGGTGGTGGTGAGGGTGGCAAGATTTGTAAATGTGCCCAACTAATGCAATCAAAAAATGACTTAAATTGTTGCTGTATTTTTTTAAGTAAAAATAATCTTTTTATGTGCATAAAATCAAATACTGGATTTTTTTCCATGTAAACATCCTTCAAAGTCAGTGGCTGGATTCAAACCCCCATCCAGGGGTAGCTTCCTGCACCAAAGGCACTAGACTTTGCCTATGCGCTATAGGCTTTTGATGGGTTTCAGTTGTGCAAGAGACCCTATCAGCATCTGACAGGCCGTGGTGTCATTGCTAATGGCTGCCACTGCACAGGACATCATAGCCATGATATAGGGAAGATTTGACAAGCTACATGTAGGGAAGCCCGTCTGGTCCAGTGGGTAAGTTCCTGCCTTCCACCCAGACATGCAGGGTTCAATTCCAGGGCCCGACAGATGACACACTAAATCTCTCAGCAAGCATCTGTACATTAACCACTTATTTTCTTGCAGTTTTCCTTCCAAATCCTGCAACCCCTTCACCACAAATACAGTCCAATCATTCCTCGATACTCATTCACTCAGTCATTCCACTCCGCCATGCTACAGGGTGAACAAAAACCAACAAGAACAAGAGCTAGTTCAGCAAGCAAATTTATAGCCTCTCTTTGGATTTATGTTGATGCTGCTGCCCTCTAGTAATGTTATATGTCAACTGCAGCATAATCAAAGGATTGAGAAAGGGGCAGTCCTATGCAAATAATCTCCTCCCATGATTACTTCTCTGAGCTTCCGTAGTGGTACGATGATAGGACCTTCAACAAATGGTCTTCAGCAGATTTCTAAAGTTGCCAAATTGTCTTAGGCTAAGGATTGTTCCAGTCGAAGGCCTTCAGATAAGGACCCCACCCTCACTTAGCAGGGTCCAGAATTACCTGCAGTAATCCTCTATACAGAACATGGGCGTTTGTGGGCCTACTGTGAAGGCTATATGCTAAAACTGGGATGTCTAAAGTCCCAGTCCTGGTCTCACTGTCAGAGGCACAGCATAACACAGCCTGCCAGACATGACCGTGCAATGCCATGCCAAACCAAATGCTCCTTCCCCACACTTGCTGCATCATGCAATTTCAAGACATAATCAATCAGAGGCCTGACTTTGTCCTTTCCTACCATTTCAACATTCAACATACTACCTTCTGACTGCAGCTAGTAAGGACTCTTTCACCTGCACAAAATTTTACCCTGCATTAAGTCAACACCATTCAACCTATTTTATTATCTGTATGGCACCTTCCTCACATAATACAGCTCAATTCTGGCCCCCCTTGGGCCATATTTGTGCTCTCCAGAACACCAATTTGAAGAAAAAACAAATACATTCATAAATGAAGATAAGACCTTGCTAATATTTAAACTACTTGAGCAAAAGGAGGGAGGTGGCAGGTGGTGGTGGGGGTGGCAAGATTTCTAAATGTGCCCAACTAATGCAATCAAAAAATGACTTAAATTGTTCCTGTATTTTTTTAAGTAAAAATAATCTTTTTATGTGCAAAAAATCAAATACTGGATTTTTTTTCCATGTAAACATCCTTCAAAGTCAGTGGCTGGATTCAAACCCCCATCCAGGGGTAGCTTCCTGCACCAAAGGCACTAGACTTTGCCTATGCACTATGGGCTTTTGGTGGGTTTCAGTTGTGCAAGAGACCCTATCAGCATCTGACAGGCCGTGGTGTCATTGCTAATGGCTGCCACTGCACAGGACACATCATAGCCATGATATAGGGAAGATTTGACAAGCTACATATAGGGAAGCCCGTCTGGTCCAGTGGGTAAGTTCCTACCTTACATGCAGGGTTCAATTCCAGGGCCTGACAGATGACACACTAAATCTCTCAGCAAGCATCTGTGCATTAACCACTTATTTTCTTGCAGTTTTCCTTCCAAATCCTGCAACCCCTTCACCACAAATACAGTCCAATCATTACTCGATACTCATTCACTCAGTCATTCCACTCCGCCATGCTACAGGCTGAACAAAAACCAACAAGAACAAGAGCTAGTTCAGCAAGCAAATTTAAAGCCTCTCTTTGGATTTATGTTGATGCTACTGCCCTCTAGTAATGTTATATGTCAACTGCAGCAAAATCAAAGGATTGAGAAAGGGGCAGTCCTATGCAAATAATCTCCTCCCATGATTACTTCTCTGAGCTTCCGTAGTGGTACGATGATAGGACCTTCAACAAATGGTCTTCAGCAGATTTCTAAAGTTGCCAAATTGTCTTAGGCTAAGGATTGTTCCAGTCAAAGGCCGTCAGATAAGGACCCCACCCTCACTTAGCAGGGTCCAGAATTACCTGCAGTAATCATCTATACAGAACATGGGCGTTCGTGGGCGTTTGTGGGCCTACTGTAAAGGCTATATGCTAAAACTGGGATGTCTAAAGTCCCAGTCCCAGTCCCAGTCCCAGTCCCAGTCCCAGTCCCAGTCCCAGTCCCAGTCCCAGTCCCAGTCCCAGTCCTGGTCTCACTGTCAGAGGCACAGCATAACACAGCCTGCCAGACATGGCCGTGCAATGCCATGCCAAACCAAATGCTCCTTCCCCACACTTGCTGATTCATGCATTTTCAAGACATAATCAATCAGAGTCCTGACTTTGTCCTTTCCTATCACTTCAACATTCAACATACTATCTTCTGACTGCAGCTAATAAGGGCTCTTTCACCTGCACAAAATTTTACTCTGCATTAAATCAACACCATTCAACCTATTTTATTATCTGCATGGCACCTTCCTCACATAATACAGCTCAATTCTGGCCCCCCTTGGGCCATATTTGTGCTCTCCAGAACACCAATTTGAAATAAAAACGAATACATTCATAAGTGAAGATAAGACCTTGCTAATATTTAAACTACTTGAGCAAAAGGAGGGAGGTGGCAGGTGGTGGTGAGGGTGGCAAGATTTGTAAATGTGCCCAACTAATGCAATCAAAAAATGACTTAAATTGTTGCTGTATTTTTTTAAGTAAAAATAATCTTTTTATGTGCAAAAAATCAAATACTGGATTTTTTTTCCATGTAAACATCCTTCAAAGTCAGTGGCTGGATTCAAACCCCCATCCAGGGGTAGCTTCCTGCACCAAAGGCACTAGACTTTGCCTATGCGCTATAGGCTTTTGATGGGTTTCAGTTGTGCAAGAGACCCTATCAGCATCTGACAGGCCGTGGTGTCATTGCTAATGGCTGCCACTGCACAGGACATCATAGCCATGATATAGGGAAGATTTGACAAGCTACATATAGGGAAGCCCGTCTGGTCCAGTGGGTAAGTTCCTGCCTTCCACCCAGACATGCAGGGTTCAATTCCAGGGCCCGACAGATGACACACTAAATCTCTCAGCAAGCATCTGTACATTAACCACTTATTTTCTTGCAGTTTTCCTTCCAAATCCTGCATCCCCTTCACCACAAATACAGTCCAATCATTCCTCGATACTCATTCACTCAGTCATTCCACTCCGCCATGCTACAGGGTGAACAAAAACCAACAAGAACAAGAGCTAGTTCAGCAAGCAAATTTATAGCCTCTCTTTGGATTTATGTTGATGCTGCTGCCCTCTAGTAATGTTATATGTCAACTGCAGCATAATCAAAGGATTGAGAAAGGGGCAGTCCTATGCAAATAATCTCCTCCCATGATTACTTCTCTGAGCTTCCGTAGTGGTACGATGATAGGACCTTCAACAAATGGTCTTCAGCAGATTTCTAAAGTTGCCAAATTGTCTTAGGCTAAGGATTGTTCCAGTCGAAGGCCTTCAGATAAGGACCCCACCCTCACTTAGCAGGGTCCAGAATTACCTGCAGTAATCCTCTATACAGAACATGGGCGTTTGTGGGCCTACTGTGAAGGCTATATGCTAAAACTGGGATGTCTAAAGTCCCAGTCCTGGTCTCACTGTCAGAGGCACAGCATAACACAGCCTGCCAGACATGACCGTGCAATGCCATGCCAAACCAAATGCTCCTTCCCCACACTTGCTGCATCATGCAATTTCAAGACATAATCAATCAGAGGCCTGACTTTGTCCTTTCCTACCATTTCAACATTCAACATACTACCTTCTGACTGCAGCTAGTAAGGACTCTTTCACCTGCACAAAATTTTACCCTGCATTAAGTCAACACCATTCAACCTATTTTATTATCTGTATGGCACCTTCCTCACATAATACAGCTCAATTCTGGCCCCCCTTGGGCCATATTTGTGCTCTCCAGAACACCAATTTGAAGAAAAAACAAATACATTCATAAATGAAGATAAGACCTTGCTAATATTTAAACTACTTGAGCAAAAGGAGGGAGGTGGCAGGTGGTGGTGGGGGTGGCAAGATTTCTAAATGTGCCCAACTAATGCAATCAAAAAATGACTTAAATTGTTCCTGTATTTTTTTAAGTAAAAATAATCTTTTTATGTGCAAAAAATCAAATACTGGATTTTTTTTCCATGTAAACATCCTTCAAAGTCAGTGGCTGGATTCAAACCCCCATCCAGGGGTAGCTTCCTGCACCAAAGGCACTAGACTTTGCCTATGCACTATGGGCTTTTGGTGGGTTTCAGTTGTGCAAGAGACCCTATCAGCATCTGACAGGCCGTGGTGTCATTGCTAATGGCTGCCACTGCACAGGACACATCATAGCCATGATATAGGGAAGATTTGACAAGCTACATATAGGGAAGCCCGTCTGGTCCAGTGGGTAAGTTCCTACCTTACATGCAGGGTTCAATTCCAGGGCCTGACAGATGACACACTAAATCTCTCAGCAAGCATCTGTGCATTAACCACTTATTTTCTTGCAGTTTTCCTTCCAAATCCTGCAACCCCTTCACCACAAATACAGTCCAATCATTACTCGATACTCATTCACTCAGTCATTCCACTCCGCCATGCTACAGGCTGAACAAAAACCAACAAGAACAAGAGCTAGTTCAGCAAGCAAATTTAAAGCCTCTCTTTGGATTTATGTTGATGCTACTGCCCTCTAGTAATGTTATATGTCAACTGCAGCAAAATCAAAGGATTGAGAAAGGGGCAGTCCTATGCAAATAATCTCCTCCCATGATTACTTCTCTGAGCTTCCGTAGTGGTACGATGATAGGACCTTCAACAAATGGTCTTCAGCAGATTTCTAAAGTTGCCAAATTGTCTTAGGCTAAGGATTGTTCCAGTCAAAGGCCGTCAGATAAGGACCCCACCCTCACTTAGCAGGGTCCAGAATTACCTGCAGTAATCATCTATACAGAACATGGGCGTTTGTGGGCGTTTGTGGGCCTACTGTAAAGGCTATATGCTAAAACTGGGATGTCTAAAGTCCCAGTCCCAGTCCCAGTCCCAGTCCCAGTCCCAGTCCCGGTCCCAGTCCCGGTCCCGGTCCCGGTCCCGGTCCCGGTCCCGGTCTCACTGTCAGAGGCACAGCATAACACAGCCTGCCAGACATGGCCGTGCAATGCCATGCCAAACCAAATGCTCCTTCCCCACACTTGCTGATTCATGCATTTTCAAGACATAATCAATCAGAGTCCTGACTTTGTCCTTTCCTATCACTTCAACATTCAACATACTATCTTCTGACTGCAGCTAATAAGGGCTCTTTCACCTGCACAAAATTTTACTCTGCATTAAATCAACACCATTCAACCTATTTTATTATCTGCATGGCACCTTCCTCACATAATACAGCTCAATTCTGGCCCCCCTTGGGCCATATTTGTGCTCTCCAGAACACCAATTTGAAATAAAAACGAATACATTCATAAGTGAAGATAAGACCTTGCTAATATTTAAACTACTTGAGCAAAAGGAGGGAGGTGGCAGGTGGTGGTGAGGGTGGCAAGATTTGTAAATGTGCCCAACTAATGCAATCAAAAAATGACTTAAATTGTTGCTGTATTTTTTTAAGTAAAAATAATCTTTTTATGTGCAAAAAATCAAATACTGGATTTTTTTTCCATGTAAACATCCTTCAAAGTCAGTGGCTGGATTCAAACCCCCATCCAGGGGTAGCTTCCTGCACCAAAGGCACTAGACTTTGCCTATGCGATATAGGCTTTTGATGGTTTTCAGTTGTGCAAGAGACCCTATCAGCATCTGACAGGCCGTGGTGTCATTGCTAATGGCTGCCACTGTACAGGACACATCATAGCCATGATATAGGGAAGATTTGACTAGCTACATATAGGGAAGCCCGTCTGGTCCAGTGGGTAAGTTCCTGCTTTCCACCCAGACATGCAGGGTTCAATTCCAGGGCCCGTCAGATGACACACTAAATCTCTCAGCAAGCATCTGTACATTAACCACTTATTTTCTTGCAGTTTTCCTTCCAAATCCTGCAACCCCTTCACCACAAATACAGTCCAATCATTCCTCGATACTCATTCACTCAGTCATTCCACTCCGCCATGCTACAGGGTGAACAAAAACCAACAAGAACAAGAGCTAGTTCAGCAAGCAAATTTATAGCCTCTCTTTGGATTTATGTTGATGCTGCTGCCCTCTAGTAATGTTATATGTCAACTGCAGCATAATCAAAGGATTGAGAAAGGGGCAGTCCTATGCAAATAATCTCCTCCCATGATTACTTCTCTGAGCTTCCGTAGTGGTACGATGATAGGACCTTCAACAAATGGTCTTCAGCAGATTTCTAAAGTTGCCAAATTGTCTTAGGCTAAGGATTGTTCCAGTCGAAGGCCTTCAGATAAGGACCCCACCCTCACTTAGCAGGGTCCAGAATTACCTGCAGTAATCCTCTATACAGAACATGGGTGTTTGTGGGCCTACTGTGAAGGCTATATGCTAAAACTGGGATGTCTAAAGTCCCAGTCCTGGTCTCACTGTCAGAGCCACAGCATAACACAGCCTGCCAGACATGACCGTGCAATGCCATGCCAAACCAAATGCTCCTTCCCCACACTTGCTGATTCATGCATTTTCAAGACATAATCAATCAGAGGCCTGACTTTGTCCATTCCTATCACTTCAACATTCAACATACTATCTTCTGACTGCAGCTAATAAGGGCTCTTTCACCTGCACAAAATTTTACTCTGCATTAAATCAACACCATTCAACCTATTTTATTATCTGCATGGCACCTTCCTCACATAATACAGCTCAATTCTGGCCCCCCTTGGGCCATATTTGTGCTCTCCAGAACACCAATTTGAAGAAAAAACGAATACATTCATAAATGAAGATAAGACCTTGCTAATATTTAAACTACTTGAGCAAAAGGAGGGAGGTGGCAGGTGGTGGTGGGGGTGGCAAGATTTGTAAATGTGCCCAACTAATGCAATCAATAATGACTTAAATTGTTGCTGTATTTTTTTAAGTAAAAATAATCTTTTTATGTGCAAAAAAACAAATACTGGATTTTTTTTCCATGTAAACATCCTTCAAAGTCAGTGGCTGAATTCAAACCCCCATCCAGGGGTAGCTTCCTGCACCAAAGGCACTAGACTTTGCCTCTGAGCTATAGGCTTTTGATGGGTTTCTGTTGTGCAAGAGACCCTATCAGTATCTGACAGGCCGTGGTGTCATTGCTAATGGCTGCCACTGCACACGACACATCATAGCCATGATATAGGGAAGATTTGACAAGCTACATAAAGGGAACCCCGTCTGGTCCAGTGGGTAAATTCCTGCCTTCCACCCAGACATGCAGGGTTCAACTCCTGGGCCCGACAGATGACACACTCAATCTCTCAGCAAGCATCTGTGCATTAACCACTTGTTTTCTTGCAGTTTTCCTTCCAAATCCTGCAACCCCTTCACCACAAATACAGTCCAATCATTCCTCGATACTCATTCACTCAGTCATTCCACTCCGCCATGCTACAGGCTGAACAAAAACCAACAAGAACAAGAGCTAGTTCAGCAAGCAAATTTAAAGCCTCTCTTTGGATTTATGTTGATGCTGCTGCCCTCTAGTAATGTTATATGTCAACTGCAGCATAATCAAAGTATTGAGAAAGGGGCAGTCCTATGCAAATAATCTCCTCCCATGATTACTTCTCTGAGCTTCCGTAGTGGTACGATGATAGGACCTTCAACATATGGTCTTCAGCAGATTTCTAAAGTTGCCAAATTGTCTTAGGCTAAGGATTGTTCCAGTCGAAGGCCTTCAGATAAGGACCCCACCCTCACTTAGCAGGGTCGAGAATTACCTGCAGTAATCCTCTATACAGAACATGGGTGTTCGTGGGCCTACTGTAAAAGCTATATGCTAAAACTGGGATGTCTAAAGTCCCAGTCCTGGTCTCACTGTCAGAGGCACAGCATAACACAGCCTGCCAGACATGGCCATGCAATGCCATGCCAAACCAAATGCTCCTTCCCCACACTTGCTGCATCATGCATTTTCAAGACAAAATCAATCAGAGGCCTGACTTTGTCCCTTTCCCATCACTTCAACATTCAACATACTACCTTCTGACTGCAGCTAATAAGGGCTCTTTCACCTGCACAAAATTTTACTCTGCATTAAATCAACACCATTCAACCTATTTTATTATCTGCATGGCACCTTCCTCACATAATACAGCTCAATTCTGGCCCTCCTTGGGCCATATTTGTGCTCTCCAGAACACCAATTTGAAATAAAAACGAATACATTCATAAATGAAGATAAGACCTTGCTAATATTTAAACTACTTGAGCAAAAGGAGGGAGGTGGCAGGTGGTGGTGAGGGTGGCAAGATTTGTAAATGTGCCCAACTAATGCAATCAAAAAATGACTTAAATTGTTGCTGTATTTTTTTAAGTAAAAATAATCTTTTTATGTGCAAAAAATCAAATACTGGATTTTTTTTCCATGTAAACATCCTTCAAAGTCAGTGGCTGGATTCAAACCCCCATCCAGGGGTAGCTTCCTGCACCAAAGGCACTAGACTTTGCCTATGCGCTATAGGCTTTTGATGGGTTTCAGTTGTGCAAGAGACCCTATCAGCATCTGACAGGCCGTGGTGTCATTGCTAATGGCTGCCACTGCACAGGACATCATAGCCATGATATAGGGAAGATTTGACAAGCTACATATAGGGAAGCCCGTCTGGTCCAGTGGGTAAGTTCCTGCCTTCCACCCAGACATGCAGGGTTCAATTCCAGGGCCCGACAGATGACACACTAAATCTCTCAGCAAGCATCTGTGCATTAACCACTTGTTTTCTTGCAGTTTTCCTTCCAAATCCTGCAACCCCTTCACCACAAATACAGTCCAATCATTCCTCGATACTCATTCACTCAGTCATTCCACTCCGCCATGCTACAGGCTGAACAAAAACCAACAAGAACAAGAGCTAGTTCAGCAAGCAAATTTAAAGCCTCTCTTTGGATTTATGTTGATGCTGCTGCCCTCTAGTAATGTTATATGTCAACTGCAGCATAATCAAAGTATTGAGAAAGGGGCAGTCCTATGCAAATAATCTCCTCCCATGATTACTTCTCTGAGCTTCCGTAGTGGTACGATGATAGGACCTTCAACATATGGTCTTCAGCAGATTTCTAAAGTTGCCAAATTGTCTAGGCTAAGGATTGTTCCAGTCGAAGGCCTTCAGATAAGGACCCCACCCTCACTTAGCAGGGTCGAGAATTACCTGCAGTAATCCTCTATACAGAACATGGGTGTTCGTGGGCCTACTGTAAAAGCTATATGCTAAAACTGGGATGTCTAAAGTCCCAGTCCTGGTTTCACTGTCAGAGGCACAGCATAACACAGCCTGCCAGACATGGCCATGCAATGCCATGCCAAACCAAATGCTCCTTCCCCACACTTGCTGCATCATGCATTTTCAAGACAAAATCAATCAGAGGCCTGACTTTGTCCCTTTCCTATCACTTCAACATTCAACATACTACCTTCTGACTGCAGCTAATAAGGGCTCTTTCACCTGCACAAAATTTTACTCTGCATTAAATCAACACCATTCAACCTATTTTATTATCTGCATGGCACCTTCCTCACATAATACAGCTCAATTCTGGCCCTCCTTGGGCCATATTTGTGCTCTCCAGAACACCAATTTGAAATAAAAACGAATACATTCATAAATGAAGATAAGACCTTGCTAATATTTAAACTACTTGAGCAAAAGGAGGGAGGTGGCAGGTGGTGGTGAGGGTGGCAAGATTTGTAAATGTGCCCAACTAATGCAATCAAAAAATGACTTAAATTGTTGCTGTATTTTTTTAAGTAAAAATAATCTTTTTATGTGCAAAAAATCAAATACTGGATTTTTTTTCCATGTAAACATCCTTCAAAGTCAGTGGCTGGATTCAAACCCCCATCCAGGGGTAGCTTCCTGCACCAAAGGCACTAGACTTTGCCTATGCGCTATAGGCTTTTGATGGGTTTCAGTTGTGCAAGAGACCCTATCAGCATCTGACAGGCCGTGGTGTCATTGCTAATGGCTGCCACTGCACAGGACATCATAGCCATGATATAGGGAAGATTTGACAAGCTACATATAGGGAAGCCCGTCTGGTCCAGTGGGTAAGTTCCTGCCTTCCAGACATGCAGGGTTCAATTCCAGGGCCCGACAGATGACACACTAAATCTCTCAGCAAGCATCTGTACATTAACCACTTATTTTCTTGCAGTTTTCCTTCCAAATCCTGCATCCCCTTCACCACAAATACAGTCCAATCATTCCTCGATACTCATTCACTCAGTCATTCCACTCCGCCATGCTACAGGGTGAACAAAAACCAACAAGAACAAGAGCTAGTTCAGCAAGCAAATTTATAGCCTCTCTTTGGATTTATGTTGATGCTGCTGCCCTCTAGTAATGTTATATGTCAACTGCAGCATAATCAAAGGATTGAGAAAGGGGCAGTCCTATGCAAATAATCTCCTCCCATGATTACTTCTCTGAGCTTCCGTAGTGGTACGATGATAGGACCTTCAACAAATGGTCTTCAGCAGATTTCTAAAGTTGCCAAATTGTCTTAGGCTAAGGATTGTTCCAGTCGAAGGCCTTCAGATAAGGACCCCACCCTCACTTAGCAGGGTCCAGAATTACCTGCAGTAATCCTCTATACAGAACATGGGCGTTTGTGGGCCTACTGTGAAGGCTATATGCTAAAACTGGGATGTCTAAAGTCCCAGTCCTGGTCTCACTGTCAGAGGCACAGCATAACACAGCCTGCCAGACATGACCGTGCAATGCCATGCCAAACCAAATGCTCCTTCCCCACACTTGCTGCATCATGCAATTTCAAGACATAATCAATCAGAGGCCTGACTTTGTCCTTTCCTACCATTTCAACATTCAACATACTACCTTCTGACTGCAGCTAGTAAGGACTCTTTCACCTGCACAAAATTTTACCCTGCATTAAGTCAACACCATTCAACCTATTTTATTATCTGTATGGCACCTTCCTCACATAATACAGCTCAATTCTGGCCCCCCTTGGGCCATATTTGTGCTCTCCAGAACACCAATTTGAAGAAAAAACAAATACATTCATAAATGAAGATAAGACCTTGCTAATATTTAAACTACTTGAGCAAAAGGAGGGAGGTGGCAGGTGGTGGTGGGGGTGGCAAGATTTCTAAATGTGCCCAACTAATGCAATCAAAAAATGACTTAAATTGTTCCTGTATTTTTTTAAGTAAAAATAATCTTTTTATGTGCAAAAAATCAAATACTGGATTTTTTTTCCATGTAAACATCCTTCAAAGTCAGTGGCTGGATTCAAACCCCCATCCAGGGGTAGCTTCCTGCACCAAAGGCACTAGACTTTGCCTATGCACTATGGGCTTTTGGTGGGTTTCAGTTGTGCAAGAGACCCTATCAGCATCTGACAGGCCGTGGTGTCATTGCTAATGGCTGCCACTGCACAGGACACATCATAGCCATGATATAGGGAAGATTTGACAAGCTACATATAGGGAAGCCCGTCTGGTCCAGTGGGTAAGTTCCTACCTTACATGCAGGGTTCAATTCCAGGGCCTGACAGATGACACACTAAATCTCTCAGCAAGCATCTGTGCATTAACCACTTATTTTCTTGCAGTTTTCCTTCCAAATCCTGCAACCCCTTCACCACAAATACAGTCCAATCATTACTCGATACTCATTCACTCAGTCATTCCACTCCGCCATGCTACAGGCTGAACAAAAACCAACAAGAACAAGAGCTAGTTCAGCAAGCAAATTTAAAGCCTCTCTTTGGATTTATGTTGATGCTACTGCCCTCTAGTAATGTTATATGTCAACTGCAGCAAAATCAAAGGATTGAGAAAGGGGCAGTCCTATGCAAATAATCTCCTCCCATGATTACTTCTCTGAGCTTCCGTAGTGGTACGATGATAGGACCTTCAACAAATGGTCTTCAGCAGATTTCTAAAGTTGCCAAATTGTCTTAGGCTAAGGATTGTTCCAGTCAAAGGCCGTCAGATAAGGACCCCACCCTCACTTAGCAGGGTCCAGAATTACCTGCAGTAATCATCTATACAGAACATGGGCGTTCGTGGGCGTTTGTGGGCCTACTGTAAAGGCTATATGCTAAAACTGGGATGTCTAAAGTCCCAGTCCCAGTCCCAGTCCCAGTCCCAGTCCCAGTCCCAGTCCCAGTCCCAGTCCCAGTCCCAGTCCCAGTCCTGGTCTCACTGTCAGAGGCACAGCATAACACAGCCTGCCAGACATGGCCGTGCAATGCCATGCCAAACCAAATGCTCCTTCCCCACACTTGCTGATTCATGCATTTTCAAGACATAATCAATCAGAGTCCTGACTTTGTCCTTTCCTATCACTTCAACATTCAACATACTATCTTCTGACTGCAGCTAATAAGGGCTCTTTCACCTGCACAAAATTTTACTCTGCATTAAATCAACACCATTCAACCTATTTTATTATCTGCATGGCACCTTCCTCACATAATACAGCTCAATTCTGGCCCCCCTTGGGCCATATTTGTGCTCTCCAGAACACCAATTTGAAATAAAAACGAATACATTCATAAGTGAAGATAAGACCTTGCTAATATTTAAACTACTTGAGCAAAAGGAGGGAGGTGGCAGGTGGTGGTGAGGGTGGCAAGATTTGTAAATGTGCCCAACTAATGCAATCAAAAAATGACTTAAATTGTTGCTGTATTTTTTTAAGTAAAAATAATCTTTTTATGTGCAAAAAATCAAATACTGGATTTTTTTTCCATGTAAACATCCTTCAAAGTCAGTGGCTGGATTCAAACCCCCATCCAGGGGTAGCTTCCTGCACCAAAGGCACTAGACTTTGCCTATGCGATATAGGCTTTTGATGGTTTTCAGTTGTGCAAGAGACCCTATCAGCATCTGACAGGCCGTGGTGTCATTGCTAATGGCTGCCACTGTACAGGACACATCATAGCCATGATATAGGGAAGATTTGACTAGCTACATATAGGGAAGCCCGTCTGGTCCAGTGGGTAAGTTCCTGCTTTCCACCCAGACATGCAGGGTTCAATTCCAGGGCCCGTCAGATGACACACTAAATCTCTCAGCAAGCATCTGTACATTAACCACTTATTTTCTTGCAGTTTTCCTTCCAAATCCTGCAACCCCTTCACCACAAATACAGTCCAATCATTCCTCGATACTCATTCACTCAGTCATTCCACTCCGCCATGCTACAGGGTGAACAAAAACCAACAAGAACAAGAGCTAGTTCAGCAAGCAAATTTATAGCCTCTCTTTGGATTTATGTTGATGCTGCTGCCCTCTAGTAATGTTATATGTCAACTGCAGCATAATCAAAGGATTGAGAAAGGGGCAGTCCTATGCAAATAATCTCCTCCCATGATTACTTCTCTGAGCTTCCGTAGTGGTACGATGATAGGACCTTCAACAAATGGTCTTCAGCAGATTTCTAAAGTTGCCAAATTGTCTTAGGCTAAGGATTGTTCCAGTCGAAGGCCTTCAGATAAGGACCCCACCCTCACTTAGCAGGGTCCAGAATTACCTGCAGTAATCCTCTATACAGAACATGGGTGTTTGTGGGCCTACTGTGAAGGCTATATGCTAAAACTGGGATGTCTAAAGTCCCAGTCCTGGTCTCACTGTCAGAGGCACAGCATAACACAGCCTGCCAGACATGACCGTGCAATGCCATGCCAAACCAAATGCTCCTTCCCCACACTTGCTGATTCATGCATTTTCAAGACATAATCAATCAGAGGCCTGACTTTGTCCATTCCTATCACTTCAACATTCAACATACTATCTTCTGACTGCAGCTAATAAGGGCTCTTTCACCTGCACAAAATTTTACTCTGCATTAAATCAACACCATTCAACCTATTTTATTATCTGCATGGCACCTTCCTCACATAATACAGCTCAATTCTGGCCCCCCTTGGGCCATATTTGTGCTCTCCAGAACACCAATTTGAAGAAAAAACGAATACATTCATAAATGAAGATAAGACCTTGCTAATATTTAAACTACTTGAGCAAAAGGAGGGAGGTGGCAGGTGGTGGTGGGGGTGGCAAGATTTGTAAATGTGCCCAACTAATGCAATCAATAATGACTTAAATTGTTGCTGTATTTTTTTAAGTAAAAATAATCTTTTTATGTGCAAAAAAACAAATACTGGATTTTTTTCCATGTAAACATCCTTCAAAGTCAGTGGCTGAATTCAAACCCCCATCCAGGGGTAGCTTCCTGCACCAAAGGCACTAGACTTTGCCTCTGAGCTATAGGCTTTTGATGGGTTTCTGTTGTGCAAGAGACCCTATCAGTATCTGACAGGCCGTGGTGTCATTGCTAATGGCTGCCACTGCACACGACACATCATAGCCATGATATAGGGAAGATTTGACAAGCTACATAAAGAGAACCCCGTCTGGTCCAGTGGGTAAATTCCTGCCTTCCACCCAGACATGCAGGGTTCAACTCCTGGGCCCGACAGATGACACACTCAATCTCTCAGCAAGCATCTGTGCATTAACCACTTGTTTTCTTGCAGTTTTCCTTCCAAATCCTGCAACCCCTTCACCACAAATACAGTCCAATCATTCCTCGATACTCATTCACTCAGTCATTCCACTCCGCCATGCTACAGGCTGAACAAAAACCAACAAGAACAAGAGCTAGTTCAGCAAGCAAATTTAAAGCCTCTCTTTGGATTTATGTTGATGCTGCTGCCCTCTAGTAATGTTATATGTCAACTGCAGCATAATCAAAGTATTGAGAAAGGGGCAGTCCTATGCAAATAATCTCCTCCCATGATTACTTCTCTGAGCTTCCGTAGTGGTACGATGATAGGACCTTCAACATATGGTCTTCAGCAGATTTCTAAAGTTGCCAAATTGTCTTAGGCTAAGGATTGTTCCAGTCGAAGGCCTTCAGATAAGGACCCCACCCTCACTTAGCAGGGTCGAGAATTACCTGCAGTAATCCTCTATACAGAACATGGGTGTTCGTGGGCCTACTGTAAAAGCTATATGCTAAAACTGGGATGTCTAAAGTCCCAGTCCTGGTCTCACTGTCAGAGGCACAGCATAACACAGCCTGCCAGACATGGCCATGCAATGCCATGCCAAACCAAATGCTCCTTCCCCACACTTGCTGCATCATGCATTTTCAAGACAAAATCAATCAGAGGCCTGACTTTGTCCCTTTCCTATCACTTCAACATTCAACATACTACCTTCTGACTGCAGCTAATAAGGGCTCTTTCACCTGCACAAAATTTTACTCTGCATTAAATCAACACCATTCAACCTATTTTATTATCTGCATGGCACCTTCCTCACATAATACAGCTCAATTCTGGCCCTCCTTGGGCCATATTTGTGCTCTCCAGAACACCAATTTGAAATAAAAACGAATACATTCATAAATGAAGATAAGACCTTGCTAATATTTAAACTACTTGAGCAAAAGGAGGGAGGTGGCAGGTGGTGGTGAGGGTGGCAAGATTTGTAAATGTGCCCAACTAATGCAATCAAAAAATGACTTAAATTGTTGCTGTATTTTTTTAAGTAAAAATAATCTTTTTATGTGCAAAAAATCAAATACTGGATTTTTTTTCCATGTAAACATCCTTCAAAGTCAGCGGCTGGATTCAAACCCCCATCCAGGGGTAGCTTCCTGCACCAAAGGCACTAGACTTTGCCTATGCGCTATAGGCTTTTGATGGGTTTCAGTGGTGCAAGAGACCCTATCAGCATCTGACAGGCCGTGGTGTCATTGCTAATGGCTGCCACTGCACAGGACATCATAGCCATGATATAGGGAAGATTTGACAAGCTACATATAGGGAAGCCCGTCTGGTCCAGTGGGTAAGTTCCTGCCTTCCACCCAGACATGCAGGGTTCAATTCCAGGGCCCGACAGATGACACACTAAATCTCTCAGCAAGCATCTGTACATTAACCACTTATTTTCTTGCAGTTTTCCTTCCAAATCCTGCAACCCCTTCACCACAAATACAGTCCAATCATTCCTCGATACTCATTCACTCAGTCATTCCACTCCGCCATGCTACAGGGTGAACAAAAACCAACAAGAACAAGAGCTAGTTCAGCAAGCAAATTTATAGCCTCTCTTTGGATTTATGTTGATGCTGCTGCCCTCTAGTAATGTTATATGTCAACTGCAGCATAATCAAAGGATTGAGAAAGGGGCAGTCCTATGCAAATAATCTCCTCCCATGATTACTTCTCTGAGCTTCCGTAGTGGTACGATGATAGGACCTTCAACAAATGGTCTTCAGCAGATTTCTAAAGTTGCCAAATTGTCTTAGGCTAAGGATTGTTCCAGTCGAAGGCCTTCAGATAAGGACCCCACCCTCACTTAGCAGGGTCGAGAATTACCTGCAGTAATCCTCTATACAGAACATGGGTGTTCGTGGGCCTACTGTAAAAGCTATATGCTAAAACTGGGATGTCTAAAGTCCCAGTCCTGGTCTCACTGTCAGAGGCACAGCATAACACAGCCTGCCAGACATGGCCATGCAATGCCATGCCAAACCAAATGCTCCTTCCCCACACTTGCTGCATCATGCATTTTCAAGACAAAATCAATCAGAGGCCTGACTTTGTCCCTTTCCTATCACTTCAACATTCAACATACTACCTTCTGACTGCAGCTAATAAGGGCTCTTTCACCTGCACAAAATTTTACTCTGCATTAAATCAACACCATTCAACCTATTTTATTATCTGCATGGCACCTTCCTCACATAATACAGCTCAATTCTGGCCCTCCTTGGGCCATATTTGTGCTCTCCAGAACACCAATTTGAAATAAAAACGAATACATTCATAAATGAAGATAAGACCTTGCTAATATTTAAACTACTTGAGCAAAAGGAGGGAGGTGGCAGGTGGTGGTGAGGGTGGCAAGATTTGTAAATGTGCCCAACTAATGCAATCAAAAAATGACTTAAATTGTTGCTGTATTTTTTTAAGTAAAAATAATCTTTTTATGTGCATAAAATCAAATACTGGATTTTTTTCCATGTAAACATCCTTCAAAGTCAGTGGCTGGATTCAAACCCCCATCCAGGGGTAGCTTCCTGCACCAAAGGCACTAGACTTTGCCTATGCGCTATAGGCTTTTGATGGGTTTCAGTTGTGCAAGAGACCCTATCAGCATCTGACAGGCCGTGGTGTCATTGCTAATGGCTGCCACTGCACAGGACATCATAGCCATGATATAGGGAAGATTTGACAAGCTACATGTAGGGAAGCCCGTCTGGTCCAGTGGGTAAGTTCCTGCCTTCCACCCAGACATGCAGGGTTCAATTCCAGGGCCCGACAGATGACACACTAAATCTCTCAGCAAGCATCTGTACATTAACCACTTATTTTCTTGCAGTTTTCCTTCCAAATCCTGCAACCCCTTCACCACAAATACAGTCCAATCATTCCTCGATACTCATTCACTCAGTCATTCCACTCCGCCATGCTACAGGGTGAACAAAAACCAACAAGAACAAGAGCTAGTTCAGCAAGCAAATTTATAGCCTCTCTTTGGATTTATGTTGATGCTGCTGCCCTCTAGTAATGTTATATGTCAACTGCAGCATAATCAAAGGATTGAGAAAGGGGCAGTCCTATGCAAATAATCTCCTCCCATGATTACTTCTCTGAGCTTCCGTAGTGGTACGATGATAGGACCTTCAACAAATGGTCTTCAGCAGATTTCTAAAGTTGCCAAATTGTCTTAGGCTAAGGATTGTTCCAGTCGAAGGCCTTCAGATAAGGACCCCACCCTCACTTAGCAGGGTCCAGAATTACCTGCAGTAATCCTCTATACAGAACATGGGCGTTTGTGGGCCTACTGTGAAGGCTATATGCTAAAACTGGGATGTCTAAAGTCCCAGTCCTGGTCTCACTGTCAGAGGCACAGCATAACACAGCCTGCCAGACATGACCGTGCAATGCCATGCCAAACCAAATGCTCCTTCCCCACACTTGCTGCATCATGCAATTTCAAGACATAATCAATCAGAGGCCTGACTTTGTCCTTTCCTACCATTTCAACATTCAACATACTACCTTCTGACTGCAGCTAGTAAGGACTCTTTCACCTGCACAAAATTTTACCCTGCATTAAGTCAACACCATTCAACCTATTTTATTATCTGTATGGCACCTTCCTCACATAATACAGCTCAATTCTGGCCCCCCTTGGGCCATATTTGTGCTCTCCAGAACACCAATTTGAAGAAAAAACAAATACATTCATAAATGAAGATAAGACCTTGCTAATATTTAAACTACTTGAGCAAAAGGAGGGAGGTGGCAGGTGGTGGTGGGGGTGGCAAGATTTCTAAATGTGCCCAACTAATGCAATCAAAAAATGACTTAAATTGTTCCTGTATTTTTTTAAGTAAAAATAATCTTTTTATGTGCAAAAAATCAAATACTGGATTTTTTTTCCATGTAAACATCCTTCAAAGTCAGTGGCTGGATTCAAACCCCCATCCAGGGGTAGCTTCCTGCACCAAAGGCACTAGACTTTGCCTATGCACTATGGGCTTTTGGTGGGTTTCAGTTGTGCAAGAGACCCTATCAGCATCTGACAGGCCGTGGTGTCATTGCTAATGGCTGCCACTGCACAGGACACATCATAGCCATGATATAGGGAAGATTTGACAAGCTACATATAGGGAAGCCCGTCTGGTCCAGTGGGTAAGTTCCTACCTTACATGCAGGGTTCAATTCCAGGGCCTGACAGATGACACACTAAATCTCTCAGCAAGCATCTGTGCATTAACCACTTATTTTCTTGCAGTTTTCCTTCCAAATCCTGCAACCCCTTCACCACAAATACAGTCCAATCATTACTCGATACTCATTCACTCAGTCATTCCACTCCGCCATGCTACAGGCTGAACAAAAACCAACAAGAACAAGAGCTAGTTCAGCAAGCAAATTTAAAGCCTCTCTTTGGATTTATGTTGATGCTACTGCCCTCTAGTAATGTTATATGTCAACTGCAGCAAAATCAAAGGATTGAGAAAGGGGCAGTCCTATGCAAATAATCTCCTCCCATGATTACTTCTCTGAGCTTCCGTAGTGGTACGATGATAGGACCTTCAACAAATGGTCTTCAGCAGATTTCTAAAGTTGCCAAATTGTCTTAGGCTAAGGATTGTTCCAGTCAAAGGCCGTCAGATAAGGACCCCACCCTCACTTAGCAGGGTCCAGAATTACCTGCAGTAATCATCTATACAGAACATGGGCGTTCGTGGGCGTTTGTGGGCCTACTGTAAAGGCTATATGCTAAAACTGGGATGTCTAAAGTCCCAGTCCCAGTCCCAGTCCCAGTCCCAGTCCCAGTCCCAGTCCCAGTCCCAGTCCCAGTCCCAGTCCCAGTCCCAGTCCTGGTCTCACTGTCAGAGGCACAGCATAACACAGCCTGCCAGACATGGCCGTGCAATGCCATGCCAAACCAAATGCTCCTTCCCCACACTTGCTGATTCATGCATTTTCAAGACATAATCAATCAGAGTCCTGACTTTGTCCTTTCCTATCACTTCAACATTCAACATACTATCTTCTGACTGCAGCTAATAAGGGCTCTTTCACCTGCACAAAATTTTACTCTGCATTAAATCAACACCATTCAACCTATTTTATTATCTGCATGGCACCTTCCTCACATAATACAGCTCAATTCTGGCCCCCCTTGGGCCATATTTGTGCTCTCCAGAACACCAATTTGAAATAAAAACGAATACATTCATAAGTGAAGATAAGACCTTGCTAATATTTAAACTACTTGAGCAAAAGGAGGGAGGTGGCAGGTGGTGGTGAGGGTGGCAAGATTTGTAAATGTGCCCAACTAATGCAATCAAAAAATGACTTAAATTGTTGCTGTATTTTTTTAAGTAAAAATAATCTTTTTATGTGCAAAAAATCAAATACTGGATTTTTTTTCCATGTAAACATCCTTCAAAGTCAGTGGCTGGATTCAAACCCCCATCCAGGGGTAGCTTCCTGCACCAAAGGCACTAGACTTTGCCTATGCGCTATAGGCTTTTGATGGGTTTCAGTTGTGCAAGAGACCCTATCAGCATCTGACAGGCCGTGGTGTCATTGCTAATGGCTGCCACTGCACAGGACATCATAGCCATGATATAGGGAAGATTTGACAAGCTACATATAGGGAAGCCCGTCTGGTCCAGTGGGTAAGTTCCTGCCTTCCACCCAGACATGCAGGGTTCAATTCCAGGGCCCGACAGATGACACACTAAATCTCTCAGCAAGCATCTGTACATTAACCACTTATTTTCTTGCAGTTTTCCTTCCAAATCCTGCATCCCCTTCACCACAAATACAGTCCAATCATTCCTCGATACTCATTCACTCAGTCATTCCACTCCGCCATGCTACAGGGTGAACAAAAACCAACAAGAACAAGAGCTAGTTCAGCAAGCAAATTTATAGCCTCTCTTTGGATTTATGTTGATGCTGCTGCCCTCTAGTAATGTTATATGTCAACTGCAGCATAATCAAAGGATTGAGAAAGGGGCAGTCCTATGCAAATAATCTCCTCCCATGATTACTTCTCTGAGCTTCCGTAGTGGTACGATGATAGGACCTTCAACAAATGGTCTTCAGCAGATTTCTAAAGTTGCCAAATTGTCTTAGGCTAAGGATTGTTCCAGTCGAAGGCCTTCAGATAAGGACCCCACCCTCACTTAGCAGGGTCCAGAATTACCTGCAGTAATCCTCTATACAGAACATGGGCGTTTGTGGGCCTACTGTGAAGGCTATATGCTAAAACTGGGATGTCTAAAGTCCCAGTCCTGGTCTCACTGTCAGAGGCACAGCATAACACAGCCTGCCAGACATGACCGTGCAATGCCATGCCAAACCAAATGCTCCTTCCCCACACTTGCTGCATCATGCAATTTCAAGACATAATCAATCAGAGGCCTGACTTTGTCCTTTCCTACCATTTCAACATTCAACATACTACCTTCTGACTGCAGCTAGTAAGGACTCTTTCACCTGCACAAAATTTTACCCTGCATTAAGTCAACACCATTCAACCTATTTTATTATCTGTATGGCACCTTCCTCACATAATACAGCTCAATTCTGGCCCCCCTTGGGCCATATTTGTGCTCTCCAGAACACCAATTTGAAGAAAAAACAAATACATTCATAAATGAAGATAAGACCTTGCTAATATTTAAACTACTTGAGCAAAAGGAGGGAGGTGGCAGGTGGTGGTGGGGGTGGCAAGATTTCTAAATGTGCCCAACTAATGCAATCAAAAAATGACTTAAATTGTTCCTGTATTTTTTTAAGTAAAAATAATCTTTTTATGTGCAAAAAATCAAATACTGGATTTTTTTTCCATGTAAACATCCTTCAAAGTCAGTGGCTGGATTCAAACCCCCATCCAGGGGTAGCTTCCTGCACCAAAGGCACTAGACTTTGCCTATGCACTATGGGCTTTTGGTGGGTTTCAGTTGTGCAAGAGACCCTATCAGCATCTGACAGGCCGTGGTGTCATTGCTAATGGCTGCCACTGCACAGGACACATCATAGCCATGATATAGGGAAGATTTGACAAGCTACATATAGGGAAGCCCGTCTGGTCCAGTGGGTAAGTTCCTACCTTACATGCAGGGTTCAATTCCAGGGCCTGACAGATGACACACTAAATCTCTCAGCAAGCATCTGTGCATTAACCACTTATTTTCTTGCAGTTTTCCTTCCAAATCCTGCAACCCCTTCACCACAAATACAGTCCAATCATTACTCGATACTCATTCACTCAGTCATTCCACTCCGCCATGCTACAGGCTGAACAAAAACCAACAAGAACAAGAGCTAGTTCAGCAAGCAAATTTAAAGCCTCTCTTTGGATTTATGTTGATGCTACTGCCCTCTAGTAATGTTATATGTCAACTGCAGCAAAATCAAAGGATTGAGAAAGGGGCAGTCCTATGCAAATAATCTCCTCCCATGATTACTTCTCTGAGCTTCCGTAGTGGTACGATGATAGGACCTTCAACAAATGGTCTTCAGCAGATTTCTAAAGTTGCCAAATTGTCTTAGGCTAAGGATTGTTCCAGTCAAAGGCCGTCAGATAAGGACCCCACCCTCACTTAGCAGGGTCCAGAATTACCTGCAGTAATCATCTATACAGAACATGGGCGTTTGTGGGCGTTTGTGGGCCTACTGTAAAGGCTATATGCTAAAACTGGGATGTCTAAAGTCCCAGTCCCAGTCCCAGTCCCAGTCCCAGTCCCAGTCCCAGTCCCAGTCCCAGTCCCAGTCCCAGTCCCAGTCCCAGTCCCGGTCCCGGTCTCACTGTCAGAGGCACAGCATAACACAGCCTGCCAGACATGGCCGTGCAATGCCATGCCAAACCAAATGCTCCTTCCCCACACTTGCTGATTCATGCATTTTCAAGACATAATCAATCAGAGTCCTGACTTTGTCCTTTCCTATCACTTCAACATTCAACATACTATCTTCTGACTGCAGCTAATAAGGGCTCTTTCACCTGCACAAAATTTTACTCTGCATTAAATCAACACCATTCAACCTATTTTATTATCTGCATGGCACCTTCCTCACATAATACAGCTCAATTCTGGCCCCCCTTGGGCCATATTTGTGCTCTCCAGAACACCAATTTGAAATAAAAACGAATACATTCATAAGTGAAGATAAGACCTTGCTAATATTTAAACTACTTGAGCAAAAGGAGGGAGGTGGCAGGTGGTGGTGAGGGTGGCAAGATTTGTAAATGTGCCCAACTAATGCAATCAAAAAATGACTTAAATTGTTGCTGTATTTTTTTAAGTAAAAATAATCTTTTTATGTGCAAAAAATCAAATACTGGATTTTTTTTCCATGTAAACATCCTTCAAAGTCAGTGGCTGGATTCAAACCCCCATCCAGGGGTAGCTTCCTGCACCAAAGGCACTAGACTTTGCCTATGCGATATAGGCTTTTGATGGTTTTCAGTTGTGCAAGAGACCCTATCAGCATCTGACAGGCCGTGGTGTCATTGCTAATGGCTGCCACTGTACAGGACACATCATAGCCATGATATAGGGAAGATTTGACTAGCTACATATAGGGAAGCCCGTCTGGTCCAGTGGGTAAGTTCCTGCTTTCCACCCAGACATGCAGGGTTCAATTCCAGGGCCCGTCAGATGACACACTAAATCTCTCAGCAAGCATCTGTACATTAACCACTTATTTTCTTGCAGTTTTCCTTCCAAATCCTGCAACCCCTTCACCACAAATACAGTCCAATCATTCCTCGATACTCATTCACTCAGTCATTCCACTCCGCCATGCTACAGGGTGAACAAAAACCAACAAGAACAAGAGCTAGTTCAGCAAGCAAATTTATAGCCTCTCTTTGGATTTATGTTGATGCTGCTGCCCTCTAGTAATGTTATATGTCAACTGCAGCATAATCAAAGGATTGAGAAAGGGGCAGTCCTATGCAAATAATCTCCTCCCATGATTACTTCTCTGAGCTTCCGTAGTGGTACGATGATAGGACCTTCAACAAATGGTCTTCAGCAGATTTCTAAAGTTGCCAAATTGTCTTAGGCTAAGGATTGTTCCAGTCGAAGGCCTTCAGATAAGGACCCCACCCTCACTTAGCAGGGTCCAGAATTACCTGCAGTAATCCTCTATACAGAACATGGGTGTTTGTGGGCCTACTGTGAAGGCTATATGCTAAAACTGGGATGTCTAAAGTCCCAGTCCTGGTCTCACTGTCAGAGCCACAGCATAACACAGCCTGCCAGACATGACCGTGCAATGCCATGCCAAACCAAATGCTCCTTCCCCACACTTGCTGATTCATGCATTTTCAAGACATAATCAATCAGAGGCCTGACTTTGTCCATTCCTATCACTTCAACATTCAACATACTATCTTCTGACTGCAGCTAATAAGGGCTCTTTCACCTGCACAAAATTTTACTCTGCATTAAATCAACACCATTCAACCTATTTTATTATCTGCATGGCACCTTCCTCACATAATACAGCTCAATTCTGGCCCCCCTTGGGCCATATTTGTGCTCTCCAGAACACCAATTTGAAGAAAAAACGAATACATTCATAAATGAAGATAAGACCTTGCTAATATTTAAACTACTTGAGCAAAAGGAGGGAGGTGGCAGGTGGTGGTGGGGGTGGCAAGATTTGTAAATGTGCCCAACTAATGCAATCAATAATGACTTAAATTGTTGCTGTATTTTTTTAAGTAAAAATAATCTTTTTATGTGCAAAAAAACAAATACTGGATTTTTTTCCATGTAAACATCCTTCAAAGTCAGTGGCTGAATTCAAACCCCCATCCAGGGGTAGCTTCCTGCACCAAAGGCACTAGACTTTGCCTCTGAGCTATAGGCTTTTGATGGGTTTCTGTTGTGCAAGAGACCCTATCAGTATCTGACAGGCCGTGGTGTCATTGCTAATGGCTGCCACTGCACACGACACATCATAGCCATGATATAGGGAAGATTTGACAAGCTACATAAAGGGAACCCCGTCTGGTCCAGTGGGTAAATTCCTGCCTTCCACCCAGACATGCAGGGTTCAACTCCTGGGCCCGACAGATGACACACTCAATCTCTCAGCAAGCATCTGTGCATTAACCACTTGTTTTCTTGCAGTTTTCCTTCCAAATCCTGCAACCCCTTCACCACAAATACAGTCCAATCATTCCTCGATACTCATTCACTCAGTCATTCCACTCCGCCATGCTACAGGCTGAACAAAAACCAACAAGAACAAGAGCTAGTTCAGCAAGCAAATTTAAAGCCTCTCTTTGGATTTATGTTGATGCTGCTGCCCTCTAGTAATGTTATATGTCAACTGCAGCATAATCAAAGTATTGAGAAAGGGGCAGTCCTATGCAAATAATCTCCTCCCATGATTACTTCTCTGAGCTTCCGTAGTGGTACGATGATAGGACCTTCAACATATGGTCTTCAGCAGATTTCTAAAGTTGCCAAATTGTCTTAGGCTAAGGATTGTTCCAGTCGAAGGCCTTCAGATAAGGACCCCACCCTCACTTAGCAGGGTCGAGAATTACCTGCAGTAATCCTCTATACAGAACATGGGTGTTCGTGGGCCTACTGTAAAAGCTATATGCTAAAACTGGGATGTCTAAAGTCCCAGTCCTGGTCTCACTGTCAGAGGCACAGCATAACACAGCCTGCCAGACATGGCCATGCAATGCCATGCCAAACCAAATGCTCCTTCCCCACACTTGCTGCATCATGCATTTTCAAGACAAAATCAATCAGAGGCCTGACTTTGTCCCTTTCCCATCACTTCAACATTCAACATACTACCTTCTGACTGCAGCTAATAAGGGCTCTTTCACCTGCACAAAATTTTACTCTGCATTAAATCAACACCATTCAACCTATTTTATTATCTGCATGGCACCTTCCTCACATAATACAGCTCAATTCTGGCCCTCCTTGGGCCATATTTGTGCTCTCCAGAACACCAATTTGAAATAAAAACGAATACATTCATAAATGAAGATAAGACCTTGCTAATATTTAAACTACTTGAGCAAAAGGAGGGAGGTGGCAGGTGGTGGTGAGGGTGGCAAGATTTGTAAATGTGCCCAACTAATGCAATCAAAAAATGACTTAAATTGTTGCTGTATTTTTTTAAGTAAAAATAATCTTTTTATGTGCAAAAAATCAAATACTGGATTTTTTTTCCATGTAAACATCCTTCAAAGTCAGTGGCTGGATTCAAACCCCCATCCAGGGGTAGCTTCCTGCACCAAAGGCACTAGACTTTGCCTATGCGCTATAGGCTTTTGATGGGTTTCAGTTGTGCAAGAGACCCTATCAGCATCTGACAGGCCGTGGTGTCATTGCTAATGGCTGCCACTGCACAGGACATCATAGCCATGATATAGGGAAGATTTGACAAGCTACATATAGGGAAGCCCGTCTGGTCCAGTGGGTAAGTTCCTGCCTTCCACCCAGACATGCAGGGTTCAATTCCAGGGCCCGACAGATGACACACTAAATCTCTCAGCAAGCATCTGTGCATTAACCACTTGTTTTCTTGCAGTTTTCCTTCCAAATCCTGCAACCCCTTCACCACAAATACAGTCCAATCATTCCTCGATACTCATTCACTCAGTCATTCCACTCCGCCATGCTACAGGCTGAACAAAAACCAACAAGAACAAGAGCTAGTTCAGCAAGCAAATTTAAAGCCTCTCTTTGGATTTATGTTGATGCTGCTGCCCTCTAGTAATGTTATATGTCAACTGCAGCATAATCAAAGTATTGAGAAAGGGGCAGTCCTATGCAAATAATCTCCTCCCATGATTACTTCTCTGAGCTTCCGTAGTGGTACGATGATAGGACCTTCAACATATGGTCTTCAGCAGATTTCTAAAGTTGCCAAATTGTCTAGGCTAAGGATTGTTCCAGTCGAAGGCCTTCAGATAAGGACCCCACCCTCACTTAGCAGGGTCGAGAATTACCTGCAGTAATCCTCTATACAGAACATGGGTGTTCGTGGGCCTACTGTAAAAGCTATATGCTAAAACTGGGATGTCTAAAGTCCCAGTCCTGGTTTCACTGTCAGAGGCACAGCATAACACAGCCTGCCAGACATGGCCATGCAATGCCATGCCAAACCAAATGCTCCTTCCCCACACTTGCTGCATCATGCATTTTCAAGACAAAATCAATCAGAGGCCTGACTTTGTCCCTTTCCTATCACTTCAACATTCAACATACTACCTTCTGACTGCAGCTAATAAGGGCTCTTTCACCTGCACAAAATTTTACTCTGCATTAAATCAACACCATTCAACCTATTTTATTATCTGCATGGCACCTTCCTCACATAATACAGCTCAATTCTGGCCCTCCTTGGGCCATATTTGTGCTCTCCAGAACACCAATTTGAAATAAAAACGAATACATTCATAAATGAAGATAAGACCTTGCTAATATTTAAACTACTTGAGCAAAAGGAGGGAGGTGGCAGGTGGTGGTGAGGGTGGCAAGATTTGTAAATGTGCCCAACTAATGCAATCAAAAAATGACTTAAATTGTTGCTGTATTTTTTTAAGTAAAAATAATCTTTTTATGTGCAAAAAATCAAATACTGGATTTTTTTTCCATGTAAACATCCTTCAAAGTCAGTGGCTGGATTCAAACCCCCATCCAGGGGTAGCTTCCTGCACCAAAGGCACTAGACTTTGCCTATGCGCTATAGGCTTTTGATGGGTTTCAGTTGTGCAAGAGACCCTATCAGCATCTGACAGGCCGTGGTGTCATTGCTAATGGCTGCCACTGCACAGGACATCATAGCCATGATATAGGGAAGATTTGACAAGCTACATATAGGGAAGCCCGTCTGGTCCAGTGGGTAAGTTCCTGCCTTCCAGACATGCAGGGTTCAATTCCAGGGCCCGACAGATGACACACTAAATCTCTCAGCAAGCATCTGTACATTAACCACTTATTTTCTTGCAGTTTTCCTTCCAAATCCTGCATCCCCTTCACCACAAATACAGTCCAATCATTCCTCGATACTCATTCACTCAGTCATTCCACTCCGCCATGCTACAGGGTGAACAAAAACCAACAAGAACAAGAGCTAGTTCAGCAAGCAAATTTATAGCCTCTCTTTGGATTTATGTTGATGCTGCTGCCCTCTAGTAATGTTATATGTCAACTGCAGCATAATCAAAGGATTGAGAAAGGGGCAGTCCTATGCAAATAATCTCCTCCCATGATTACTTCTCTGAGCTTCCGTAGTGGTACGATGATAGGACCTTCAACAAATGGTCTTCAGCAGATTTCTAAAGTTGCCAAATTGTCTTAGGCTAAGGATTGTTCCAGTCGAAGGCCTTCAGATAAGGACCCCACCCTCACTTAGCAGGGTCCAGAATTACCTGCAGTAATCCTCTATACAGAACATGGGCGTTTGTGGGCCTACTGTGAAGGCTATATGCTAAAACTGGGATGTCTAAAGTCCCAGTCCTGGTCTCACTGTCAGAGGCACAGCATAACACAGCCTGCCAGACATGACCGTGCAATGCCATGCCAAACCAAATGCTCCTTCCCCACACTTGCTGCATCATGCAATTTCAAGACATAATCAATCAGAGGCCTGACTTTGTCCTTTCCTACCATTTCAACATTCAACATACTACCTTCTGACTGCAGCTAGTAAGGACTCTTTCACCTGCACAAAATTTTACCCTGCATTAAGTCAACACCATTCAACCTATTTTATTATCTGTATGGCACCTTCCTCACATAATACAGCTCAATTCTGGCCCCCCTTGGGCCATATTTGTGCTCTCCAGAACACCAATTTGAAGAAAAAACAAATACATTCATAAATGAAGATAAGACCTTGCTAATATTTAAACTACTTGAGCAAAAGGAGGGAGGTGGCAGGTGGTGGTGGGGGTGGCAAGATTTCTAAATGTGCCCAACTAATGCAATCAAAAAATGACTTAAATTGTTCCTGTATTTTTTTAAGTAAAAATAATCTTTTTATGTGCAAAAAATCAAATACTGGATTTTTTTTCCATGTAAACATCCTTCAAAGTCAGTGGCTGGATTCAAACCCCCATCCAGGGGTAGCTTCCTGCACCAAAGGCACTAGACTTTGCCTATGCACTATGGGCTTTTGGTGGGTTTCAGTTGTGCAAGAGACCCTATCAGCATCTGACAGGCCGTGGTGTCATTGCTAATGGCTGCCACTGCACAGGACACATCATAGCCATGATATAGGGAAGATTTGACAAGCTACATATAGGGAAGCCCGTCTGGTCCAGTGGGTAAGTTCCTACCTTACATGCAGGGTTCAATTCCAGGGCCTGACAGATGACACACTAAATCTCTCAGCAAGCATCTGTGCATTAACCACTTATTTTCTTGCAGTTTTCCTTCCAAATCCTGCAACCCCTTCACCACAAATACAGTCCAATCATTACTCGATACTCATTCACTCAGTCATTCCACTCCGCCATGCTACAGGCTGAACAAAAACCAACAAGAACAAGAGCTAGTTCAGCAAGCAAATTTAAAGCCTCTCTTTGGATTTATGTTGATGCTACTGCCCTCTAGTAATGTTATATGTCAACTGCAGCAAAATCAAAGGATTGAGAAAGGGGCAGTCCTATGCAAATAATCTCCTCCCATGATTACTTCTCTGAGCTTCCGTAGTGGTACGATGATAGGACCTTCAACAAATGGTCTTCAGCAGATTTCTAAAGTTGCCAAATTGTCTTAGGCTAAGGATTGTTCCAGTCAAAGGCCGTCAGATAAGGACCCCACCCTCACTTAGCAGGGTCCAGAATTACCTGCAGTAATCATCTATACAGAACATGGGCGTTCGTGGGCGTTTGTGGGCCTACTGTAAAGGCTATATGCTAAAACTGGGATGTCTAAAGTCCCAGTCCCAGTCCCAGTCCCAGTCCCAGTCCCAGTCCCAGTCCCAGTCCCAGTCCCAGTCCCAGTCCCAGTCCCAGTCCCAGTCCCAGTCCCAGTCCCAGTCCTGGTCTCACTGTCAGAGGCACAGCATAACACAGCCTGCCAGACATGGCCGTGCAATGCCATGCCAAACCAAATGCTCCTTCCCCACACTTGCTGATTCATGCATTTTCAAGACATAATCAATCAGAGTCCTGACTTTGTCCTTTCCTATCACTTCAACATTCAACATACTATCTTCTGACTGCAGCTAATAAGGGCTCTTTCACCTGCACAAAATTTTACTCTGCATTAAATCAACACCATTCAACCTATTTTATTATCTGCATGGCACCTTCCTCACATAATACAGCTCAATTCTGGCCCCCCTTGGGCCATATTTGTGCTCTCCAGAACACCAATTTGAAATAAAAACGAATACATTCATAAGTGAAGATAAGACCTTGCTAATATTTAAACTACTTGAGCAAAAGGAGGGAGGTGGCAGGTGGTGGTGAGGGTGGCAAGATTTGTAAATGTGCCCAACTAATGCAATCAAAAAATGACTTAAATTGTTGCTGTATTTTTTTAAGTAAAAATAATCTTTTTATGTGCAAAAAATCAAATACTGGATTTTTTTTCCATGTAAACATCCTTCAAAGTCAGTGGCTGGATTCAAACCCCCATCCAGGGGTAGCTTCCTGCACCAAAGGCACTAGACTTTGCCTATGCGATATAGGCTTTTGATGGTTTTCAGTTGTGCAAGAGACCCTATCAGCATCTGACAGGCCGTGGTGTCATTGCTAATGGCTGCCACTGTACAGGACACATCATAGCCATGATATAGGGAAGATTTGACTAGCTACATATAGGGAAGCCCGTCTGGTCCAGTGGGTAAGTTCCTGCTTTCCACCCAGACATGCAGGGTTCAATTCCAGGGCCCGTCAGATGACACACTAAATCTCTCAGCAAGCATCTGTACATTAACCACTTATTTTCTTGCAGTTTTCCTTCCAAATCCTGCAACCCCTTCACCACAAATACAGTCCAATCATTCCTCGATACTCATTCACTCAGTCATTCCACTCCGCCATGCTACAGGGTGAACAAAAACCAACAAGAACAAGAGCTAGTTCAGCAAGCAAATTTATAGCCTCTCTTTGGATTTATGTTGATGCTGCTGCCCTCTAGTAATGTTATATGTCAACTGCAGCATAATCAAAGGATTGAGAAAGGGGCAGTCCTATGCAAATAATCTCCTCCCATGATTACTTCTCTGAGCTTCCGTAGTGGTACGATGATAGGACCTTCAACAAATGGTCTTCAGCAGATTTCTAAAGTTGCCAAATTGTCTTAGGCTAAGGATTGTTCCAGTCGAAGGCCTTCAGATAAGGACCCCACCCTCACTTAGCAGGGTCCAGAATTACCTGCAGTAATCCTCTATACAGAACATGGGTGTTTGTGGGCCTACTGTGAAGGCTATATGCTAAAACTGGGATGTCTAAAGTCCCAGTCCTGGTCTCACTGTCAGAGGCACAGCATAACACAGCCTGCCAGACATGACCGTGCAATGCCATGCCAAACCAAATGCTCCTTCCCCACACTTGCTGATTCATGCATTTTCAAGACATAATCAATCAGAGGCCTGACTTTGTCCATTCCTATCACTTCAACATTCAACATACTATCTTCTGACTGCAGCTAATAAGGGCTCTTTCACCTGCACAAAATTTTACTCTGCATTAAATCAACACCATTCAACCTATTTTATTATCTGCATGGCACCTTCCTCACATAATACAGCTCAATTCTGGCCCCCCTTGGGCCATATTTGTGCTCTCCAGAACACCAATTTGAAGAAAAAACGAATACATTCATAAATGAAGATAAGACCTTGCTAATATTTAAACTACTTGAGCAAAAGGAGGGAGGTGGCAGGTGGTGGTGGGGGTGGCAAGATTTGTAAATGTGCCCAACTAATGCAATCAATAATGACTTAAATTGTTGCTGTATTTTTTTAAGTAAAAATAATCTTTTTATGTGCAAAAAAACAAATACTGGATTTTTTTCCATGTAAACATCCTTCAAAGTCAGTGGCTGAATTCAAACCCCCATCCAGGGGTAGCTTCCTGCACCAAAGGCACTAGACTTTGCCTCTGAGCTATAGGCTTTTGATGGGTTTCTGTTGTGCAAGAGACCCTATCAGTATCTGACAGGCCGTGGTGTCATTGCTAATGGCTGCCACTGCACACGACACATCATAGCCATGATATAGGGAAGATTTGACAAGCTACATAAAGGGAACCCCGTCTGGTCCAGTGGGTAAATTCCTGCCTTCCACCCAGACATGCAGGGTTCAACTCCTGGGCCCGACAGATGACACACTCAATCTCTCAGCAAGCATCTGTGCATTAACCACTTGTTTTCTTGCAGTTTTCCTTCCAAATCCTGCAACCCCTTCACCACAAATACAGTCCAATCATTCCTCGATACTCATTCACTCAGTCATTCCACTCCGCCATGCTACAGGCTGAACAAAAACCAACAAGAACAAGAGCTAGTTCAGCAAGCAAATTTAAAGCCTCTCTTTGGATTTATGTTGATGCTGCTGCCCTCTAGTAATGTTATATGTCAACTGCAGCATAATCAAAGTATTGAGAAAGGGGCAGTCCTATGCAAATAATCTCCTCCCATGATTACTTCTCTGAGCTTCCGTAGTGGTACGATGATAGGACCTTCAACATATGGTCTTCAGCAGATTTCTAAAGTTGCCAAATTGTCTTAGGCTAAGGATTGTTCCAGTCGAAGGCCTTCAGATAAGGACCCCACCCTCACTTAGCAGGGTCGAGAATTACCTGCAGTAATCCTCTATACAGAACATGGGTGTTCGTGGGCCTACTGTAAAAGCTATATGCTAAAACTGGGATGTCTAAAGTCCCAGTCCTGGTCTCACTGTCAGAGGCACAGCATAACACAGCCTGCCAGACATGGCCATGCAATGCCATGCCAAACCAAATGCTCCTTCCCCACACTTGCTGCATCATGCATTTTCAAGACAAAATCAATCAGAGGCCTGACTTTGTCCCTTTCCTATCACTTCAACATTCAACATACTACCTTCTGACTGCAGCTAATAAGGGCTCTTTCACCTGCACAAAATTTTACTCTGCATTAAATCAACACCATTCAACCTATTTTATTATCTGCATGGCACCTTCCTCACATAATACAGCTCAATTCTGGCCCTCCTTGGGCCATATTTGTGCTCTCCAGAACACCAATTTGAAATAAAAACGAATACATTCATAAATGAAGATAAGACCTTGCTAATATTTAAACTACTTGAGCAAAAGGAGGGAGGTGGCAGGTGGTGGTGAGGGTGGCAAGATTTGTAAATGTGCCCAACTAATGCAATCAAAAAATGACTTAAATTGTTGCTGTATTTTTTTAAGTAAAAATAATCTTTTTATGTGCAAAAAATCAAATACTGGATTTTTTTTCCATGTAAACATCCTTCAAAGTCAGTGGCTGGATTCAAACCCCCATCCAGGGGTAGCTTCCTGCACCAAAGGTACTAGACTTTGCCTATGCGCTATAGGCTTTTGATGGGTTTCAGTTGTGCAAGAGACCCTATCAGCATCTGACAGGCCGTGGTGTCATTGCTAATGGCTGCCACTGCACAGGACATCATAGCCATGATATAGGGAAGATTTGACAAGCTACATATAGGGAAGCCCGTCTGGTCCAGTGGGTAAGTTCCTGCCTTCCACCCAGACATGCAGGGTTCAATTCCAGGGCCCGACAGATGACACACTAAATCTCTCAGCAAGCATCTGTGCATTAACCACTTGTTTTCTTGCAGTTTTCCTTCCAAATCCTGCAACCCCTTCACCACAAATACAGTCCAATCATTCCTCGATACTCATTCACTCAGTCATTCCACTCCGCCATGCTACAGGCTGAACAAAAACCAACAAGAACAAGAGCTAGTTCAGCAAGCAAATTTAAAGCCTCTCTTTGGATTTATGTTGATGCTGCTGCCCTCTAGTAATGTTATATGTCAACTGCAGCATAATCAAAGTATTGAGAAAGGGGCAGTCCTATGCAAATAATCTCCTCCCATGATTACTTCTCTGAGCTTCCGTAGTGGTACGATGATAGGACCTTCAACATATGGTCTTCAGCAGATTTCTAAAGTTGCCAAATTGTCTAGGCTAAGGATTGTTCCAGTCGAAGGCCTTCAGATAAGGACCCCACCCTCACTTAGCAGGGTCGAGAATTACCTGCAGTAATCCTCTATACAGAACATGGGTGTTCGTGGGCCTACTGTAAAAGCTATATGCTAAAACTGGGATGTCTAAAGTCCCAGTCCTGGTTTCACTGTCAGAGGCACAGCATAACACAGCCTGCCAGACATGGCCATGCAATGCCATGCCAAACCAAATGCTCCTTCCCCACACTTGCTGCATCATGCATTTTCAAGACAAAATCAATCAGAGGCCTGACTTTGTCCCTTTCCTATCACTTCAACATTCAACATACTACCTTCTGACTGCAGCTAATAAGGGCTCTTTCACCTGCACAAAATTTTACTCTGCATTAAATCAACACCATTCAACCTATTTTATTATCTGCATGGCACCTTCCTCACATAATACAGCTCAATTCTGGCCCTCCTTGGGCCATATTTGTGCTCTCCAGAACACCAATTTGAAATAAAAACGAATACATTCATAAATGAAGATAAGACCTTGCTAATATTTAAACTACTTGAGCAAAAGGAGGGAGGTGGCAGGTGGTGGTGAGGGTGGCAAGATTTGTAAATGTGCCCAACTAATGCAATCAAAAAATGACTTAAATTGTTGCTGTATTTTTTTAAGTAAAAATAATCTTTTTATGTGCAAAAAATCAAATACTGGATTTTTTTTCCATGTAAACATCCTTCAAAGTCAGTGGCTGGATTCAAACCCCCATCCAGGGGTAGCTTCCTGCACCAAAGGCACTAGACTTTGCCTATGCGCTATAGGCTTTTGATGGGTTTCAGTGGTGCAAGAGACCCTATCAGCATCTGACAGGCCGTGGTGTCATTGCTAATGGCTGCCACTGCACAGGACATCATAGCCATGATATAGGGAAGATTTGACAAGCTACATATAGGGAAGCCCGTCTGGTCCAGTGGGTAAGTTCCTGCCTTCCACCCAGACATGCAGGGTTCAATTCCAGGGCCCGACAGATGACACACTAAATCTCTCAGCAAGCATCTGTACATTAACCACTTATTTTCTTGCAGTTTTCCTTCCAAATCCTGCAACCCCTTCACCACAAATACAGTCCAATCATTCCTCGATACTCATTCACTCAGTCATTCCACTCCGCCATGCTACAGGGTGAACAAAAACCAACAAGAACAAGAGCTAGTTCAGCAAGCAAATTTATAGCCTCTCTTTGGATTTATGTTGATGCTGCTGCCCTCTAGTAATGTTATATGTCAACTGCAGCATAATCAAAGGATTGAGAAAGGGGCAGTCCTATGCAAATAATCTCCTCCCATGATTACTTCTCTGAGCTTCCGTAGTGGTACGATGATAGGACCTTCAACAAATGGTCTTCAGCAGATTTCTAAAGTTGCCAAATTGTCTTAGGCTAAGGATTGTTCCAGTCGAAGGCCTTCAGATAAGGACCCCACCCTCACTTAGCAGGGTCGAGAATTACCTGCAGTAATCCTCTATACAGAACATGGGTGTTCGTGGGCCTACTGTAAAAGCTATATGCTAAAACTGGGATGTCTAAAGTCCCAGTCCTGGTCTCACTGTCAGAGGCACAGCATAACACAGCCTGCCAGACATGGCCATGCAATGCCATGCCAAACCAAATGCTCCTTCCCCACACTTGCTGCATCATGCATTTTCAAGACAAAATCAATCAGAGGCCTGACTTTGTCCCTTTCCTATCACTTCAACATTCAACATACTACCTTCTGACTGCAGCTAATAAGGGCTCTTTCACCTGCACAAAATTTTACTCTGCATTAAATCAACACCATTCAACCTATTTTATTATCTGCATGGCACCTTCCTCACATAATACAGCTCAATTCTGGCCCTCCTTGGGCCATATTTGTGCTCTCCAGAACACCAATTTGAAATAAAAACGAATACATTCATAAATGAAGATAAGACCTTGCTAATATTTAAACTACTTGAGCAAAAGGAGGGAGGTGGCAGGTGGTGGTGAGGGTGGCAAGATTTGTAAATGTGCCCAACTAATGCAATCAAAAAATGACTTAAATTGTTGCTGTATTTTTTTCAGTAAAAATAATCTTTTTATGTGCAAAAAATCAAATACTGGATTTTTTTTCCATGTAAACATCCTTCAAAGTCAGTGGCTGGATTCAAACCCCCATCCAGGGGTAGCTTCCTGCACCAAAGGCACTAGACTTTGCCTATGCGCTATAGGCTTTTGATGGGTTTCAGTTGTGCAAGAGACCCTATCAGCATCTGACAGGCCGTGGTGTCATTGCTAATGGCTGCCACTGCACAGGACATCATAGCCATGATATAGGGAAGATTTGACAAGCTACATATAGGGAAGCCCGTCAGGTCCAGTGGGTAAGTTCCTGCCTTCCACCCAGACATGCAGGGTTCAATTCCAGGGCCCGACAGATGACACACTAAATCTCTCAGCAAGCATCTGTACATTAACCACTTATTTTCTTGCAGTTTTCCTTCCAAATCCTGCAACCCCTTCACCACAAATACAGTCCAATCATTCCTCGATACTCATTCACTCAGTCATTCCACTCCGCCATGCTACAGGCTGAACAAAAACCAACAAGAACAAAAGCTAGTTCAGCAAGCAAATTTATAGCCTCTCTTTGGATTTATGTTGATGCTGCTGCCCTCTAGTAATGTTATATGTCAACTGCAGCATAATCAAAGGATTGAGAAAGGGGCAGTCCTATGCAAATAATCTCCTCCCATGATTACTTCTCTGAGCTTCCGTAGTGGTACGATGATAGGACCTTCAACAAATGGTCTTCAGCAGATTTCTAAAGTTGCCAAATTGTCTTAGGCTAAGGATTGTTCCAGTCGAAGGCCTTCAGATAAGGACCCCACCCTCACTTAGCAGGGTCGAGAATTACCTGCAGTAATCCTCTATACAGAACATGGGTGTTCGTGGGCCTACTGTAAAAGCTATATGCTAAAACTGGGATGTCTAAAGTCCCAGTCCTGGTCTCACTGTCAGAGGCACAGCATAACACAGCCTGCCAGACATGGCCATGCAATGCCATGCCAAACCAAATGCTCCTTCCCCACACTTGCTGCATCATGCATTTTCAAGACAAAATCAATCAGAGGCCTGACTTTGTCCCTTTCCTATCACTTCAACATTCAACATACTACCTTCTGACTGCAGCTAATAAGGGCTCTTTCACCTGCACAAAATTTTACTCTGCATTAAATCAACACCATTCAACCTATTTTATTATCTGCATGGCACCTTCCTCACATAATACAGCTCAATTCTGGCCCTCCTTGGGCCATATTTGTGCTCTCCAGAACACCAATTTGAAATAAAAACGAATACATTCATAAATGAAGATAAGACCTTGCTAATATTTAAACTACTTGAGCAAAAGGAGGGAGGTGGCAGGTGGTGGTGAGGGTGGCAAGATTTGTAAATGTGCCCAACTAATGCAATCAAAAAATGACTTAAATTGTTGCTGTATTTTTTTAAGTAAAAATAATCTTTTTATGTGCATAAAATCAAATACTGGATTTTTTTTCCATGTAAACATCCTTCAAAGTCAGTGGCTGGATTCAAACCCCCATCCAGGGGTAGCTTCCTGCACCAAAGGCACTAGACTTTGCCTATGCGCTATAGGCTTTTGATGGGTTTCAGTTGTGCAAGAGACCCTATCAGCATCTGACAGGCCGTGGTGTCATTGCTAATGGCTGCCACTGCACAGGACATCATAGCCATGATATAGGGAAGATTTGACAAGCTACATGTAGGGAAGCCCGTCTGGTCCAGTGGGTAAGTTCCTGCCTTCCACCCAGACATGCAGGGTTCAATTCCAGGGCCCGACAGATGACACACTAAATCTCTCAGCAAGCATCTGTACATTAACCACTTATTTTCTTGCAGTTTTCCTTCCAAATCCTGCAACCCCTTCACCACAAATACAGTCCAATCATTCCTCGATACTCATTCACTCAGTCATTCCACTCCGCCATGCTACAGGGTGAACAAAAACCAACAAGAACAAGAGCTAGTTCAGCAAGCAAATTTATAGCCTCTCTTTGGATTTATGTTGATGCTGCTGCCCTCTAGTAATGTTATATGTCAACTGCAGCATAATCAAAGGATTGAGAAAGGGGCAGTCCTATGCAAATAATCTCCTCCCATGATTACTTCTCTGAGCTTCCGTAGTGGTACGATGATAGGACCTTCAACAAATGGTCTTCAGCAGATTTCTAAAGTTGCCAAATTGTCTTAGGCTAAGGATTGTTCCAGTCGAAGGCCTTCAGATAAGGACCCCACCCTCACTTAGCAGGGTCCAGAATTACCTGCAGTAATCCTCTATACAGAACATGGGCGTTTGTGGGCCTACTGTGAAGGCTATATGCTAAAACTGGGATGTCTAAAGTCCCAGTCCTGGTCTCACTGTCAGAGGCACAGCATAACACAGCCTGCCAGACATGACCGTGCAATGCCATGCCAAACCAAATGCTCCTTCCCCACACTTGCTGCATCATGCAATTTCAAGACATAATCAATCAGAGGCCTGACTTTGTCCTTTCCTACCATTTCAACATTCAACATACTACCTTCTGACTGCAGCTAGTAAGGACTCTTTCACCTGCACAAAATTTTACCCTGCATTAAGTCAACACCATTCAACCTATTTTATTATCTGTATGGCACCTTCCTCACATAATACAGCTCAATTCTGGCCCCCCTTGGGCCATATTTGTGCTCTCCAGAACACCAATTTGAAGAAAAAACAAATACATTCATAAATGAAGATAAGACCTTGCTAATATTTAAACTACTTGAGCAAAAGGAGGGAGGTGGCAGGTGGTGGTGGGGGTGGCAAGATTTCTAAATGTGCCCAACTAATGCAATCAAAAAATGACTTAAATTGTTCCTGTATTTTTTTAAGTAAAAATAATCTTTTTATGTGCAAAAAATCAAATACTGGATTTTTTTTCCATGTAAACATCCTTCAAAGTCAGTGGCTGGATTCAAACCCCCATCCAGGGGTAGCTTCCTGCACCAAAGGCACTAGACTTTGCCTATGCACTATGGGCTTTTGGTGGGTTTCAGTTGTGCAAGAGACCCTATCAGCATCTGACAGGCCGTGGTGTCATTGCTAATGGCTGCCACTGCACAGGACACATCATAGCCATGATATAGGGAAGATTTGACAAGCTACATATAGGGAAGCCCGTCTGGTCCAGTGGGTAAGTTCCTACCTTACATGCAGGGTTCAATTCCAGGGCCTGACAGATGACACACTAAATCTCTCAGCAAGCATCTGTGCATTAACCACTTATTTTCTTGCAGTTTTCCTTCCAAATCCTGCAACCCCTTCACCACAAATACAGTCCAATCATTACTCGATACTCATTCACTCAGTCATTCCACTCCGCCATGCTACAGGCTGAACAAAAACCAACAAGAACAAGAGCTAGTTCAGCAAGCAAATTTAAAGCCTCTCTTTGGATTTATGTTGATGCTACTGCCCTCTAGTAATGTTATATGTCAACTGCAGCAAAATCAAAGGATTGAGAAAGGGGCAGTCCTATGCAAATAATCTCCTCCCATGATTACTTCTCTGAGCTTCCGTAGTGGTACGATGATAGGACCTTCAACAAATGGTCTTCAGCAGATTTCTAAAGTTGCCAAATTGTCTTAGGCTAAGGATTGTTCCAGTCAAAGGCCGTCAGATAAGGACCCCACCCTCACTTAGCAGGGTCCAGAATTACCTGCAGTTATCATCTATACAGAACATGGGCGTTCGTGGGCGTTTGTGGGCCTACTGTAAAGGCTATATGCTAAAACTGGGATGTCTAAAGTCCCAGTCCCAGTCCCAGTCCCAGTCCCAGTCCCAGTCCCAGTCCCAGTCCCAGTCCCAGTCCCAGTCCCAGTCCCAGTCCCAGTCCTGGTCTCACTGTCAGAGGCACAGCATAACACAGCCTGCCAGACATGGCCGTGCAATGCCATGCCAAACCAAATGCTCCTTCCCCACACTTGCTGATTCATGCATTTTCAAGACATAATCAATCAGAGTCCTGACTTTGTCCTTTCCTATCACTTCAACATTCAACATACTATCTTCTGACTGCAGCTAATAAGGGCTCTTTCACCTGCACAAAATTTTACTCTGCATTAAATCAACACCATTCAACCTATTTTATTATCTGCATGGCACCTTCCTCACATAATACAGCTCAATTCTGGCCCCCCTTGGGCCATATTTGTGCTCTCCAGAACACCAATTTGAAATAAAAACGAATACATTCATAAGTGAAGATAAGACCTTGCTAATATTTAAACTACTTGAGCAAAAGGAGGGAGGTGGCAGGTGGTGGTGAGGGTGGCAAGATTTGTAAATGTGCCCAACTAATGCAATCAAAAAATGACTTAAATTGTTGCTGTATTTTTTTAAGTAAAAATAATCTTTTTATGTGCAAAAAATCAAATACTGGATTTTTTTTCCATGTAAACATCCTTCAAAGTCAGTGGCTGGATTCAAACCCCCATCCAGGGGTAGCTTCCTGCACCAAAGGCACTAGACTTTGCCTATGCGATATAGGCTTTTGATGGTTTTCAGTTGTGCAAGAGACCCTATCAGCATCTGACAGGCCGTGGTGTCATTGTTAATGGCTGCCACTGTACAGGACACATCATAGCCATGATATAGGGAAGATTTGACTAGCTACATATAGGGAAGCCCGTCTGGTCCAGTGGGTAAGTTCCTGCTTTCCACCCAGACATGCAGGGTTCAATTCCAGGGCCCGTCAGATGACACACTAAATCTCTCAGCAAGCATCTGTACATTAACCACTTATTTTCTTGCAGTTTTCCTTCCAAATCCTGCAACCCCTTCACCACAAATACAGTCCAATCATTCCTCGATACTCATTCACTCAGTCATTCCACTCCGCCATGCTACAGGGTGAACAAAAACCAACAAGAACAAGAGCTAGTTCAGCAAGCAAATTTATAGCCTCTCTTTGGATTTATGTTGATGCTGCTGCCCTCTAGTAATGTTATATGTCAACTGCAGCATAATCAAAGGATTGAGAAAGGGGCAGTCCTATGCAAATAATCTCCTCCCATGATTACTTCTCTGAGCTTCCGTAGTGGTACGATGATAGGACCTTCAACAAATGGTCTTCAGCAGATTTCTAAAGTTGCCAAATTGTCTTAGGCTAAGGATTGTTCCAGTCGAAGGCCTTCAGATAAGGACCCCACCCTCACTTAGCAGGGTCCAGAATTACCTGCAGTAATCCTCTATACAGAACATGGGTGTTTGTGGGCCTACTGTGAAGGCTATATGCTAAAACTGGGATGTCTAAAGTCCCAGTCCTGGTCTCACTGTCAGAGGCACAGCATAACACAGCCTGCCAGACATGACCGTACAATGCCATGCCAAACCAAATGTTCCTTCCCCACACTTGCTGATTCATGCATTTTCAAGACATAATCAATCAGAGGCCTGACTTTGTCCATTCCTATCACTTCAACATTCAACATACTATCTTCTGACTGCAGCTAATAAGGGCTCTTTCACCTGCACAAAATTTTACTCTGCATTAAATCAACACCATTCAACCTATTTTATTATCTGCATGGCACCTTCTTCACATAATACAGCTCAATTCTGGCCCCCCTTGGGCCATATTTGTGCTCTCCAGAACACCAATTTGAAGAAAAAACGAATACATTCATAAATGAAGATAAGACCTTGCTAATATTTAAACTACTTGAGCAAAAGGAGGGAGGTGGCAGGTGGTGGTGGGGGTGGCAAGATTTGTAAATGTGCCCAACTAATGCAATCAATAATGACTTAAATTGTTGCTGTATTTTTTTAAGTAAAAATAATCTTTTTATGTGCAAAAAAACAAATACTGGATTTTTTTCCATGTAAACATCCTTCAAAGTCAGTGGCTGAATTCAAACCCCCATCCAGGGGTAGCTTCCTGCACCAAAGGCACTAGACTTTGCCTCTGAGCTATAGGCTTTTAATGGGTTTCTGTTGTGCAAGAGACCCTATCAGTATCTGACAGGCCGTGGTGTCATTGCTAATGGCTGCCACTGCACACGACACATCATAGCCATGATATAGGGAAGATTTGACAAGCTACATAAAGGGAACCCCGTCTGGTCCAGTGGGTAAATTCCTGCCTTCCACCCAGACATGCAGGGTTCAACTCCTGGGCCCGACAGATGACACACTCAATCTCTCAGCAAGCATCTGTGCATTAACCACTTGTTTTCTTGCAGTTTTCCTTCCAAATCCTGCAACCCCTTCACCACAAATACAGTCCAATCATTCCTCGATACTCATTCACTCAGTCATTCCACTCCGCCATGCTACAGGCTGAACAAAAACCAACAAGAACAAGAGCTAGTTCAGCAAGCAAATTTAAAGCCTCTCTTTGGATTTATGTTGATGCTGCTGCCCTCTAGTAATGTTATATGTCAACTGCAGCATAATCAAAGTATTGAGAAAGGGGCAGTCCTATGCAAATAATCTCCTCCCATGATTACTTCTCTGAGCTTCCGTAGTGGTACGATGATAGGACCTTCAACATATGGTCTTCAGCAGATTTCTAAAGTTGCCAAATTGTCTTAGGCTAAGGATTGTTCCAGTCGAAGGCCTTCAGATAAGGACCCCACCCTCACTTAGCAGGGTCGAGAATTACCTGCAGTAATCCTCTATACAGAACATGGGTGTTCGTGGGCCTACTGTAAAAGCTATATGCTAAAACTGGGATGTCTAAAGTCCCAGTCCTGGTCTCACTGTCAGAGGCACAGCATAACACAGCCTGCCAGACATGGCCATGCAATGCCATGCCAAACCAAATGCTCCTTCCCCACACTTGCTGCATCATGCATTTTCAAGACAAAATCAATCAGAGGCCTGACTTTGTCCCTTTCCTATCACTTCAACATTCAACATACTACCTTCTGACTGCAGCTAATAAGGGCTCTTTCACCTGCACAAAATTTTACTCTGCATTAAATCAACACCATTCAACCTATTTTATTATCTGCATGGCACCTTCCTCACATAATACAACTCAATTCTGGCCCTCCTTGGGCCATATTTGTGCTCTCCAGAACACCAATTTGAAATAAAAACGAATACATTCATAAATGAAGATAAGACCTTGCTAATATTTAAACTACTTGAGCAAAAGGAGGGAGGTGGCAGGTGGTGGTGAGGGTGGCAAGATTTGTAAATGTGCCCAACTAATGCAATCAAAAAATGACTTAAATTGTTGCTGTATTTTTTTAAGTAAAAATAATCTTTTTATGTGCAAAAAATCAAATACTGGATTTTTTTTCCATGTAAACATCCTTCAAAGTCAGTGGCTGGATTCAAACCCCCATCCAGGGGTAGCTTCCTGCACCAAAGGCACTAGACTTTGCCTATGCGCTATAGGCTTTTGATGGGTTTCAGTTGTGCAAGAGACCCTATCAGCATCTGACAGGCCGTGGTGTCATTGCTAATGGCTGCCACTGCACAGGACATCATAGCCATGATATAGGGAAGATTTGACAAGCTACATATAGGGAAACCCGTCTGGTCCAGTGGGTAAGTTCCTGCCTTCCACCCAGACATGCAGGGTTCAATTCCAGGGCCCGACAGATGACACACTAAATCTCTCAGCAAGCATCTGTACATTAACCACTTATTTTCTTGCAGTTTTCCTTCCAAATCCTGCAACCCCTTCACCACAAATACAGTCCAATCATTCCTCGATACTCATTCACTCAGTCATTCCACTCCGCCATGCTACAGGGTGAACAAAAACCAACAAGAACAAGAGCTAGTTCAGCAAGCAAATTTATAGCCTCTCTTTGGATTTATGTTGATGCTGCTGCCCTCTAGTAATGTTATATGTCAACTGCAGCATAATCAAAGGATTGAGAAAGGGGCAGTCCTATGCAAATAATCTCCTCCCATGATTACTTCTCTGAGCTTCCGTAGTGGTACGATGATAGGACCTTCAACATATGGTCTTCAGCAGATTTCTAAAGTTGCCAAATTGTCTTAGGCTAAGGATTGTTCCAGTCGAAGGCCTTCAGATAAGGACCCCACCCTCACTTAGCAGGGTCGAGAATTACCTGCAGTAATCCTCTATACAGAACATGGGTGTTCGTGGGCCTACTGTAAAAGCTATATGCTAAAACTGGGATGTCTAAAGTCCCAGTCCTGGTTTCACTGTCAGAGGCACAGCATAACACAGCCTGCCAGACATGGCCATGCAATGCCATGCCAAACCAAATGCTCCTTCCCCACACTTGCTGCATCATGCATTTTCAAGACAAAATCAATCAGAGGCCTGACTTTGTCCCTTTCCTATCACTTCAACATTCAACATACTACCTTCTGACTGCAGCTAATAAGGGCTCTTTCACCTGCACAAAATTTTACTCTGCATTAAATCAACACCATTCAACCTATTTTATTATCTGCATGGCACCTTCCTCACATAATACAGCTCAATTCTGGCCCTCCTTGGGCCATATTTGTGCTCTCCAGAACACCAATTTGAAATAAAAACGAATACATTCATAAATGAAGATAAGACCTTGCTAATATTTAAACTACTTGAGCAAAAGGAGGGAGGTGGCAGGTGGTGGTGAGGGTGGCAAGATTTGTAAATGTGCCCAACTAATGCAATCAAAAAATGACTTAAATTGTTGCTGTATTTTTTTAAGTAAAAATAATCTTTTTATGTGCAAAAAATCAAATACTGGATTTTTTTTCCATGTAAACATCCTTCAAAGTCAGTGGCTGGATTCAAACCCCCATCCAGGGGTAGCTTCCTGCACCAAAGGCACTAGACTTTGCCAATGCGCTATAGGCTTTTGATGGGTTTCAGTGGTGCAAGAGACCCTATCAGCATCTGACAGGCCGTGGTGTCATTGCTAATGGCTGCCACTGCACAGGACATCATAGCCATGATATAGGGAAGATTTGACAAGCTACATATAGGGAAGCCCGTCTGGTCCAGTGGGTAAGTTCCTGCCTTCCACCCAGACATGCAGGGTTCAATTCCAGGGCCCGACAGATGACACACTAAATCTCTCAGCAAGCATCTGTACATTAACCACTTATTTTCTTGCAGTTTTCCTTCCAAATCCTGCAACCCCTTCACCACAAATACAGTCCAATCATTCCTCGATACTCATTCACTCAGTCATTCCACTCCGCCATGCTACAGGGTGAACAAAAACCAACAAGAACAAGAGCTAGTTCAGCAAGCAAATTTATAGCCTCTCTTTGGATTTATGTTGATGCTGCTGCCCTCTAGTAATGTTATATGTCAACTGCAGCATAATCAAAGGATTGAGAAAGGGGCAGTCCTATGCAAATAATCTCCTCCCATGATTACTTCTCTGAGCTTCCGTAGTGGTACGATGATAGGACCTTCAACAAATGGTCTTCAGCAGATTTCTAAAGTTGCCAAATTGTCTTAGGCTAAGGATTGTTCCAGTCGAAGGCCTTCAGATAAGGACCCCACCCTCACTTAGCAGGGTCGAGAATTACCTGCAGTAATCCTCTATACAGAACATGGGTGTTCGTGGGCCTACTGTAAAAGCTATATGCTAAAACTGGGATGTCTAAAGTCCCAGTCCTGGTCTCACTGTCAGAGGCACAGCATAACACAGCCTGCCAGACATGGCCATGCAATGCCATGCCAAACCAAATGCTCCTTCCCCACACTTGCTGCATCATGCATTTTCAAGACAAAATCAATCAGAGGCCTGACTTTGTCCCTTTCCTATCACTTCAACATTCAACATACTACCTTCTGACTGCAGCTAATAAGGGCTCTTTCACCTGCACAAAATTTTACTCTGCATTAAATCAACACCATTCAACCTATTTTATTATCTGCATGGCACCTTCCTCACATAATACAGCTCAATTCTGGCCCTCCTTGGGCCATATTTGTGCTCTCCAGAACACCAATTTGAAATAAAAACGAATACATTCATAAATGAAGATAAGACCTTGCTAATATTTAAACTACTTGAGCAAAAGGAGGGAGGTGGCAGGTGGTGGTGAGGGTGGCAAGATTTGTAAATGTGCCCAACTAATGCAATCAAAAAATGACTTAAATTGTTGCTGTATTTTTTTAAGTAAAAATAATCTTTTTATGTGCATAAAATCAAATACTGGATTTTTTTTCCATGTAAACATCCTTCAAAGTCAGTGGCTGGATTCAAACCCCCATCCAGGGGTAGCTTCCTGCACCAAAGGCACTAGACTTTGCCTATGCGCTATAGGCTTTTGATGGGTTTCAGTTGTGCAAGAGACCCTATCAGCATCTGACAGGCCGTGGTGTCATTGCTAATGGCTGCCACTGCACAGGACATCATAGCCATGATATAGGGAAGATTTGACAAGCTACATGCAGGGAAGCCCGTCTGGTCCAGTGGGTAAGTTCCTGCCTTCCACCCAGACATGCAGGGTTCAATTCCAGGGCCCGACAGATGACACACTAAATCTCTCAGCAAGCATCTGTACATTAACCACTTATTTTCTTGCAGTTTTCCTTCCAAATCCTGCAACCCCTTCACCACAAATACAGTCCAATCATTCCTCGATACTCATTCACTCAGTCATTCCACTCCGCCATGCTACAGGGTGAACAAAAACCAACAAGAACAAGAGCTAGTTCAGCAAGCAAATTTATAGCCTCTCTTTGGATTTATGTTGATGCTGCTGCCCTCTAGTAATGTTATATGTCAACTGCAGCATAATCAAAGGATTGAGAAAGGGGCAGTCCTATGCAAATAATCTCCTCCCATGATTACTTCTCTGAGCTTCCGTAGTGGTACGATGATAGGACCTTCAACAAATGGTCTTCAGCAGATTTCTAAAGTTGCCAAATTGTCTTAGGCTAAGGATTGTTCCAGTCGAAGGCCTTCAGATAAGGACCCCACCCTCACTTAGCAGGGTCCAGAATTACCTGCAGTAATCCTCTATACAGAACATGGGCGTTTGTGGGCCTACTGTGAAGGCTATATGCTAAAACTGGGATGTCTAAAGTCCCAGTCCTGGTCTCACTGTCAGAGGCACAGCATAACACAGCCTGCCAGACATGACCGTGCAATGCCATGCCAAACCAAATGCTCCTTCCTCACACTTGCTGCATCATGCAATTTCAAGACATAATCAATCAGAGGCCTGACTTTGTCCTTTCCTACCATTTCAACATTCAACATACTACCTTCTGACTGCAGCTAGTAAGGACTCTTTCACCTGCACAAAATTTTACCCTGCATTAAGTCAACACCATTCAACCTATTTTATTATCTGTATGGCACCTTCCTCACATAATACAGCTCAATTCTGGCCCCCCTTGGGCCATATTTGTGCTCTCCAGAACACCAATTTGAAGAAAAAACAAATACATTCATAAATGAAGATAAGACCTTGCTAATATTTAAACTACTTGAGCAAAAGGAGGGAGGTGGCAGGTGGTGGTGGGGGTGGCAAGATTTCTAAATGTGCCCAACTAATGCAATCAAAAAATGACTTAAATTGTTCCTGTATTTTTTTAAGTAAAAATAATCTTTTTATGTGCAAAAAATCAAATACTGGATTTTTTTTCCATGTAAACATCCTTCAAAGTCAGTGGCTGGATTCAAACCCCCATCCAGGGGTAGCTTCCTGCACCAAAGGCACTAGACTTTGCCTATGCACTATGGGCTTTTGGTGGGTTTCAGTTGTGCAAGAGACCCTATCAGCATCTGACAGGCCGTGGTGTTATTGCTAATGGCTGCCACTGCACAGGACACATCATAGCCATGATATAGGGAAGATTTGACAAGCTACATATAGGGAACCCCGTCTGGTCCAGTGGGTAAATTCCTGCCTTCCACCCAGACATGCAGGGTTCAACTCCTGGGCCCGACAGATGACACACTCAATCTCTCAGCAAGCATCTGTGCATTAACCACTTGTTTTCTTGCAGTTTTCCTTCCAAATCCTGCAACCCCTTCACCACAAATACAGTCCAATCATTCCTCGATACTCATTCACTCAGTCATTCCACTCCGCCATGCTACAGGCTGAACAAAAACCAACAAGAACAAGAGCTAGTTCAGCAAGCAAATTTAAAGCCTCTCTTTGGATTTATGTTGATGCTGCTGCCCTCTAGTAATGTTATATGTCAACTGCAGCATAATCAAAGTATTGAGAAAGGGGCAGTCCTATGCAAATAATCTCCTCCCATGATTACTTCTCTGAGCTTCCGTAGTGGTACGATGATAGGACCTTCAACATATGGTCTTCAGCAGATTTCTAAAGTTGCCAAATTGTCTTAGGCTAAGGATTGTTCCAGTCGAAGGCCTTCAGATAAGGACCCCACCCTCACTTAGCAGGGTCGAGAATTACCTGCAGTAATCCTCTATACAGAACATGGGTGTTCGTGGGCCTACTGTAAAAGCTATATGCTAAAACTGGGATGTCTAAAGTCCCAGTCCTGGTCTCACTGTCAGAGGCACAGCATAACACAGCCTGCCAGACATGGCCATGCAATGCCATGCCAAACCAAATGCTCCTTCCCCACACTTGCTGCATCATGCATTTTCAAGACAAAATCAATCAGAGGCCTGACTTTGTCCCTTTCCCATCACTTCAACATTCAACATACTACCTTCTGACTGCAGCTAATAAGGGCTCTTTCACCTGCACAAAATTTTACTCTGCATTAAATCAACACCATTCAACCTATTTTATTATCTGCATGGCACCTTCCTCACATAATACAGCTCAATTCTGGCCCTCCTTGGGCCATATTTGTGCTCTCCAGAACACCAATTTGAAATAAAAACGAATACATTCATAAATGAAGATAAGACCTTGCTAATATTTAAACTACTTGAGCAAAAGGAGGGAGGTGGCAGGTGGTGGTGAGGGTGGCAAGATTTGTAAATGTGCCCAACTAATGCAATCAAAAAATGACTTAAATTGTTGCTGTATTTTTTTAAGTAAAAATAATCTTTTTATGTGCAAAAAATCAAATACTGGATTTTTTTTCCATGTAAACATCCTTCAAAGTCAGTGGCTGGATTCAAACCCCCATCCAGGGGTAGCTTCCTGCACCAAAGGCACTAGACTTTGCCTATGCGCTATAGGCTTTTGATGGGTTTCAGTTGTGCAAGAGACCCTATCAGCATCTGACAGGCCGTGGTGTCATTGCTAATGGCTGCCACTGCACAGGACATCATAGCCATGATATAGGGAAGATTTGACAAGCTACATATAGGGAAGCCCGTCTGGTCCAGTGGGTAAGTTCCTGCCTTCCACCCAGACATGCAGGGTTCAATTCCAGGGCCCGACAGATGACACACTAAATCTCTCAGCAAGCATCTGTGCATTAACCACTTGTTTTCTTGCAGTTTTCCTTCCAAATCCTGCAACCCCTTCACCACAAATACAGTCCAATCATTCCTCGATACTCATTCACTCAGTCATTCCACTCCGCCATGCTACAGGCTGAACAAAAACCAACAAGAACAAGAGCTAGTTCAGCAAGCAAATTTAAAGCCTCTCTTTGGATTTATGTTGATGCTGCTGCCCTCTAGTAATGTTATATGTCAACTGCAGCATAATCAAAGTATTGAGAAAGGGGCAGTCCTATGCAAATAATCTCCTCCCATGATTACTTCTCTGAGCTTCCGTAGTGGTACGATGATAGGACCTTCAACATATGGTCTTCAGCAGATTTCTAAAGTTGCCAAATTGTCTAGGCTAAGGATTGTTCCAGTCGAAGGCCTTCAGATAAGGACCCCACCCTCACTTAGCAGGGTCGAGAATTACCTGCAGTAATCCTCTATACAGAACATGGGTGTTCGTGGGCCTACTGTAAAAGCTATATGCTAAAACTGGGATGTCTAAAGTCCCAGTCCTGGTTTCACTGTCAGAGGCACAGCATAACACAGCCTGCCAGACATGGCCATGCAATGCCATGCCAAACCAAATGCTCCTTCCCCACACTTGCTGCATCATGCATTTTCAAGACAAAATCAATCAGAGGCCTGACTTTGTCCCTTTCCTATCACTTCAACATTCAACATACTACCTTCTGACTGCAGCTAATAAGGGCTCTTTCACCTGCACAAAATTTTACTCTGCATTAAATCAACACCATTCAACCTATTTTATTATCTGCATGGCACCTTCCTCACATAATACAGCTCAATTCTGGCCCTCCTTGGGCCATATTTGTGCTCTCCAGAACACCAATTTGAAATAAAAACGAATACATTCATAAATGAAGATAAGACCTTGCTAATATTTAAACTACTTGAGCAAAAGGAGGGAGGTGGCAGGTGGTGGTGAGGGTGGCAAGATTTGTAAATGTGCCCAACTAATGCAATCAAAAAATGACTTAAATTGTTGCTGTATTTTTTTAAGTAAAAATAATCTTTTTATGTGCAAAAAATCAAATACTGGATTTTTTTTCCATGTAAACATCCTTCAAAGTCAGTGGCTGGATTCAAACCCCCATCCAGGGGTAGCTTCCTGCACCAAAGGCACTAGACTTTGCCTATGCGCTATAGGCTTTTGATGGGTTTCAGTTGTGCAAGAGACCCTATCAGCATCTGACAGGCCGTGGTGTCATTGCTAATGGCTGCCACTGCACAGGACATCATAGCCATGATATAGGGAAGATTTGACAAGCTACATATAGGGAAGCCCGTCTGGTCCAGTGGGTAAGTTCCTGCCTTCCAGACATGCAGGGTTCAATTCCAGGGCCCGACAGATGACACACTAAATCTCTCAGCAAGCATCTGTACATTAACCACTTATTTTCTTGCAGTTTTCCTTCCAAATCCTGCATCCCCTTCACCACAAATACAGTCCAATCATTCCTCGATACTCATTCACTCAGTCATTCCACTCCGCCATGCTACAGGGTGAACAAAAACCAACAAGAACAAGAGCTAGTTCAGCAAGCAAATTTATAGCCTCTCTTTGGATTTATGTTGATGCTGCTGCCCTCTAGTAATGTTATATGTCAACTGCAGCATAATCAAAGGATTGAGAAAGGGGCAGTCCTATGCAAATAATCTCCTCCCATGATTACTTCTCTGAGCTTCCGTAGTGGTACGATGATAGGACCTTCAACAAATGGTCTTCAGCAGATTTCTAAAGTTGCCAAATTGTCTTAGGCTAAGGATTGTTCCAGTCGAAGGCCTTCAGATAAGGACCCCACCCTCACTTAGCAGGGTCCAGAATTACCTGCAGTAATCCTCTATACAGAACATGGGCGTTTGTGGGCCTACTGTGAAGGCTATATGCTAAAACTGGGATGTCTAAAGTCCCAGTCCTGGTCTCACTGTCAGAGGCACAGCATAACACAGCCTGCCAGACATGACCGTGCAATGCCATGCCAAACCAAATGCTCCTTCCCCACACTTGCTGCATCATGCAATTTCAAGACATAATCAATCAGAGGCCTGACTTTGTCCTTTCCTACCATTTCAACATTCAACATACTACCTTCTGACTGCAGCTAGTAAGGACTCTTTCACCTGCACAAAATTTTACCCTGCATTAAGTCAACACCATTCAACCTATTTTATTATCTGTATGGCACCTTCCTCACATAATACAGCTCAATTCTGGCCCCCCTTGGGCCATATTTGTGCTCTCCAGAACACCAATTTGAAGAAAAAACAAATACATTCATAAATGAAGATAAGACCTTGCTAATATTTAAACTACTTGAGCAAAAGGAGGGAGGTGGCAGGTGGTGGTGGGGGTGGCAAGATTTCTAAATGTGCCCAACTAATGCAATCAAAAAATGACTTAAATTGTTCCTGTATTTTTTTAAGTAAAAATAATCTTTTTATGTGCAAAAAATCAAATACTGGATTTTTTTTCCATGTAAACATCCTTCAAAGTCAGTGGCTGGATTCAAACCCCCATCCAGGGGTAGCTTCCTGCACCAAAGGCACTAGACTTTGCCTATGCACTATGGGCTTTTGGTGGGTTTCAGTTGTGCAAGAGACCCTATCAGCATCTGACAGGCCGTGGTGTCATTGCTAATGGCTGCCACTGCACAGGACACATCATAGCCATGATATAGGGAAGATTTGACAAGCTACATATAGGGAAGCCCGTCTGGTCCAGTGGGTAAGTTCCTACCTTACATGCAGGGTTCAATTCCAGGGCCTGACAGATGACACACTAAATCTCTCAGCAAGCATCTGTGCATTAACCACTTATTTTCTTGCAGTTTTCCTTCCAAATCCTGCAACCCCTTCACCACAAATACAGTCCAATCATTACTCGATACTCATTCACTCAGTCATTCCACTCCGCCATGCTACAGGCTGAACAAAAACCAACAAGAACAAGAGCTAGTTCAGCAAGCAAATTTAAAGCCTCTCTTTGGATTTATGTTGATGCTACTGCCCTCTAGTAATGTTATATGTCAACTGCAGCAAAATCAAAGGATTGAGAAAGGGGCAGTCCTATGCAAATAATCTCCTCCCATGATTACTTCTCTGAGCTTCCGTAGTGGTACGATGATAGGACCTTCAACAAATGGTCTTCAGCAGATTTCTAAAGTTGCCAAATTGTCTTAGGCTAAGGATTGTTCCAGTCAAAGGCCGTCAGATAAGGACCCCACCCTCACTTAGCAGGGTCCAGAATTACCTGCAGTAATCATCTATACAGAACATGGGCGTTCGTGGGCGTTTGTGGGCCTACTGTAAAGGCTATATGCTAAAACTGGGATGTCTAAAGTCCCAGTCCCAGTCCCAGTCCCAGTCCCAGTCCCAGTCCCAGTCCCAGTCCCAGTCCCAGTCCCAGTCCCAGTCCCAGTCCCAGTCCCAGTCCCAGTCCCAGTCCCAGTCCCAGTCCCAGTCCCAGTCCCAGTCCCAGTCCCAGTCCCAGTCCCAGTCCTGGTCTCACTGTCAGAGGCACAGCATAACACAGCCTGCCAGACATGGCCGTGCAATGCCATGCCAAACCAAATGCTCCTTCCCCACACTTGCTGATTCATGCATTTTCAAGACATAATCAATCAGAGTCCTGACTTTGTCCTTTCCTATCACTTCAACATTCAACATACTATCTTCTGACTGCAGCTAATAAGGGCTCTTTCACCTGCACAAAATTTTACTCTGCATTAAATCAACACCATTCAACCTATTTTATTATCTGCATGGCACCTTCCTCACATAATACAGCTCAATTCTGGCCCCCCTTGGGCCATATTTGTGCTCTCCAGAACACCAATTTGAAATAAAAACGAATACATTCATAAGTGAAGATAAGACCTTGCTAATATTTAAACTACTTGAGCAAAAGGAGGGAGGTGGCAGGTGGTGGTGAGGGTGGCAAGATTTGTAAATGTGCCCAACTAATGCAATCAAAAAATGACTTAAATTGTTGCTGTATTTTTTTAAGTAAAAATAATCTTTTTATGTGCAAAAAATCAAATACTGGATTTTTTTTCCATGTAAACATCCTTCAAAGTCAGTGGCTGGATTCAAACCCCCATCCAGGGGTAGCTTCCTGCACCAAAGGCACTAGACTTTGCCTATGCGATATAGGCTTTTGATGGTTTTCAGTTGTGCAAGAGACCCTATCAGCATCTGACAGGCCGTGGTGTCATTGCTAATGGCTGCCACTGTACAGGACACATCATAGCCATGATATAGGGAAGATTTGACTAGCTACATATAGGGAAGCCCGTCTGGTCCAGTGGGTAAGTTCCTGCTTTCCACCCAGACATGCAGGGTTCAATTCCAGGGCCCGTCAGATGACACACTAAATCTCTCAGCAAGCATCTGTACATTAACCACTTATTTTCTTGCAGTTTTCCTTCCAAATCCTGCAACCCCTTCACCACAAATACAGTCCAATCATTCCTCGATACTCATTCACTCAGTCATTCCACTCCGCCATGCTACAGGGTGAACAAAAACCAACAAGAACAAGAGCTAGTTCAGCAAGCAAATTTATAGCCTCTCTTTGGATTTATGTTGATGCTGCTGCCCTCTAGTAATGTTATATGTCAACTGCAGCATAATCAAAGGATTGAGAAAGGGGCAGTCCTATGCAAATAATCTCCTCCCATGATTACTTCTCTGAGCTTCCGTAGTGGTACGATGATAGGACCTTCAACAAATGGTCTTCAGCAGATTTCTAAAGTTGCCAAATTGTCTTAGGCTAAGGATTGTTCCAGTCGAAGGCCTTCAGATAAGGACCCCACCCTCACTTAGCAGGGTCCAGAATTACCTGCAGTAATCCTCTATACAGAACATGGGTGTTTGTGGGCCTACTGTGAAGGCTATATGCTAAAACTGGGATGTCTAAAGTCCCAGTCCTGGTCTCACTGTCAGAGGCACAGCATAACACAGCCTGCCAGACATGACCGTGCAATGCCATGCCAAACCAAATGCTCCTTCCCCACACTTGCTGATTCATGCATTTTCAAGACATAATCAATCAGAGGCCTGACTTTGTCCATTCCTATCACTTCAACATTCAACATACTATCTTCTGACTGCAGCTAATAAGGGCTCTTTCACCTGCACAAAATTTTACTCTGCATTAAATCAACACCATTCAACCTATTTTATTATCTGCATGGCACCTTCCTCACATAATACAGCTCAATTCTGGCCCCCCTTGGGCCATATTTGTGCTCTCCAGAACACCAATTTGAAGAAAAAACGAATACATTCATAAATGAAGATAAGACCTTGCTAATATTTAAACTACTTGAGCAAAAGGAGGGAGGTGGCAGGTGGTGGTGGGGGTGGCAAGATTTGTAAATGTGCCCAACTAATGCAATCAATAATGACTTAAATTGTTGCTGTATTTTTTTAAGTAAAAATAATCTTTTTATGTGCAAAAAAACAAATACTGGATTTTTTTCCATGTAAACATCCTTCAAAGTCAGTGGCTGAATTCAAACCCCCATCCAGGGGTAGCTTCCTGCACCAAAGGCACTAGACTTTGCCTCTGAGCTATAGGCTTTTGATGGGTTTCTGTTGTGCAAGAGACCCTATCAGTATCTGACAGGCCGTGGTGTCATTGCTAATGGCTGCCACTGCACACGACACATCATAGCCATGATATAGGGAAGATTTGACAAGCTACATAAAGGGAACCCCGTCTGGTCCAGTGGGTAAATTCCTGCCTTCCACCCAGACATGCAGGGTTCAACTCCTGGGCCCGACAGATGACACACTCAATCTCTCAGCAAGCATCTGTGCATTAACCACTTGTTTTCTTGCAGTTTTCCTTCCAAATCCTGCAACCCCTTCACCACAAATACAGTCCAATCATTCCTCGATACTCATTCACTCAGTCATTCCACTCCGCCATGCTACAGGCTGAACAAAAACCAACAAGAACAAGAGCTAGTTCAGCAAGCAAATTTAAAGCCTCTCTTTGGATTTATGTTGATGCTGCTGCCCTCTAGTAATGTTATATGTCAACTGCAGCATAATCAAAGTATTGAGAAAGGGGCAGTCCTATGCAAATAATCTCCTCCCATGATTACTTCTCTGAGCTTCCGTAGTGGTACGATGATAGGACCTTCAACATATGGTCTTCAGCAGATTTCTAAAGTTGCCAAATTGTCTTAGGCTAAGGATTGTTCCAGTCGAAGGCCTTCAGATAAGGACCCCACCCTCACTTAGCAGGGTCGAGAATTACCTGCAGTAATCCTCTATACAGAACATGGGTGTTCGTGGGCCTACTGTAAAAGCTATATGCTAAAACTGGGATGTCTAAAGTCCCAGTCCTGGTCTCACTGTCAGAGGCACAGCATAACACAGCCTGCCAGACATGGCCATGCAATGCCATGCCAAACCAAATGCTCCTTCCCCACACTTGCTGCATCATGCATTTTCAAGACAAAATCAATCAGAGGCCTGACTTTGTCCCTTTCCTATCACTTCAACATTCAACATACTACCTTCTGACTGCAGCTAATAAGGGCTCTTTCACCTGCACAAAATTTTACTCTGCATTAAATCAACACCATTCAACCTATTTTATTATCTGCATGGCACCTTCCTCACATAATACAGCTCAATTCTGGCCCTCCTTGGGCCATATTTGTGCTCTCCAGAACACCAATTTGAAATAAAAACGAATACATTCATAAATGAAGATAAGACCTTGCTAATATTTAAACTACTTGAGCAAAAGGAGGGAGGTGGCAGGTGGTGGTGAGGGTGGCAAGATTTGTAAATGTGCCCAACTAATGCAATCAAAAAATGACTTAAATTGTTGCTGTATTTTTTTAAGTAAAAATAATCTTTTTATGTGCAAAAAATCAAATACTGGATTTTTTTTCCACGTAAACATCCTTCAAAGTCAGTGGCTGGATTCAAACCCCCATCCAGGGGTAGCTTCCTGCACCAAAGGCACTAGACTTTGCCTATGCGCTATAGGCTTTTGATGGGTTTCAGTTGTGCAAGAGACCCTATCAGCATCTGACAGGCCGTGGTGTCATTGCTAATGGCTGCCACTGCACAGGACATCATAGCCATGATATAGGGAAGATTTGACAAGCTACATATAGGGAAGCCCGTCTGGTCCAGTGGGTAAGTTCCTGCCTTCCACCCAGACATGCAGGGTTCAATTCCAGGGCCCGACAGATGACACACTAAATCTCTCAGCAAGCATCTGTGCATTAACCACTTGTTTTCTTGCAGTTTTCCTTCCAAATCCTGCAACCCCTTCACCACAAATACAGTCCAATCATTCCTCGATACTCATTCACTCAGTCATTCCACTCCGCCATGCTACAGGCTGAACAAAAACCAACAAGAACAAGAGCTAGTTCAGCAAGCAAATTTAAAGCCTCTCTTTGGATTTATGTTGATGCTGCTGCCCTCTAGTAATGTTATATGTCAACTGCAGCATAATCAAAGTATTGAGAAAGGGGCAGTCCTATGCAAATAATCTCCTCCCATGATTACTTCTCTGAGCTTCCGTAGTGGTACGATGATAGGACCTTCAACATATGGTCTTCAGCAGATTTCTAAAGTTGCCAAATTGTCTTAGGCTAAGGATTGTTCCAGTCGAAGGCCTTCAGATAAGGACCCCACCCTCACTTAGCAGGGTCGAGAATTACCTGCAGTAATCCTCTATACAGAACATGGGTGTTCGTGGGCCTACTGTAAAAGCTATATGCTAAAACTGGGATGTCTAAAGTCCCAGTCCTGGTCTCACTGTCAGAGGCACAGCATAACACAGCCTGCCAGACATGGCCATGCAATGCCATGCCAAACCAAATGCTCCTTCCCCACACTTGCTGCATCATGCATTTTCAAGACAAAATCAATCAGAGGCCTGACTTTGTCCCTTTCCTATCACTTCAACATTCAACATACTACCTTCTGACTGCAGCTAATAAGGGCTCTTTCACCTGCACAAAATTTTACTCTGCATTAAATCAACACCATTCAACCTATTTTATTATCTGCATGGCACCTTCCTCACATAATACAGCTCAATTCTGGCCCTCCTTGGGCCATATTTGTGCTCTCCAGAACACCAATTTGAAATAAAAACGAATACATTCATAAATGAAGATAAGACCTTGCTAATATTTAAACTACTTGAGCAAAAGGAGGGAGGTGGCAGGTGGTGGTGAGGGTGGCAAGATTTGTAAATGTGCCCAACTAATGCAATCAAAAAATGACTTAAATTGTTGCTGTATTTTTTTAAGTAAAAATAATCTTTTTATGTGCAAAAAATCAAATACTGGATTTTTTTTCCACGTAAACATCCTTCAAAGTCAGTGGCTGGATTCAAACCCCCATCCAGGGGTAGCTTCCTGCACCAAAGGCACTAGACTTTGCCTATGCGCTATAGGCTTTTGATGGGTTTCAGTTGTGCAAGAGACCCTATCAGCATCTGACAGGCCGTGGTGTCATTGCTAATGGCTGCCACTGCACAGGACATCATAGCCATGATATAGGGAAGATTTGACAAGCTACATATAGGGAAGCCCGTCTGGTCCAGTGGGTAAGTTCCTGCCTTCCACCCAGACATGCAGGGTTCAATTCCAGGGCCCGACAGATGACACACTAAATCTCTCAGCAAGCATCTGTGCATTAACCACTTGTTTTCTTGCAGTTTTCCTTCCAAATCCTGCAACCCCTTCACCACAAATACAGTCCAATCATTCCTCGATACTCATTCACTCAGTCATTCCACTCCGCCATGCTACAGGCTGAACAAAAACCAACAAGAACAAGAGCTAGTTCAGCAAGCAAATTTAAAGCCTCTCTTTGGATTTATGTTGATGCTGCTGCCCTCTAGTAATGTTATATGTCAACTGCAGCATAATCAAAGTATTGAGAAAGGGGCAGTCCTATGCAAATAATCTCCTCCCATGATTACTTCTCTGAGCTTCCGTAGTGGTACGATGATAGGACCTTCAACATATGGTCTTCAGCAGATTTCTAAAGTTGCCAAATTGTCTAGGCTAAGGATTGTTCCAGTCGAAGGCCTTCAGATAAGGACCCCACCCTCACTTAGCAGGGTCGAGAATTACCTGCAGTAATCCTCTATACAGAACATGGGTGTTCGTGGGCCTACTGTAAAAGCTATATGCTAAAACTGGGATGTCTAAAGTCCCAGTCCTGGTTTCACTGTCAGAGGCACAGCATAACACAGCCTGCCAGACATGGCCATGCAATGCCATGCCAAACCAAATGCTCCTTCCCCACACTTGCTGCATCATGCATTTTCAAGACAAAATCAATCAGAGGCCTGACTTTGTCCCTTTCCTATCACTTCAACATTCAACATACTACCTTCTGACTGCAGCTAATAAGGGCTCTTTCACCTGCACAAAATTTTACTCTGCATTAAATCAACACCATTCAACCTATTTTATTATCTGCATGGCACCTTCCTCACATAATACAGCTCAATTCTGGCCCTCCTTGGGCCATATTTGTGCTCTCCAGAACACCAATTTGAAATAAAAACGAATACATTCATAAATGAAGATAAGACCTTGCTAATATTTAAACTACTTGAGCAAAAGGAGGGAGGTGGCAGGTGGTGGTGAGGGTGGCAAGATTTGTAAATGTGCCCAACTAATGCAATCAAAAAATGACTTAAATTGTTGCTGTATTTTTTTAAGTAAAAATAATCTTTTTATGTGCAAAAAATCAAATACTGGATTTTTTTTCCATGTAAACATCCTTCAAAGTCAGCGGCTGGATTCAAACCCCCATCCAGGGGTAGCTTCCTGCACCAAAGGCACTAGACTTTGCCTATGCGCTATAGGCTTTTGATGGGTTTCAGTGGTGCAAGAGACCCTATCAGCATCTGACAGGCCGTGGTGTCATTGCTAATGGCTGCCACTGCACAGGACATCATAGCCATGATATAGGGAAGATTTGACAAGCTACATATAGGGAAGCCCGTCTGGTCCAGTGGGTAAGTTCCTGCCTTCCACCCAGACATGCAGGGTTCAATTCCAGGGCCCGACAGATGACACACTAAATCTCTCAGCAAGCATCTGTACATTAACCACTTATTTTCTTGCAGTTTTCCTTCCAAATCCTGCAACCCCTTCACCACAAATACAGTCCAATCATTCCTCGATACTCATTCACTCAGTCATTCCACTCCGCCATGCTACAGGGTGAACAAAAACCAACAAGAACAAGAGCTAGTTCAGCAAGCAAATTTATAGCCTCTCTTTGGATTTATGTTGATGCTGCTGCCCTCTAGTAATGTTATATGTCAACTGCAGCATAATCAAAGGATTGAGAAAGGGGCAGTCCTATGCAAATAATCTCCTCCCATGATTACTTCTCTGAGCTTCCGTAGTGGTACGATGATAGGACCTTCAACAAATGGTCTTCAGCAGATTTCTAAAGTTGCCAAATTGTCTTAGGCTAAGGATTGTTCCAGTCGAAGGCCTTCAGATAAGGACCCCACCCTCACTTAGCAGGGTCGAGAATTACCTGCAGTAATCCTCTATACAGAACATGGGTGTTCGTGGGCCTACTGTAAAAGCTATATGCTAAAACTGGGATGTCTAAAGTCCCAGTCCTGGTCTCACTGTCAGAGGCACAGCATAACACAGCCTGCCAGACATGGCCATGCAATGCCATGCCAAACCAAATGCTCCTTCCCCACACTTGCTGCATCATGCATTTTCAAGACAAAATCAATCAGAGGCCTGACTTTGTCCCTTTCCTATCACTTCAACATTCAACATACTACCTTCTGACTGCAGCTAATAAGGGCTCTTTCACCTGCACAAAATTTTACTCTGCATTAAATCAACACCATTCAACCTATTTTATTATCTGCATGGCACCTTCCTCACATAATACAGCTCAATTCTGGCCCTCCTTGGGCCATATTTGTGCTCTCCAGAACACCAATTTGAAATAAAAACGAATACATTCATAAATGAAGATAAGACCTTGCTAATATTTAAACTACTTGAGCAAAAGGAGGGAGGTGGCAGGTGGTGGTGAGGGTGGCAAGATTTGTAAATGTGCCCAACTAATGCAATCAAAAAATGACTTAAATTGTTGCTGTATTTTTTTAAGTAAAAATAATCTTTTTATGTGCATAAAATCAAATACTGGATTTTTTTCCATGTAAACATCCTTCAAAGTCAGTGGCTGGATTCAAACCCCCATCTAGGGGTAGCTTCCTGCACCAAAGGCACTAGACTTTGCCTATGCGCTATAGGCTTTTGATGGGTTTCAGTTGTGCAAGAGACCCTATCAGCATCTGACAGGCCGTGGTGTCATTGCTAATGGCTGCCACTGCACAGGACATCATAGCCATGATATAGGGAAGATTTGACAAGCTACATGTAGGGAAGCCCGTCTGGTCCAGTGGGTAAGTTCCTGCCTTCCACCCAGACATGCAGGGTTCAATTCCAGGGCCCGACAGATGACACACTAAATCTCTCAGCAAGCATCTGTACATTAACCACTTATTTTCTTGCAGTTTTCCTTCCAAATCCTGCAACCCCTTCACCACAAATACAGTCCAATCATTCCTCGATACTCATTCACTCAGTCATTCCACTCCGCCATGCTACAGGGTGAACAAAAACCAACAAGAACAAGAGCTAGTTCAGCAAGCAAATTTATAGCCTCTCTTTGGATTTATGTTGATGCTGCTGCCCTCTAGTAATGTTATATGTCAACTGCAGCATAATCAAAGGATTGAGAAAGGGGCAGTCCTATGCAAATAATCTCCTCCCATGATTACTTCTCTGAGCTTCCGTAGTGGTACGATGATAGGACCTTCAACAAATGGTCTTCAGCAGATTTCTAAAGTTGCCAAATTGTCTTAGGCTAAGGATTGTTCCAGTCGAAGGCCTTCAGATAAGGACCCCACCCTCACTTAGCAGGGTCCAGAATTACCTGCAGTAATCCTCTATACAGAACATGGGCGTTTGTGGGCCTACTGTGAAGGCTATATGCTAAAACTGGGATGTCTAAAGTCCCAGTCCTGGTCTCACTGTCAGAGGCACAGCATAACACAGCCTGCCAGACATGACCGTGCAATGCCATGCCAAACCAAATGCTCCTTCCCCACACTTGCTGCATCATGCAATTTCAAGACATAATCAATCAGAGGCCTGACTTTGTCCTTTCCTACCATTTCAACATTCAACATACTACCTTCTGACTGCAGCTAGTAAGGACTCTTTCACCTGCACAAAATTTTACCCTGCATTAAGTCAACACCATTCAACCTATTTTATTATCTGTATGGCACCTTCCTCACATAATACAGCTCAATTCTGGCCCCCCTTGGGCCATATTTGTGCTCTCCAGAACACCAATTTGAAGAAAAAACAAATACATTCATAAATGAAGATAAGACCTTGCTAATATTTAAACTACTTGAGCAAAAGGAGGGAGGTGGCAGGTGGTGGTGGGGGTGGCAAGATTTCTAAATGTGCCCAACTAATGCAATCAAAAAATGACTTAAATTGTTCCTGTATTTTTTTAAGTAAAAATAATCTTTTTATGTGCAAAAAATCAAATACTGGATTTTTTTTCCATGTAAACATCCTTCAAAGTCAGTGGCTGGATTCAAACCCCCATCCAGGGGTAGCTTCCTGCACCAAAGGCACTAGACTTTGCCTATGCACTATGGGCTTTTGGTGGGTTTCAGTTGTGCAAGAGACCCTATCAGCATCTGACAGGCCGTGGTGTCATTGCTAATGGCTGCCACTGCACAGGACACATCATAGCCATGATATAGGGAAGATTTGACAAGCTACATATAGGGAAGCCCGTCTGGTCCAGTGGGTAAGTTCCTACCTTACATGCAGGGTTCAATTCCAGGGCCTGACAGATGACACACTAAATCTCTCAGCAAGCATCTGTGCATTAACCACTTATTTTCTTGCAGTTTTCCTTCCAAATCCTGCAACCCCTTCACCACAAATACAGTCCAATCATTACTCGATACTCATTCACTCAGTCATTCCACTCCGCCATGCTACAGGCTGAACAAAAACCAACAAGAACAAGAGCTAGTTCAGCAAGCAAATTTAAAGCCTCTCTTTGGATTTATGTTGATGCTACTGCCCTCTAGTAATGTTATATGTCAACTGCAGCAAAATCAAAGGATTGAGAAAGGGGCAGTCCTATGCAAATAATCTCCTCCCATGATTACTTCTCTGAGCTTCCGTAGTGGTACGATGATAGGACCTTCAACAAATGGTCTTCAGCAGATTTCTAAAGTTGCCAAATTGTCTTAGGCTAAGGATTGTTCCAGTCAAAGGCCGTCAGATAAGGACCCCACCCTCACTTAGCAGGGTCCAGAATTACCTGCAGTAATCATCTATACAGAACATGGGCGTTCGTGGGCGTTTGTGGGCCTACTGTAAAGGCTATATGCTAAAACTGGGATGTCTAAAGTCCCAGTCCCAGTCCCAGTCCCAGTCCCAGTCCCAGTCCCAGTCCCAGTCCCAGTCCCAGTCCCAGTCCCAGTCCCAGTCCTGGTCTCACTGTCAGAGGCACAGCATAACACAGCCTGCCAGACATGGCCGTGCAATGCCATGCCAAACCAAATGCTCCTTCCCCACACTTGCTGATTCATGCATTTTCAAGACATAATCAATCAGAGTCCTGACTTTGTCCTTTCCTATCACTTCAACATTCAACATACTATCTTCTGACTGCAGCTAATAAGGGCTCTTTCACCTGCACAAAATTTTACTCTGCATTAAATCAACACCATTCAACCTATTTTATTATCTGCATGGCACCTTCCTCACATAATACAGCTCAATTCTGGCCCCCCTTGGGCCATATTTGTGCTCTCCAGAACACCAATTTGAAATAAAAACGAATACATTCATAAGTGAAGATAAGACCTTGCTAATATTTAAACTACTTGAGCAAAAGGAGGGAGGTGGCAGGTGGTGGTGAGGGTGGCAAGATTTGTAAATGTGCCCAACTAATGCAATCAAAAAATGACTTAAATTGTTGCTGTATTTTTTTAAGTAAAAATAATCTTTTTATGTGCAAAAAATCAAATACTGGATTTTTTTTCCATGTAAACATCCTTCAAAGTCAGTGGCTGGATTCAAACCCCCATCCAGGGGTAGCTTCCTGCACCAAAGGCACTAGACTTTGCCTATGCGCTATAGGCTTTTGATGGGTTTCAGTTGTGCAAGAGACCCTATCAGCATCTGACAGGCCGTGGTGTCATTGCTAATGGCTGCCACTGCACAGGACATCATAGCCATGATATAGGGAAGATTTGACAAGCTACATATAGGGAAGCCCGTCTGGTCCAGTGGGTAAGTTCCTGCCTTCCACCCAGACATGCAGGGTTCAATTCCAGGGCCCGACAGATGACACACTAAATCTCTCAGCAAGCATCTGTACATTAACCACTTATTTTCTTGCAGTTTTCCTTCCAAATCCTGCATCCCCTTCACCACAAATACAGTCCAATCATTCCTCGATACTCATTCACTCAGTCATTCCACTCCGCCATGCTACAGGGTGAACAAAAACCAACAAGAACAAGAGCTAGTTCAGCAAGCAAATTTATAGCCTCTCTTTGGATTTATGTTGATGCTGCTGCCCTCTAGTAATGTTATATGTCAACTGCAGCATAATCAAAGGATTGAGAAAGGGGCAGTCCTATGCAAATAATCTCCTCCCATGATTACTTCTCTGAGCTTCCGTAGTGGTACGATGATAGGACCTTCAACAAATGGTCTTCAGCAGATTTCTAAAGTTGCCAAATTGTCTTAGGCTAAGGATTGTTCCAGTCGAAGGCCTTCAGATAAGGACCCCACCCTCACTTAGCAGGGTCCAGAATTACCTGCAGTAATCCTCTATACAGAACATGGGCGTTTGTGGGCCTACTGTGAAGGCTATATGCTAAAACTGGGATGTCTAAAGTCCCAGTCCTGGTCTCACTGTCAGAGGCACAGCATAACACAGCCTGCCAGACATGACCGTGCAATGCCATGCCAAACCAAATGCTCCTTCCCCACACTTGCTGCATCATGCAATTTCAAGACATAATCAATCAGAGGCCTGACTTTGTCCTTTCCTACCATTTCAACATTCAACATACTACCTTCTGACTGCAGCTAGTAAGGACTCTTTCACCTGCACAAAATTTTACCCTGCATTAAGTCAACACCATTCAACCTATTTTATTATCTGTATGGCACCTTCCTCACATAATACAGCTCAATTCTGGCCCCCCTTGGGCCATATTTGTGCTCTCCAGAACACCAATTTGAAGAAAAAACAAATACATTCATAAATGAAGATAAGACCTTGCTAATATTTAAACTACTTGAGCAAAAGGAGGGAGGTGGCAGGTGGTGGTGGGGGTGGCAAGATTTCTAAATGTGCCCAACTAATGCAATCAAAAAATGACTTAAATTGTTCCTGTATTTTTTTAAGTAAAAATAATCTTTTTATGTGCAAAAAATCAAATACTGGATTTTTTTTCCATGTAAACATCCTTCAAAGTCAGTGGCTGGATTCAAACCCCCATCCAGGGGTAGCTTCCTGCACCAAAGGCACTAGACTTTGCCTATGCACTATGGGCTTTTGGTGGGTTTCAGTTGTGCAAGAGACCCTATCAGCATCTGACAGGCCGTGGTGTCATTGCTAATGGCTGCCACTGCACAGGACACATCATAGCCATGATATAGGGAAGATTTGACAAGCTACATATAGGGAAGCCCGTCTGGTCCAGTGGGTAAGTTCCTACCTTACATGCAGGGTTCAATTCCAGGGCCTGACAGATGACACACTAAATCTCTCAGCAAGCATCTGTGCATTAACCACTTATTTTCTTGCAGTTTTCCTTCCAAATCCTGCAACCCCTTCACCACAAATACAGTCCAATCATTACTCGATACTCATTCACTCAGTCATTCCACTCCGCCATGCTACAGGCTGAACAAAAACCAACAAGAACAAGAGCTAGTTCAGCAAGCAAATTTAAAGCCTCTCTTTGGATTTATGTTGATGCTACTGCCCTCTAGTAATGTTATATGTCAACTGCAGCAAAATCAAAGGATTGAGAAAGGGGCAGTCCTATGCAAATAATCTCCTCCCATGATTACTTCTCTGAGCTTCCGTAGTGGTACGATGATAGGACCTTCAACAAATGGTCTTCAGCAGATTTCTAAAGTTGCCAAATTGTCTTAGGCTAAGGATTGTTCCAGTCAAAGGCCGTCAGATAAGGACCCCACCCTCACTTAGCAGGGTCCAGAATTACCTGCAGTAATCATCTATACAGAACATGGGCGTTTGTGGGCGTTTGTGGGCCTACTGTAAAGGCTATATGCTAAAACTGGGATGTCTAAAGTCCCAGTCCCAGTCCCAGTCCCAGTCCCAGTCCCAGTCCCAGTCCCAGTCCCAGTCCCAGTCCCAGTCCCAGTCCCAGTCCCAGTCCCGGTCCCGGTCTCACTGTCAGAGGCACAGCATAACACAGCCTGCCAGACATGGCCGTGCAATGCCATGCCAAACCAAATGCTCCTTCCCCACACTTGCTGATTCATGCATTTTCAAGACATAATCAATCAGAGTCCTGACTTTGTCCTTTCCTATCACTTCAACATTCAACATACTATCTTCTGACTGCAGCTAATAAGGGCTCTTTCACCTGCACAAAATTTTACTCTGCATTAAATCAACACCATTCAACCTATTTTATTATCTGCATGGCACCTTCCTCACATAATACAGCTCAATTCTGGCCCCCCTTGGGCCATATTTGTGCTCTCCAGAACACCAATTTGAAATAAAAACGAATACATTCATAAGTGAAGATAAGACCTTGCTAATATTTAAACTACTTGAGCAAAAGGAGGGAGGTGGCAGGTGGTGGTGAGGGTGGCAAGATTTGTAAATGTGCCCAACTAATGCAATCAAAAAATGACTTAAATTGTTGCTGTATTTTTTTAAGTAAAAATAATCTTTTTATGTGCAAAAAATCAAATACTGGATTTTTTTTCCATGTAAACATCCTTCAAAGTCAGTGGCTGGATTCAAACCCCCATCCAGGGGTAGCTTCCTGCACCAAAGGCACTAGACTTTGCCTATGCGATATAGGCTTTTGATGGTTTTCAGTTGTGCAAGAGACCCTATCAGCATCTGACAGGCCGTGGTGTCATTGCTAATGGCTGCCACTGTACAGGACACATCATAGCCATGATATAGGGAAGATTTGACTAGCTACATATAGGGAAGCCCGTCTGGTCCAGTGGGTAAGTTCCTGCTTTCCACCCAGACATGCAGGGTTCAATTCCAGGGCCCGTCAGATGACACACTAAATCTCTCAGCAAGCATCTGTACATTAACCACTTATTTTCTTGCAGTTTTCCTTCCAAATCCTGCAACCCCTTCACCACAAATACAGTCCAATCATTCCTCGATACTCATTCACTCAGTCATTCCACTCCGCCATGCTACAGGGTGAACAAAAACCAACAAGAACAAGAGCTAGTTCAGCAAGCAAATTTATAGCCTCTCTTTGGATTTATGTTGATGCTGCTGCCCTCTAGTAATGTTATATGTCAACTGCAGCATAATCAAAGGATTGAGAAAGGGGCAGTCCTATGCAAATAATCTCCTCCCATGATTACTTCTCTGAGCTTCCGTAGTGGTACGATGATAGGACCTTCAACAAATGGTCTTCAGCAGATTTCTAAAGTTGCCAAATTGTCTTAGGCTAAGGATTGTTCCAGTCGAAGGCCTTCAGATAAGGACCCCACCCTCACTTAGCAGGGTCCAGAATTACCTGCAGTAATCCTCTATACAGAACATGGGTGTTTGTGGGCCTACTGTGAAGGCTATATGCTAAAACTGGGATGTCTAAAGTCCCAGTCCTGGTCTCACTGTCAGAGCCACAGCATAACACAGCCTGCCAGACATGACCGTGCAATGCCATGCCAAACCAAATGCTCCTTCCCCACACTTGCTGATTCATGCATTTTCAAGACATAATCAATCAGAGGCCTGACTTTGTCCATTCCTATCACTTCAACATTCAACATACTATCTTCTGACTGCAGCTAATAAGGGCTCTTTCACCTGCACAAAATTTTACTCTGCATTAAATCAACACCATTCAACCTATTTTATTATCTGCATGGCACCTTCCTCACATAATACAGCTCAATTCTGGCCCCCCTTGGGCCATATTTGTGCTCTCCAGAACACCAATTTGAAGAAAAAACGAATACATTCATAAATGAAGATAAGACCTTGCTAATATTTAAACTACTTGAGCAAAAGGAGGGAGGTGGCAGGTGGTGGTGGGGGTGGCAAGATTTGTAAATGTGCCCAACTAATGCAATCAATAATGACTTAAATTGTTGCTGTATTTTTTTAAGTAAAAATAATCTTTTTATGTGCAAAAAAACAAATACTGGATTTTTTTCCATGTAAACATCCTTCAAAGTCAGTGGCTGAATTCAAACCCCCATCCAGGGGTAGCTTCCTGCACCAAAGGCACTAGACTTTGCCTCTGAGCTATAGGCTTTTGATGGGTTTCTGTTGTGCAAGAGACCCTATCAGTATCTGACAGGCCGTGGTGTCATTGCTAATGGCTGCCACTGCACACGACACATCATAGCCATGATATAGGGAAGATTTGACAAGCTACATAAAGGGAACCCCGTCTGGTCCAGTGGGTAAATTCCTGCCTTCCACCCAGACATGCAGGGTTCAACTCCTGGGCCCGACAGATGACACACTCAATCTCTCAGCAAGCATCTGTGCATTAACCACTTGTTTTCTTGCAGTTTTCCTTCCAAATCCTGCAACCCCTTCACCACAAATACAGTCCAATCATTCCTCGATACTCATTCACTCAGTCATTCCACTCCGCCATGCTACAGGCTGAACAAAAACCAACAAGAACAAGAGCTAGTTCAGCAAGCAAATTTAAAGCCTCTCTTTGGATTTATGTTGATGCTGCTGCCCTCTAGTAATGTTATATGTCAACTGCAGCATAATCAAAGTATTGAGAAAGGGGCAGTCCTATGCAAATAATCTCCTCCCATGATTACTTCTCTGAGCTTCCGTAGTGGTACGATGATAGGACCTTCAACATATGGTCTTCAGCAGATTTCTAAAGTTGCCAAATTGTCTTAGGCTAAGGATTGTTCCAGTCGAAGGCCTTCAGATAAGGACCCCACCCTCACTTAGCAGGGTCGAGAATTACCTGCAGTAATCCTCTATACAGAACATGGGTGTTCGTGGGCCTACTGTAAAAGCTATATGCTAAAACTGGGATGTCTAAAGTCCCAGTCCTGGTCTCACTGTCAGAGGCACAGCATAACACAGCCTGCCAGACATGGCCATGCAATGCCATGCCAAACCAAATGCTCCTTCCCCACACTTGCTGCATCATGCATTTTCAAGACAAAATCAATCAGAGGCCTGACTTTGTCCCTTTCCCATCACTTCAACATTCAACATACTACCTTCTGACTGCAGCTAATAAGGGCTCTTTCACCTGCACAAAATTTTACTCTGCATTAAATCAACACCATTCAACCTATTTTATTATCTGCATGGCACCTTCCTCACATAATACAGCTCAATTCTGGCCCTCCTTGGGCCATATTTGTGCTCTCCAGAACACCAATTTGAAATAAAAACGAATACATTCATAAATGAAGATAAGACCTTGCTAATATTTAAACTACTTGAGCAAAAGGAGGGAGGTGGCAGGTGGTGGTGAGGGTGGCAAGATTTGTAAATGTGCCCAACTAATGCAATCAAAAAATGACTTAAATTGTTGCTGTATTTTTTTAAGTAAAAATAATCTTTTTATGTGCAAAAAATCAAATACTGGATTTTTTTTCCATGTAAACATCCTTCAAAGTCAGTGGCTGGATTCAAACCCCCATCCAGGGGTAGCTTCCTGCACCAAAGGCACTAGACTTTGCCTATGCGCTATAGGCTTTTGATGGGTTTCAGTTGTGCAAGAGACCCTATCAGCATCTGACAGGCCGTGGTGTCATTGCTAATGGCTGCCACTGCACAGGACATCATAGCCATGATATAGGGAAGATTTGACAAGCTACATATAGGGAAGCCCGTCTGGTCCAGTGGGTAAGTTCCTGCCTTCCACCCAGACATGCAGGGTTCAATTCCAGGGCCCGACAGATGACACACTAAATCTCTCAGCAAGCATCTGTGCATTAACCACTTGTTTTCTTGCAGTTTTCCTTCCAAATCCTGCAACCCCTTCACCACAAATACAGTCCAATCATTCCTCGATACTCATTCACTCAGTCATTCCACTCCGCCATGCTACAGGCTGAACAAAAACCAACAAGAACAAGAGCTAGTTCAGCAAGCAAATTTAAAGCCTCTCTTTGGATTTATGTTGATGCTGCTGCCCTCTAGTAATGTTATATGTCAACTGCAGCATAATCAAAGTATTGAGAAAGGGGCAGTCCTATGCAAATAATCTCCTCCCATGATTACTTCTCTGAGCTTCCGTAGTGGTACGATGATAGGACCTTCAACATATGGTCTTCAGCAGATTTCTAAAGTTGCCAAATTGTCTAGGCTAAGGATTGTTCCAGTCGAAGGCCTTCAGATAAGGACCCCACCCTCACTTAGCAGGGTCGAGAATTACCTGCAGTAATCCTCTATACAGAACATGGGTGTTCGTGGGCCTACTGTAAAAGCTATATGCTAAAACTGGGATGTCTAAAGTCCCAGTCCTGGTTTCACTGTCAGAGGCACAGCATAACACAGCCTGCCAGACATGGCCATGCAATGCCATGCCAAACCAAATGCTCCTTCCCCACACTTGCTGCATCATGCATTTTCAAGACAAAATCAATCAGAGGCCTGACTTTGTCCCTTTCCTATCACTTCAACATTCAACATACTACCTTCTGACTGCAGCTAATAAGGGCTCTTTCACCTGCACAAAATTTTACTCTGCATTAAATCAACACCATTCAACCTATTTTATTATCTGCATGGCACCTTCCTCACATAATACAGCTCAATTCTGGCCCTCCTTGGGCCATATTTGTGCTCTCCAGAACACCAATTTGAAATAAAAACGAATACATTCATAAATGAAGATAAGACCTTGCTAATATTTAAACTACTTGAGCAAAAGGAGGGAGGTGGCAGGTGGTGGTGAGGGTGGCAAGATTTGTAAATGTGCCCAACTAATGCAATCAAAAAATGACTTAAATTGTTGCTGTATTTTTTTAAGTAAAAATAATCTTTTTATGTGCAAAAAATCAAATACTGGATTTTTTTTCCATGTAAACATCCTTCAAAGTCAGTGGCTGGATTCAAACCCCCATCCAGGGGTAGCTTCCTGCACCAAAGGCACTAGACTTTGCCTATGCGCTATAGGCTTTTGATGGGTTTCAGTTGTGCAAGAGACCCTATCAGCATCTGACAGGCCGTGGTGTCATTGCTAATGGCTGCCACTGCACAGGACATCATAGCCATGATATAGGGAAGATTTGACAAGCTACATATAGGGAAGCCCGTCTGGTCCAGTGGGTAAGTTCCTGCCTTCCAGACATGCAGGGTTCAATTCCAGGGCCCGACAGATGACACACTAAATCTCTCAGCAAGCATCTGTACATTAACCACTTATTTTCTTGCAGTTTTCCTTCCAAATCCTGCATCCCCTTCACCACAAATACAGTCCAATCATTCCTCGATACTCATTCACTCAGTCATTCCACTCCGCCATGCTACAGGGTGAACAAAAACCAACAAGAACAAGAGCTAGTTCAGCAAGCAAATTTATAGCCTCTCTTTGGATTTATGTTGATGCTGCTGCCCTCTAGTAATGTTATATGTCAACTGCAGCATAATCAAAGGATTGAGAAAGGGGCAGTCCTATGCAAATAATCTCCTCCCATGATTACTTCTCTGAGCTTCCGTAGTGGTACGATGATAGGACCTTCAACAAATGGTCTTCAGCAGATTTCTAAAGTTGCCAAATTGTCTTAGGCTAAGGATTGTTCCAGTCGAAGGCCTTCAGATAAGGACCCCACCCTCACTTAGCAGGGTCCAGAATTACCTGCAGTAATCCTCTATACAGAACATGGGCGTTTGTGGGCCTACTGTGAAGGCTATATGCTAAAACTGGGATGTCTAAAGTCCCAGTCCTGGTCTCACTGTCAGAGGCACAGCATAACACAGCCTGCCAGACATGACCGTGCAATGCCATGCCAAACCAAATGCTCCTTCCCCACACTTGCTGCATCATGCAATTTCAAGACATAATCAATCAGAGGCCTGACTTTGTCCTTTCCTACCATTTCAACATTCAACATACTACCTTCTGACTGCAGCTAGTAAGGACTCTTTCACCTGCACAAAATTTTACCCTGCATTAAGTCAACACCATTCAACCTATTTTATTATCTGTATGGCACCTTCCTCACATAATACAGCTCAATTCTGGCCCCCCTTGGGCCATATTTGTGCTCTCCAGAACACCAATTTGAAGAAAAAACAAATACATTCATAAATGAAGATAAGACCTTGCTAATATTTAAACTACTTGAGCAAAAGGAGGGAGGTGGCAGGTGGTGGTGGGGGTGGCAAGATTTCTAAATGTGCCCAACTAATGCAATCAAAAAATGACTTAAATTGTTCCTGTATTTTTTTAAGTAAAAATAATCTTTTTATGTGCAAAAAATCAAATACTGGATTTTTTTTCCATGTAAACATCCTTCAAAGTCAGTGGCTGGATTCAAACCCCCATCCAGGGGTAGCTTCCTGCACCAAAGGCACTAGACTTTGCCTATGCACTATGGGCTTTTGGTGGGTTTCAGTTGTGCAAGAGACCCTATCAGCATCTGACAGGCCGTGGTGTCATTGCTAATGGCTGCCACTGCACAGGACACATCATAGCCATGATATAGGGAAGATTTGACAAGCTACATATAGGGAAGCCCGTCTGGTCCAGTGGGTAAGTTCCTACCTTACATGCAGGGTTCAATTCCAGGGCCTGACAGATGACACACTAAATCTCTCAGCAAGCATCTGTGCATTAACCACTTATTTTCTTGCAGTTTTCCTTCCAAATCCTGCAACCCCTTCACCACAAATACAGTCCAATCATTACTCGATACTCATTCACTCAGTCATTCCACTCCGCCATGCTACAGGCTGAACAAAAACCAACAAGAACAAGAGCTAGTTCAGCAAGCAAATTTAAAGCCTCTCTTTGGATTTATGTTGATGCTACTGCCCTCTAGTAATGTTATATGTCAACTGCAGCAAAATCAAAGGATTGAGAAAGGGGCAGTCCTATGCAAATAATCTCCTCCCATGATTACTTCTCTGAGCTTCCGTAGTGGTACGATGATAGGACCTTCAACAAATGGTCTTCAGCAGATTTCTAAAGTTGCCAAATTGTCTTAGGCTAAGGATTGTTCCAGTCAAAGGCCGTCAGATAAGGACCCCACCCTCACTTAGCAGGGTCCAGAATTACCTGCAGTAATCATCTATACAGAACATGGGCGTTCGTGGGCGTTTGTGGGCCTACTGTAAAGGCTATATGCTAAAACTGGGATGTCTAAAGTCCCAGTCCCAGTCCCAGTCCCAGTCCCAGTCCCAGTCCCAGTCCCAGTCCCAGTCCCAGTCCCAGTCCCAGTCCCAGTCCCAGTCCTGGTCTCACTGTCAGAGGCACAGCATAACACAGCCTGCCAGACATGGCCGTGCAATGCCATGCCAAACCAAATGCTCCTTCCCCACACTTGCTGATTCATGCATTTTCAAGACATAATCAATCAGAGTCCTGACTTTGTCCTTTCCTATCACTTCAACATTCAACATACTATCTTCTGACTGCAGCTAATAAGGGCTCTTTCACCTGCACAAAATTTTACTCTGCATTAAATCAACACCATTCAACCTATTTTATTATCTGCATGGCACCTTCCTCACATAATACAGCTCAATTCTGGCCCCCCTTGGGCCATATTTGTGCTCTCCAGAACACCAATTTGAAATAAAAACGAATACATTCATAAGTGAAGATAAGACCTTGCTAATATTTAAACTACTTGAGCAAAAGGAGGGAGGTGGCAGGTGGTGGTGAGGGTGGCAAGATTTGTAAATGTGCCCAACTAATGCAATCAAAAAATGACTTAAATTGTTGCTGTATTTTTTTAAGTAAAAATAATCTTTTTATGTGCAAAAAATCAAATACTGGATTTTTTTTCCATGTAAACATCCTTCAAAGTCAGTGGCTGGATTCAAACCCCCATCCAGGGGTAGCTTCCTGCACCAAAGGCACTAGACTTTGCCTATGCGATATAGGCTTTTGATGGTTTTCAGTTGTGCAAGAGACCCTATCAGCATCTGACAGGCCGTGGTGTCATTGCTAATGGCTGCCACTGTACAGGACACATCATAGCCATGATATAGGGAAGATTTGACTAGCTACATATAGGGAAGCCCGTCTGGTCCAGTGGGTAAGTTCCTGCTTTCCACCCAGACATGCAGGGTTCAATTCCAGGGCCCGTCAGATGACACACTAAATCTCTCAGCAAGCATCTGTACATTAACCACTTATTTTCTTGCAGTTTTCCTTCCAAATCCTGCAACCCCTTCACCACAAATACAGTCCAATCATTCCTCGATACTCATTCACTCAGTCATTCCACTCCGCCATGCTACAGGGTGAACAAAAACCAACAAGAACAAGAGCTAGTTCAGCAAGCAAATTTATAGCCTCTCTTTGGATTTATGTTGATGCTGCTGCCCTCTAGTAATGTTATATGTCAACTGCAGCATAATCAAAGGATTGAGAAAGGGGCAGTCCTATGCAAATAATCTCCTCCCATGATTACTTCTCTGAGCTTCCGTAGTGGTACGATGATAGGACCTTCAACAAATGGTCTTCAGCAGATTTCTAAAGTTGCCAAATTGTCTTAGGCTAAGGATTGTTCCAGTCGAAGGCCTTCAGATAAGGACCCCACCCTCACTTAGCAGGGTCCAGAATTACCTGCAGTAATCCTCTATACAGAACATGGGTGTTTGTGGGCCTACTGTGAAGGCTATATGCTAAAACTGGGATGTCTAAAGTCCCAGTCCTGGTCTCACTGTCAGAGGCACAGCATAACACAGCCTGCCAGACATGACCGTGCAATGCCATGCCAAACCAAATGCTCCTTCCCCACACTTGCTGATTCATGCATTTTCAAGACATAATCAATCAGAGGCCTGACTTTGTCCATTCCTATCACTTCAACATTCAACATACTATCTTCTGACTGCAGCTAATAAGGGCTCTTTCACCTGCACAAAATTTTACTCTGCATTAAATCAACACCATTCAACCTATTTTATTATCTGCATGGCACCTTCCTCACATAATACAGCTCAATTCTGGCCCCCCTTGGGCCATATTTGTGCTCTCCAGAACACCAATTTGAAGAAAAAACGAATACATTCATAAATGAAGATAAGACCTTGCTAATATTTAAACTACTTGAGCAAAAGGAGGGAGGTGGCAGGTGGTGGTGGGGGTGGCAAGATTTGTAAATGTGCCCAACTAATGCAATCAATAATGACTTAAATTGTTGCTGTATTTTTTTAAGTAAAAATAATCTTTTTATGTGCAAAAAAACAAATACTGGATTTTTTTCCATGTAAACATCCTTCAAAGTCAGTGGCTGAATTCAAACCCCCATCCAGGGGTAGCTTCCTGCACCAAAGGCACTAGATTTTGCCTCTGAGCTATAGGCTTTTGATGGGTTTCTGTTGTGCAAGAGACCCTATCAGTATCTGACAGGCCGTGGTGTCATTGCTAATGGCTGCCACTGCACACGACACATCATAGCCATGATATAGGGAAGATTTGACAAGCTACATAAAGGGAACCCCGTCTGGTCCAGTGGGTAAATTCCTGCCTTCCACCCAGACATGCAGGGTTCAACTCCTGGGCCCGACAGATGACACACTCAATCTCTCAGCAAGCATCTGTGCATTAACCACTTGTTTTCTTGCAGTTTTCCTTCCAAATCCTGCAACCCCTTCACCACAAATACAGTCCAATCATTCCTCGATACTCATTCACTCAGTCATTCCACTCCGCCATGCTACAGGCTGAACAAAAACCAACAAGAACAAGAGCTAGTTCAGCAAGCAAATTTAAAGCCTCTCTTTGGATTTATGTTGATGCTGCTGCCCTCTAGTAATGTTATATGTCAACTGCAGCATAATCAAAGTATTGAGAAAGGGGCAGTCCTATGCAAATAATCTCCTCCCATGATTACTTCTCTGAGCTTCCGTAGTGGTACGATGATAGGACCTTCAACATATGGTCTTCAGCAGATTTCTAAAGTTGCCAAATTGTCTTAGGCTAAGGATTGTTCCAGTCGAAGGCCTTCAGATAAGGACCCCACCCTCACTTAGCAGGGTCGAGAATTACCTGCAGTAATCCTCTATACAGAACATGGGTGTTCGTGGGCCTACTGTAAAAGCTATATGCTAAAACTGGGATGTCTAAAGTCCCAGTCCTGGTCTCACTGTCAGAGGCACAGCATAACACAGCCTGCCAGACATGGCCATGCAATGCCATGCCAAACCAAATGCTCCTTCCCCACACTTGCTGCATCATGCATTTTCAAGACAAAATCAATCAGAGGCCTGACTTTGTCCCTTTCCTATCACTTCAACATTCAACATACTACCTTCTGACTGCAGCTAATAAGGGCTCTTTCACCTGCACAAAATTTTACTCTGCATTAAATCAACACCATTCAACCTATTTTATTATCTGCATGGCACCTTCCTCACATAATACAGCTCAATTCTGGCCCTCCTTGGGCCATATTTGTGCTCTCCAGAACACCAATTTGAAATAAAAACGAATACATTCATAAATGAAGATAAGACCTTGCTAATATTTAAACTACTTGAGCAAAAGGAGGGAGGTGGCAGGTGGTGGTGAGGGTGGCAAGATTTGTAAATGTGCCCAACTAATGCAATCAAAAAATGACTTAAATTGTTGCTGTATTTTTTTAAGTAAAAATAATCTTTTTATGTGCAAAAAATCAAATACTGGATTTTTTTTCCACGTAAACATCCTTCAAAGTCAGTGGCTGGATTCAAACCCCCATCCAGGGGTAGCTTCCTGCACCAAAGGCACTAGACTTTGCCTATGCGCTATAGGCTTTTGATGGGTTTCAGTTGTGCAAGAGACCCTATCAGCATCTGACAGGCCGTGGTGTCATTGCTAATGGCTGCCACTGCACAGGACATCATAGCCATGATATAGGGAAGATTTGACAAGCTACATATAGGGAAGCCCGTCTGGTCCAGTGGGTAAGTTCCTGCCTTCCACCCAGACATGCAGGGTTCAATTCCAGGGCCCGACAGATGACACACTAAATCTCTCAGCAAGCATCTGTGCATTAACCACTTGTTTTCTTGCAGTTTTCCTTCCAAATCCTGCAACCCCTTCACCACAAATACAGTCCAATCATTCCTCGATACTCATTCACTCAGTCATTCCACTCCGCCATGCTACAGGCTGAACAAAAACCAACAAGAACAAGAGCTAGTTCAGCAAGCAAATTTAAAGCCTCTCTTTGGATTTATGTTGATGCTGCTGCCCTCTAGTAATGTTATATGTCAACTGCAGCATAATCAAAGTATTGAGAAAGGGGCAGTCCTATGCAAATAATCTCCTCCCATGATTACTTCTCTGAGCTTCCGTAGTGGTACGATGATAGGACCTTCAACATATGGTCTTCAGCAGATTTCTAAAGTTGCCAAATTGTCTAGGCTAAGGATTGTTCCAGTCGAAGGCCTTCAGATAAGGACCCCACCCTCACTTAGCAGGGTCGAGAATTACCTGCAGTAATCCTCTATACAGAACATGGGTGTTCGTGGGCCTACTGTAAAAGCTATATGCTAAAACTGGGATGTCTAAAGTCCCAGTCCTGGTTTCACTGTCAGAGGCACAGCATAACACAGCCTGCCAGACATGGCCATGCAATGCCATGCCAAACCAAATGCTCCTTCCCCACACTTGCTGCATCATGCATTTTCAAGACAAAATCAATCAGAGGCCTGACTTTGTCCCTTTCCTATCACTTCAACATTCAACATACTACCTTCTGACTGCAGCTAATAAGGGCTCTTTCACCTGCACAAAATTTTACTCTGCATTAAATCAACACCATTCAACCTATTTTATTATCTGCATGGCACCTTCCTCACATAATACAGCTCAATTCTGGCCCTCCTTGGGCCATATTTGTGCTCTCCAGAACACCAATTTGAAATAAAAACGAATACATTCATAAATGAAGATAAGACCTTGCTAATATTTAAACTACTTGAGCAAAAGGAGGGAGGTGGCAGGTGGTGGTGAGGGTGGCAAGATTTGTAAATGTGCCCAACTAATGCAATCAAAAAATGACTTAAATTGTTGCTGTATTTTTTTAAGTAAAAATAATCTTTTTATGTGCAAAAAATCAAATACTGGATTTTTTTTCCATGTAAACATCCTTCAAAGTCAGCGGCTGGATTCAAACCCCCATCCAGGGGTAGCTTCCTGCACCAAAGGCACTAGACTTTGCCTATGCGCTATAGGCTTTTGATGGGTTTCAGTGGTGCAAGAGACCCTATCAGCATCTGACAGGCCGTGGTGTCATTGCTAATGGCTGCCACTGCACAGGACATCATAGCCATGATATAGGGAAGATTTGACAAGCTACATATAGGGAAGCCCGTCTGGTCCAGTGGGTAAGTTCCTGCCTTCCACCCAGACATGCAGGGTTCAATTCCAGGGCCCGACAGATGACACACTAAATCTCTCAGCAAGCATCTGTACATTAACCACTTATTTTCTTGCAGTTTTCCTTCCAAATCCTGCAACCCCTTCACCACAAATACAGTCCAATCATTCCTCGATACTCATTCACTCAGTCATTCCACTCCGCCATGCTACAGGGTGAACAAAAACCAACAAGAACAAGAGCTAGTTCAGCAAGCAAATTTATAGCCTCTCTTTGGATTTATGTTGATGCTGCTGCCCTCTAGTAATGTTATATGTCAACTGCAGCATAATCAAAGGATTGAGAAAGGGGCAGTCCTATGCAAATAATCTCCTCCCATGATTACTTCTCTGAGCTTCCGTAGTGGTACGATGATAGGACCTTCAACAAATGGTCTTCAGCAGATTTCTAAAGTTGCCAAATTGTCTTAGGCTAAGGATTGTTCCAGTCGAAGGCCTTCAGATAAGGACCCCACCCTCACTTAGCAGGGTCCAGAATTACCTGCAGTAATCCTCTATACAGAACATGGGCGTTTGTGGGCCTACTGTGAAGGCTATATGCTAAAACTGGGATGTCTAAAGTCCCAGTCCTGGTCTCACTGTCAGAGGCACAGCATAACACAGCCTGCCAGACATGACCGTGCAATGCCATGCCAAACCAAATGCTCCTTCCCCACACTTGCTGCATCATGCAATTTCAAGACATAATCAATCAGAGGCCTGACTTTGTCCTTTCCTACCATTTCAACATTCAACATACTACCTTCTGACTGCAGCTAGTAAGGACTCTTTCACCTGCACAAAATTTTACCCTGCATTAAGTCAACACCATTCAACCTATTTTATTATCTGTATGGCACCTTCCTCACATAATACAGCTCAATTCTGGCCCCCCTTGGGCCATATTTGTGCTCTCCAGAACACCAATTTGAAGAAAAAACAAATACATTCATAAATGAAGATAAGACCTTGCTAATATTTAAACTACTTGAGCAAAAGGAGGGAGGTGGCAGGTGGTGGTGGGGGTGGCAAGATTTCTAAATGTGCCCAACTAATGCAATCAAAAAATGACTTAAATTGTTCCTGTATTTTTTTAAGTAAAAATAATCTTTTTATGTGCAAAAAATCAAATACTGGATTTTTTTTCCATGTAAACATCCTTCAAAGTCAGTGGCTGGATTCAAACCCCCATCCAGGGGTAGCTTCCTGCACCAAAGGCACTAGACTTTGCCTATGCACTATGGGCTTTTGGTGGGTTTCAGTTGTGCAAGAGACCCTATCAGCATCTGACAGGCCGTGGTGTCATTGCTAATGGCTGCCACTGCACAGGACACATCATAGCCATGATATAGGGAAGATTTGACAAGCTACATATAGGGAAGCCCGTCTGGTCCAGTGGGTAAGTTCCTACCTTACATGCAGGGTTCAATTCCAGGGCCTGACAGATGACACACTAAATCTCTCAGCAAGCATCTGTGCATTAACCACTTATTTTCTTGCAGTTTTCCTTCCAAATCCTGCAACCCCTTCACCACAAATACAGTCCAATCATTACTCGATACTCATTCACTCAGTCATTCCACTCCGCCATGCTACAGGCTGAACAAAAACCAACAAGAACAAGAGCTAGTTCAGCAAGCAAATTTAAAGCCTCTCTTTGGATTTATGTTGATGCTACTGCCCTCTAGTAATGTTATATGTCAACTGCAGCAAAATCAAAGGATTGAGAAAGGGGCAGTCCTATGCAAATAATCTCCTCCCATGATTACTTCTCTGAGCTTCCGTAGTGGTACGATGATAGGACCTTCAACAAATGGTCTTCAGCAGATTTCTAAAGTTGCCAAATTGTCTTAGGCTAAGGATTGTTCCAGTCAAAGGCCGTCAGATAAGGACCCCACCCTCACTTAGCAGGGTCCAGAATTACCTGCAGTAATCATCTATACAGAACATGGGCGTTCGTGGGCGTTTGTGGGCCTACTGTAAAGGCTATATGCTAAAACTGGGATGTCTAAAGTCCCAGTCCCAGTCCCAGTCCCAGTCCCAGTCCCAGTCCCAGTCCCAGTCCCAGTCCCAGTCCCAGTCCCAGTCCCAGTCCCTGTCCCAGTCCCAGTCCCAGTCCCAGTCCTGGTCTCACTGTCAGAGGCACAGCATAACACAGCCTGCCAGACATGGCCGTGCAATGCCATGCCAAACCAAATGCTCCTTCCCCACACTTGCTGATTCATGCATTTTCAAGACATAATCAATCAGAGTCCTGACTTTGTCCTTTCCTATCACTTCAACATTCAACATACTATCTTCTGACTGCAGCTAATAAGGGCTCTTTCACCTGCACAAAATTTTACTCTGCATTAAATCAACACCATTCAACCTATTTTATTATCTGCATGGCACCTTCCTCACATAATACAGCTCAATTCTGGCCCCCCTTGGGCCATATTTGTGCTCTCCAGAACACCAATTTGAAATAAAAACGAATACATTCATAAGTGAAGATAAGACCTTGCTAATATTTAAACTACTTGAGCAAAAGGAGGGAGGTGGCAGGTGGTGGTGAGGGTGGCAAGATTTGTAAATGTGCCCAACTAATGCAATCAAAAAATGACTTAAATTGTTGCTGTATTTTTTTAAGTAAAAATAATCTTTTTATGTGCAAAAAATCAAATACTGGATTTTTTTTCCATGTAAACATCCTTCAAAGTCAGTGGCTGGATTCAAACCCCCATCCAGGGGTAGCTTCCTGCACCAAAGGCACTAGACTTTGCCTATGCGATATAGGCTTTTGATGGTTTTCAGTTGTGCAAGAGACCCTATCAGCATCTGACAGGCCGTGGTGTCATTGCTAATGGCTGCCACTGTACAGGACACATCATAGCCATGATATAGGGAAGATTTGACTAGCTACATATAGGGAAGCCCGTCTGGTCCAGTGGGTAAGTTCCTGCTTTCCACCCAGACATGCAGGGTTCAATTCCAGGGCCCGTCAGATGACACACTAAATCTCTCAGCAAGCATCTGTACATTAACCACTTATTTTCTTGCAGTTTTCCTTCCAAATCCTGCAACCCCTTCACCACAAATACAGTCCAATCATTCCTCGATACTCATTCACTCAGTCATTCCACTCCGCCATGCTACAGGGTGAACAAAAACCAACAAGAACAAGAGCTAGTTCAGCAAGCAAATTTATAGCCTCTCTTTGGATTTATGTTGATGCTGCTGCCCTCTAGTAATGTTATATGTCAACTGCAGCATAATCAAAGGATTGAGAAAGGGGCAGTCCTATGCAAATAATCTCCTCCCATGATTACTTCTCTGAGCTTCCGTAGTGGTACGATGATAGGACCTTCAACAAATGGTCTTCAGCAGATTTCTAAAGTTGCCAAATTGTCTTAGGCTAAGGATTGTTCCAGTCGAAGGCCTTCAGATAAGGACCCCACCCTCACTTAGCAGGGTCCAGAATTACCTGCAGTAATCCTCTATACAGAACATGGGTGTTTGTGGGCCTACTGTGAAGGCTATATGCTAAAACTGGGATGTCTAAAGTCCCAGTCCTGGTCTCACTGTCAGAGGCACAGCATAACACAGCCTGCCAGACATGACCGTGCAATGCCATGCCAAACCAAATGCTCCTTCCCCACACTTGCTGATTCATGCATTTTCAAGACATAATCAATCAGAGGCCTGACTTTGTCCATTCCTATCACTTCAACATTCAACATACTATCTTCTGACTGCAGCTAATAAGGGCTCTTTCACCTGCACAAAATTTTACTCTGCATTAAATCAACACCATTCAACCTATTTTATTATCTGCATGGCACCTTCCTCACATAATACAGCTCAATTCTGGCCCCCCTTGGGCCATATTTGTGCTCTCCAGAACACCAATTTGAAGAAAAAACGAATACATTCATAAATGAAGATAAGACCTTGCTAATATTTAAACTACTTGAGCAAAAGGAGGGAGGTGGCAGGTGGTGGTGGGGGTGGCAAGATTTGTAAATGTGCCCAACTAATGCAATCAATAATGACTTAAATTGTTGCTGTATTTTTTTAAGTAAAAATAATCTTTTTATGTGCAAAAAAACAAATACTGGATTTTTTTCCATGTAAACATCCTTCAAAGTCAGTGGCTGAATTCAAACCCCCATCCAGGGGTAGCTTCCTGCACCAAAGGCACTAGACTTTGCCTCTGAGCTATAGGCTTTTGATGGGTTTCTGTTGTGCAAGAGACCCTATCAGTATCTGACAGGCCGTGGTGTCATTGCTAATGGCTGCCACTGCACACGACACATCATAGCCATGATATAGGGAAGATTTGACAAGCTACATAAAGGGAACCCCGTCTGGTCCAGTGGGTAAATTCCTGCCTTCCACCCAGACATGCAGGGTTCAACTCCTGGGCCCGACAGATGACACACTCAATCTCTCAGCAAGCATCTGTGCATTAACCACTTGTTTTCTTGCAGTTTTCCTTCCAAATCCTGCAACCCCTTCACCACAAATACAGTCCAATCATTCCTCGATACTCATTCACTCAGTCATTCCACTCCGCCATGCTACAGGCTGAACAAAAACCAACAAGAACAAGAGCTAGTTCAGCAAGCAAATTTAAAGCCTCTCTTTGGATTTATGTTGATGCTGCTGCCCTCTAGTAATGTTATATGTCAACTGCAGCATAATCAAAGTATTGAGAAAGGGGCAGTCCTATGCAAATAATCTCCTCCCATGATTACTTCTCTGAGCTTCCGTAGTGGTACGATGATAGGACCTTCAACATATGGTCTTCAGCAGATTTCTAAAGTTGCCAAATTGTCTTAGGCTAAGGATTGTTCCAGTCGAAGGCCTTCAGATAAGGACCCCACCCTCACTTAGCAGGGTCGAGAATTACCTGCAGTAATCCTCTATACAGAACATGGGTGTTCGTGGGCCTACTGTAAAAGCTATATGCTAAAACTGGGATGTCTAAAGTCCCAGTCCTGGTCTCACTGTCAGAGGCACAGCATAACACAGCCTGCCAGACATGGCCATGCAATGCCATGCCAAACCAAATGCTCCTTCCCCACACTTGCTGCATCATGCATTTTCAAGACAAAATCAATCAGAGGCCTGACTTTGTCCCTTTCCTATCACTTCAACATTCAACATACTACCTTCTGACTGCAGCTAATAAGGGCTCTTTCACCTGCACAAAATTTTACTCTGCATTAAATCAACACCATTCAACCTATTTTATTATCTGCATGGCACCTTCCTCACATAATACAGCTCAATTCTGGCCCTCCTTGGGCCATATTTGTGCTCTCCAGAACACCAATTTGAAATAAAAACGAATACATTCATAAATGAAGATAAGACCTTGCTAATATTTAAACTACTTGAGCAAAAGGAGGGAGGTGGCAGGTGGTGGTGAGGGTGGCAAGATTTGTAAATGTGCCCAACTAATGCAATCAAAAAATGACTTAAATTGTTGCTGTATTTTTTTAAGTAAAAATAATCTTTTTATGTGCAAAAAATCAAATACTGGATTTTTTTTCCACGTAAACATCCTTCAAAGTCAGTGGCTGGATTCAAACCCCCATCCAGGGGTAGCTTCCTGCACCAAAGGCACTAGACTTTGCCTATGCGCTATAGGCTTTTGATGGGTTTCAGTTGTGCAAGAGACCCTATCAGCATCTGACAGGCCGTGGTGTCATTGCTAATGGCTGCCACTGCACAGGACATCATAGCCATGATATAGGGAAGATTTGACAAGCTACATATAGGGAAGCCCGTCTGGTCCAGTGGGTAAGTTCCTGCCTTCCACCCAGACATGCAGGGTTCAATTCCAGGGCCCGACAGATGACACACTAAATCTCTCAGCAAGCATCTGTGCATTAACCACTTGTTTTCTTGCAGTTTTCCTTCCAAATCCTGCAACCCCTTCACCACAAATACAGTCCAATCATTCCTCGATACTCATTCACTCAGTCATTCCACTCCGCCATGCTACAGGCTGAACAAAAACCAACAAGAACAAGAGCTAGTTCAGCAAGCAAATTTAAAGCCTCTCTTTGGATTTATGTTGATGCTGCTGCCCTCTAGTAATGTTATATGTCAACTGCAGCATAATCAAAGTATTGAGAAAGGGGCAGTCCTATGCAAATAATCTCCTCCCATGATTACTTCTCTGAGCTTCCGTAGTGGTACGATGATAGGACCTTCAACATATGGTCTTCAGCAGATTTCTAAAGTTGCCAAATTGTCTTAGGCTAAGGATTGTTCCAGTCGAAGGCCTTCAGATAAGGACCCCACCCTCACTTAGCAGGGTCGAGAATTACCTGCAGTAATCCTCTATACAGAACATGGGTGTTCGTGGGCCTACTGTAAAAGCTATATGCTAAAACTGGGATGTCTAAAGTCCCAGTCCTGGTCTCACTGTCAGAGGCACAGCATAACACAGCCTGCCAGACATGGCCATGCAATGCCATGCCAAACCAAATGCTCCTTCCCCACACTTGCTGCATCATGCATTTTCAAGACAAAATCAATCAGAGGCCTGACTTTGTCCCTTTCCTATCACTTCAACATTCAACATACTACCTTCTGACTGCAGCTAATAAGGGCTCTTTCACCTGCACAAAATTTTACTCTGCATTAAATCAACACCATTCAACCTATTTTATTATCTGCATGGCACCTTCCTCACATAATACAGCTCAATTCTGGCCCTCCTTGGGCCATATTTGTGCTCTCCAGAACACCAATTTGAAATAAAAACGAATACATTCATAAATGAAGATAAGACCTTGCTAATATTTAAACTACTTGAGCAAAAGGAGGGAGGTGGCAGGTGGTGGTGAGGGTGGCAAGATTTGTAAATGTGCCCAACTAATGCAATCAAAAAATGACTTAAATTGTTGCTGTATTTTTTTAAGTAAAAATAATCTTTTTATGTGCAAAAAATCAAATACTGGATTTTTTTTCCACGTAAACATCCTTCAAAGTCAGTGGCTGGATTCAAACCCCCATCCAGGGGTAGCTTCCTGCACCAAAGGCACTAGACTTTGCCTATGCGCTATAGGCTTTTGATGGGTTTCAGTTGTGCAAGAGACCCTATCAGCATCTGACAGGCCGTGGTGTCATTGCTAATGGCTGCCACTGCACAGGACATCATAGCCATGATATAGGGAAGATTTGACAAGCTACATATAGGGAAGCCCGTCTGGTCCAGTGGGTAAGTTCCTGCCTTCCACCCAGACATGCAGGGTTCAATTCCAGGGCCCGACAGATGACACACTAAATCTCTCAGCAAGCATCTGTGCATTAACCACTTGTTTTCTTGCAGTTTTCCTTCCAAATCCTGCAACCCCTTCACCACAAATACAGTCCAATCATTCCTCGATACTCATTCACTCAGTCATTCCACTCCGCCATGCTACAGGCTGAACAAAAACCAACAAGAACAAGAGCTAGTTCAGCAAGCAAATTTAAAGCCTCTCTTTGGATTTATGTTGATGCTGCTGCCCTCTAGTAATGTTATATGTCAACTGCAGCATAATCAAAGTATTGAGAAAGGGGCAGTCCTATGCAAATAATCTCCTCCCATGATTACTTCTCTGAGCTTCCGTAGTGGTACGATGATAGGACCTTCAACATATGGTCTTCAGCAGATTTCTAAAGTTGCCAAATTGTCTAGGCTAAGGATTGTTCCAGTCGAAGGCCTTCAGATAAGGACCCCACCCTCACTTAGCAGGGTCGAGAATTACCTGCAGTAATCCTCTATACAGAACATGGGTGTTCGTGGGCCTACTGTAAAAGCTATATGCTAAAACTGGGATGTCTAAAGTCCCAGTCCTGGTTTCACTGTCAGAGGCACAGCATAACACAGCCTGCCAGACATGGCCATGCAATGCCATGCCAAACCAAATGCTCCTTCCCCACACTTGCTGCATCATGCATTTTCAAGACAAAATCAATCAGAGGCCTGACTTTGTCCCTTTCCTATCACTTCAACATTCAACATACTACCTTCTGACTGCAGCTAATAAGGGCTCTTTCACCTGCACAAAATTTTACTCTGCATTAAATCAACACCATTCAACCTATTTTATTATCTGCATGGCACCTTCCTCACATAATACAGCTCAATTCTGGCCCTCCTTGGGCCATATTTGTGCTCTCCAGAACACCAATTTGAAATAAAAACGAATACATTCATAAATGAAGATAAGACCTTGCTAATATTTAAACTACTTGAGCAAAAGGAGGGAGGTGGCAGGTGGTGGTGAGGGTGGCAAGATTTGTAAATGTGCCCAACTAATGCAATCAAAAAATGACTTAAATTGTTGCTGTATTTTTTTAAGTAAAAATAATCTTTTTATGTGCAAAAAATCAAATACTGGATTTTTTTTCCATGTAAACATCCTTCAAAGTCAGCGGCTGGATTCAAACCCCCATCCAGGGGTAGCTTCCTGCACCAAAGGCACTAGACTTTGCCTATGCGCTATAGGCTTTTGATGGGTTTCAGTGGTGCAAGAGACCCTATCAGCATCTGACAGGCCGTGGTGTCATTGCTAATGGCTGCCACTGCACAGGACATCATAGCCATGATATAGGGAAGATTTGACAAGCTACATATAGGGAAGCCCGTCTGGTCCAGTGGGTAAGTTCCTGCCTTCCACCCAGACATGCAGGGTTCAATTCCAGGGCCCGACAGATGACACACTAAATCTCTCAGCAAGCATCTGTACATTAACCACTTATTTTCTTGCAGTTTTCCTTCCAAATCCTGCAACCCCTTCACCACAAATACAGTCCAATCATTCCTCGATACTCATTCACTCAGTCATTCCACTCCGCCATGCTACAGGGTGAACAAAAACCAACAAGAACAAGAGCTAGTTCAGCAAGCAAATTTATAGCCTCTCTTTGGATTTATGTTGATGCTGCTGCCCTCTAGTAATGTTATATGTCAACTGCAGCATAATCAAAGGATTGAGAAAGGGGCAGTCCTATGCAAATAATCTCCTCCCATGATTACTTCTCTGAGCTTCCGTAGTGGTACGATGATAGGACCTTCAACAAATGGTCTTCAGCAGATTTCTAAAGTTGCCAAATTGTCTTAGGCTAAGGATTGTTCCAGTCGAAGGCCTTCAGATAAGGACCCCACCCTCACTTAGCAGGGTCGAGAATTACCTGCAGTAATCCTCTATACAGAACATGGGTGTTCGTGGGCCTACTGTAAAAGCTATATGCTAAAACTGGGATGTCTAAAGTCCCAGTCCTGGTCTCACTGTCAGAGGCACAGCATAACACAGCCTGCCAGACATGGCCATGCAATGCCATGCCAAACCAAATGCTCCTTCCCCACACTTGCTGCATCATGCATTTTCAAGACAAAATCAATCAGAGGCCTGACTTTGTCCCTTTCCTATCACTTCAACATTCAACATACTACCTTCTGACTGCAGCTAATAAGGGCTCTTTCACCTGCACAAAATTTTACTCTGCATTAAATCAACACCATTCAACCTATTTTATTATCTGCATGGCACCTTCCTCACATAATACAGCTCAATTCTGGCCCTCCTTGGGCCATATTTGTGCTCTCCAGAACACCAATTTGAAATAAAAACGAATACATTCATAAATGAAGATAAGACCTTGCTAATATTTAAACTACTTGAGCAAAAGGAGGGAGGTGGCAGGTGGTGGTGAGGGTGGCAAGATTTGTAAATGTGCCCAACTAATGCAATCAAAAAATGACTTAAATTGTTGCTGTATTTTTTTAAGTAAAAATAATCTTTTTATGTGCATAAAATCAAATACTGGATTTTTTTCCATGTAAACATCCTTCAAAGTCAGTGGCTGGATTCAAACCCCCATCCAGGGGTAGCTTCCTGCACCAAAGGCACTAGACTTTGCCTATGCGCTATAGGCTTTTGATGGGTTTCAGTTGTGCAAGAGACCCTATCAGCATCTGACAGGCCGTGGTGTCATTGCTAATGGCTGCCACTGCACAGGACATCATAGCCATGATATAGGGAAGATTTGACAAGCTACATGTAGGGAAGCCCGTCTGGTCCAGTGGGTAAGTTCCTGCCTTCCACCCAGACATGCAGGGTTCAATTCCAGGGCCCGACAGATGACACACTAAATCTCTCAGCAAGCATCTGTACATTAACCACTTATTTTCTTGCAGTTTTCCTTCCAAATCCTGCAACCCCTTCACCACAAATACAGTCCAATCATTCCTCGATACTCATTCACTCAGTCATTCCACTCCGCCATGCTACAGGGTGAACAAAAACCAACAAGAACAAGAGCTAGTTCAGCAAGCAAATTTATAGCCTCTCTTTGGATTTATGTTGATGCTGCTGCCCTCTAGTAATGTTATATGTCAACTGCAGCATAATCAAAGGATTGAGAAAGGGGCAGTCCTATGCAAATAATCTCCTCCCATGATTACTTCTCTGAGCTTCCGTAGTGGTACGATGATAGGACCTTCAACAAATGGTCTTCAGCAGATTTCTAAAGTTGCCAAATTGTCTTAGGCTAAGGATTGTTCCAGTCGAAGGCCTTCAGATAAGGACCCCACCCTCACTTAGCAGGGTCCAGAATTACCTGCAGTAATCCTCTATACAGAACATGGGCGTTTGTGGGCCTACTGTGAAGGCTATATGCTAAAACTGGGATGTCTAAAGTCCCAGTCCTGGTCTCACTGTCAGAGGCACAGCATAACACAGCCTGCCAGACATGACCGTGCAATGCCATGCCAAACCAAATGCTCCTTCCCCACACTTGCTGCATCATGCAATTTCAAGACATAATCAATCAGAGGCCTGACTTTGTCCTTTCCTACCATTTCAACATTCAACATACTACCTTCTGACTGCAGCTAGTAAGGACTCTTTCACCTGCACAAAATTTTACCCTGCATTAAGTCAACACCATTCAACCTATTTTATTATCTGTATGGCACCTTCCTCACATAATACAGCTCAATTCTGGCCCCCCTTGGGCCATATTTGTGCTCTCCAGAACACCAATTTGAAGAAAAAACAAATACATTCATAAATGAAGATAAGACCTTGCTAATATTTAAACTACTTGAGCAAAAGGAGGGAGGTGGCAGGTGGTGGTGGGGGTGGCAAGATTTCTAAATGTGCCCAACTAATGCAATCAAAAAATGACTTAAATTGTTCCTGTATTTTTTTAAGTAAAAATAATCTTTTTATGTGCAAAAAATCAAATACTGGATTTTTTTTCCATGTAAACATCCTTCAAAGTCAGTGGCTGGATTCAAACCCCCATCCAGGGGTAGCTTCCTGCACCAAAGGCACTAGACTTTGCCTATGCACTATGGGCTTTTGGTGGGTTTCAGTTGTGCAAGAGACCCTATCAGCATCTGACAGGCCGTGGTGTCATTGCTAATGGCTGCCACTGCACAGGACACATCATAGCCATGATATAGGGAAGATTTGACAAGCTACATATAGGGAAGCCCGTCTGGTCCAGTGGGTAAGTTCCTACCTTACATGCAGGGTTCAATTCCAGGGCCTGACAGATGACACACTAAATCTCTCAGCAAGCATCTGTGCATTAACCACTTATTTTCTTGCAGTTTTCCTTCCAAATCCTGCAACCCCTTCACCACAAATACAGTCCAATCATTACTCGATACTCATTCACTCAGTCATTCCACTCCGCCATGCTACAGGCTGAACAAAAACCAACAAGAACAAGAGCTAGTTCAGCAAGCAAATTTAAAGCCTCTCTTTGGATTTATGTTGATGCTACTGCCCTCTAGTAATGTTATATGTCAACTGCAGCAAAATCAAAGGATTGAGAAAGGGGCAGTCCTATGCAAATAATCTCCTCCCATGATTACTTCTCTGAGCTTCCGTAGTGGTACGATGATAGGACCTTCAACAAATGGTCTTCAGCAGATTTCTAAAGTTGCCAAATTGTCTTAGGCTAAGGATTGTTCCAGTCAAAGGCCGTCAGATAAGGACCCCACCCTCACTTAGCAGGGTCCAGAATTACCTGCAGTAATCATCTATACAGAACATGGGCGTTTGTGGGCGTTTGTGGGCCTACTGTAAAGGCTATATGCTAAAACTGGGATGTCTAAAGTCCCAGTCCCAGTCCCAGTCCCAGTCCCAGTCCCAGTCCCAGTCCCAGTCCCAGTCCCAGTCCCAGTCCCGGTCCCGGTCTCACTGTCAGAGGCACAGCATAACACAGCCTGCCAGACATGGCCGTGCAATGCCATGCCAAACCAAATGCTCCTTCCCCACACTTGCTGATTCATGCATTTTCAAGACATAATCAATCAGAGTCCTGACTTTGTCCTTTCCTATCACTTCAACATTCAACATACTATCTTCTGACTGCAGCTAATAAGGGCTCTTTCACCTGCACAAAATTTTACTCTGCATTAAATCAACACCATTCAACCTATTTTATTATCTGCATGGCACCTTCCTCACATAATACAGCTCAATTCTGGCCCCCCTTGGGCCATATTTGTGCTCTCCAGAACACCAATTTGAAATAAAAACGAATACATTCATAAGTGAAGATAAGACCTTGCTAATATTTAAACTACTTGAGCAAAAGGAGGGAGGTGGCAGGTGGTGGTGAGGGTGGCAAGATTTGTAAATGTGCCCAACTAATGCAATCAAAAAATGACTTAAATTGTTGCTGTATTTTTTTAAGTAAAAATAATCTTTTTATGTGCAAAAAATCAAATACTGGATTTTTTTTCCATGTAAACATCCTTCAAAGTCAGTGGCTGGATTCAAACCCCCATCCAGGGGTAGCTTCCTGCACCAAAGGCACTAGACTTTGCCTATGCGATATAGGCTTTTGATGGTTTTCAGTTGTGCAAGAGACCCTATCAGCATCTGACAGGCCGTGGTGTCATTGCTAATGGCTGCCACTGTACAGGACACATCATAGCCATGATATAGGGAAGATTTGACTAGCTACATATAGGGAAGCCCGTCTGGTCCAGTGGGTAAGTTCCTGCTTTCCACCCAGACATGCAGGGTTCAATTCCAGGGCCCGTCAGATGACACACTAAATCTCTCAGCAAGCATCTGTACATTAACCACTTATTTTCTTGCAGTTTTCCTTCCAAATCCTGCAACCCCTTCACCACAAATACAGTCCAATCATTCCTCGATACTCATTCACTCAGTCATTCCACTCCGCCATGCTACAGGGTGAACAAAAACCAACAAGAACAAGAGCTAGTTCAGCAAGCAAATTTATAGCCTCTCTTTGGATTTATGTTGATGCTGCTGCCCTCTAGTAATGTTATATGTCAACTGCAGCATAATCAAAGGATTGAGAAAGGGGCAGTCCTATGCAAATAATCTCCTCCCATGATTACTTCTCTGAGCTTCCGTAGTGGTACGATGATAGGACCTTCAACAAATGGTCTTCAGCAGATTTCTAAAGTTGCCAAATTGTCTTAGGCTAAGGATTGTTCCAGTCGAAGGCCTTCAGATAAGGACCCCACCCTCACTTAGCAGGGTCCAGAATTACCTGCAGTAATCCTCTATACAGAACATGGGTGTTTGTGGGCCTACTGTGAAGGCTATATGCTAAAACTGGGATGTCTAAAGTCCCAGTCCTGGTCTCACTGTCAGAGCCACAGCATAACACAGCCTGCCAGACATGACCGTGCAATGCCATGCCAAACCAAATGCTCCTTCCCCACACTTGCTGATTCATGCATTTTCAAGACATAATCAATCAGAGGCCTGACTTTGTCCATTCCTATCACTTCAACATTCAACATACTATCTTCTGACTGCAGCTAATAAGGGCTCTTTCACCTGCACAAAATTTTACTCTGCATTAAATCAACACCATTCAACCTATTTTATTATCTGCATGGCACCTTCCTCACATAATACAGCTCAATTCTGGCCCCCCTTGGGCCATATTTGTGCTCTCCAGAACACCAATTTGAAGAAAAAACGAATACATTCATAAATGAAGATAAGACCTTGCTAATATTTAAACTACTTGAGCAAAAGGAGGGAGGTGGCAGGTGGTGGTGGGGGTGGCAAGATTTGTAAATGTGCCCAACTAATGCAATCAATAATGACTTAAATTGTTGCTGTATTTTTTTAAGTAAAAATAATCTTTTTATGTGCAAAAAAACAAATACTGGATTTTTTTCCATGTAAACATCCTTCAAAGTCAGTGGCTGAATTCAAACCCCCATCCAGGGGTAGCTTCCTGCACCAAAGGCACTAGACTTTGCCTCTGAGCTATAGGCTTTTGATGGGTTTCTGTTGTGCAAGAGACCCTATCAGTATCTGACAGGCCGTGGTGTCATTGCTAATGGCTGCCACTGCACACGACACATCATAGCCATGATATAGGGAAGATTTGACAAGCTACATAAAGGGAACCCCGTCTGGTCCAGTGGGTAAATTCCTGCCTTCCACCCAGACATGCAGGGTTCAACTCCTGGGCCCGACAGATGACACACTCAATCTCTCAGCAAGCATCTGTGCATTAACCACTTGTTTTCTTGCAGTTTTCCTTCCAAATCCTGCAACCCCTTCACCACAAATACAGTCCAATCATTCCTCGATACTCATTCACTCAGTCATTCCACTCCGCCATGCTACAGGCTGAACAAAAACCAACAAGAACAAGAGCTAGTTCAGCAAGCAAATTTAAAGCCTCTCTTTGGATTTATGTTGATGCTGCTGCCCTCTAGTAATGTTATATGTCAACTGCAGCATAATCAAAGTATTGAGAAAGGGGCAGTCCTATGCAAATAATCTCCTCCCATGATTACTTCTCTGAGCTTCCGTAGTGGTACGATGATAGGACCTTCAACATATGGTCTTCAGCAGATTTCTAAAGTTGCCAAATTGTCTTAGGCTAAGGATTGTTCCAGTCGAAGGCCTTCAGATAAGGACCCCACCCTCACTTAGCAGGGTCGAGAATTACCTGCAGTAATCCTCTATACAGAACATGGGTGTTCGTGGGCCTACTGTAAAAGCTATATGCTAAAACTGGGATGTCTAAAGTCCCAGTCCTGGTCTCACTGTCAGAGGCACAGCATAACACAGCCTGCCAGACATGGCCATGCAATGCCATGCCAAACCAAATGCTCCTTCCCCACACTTGCTGCATCATGCATTTTCAAGACAAAATCAATCAGAGGCCTGACTTTGTCCCTTTCCCATCACTTCAACATTCAACATACTACCTTCTGACTGCAGCTAATAAGGGCTCTTTCACCTGCACAAAATTTTACTCTGCATTAAATCAACACCATTCAACCTATTTTATTATCTGCATGGCACCTTCCTCACATAATACAGCTCAATTCTGGCCCTCCTTGGGCCATATTTGTGCTCTCCAGAACACCAATTTGAAATAAAAACGAATACATTCATAAATGAAGATAAGACCTTGCTAATATTTAAACTACTTGAGCAAAAGGAGGGAGGTGGCAGGTGGTGGTGAGGGTGGCAAGATTTGTAAATGTGCCCAACTAATGCAATCAAAAAATGACTTAAATTGTTGCTGTATTTTTTTAAGTAAAAATAATCTTTTTATGTGCAAAAAATCAAATACTGGATTTTTTTTCCATGTAAACATCCTTCAAAGTCAGTGGCTGGATTCAAACCCCCATCCAGGGGTAGCTTCCTGCACCAAAGGCACTAGACTTTGCCTATGCGCTATAGGCTTTTGATGGGTTTCAGTTGTGCAAGAGACCCTATCAGCATCTGACAGGCCGTGGTGTCATTGCTAATGGCTGCCACTGCACAGGACATCATAGCCATGATATAGGGAAGATTTGACAAGCTACATATAGGGAAGCCCGTCTGGTCCAGTGGGTAAGTTCCTGCCTTCCACCCAGACATGCAGGGTTCAATTCCAGGGCCCGACAGATGACACACTAAATCTCTCAGCAAGCATCTGTGCATTAACCACTTGTTTTCTTGCAGTTTTCCTTCCAAATCCTGCAACCCCTTCACCACAAATACAGTCCAATCATTCCTCGATACTCATTCACTCAGTCATTCCACTCCGCCATGCTACAGGCTGAACAAAAACCAACAAGAACAAGAGCTAGTTCAGCAAGCAAATTTAAAGCCTCTCTTTGGATTTATGTTGATGCTGCTGCCCTCTAGTAATGTTATATGTCAACTGCAGCATAATCAAAGTATTGAGAAAGGGGCAGTCCTATGCAAATAATCTCCTCCCATGATTACTTCTCTGAGCTTCCGTAGTGGTACGATGATAGGACCTTCAACATATGGTCTTCAGCAGATTTCTAAAGTTGCCAAATTGTCTAGGCTAAGGATTGTTCCAGTCGAAGGCCTTCAGATAAGGACCCCACCCTCACTTAGCAGGGTCGAGAATTACCTGCAGTAATCCTCTATACAGAACATGGGTGTTCGTGGGCCTACTGTAAAAGCTATATGCTAAAACTGGGATGTCTAAAGTCCCAGTCCTGGTTTCACTGTCAGAGGCACAGCATAACACAGCCTGCCAGACATGGCCATGCAATGCCATGCCAAACCAAATGCTCCTTCCCCACACTTGCTGCATCATGCATTTTCAAGACAAAATCAATCAGAGGCCTGACTTTGTCCCTTTCCTATCACTTCAACATTCAACATACTACCTTCTGACTGCAGCTAATAAGGGCTCTTTCACCTGCACAAAATTTTACTCTGCATTAAATCAACACCATTCAACCTATTTTATTATCTGCATGGCACCTTCCTCACATAATACAGCTCAATTCTGGCCCTCCTTGGGCCATATTTGTGCTCTCCAGAACACCAATTTGAAATAAAAACGAATACATTCATAAATGAAGATAAGACCTTGCTAATATTTAAACTACTTGAGCAAAAGGAGGGAGGTGGCAGGTGGTGGTGAGGGTGGCAAGATTTGTAAATGTGCCCAACTAATGCAATCAAAAAATGACTTAAATTGTTGCTGTATTTTTTTAAGTAAAAATAATCTTTTTATGTGCAAAAAATCAAATACTGGATTTTTTTTCCATGTAAACATCCTTCAAAGTCAGTGGCTGGATTCAAACCCCCATCCAGGGGTAGCTTCCTGCACCAAAGGCACTAGACTTTGCCTATGCGCTATAGGCTTTTGATGGGTTTCAGTTGTGCAAGAGACCCTATCAGCATCTGACAGGCCGTGGTGTCATTGCTAATGGCTGCCACTGCACAGGACATCATAGCCATGATATAGGGAAGATTTGACAAGCTACATATAGGGAAGCCCGTCTGGTCCAGTGGGTAAGTTCCTGCCTTCCAGACATGCAGGGTTCAATTCCAGGGCCCGACAGATGACACACTAAATCTCTCAGCAAGCATCTGTACATTAACCACTTATTTTCTTGCAGTTTTCCTTCCAAATCCTGCATCCCCTTCACCACAAATACAGTCCAATCATTCCTCGATACTCATTCACTCAGTCATTCCACTCCGCCATGCTACAGGGTGAACAAAAACCAACAAGAACAAGAGCTAGTTCAGCAAGCAAATTTATAGCCTCTCTTTGGATTTATGTTGATGCTGCTGCCCTCTAGTAATGTTATATGTCAACTGCAGCATAATCAAAGGATTGAGAAAGGGGCAGTCCTATGCAAATAATCTCCTCCCATGATTACTTCTCTGAGCTTCCGTAGTGGTACGATGATAGGACCTTCAACAAATGGTCTTCAGCAGATTTCTAAAGTTGCCAAATTGTCTTAGGCTAAGGATTGTTCCAGTCGAAGGCCTTCAGATAAGGACCCCACCCTCACTTAGCAGGGTCCAGAATTACCTGCAGTAATCCTCTATACAGAACATGGGCGTTTGTGGGCCTACTGTGAAGGCTATATGCTAAAACTGGGATGTCTAAAGTCCCAGTCCTGGTCTCACTGTCAGAGGCACAGCATAACACAGCCTGCCAGACATGACCGTGCAATGCCATGCCAAACCAAATGCTCCTTCCCCACACTTGCTGCATCATGCAATTTCAAGACATAATCAATCAGAGGCCTGACTTTGTCCTTTCCTACCATTTCAACATTCAACATACTACCTTCTGACTGCAGCTAGTAAGGACTCTTTCACCTGCACAAAATTTTACCCTGCATTAAGTCAACACCATTCAACCTATTTTATTATCTGTATGGCACCTTCCTCACATAATACAGCTCAATTCTGGCCCCCCTTGGGCCATATTTGTGCTCTCCAGAACACCAATTTGAAGAAAAAACAAATACATTCATAAATGAAGATAAGACCTTGCTAATATTTAAACTACTTGAGCAAAAGGAGGGAGGTGGCAGGTGGTGGTGGGGGTGGCAAGATTTCTAAATGTGCCCAACTAATGCAATCAAAAAATGACTTAAATTGTTCCTGTATTTTTTTAAGTAAAAATAATCTTTTTATGTGCAAAAAATCAAATACTGGATTTTTTTTCCATGTAAACATCCTTCAAAGTCAGTGGCTGGATTCAAACCCCCATCCAGGGGTAGCTTCCTGCACCAAAGGCACTAGACTTTGCCTATGCACTATGGGCTTTTGGTGGGTTTCAGTTGTGCAAGAGACCCTATCAGCATCTGACAGGCCGTGGTGTCATTGCTAATGGCTGCCACTGCACAGGACACATCATAGCCATGATATAGGGAAGATTTGACAAGCTACATATAGGGAAGCCCGTCTGGTCCAGTGGGTAAGTTCCTACCTTACATGCAGGGTTCAATTCCAGGGCCTGACAGATGACACACTAAATCTCTCAGCAAGCATCTGTGCATTAACCACTTATTTTCTTGCAGTTTTCCTTCCAAATCCTGCAACCCCTTCACCACAAATACAGTCCAATCATTACTCGATACTCATTCACTCAGTCATTCCACTCCGCCATGCTACAGGCTGAACAAAAACCAACAAGAACAAGAGCTAGTTCAGCAAGCAAATTTAAAGCCTCTCTTTGGATTTATGTTGATGCTACTGCCCTCTAGTAATGTTATATGTCAACTGCAGCAAAATCAAAGGATTGAGAAAGGGGCAGTCCTATGCAAATAATCTCCTCCCATGATTACTTCTCTGAGCTTCCGTAGTGGTACGATGATAGGACCTTCAACAAATGGTCTTCAGCAGATTTCTAAAGTTGCCAAATTGTCTTAGGCTAAGGATTGTTCCAGTCAAAGGCCGTCAGATAAGGACCCCACCCTCACTTAGCAGGGTCCAGAATTACCTGCAGTAATCATCTATACAGAACATGGGCGTTCGTGGGCGTTTGTGGGCCTACTGTAAAGGCTATATGCTAAAACTGGGATGTCTAAAGTCCCAGTCCCAGTCCCAGTCCCAGTCCCAGTCCCAGTCCCAGTCCCAGTCCCAGTCCCAGTCCCAGTCCCAGTCCCAGTCCCAGTCCCAGTCCCAGTCCCAGTCCCAGTCCCAGTCCCAGTCCCAGTCCTGGTCTCACTGTCAGAGGCACAGCATAACACAGCCTGCCAGACATGGCCGTGCAATGCCATGCCAAACCAAATGCTCCTTCCCCACACTTGCTGATTCATGCATTTTCAAGACATAATCAATCAGAGTCCTGACTTTGTCCTTTCCTATCACTTCAACATTCAACATACTATCTTCTGACTGCAGCTAATAAGGGCTCTTTCACCTGCACAAAATTTTACTCTGCATTAAATCAACACCATTCAACCTATTTTATTATCTGCATGGCACCTTCCTCACATAATACAGCTCAATTCTGGCCCCCCTTGGGCCATATTTGTGCTCTCCAGAACACCAATTTGAAATAAAAACGAATACATTCATAAGTGAAGATAAGACCTTGCTAATATTTAAACTACTTGAGCAAAAGGAGGGAGGTGGCAGGTGGTGGTGAGGGTGGCAAGATTTGTAAATGTGCCCAACTAATGCAATCAAAAAATGACTTAAATTGTTGCTGTATTTTTTTAAGTAAAAATAATCTTTTTATGTGCAAAAAATCAAATACTGGATTTTTTTTCCATGTAAACATCCTTCAAAGTCAGTGGCTGGATTCAAACCCCCATCCAGGGGTAGCTTCCTGCACCAAAGGCACTAGACTTTGCCTATGCGATATAGGCTTTTGATGGTTTTCAGTTGTGCAAGAGACCCTATCAGCATCTGACAGGCCGTGGTGTCATTGCTAATGGCTGCCACTGTACAGGACACATCATAGCCATGATATAGGGAAGATTTGACTAGCTACATATAGGGAAGCCCGTCTGGTCCAGTGGGTAAGTTCCTGCTTTCCACCCAGACATGCAGGGTTCAATTCCAGGGCCCGTCAGATGACACACTAAATCTCTCAGCAAGCATCTGTACATTAACCACTTATTTTCTTGCAGTTTTCCTTCCAAATCCTGCAACCCCTTCACCACAAATACAGTCCAATCATTCCTCGATACTCATTCACTCAGTCATTCCACTCCGCCATGCTACAGGGTGAACAAAAACCAACAAGAACAAGAGCTAGTTCAGCAAGCAAATTTATAGCCTCTCTTTGGATTTATGTTGATGCTGCTGCCCTCTAGTAATGTTATATGTCAACTGCAGCATAATCAAAGGATTGAGAAAGGGGCAGTCCTATGCAAATAATCTCCTCCCATGATTACTTCTCTGAGCTTCCGTAGTGGTACGATGATAGGACCTTCAACAAATGGTCTTCAGCAGATTTCTAAAGTTGCCAAATTGTCTTAGGCTAAGGATTGTTCCAGTCGAAGGCCTTCAGATAAGGACCCCACCCTCACTTAGCAGGGTCCAGAATTACCTGCAGTAATCCTCTATACAGAACATGGGTGTTTGTGGGCCTACTGTGAAGGCTATATGCTAAAACTGGGATGTCTAAAGTCCCAGTCCTGGTCTCACTGTCAGAGGCACAGCATAACACAGCCTGCCAGACATGACCGTGCAATGCCATGCCAAACCAAATGCTCCTTCCCCACACTTGCTGATTCATGCATTTTCAAGACATAATCAATCAGAGGCCTGACTTTGTCCATTCCTATCACTTCAACATTCAACATACTATCTTCTGACTGCAGCTAATAAGGGCTCTTTCACCTGCACAAAATTTTACTCTGCATTAAATCAACACCATTCAACCTATTTTATTATCTGCATGGCACCTTCCTCACATAATACAGCTCAATTCTGGCCCCCCTTGGGCCATATTTGTGCTCTCCAGAACACCAATTTGAAGAAAAAACGAATACATTCATAAATGAAGATAAGACCTTGCTAATATTTAAACTACTTGAGCAAAAGGAGGGAGGTGGCAGGTGGTGGTGGGGGTGGCAAGATTTGTAAATGTGCCCAACTAATGCAATCAATAATGACTTAAATTGTTGCTGTATTTTTTTAAGTAAAAATAATCTTTTTATGTGCAAAAAAACAAATACTGGATTTTTTTCCATGTAAACATCCTTCAAAGTCAGTGGCTGAATTCAAACCCCCATCCAGGGGTAGCTTCCTGCACCAAAGGCACTAGACTTTGCCTCTGAGCTATAGGCTTTTGATGGGTTTCTGTTGTGCAAGAGACCCTATCAGTATCTGACAGGCCGTGGTGTCATTGCTAATGGCTGCCACTGCACACGACACATCATAGCCATGATATAGGGAAGATTTGACAAGCTACATAAAGGGAACCCCGTCTGGTCCAGTGGGTAAATTCCTGCCTTCCACCCAGACATGCAGGGTTCAACTCCTGGGCCCGACAGATGACACACTCAATCTCTCAGCAAGCATCTGTGCATTAACCACTTGTTTTCTTGCAGTTTTCCTTCCAAATCCTGCAACCCCTTCACCACAAATACAGTCCAATCATTCCTCGATACTCATTCACTCAGTCATTCCACTCCGCCATGCTACAGGCTGAACAAAAACCAACAAGAACAAGAGCTAGTTCAGCAAGCAAATTTAAAGCCTCTCTTTGGATTTATGTTGATGCTGCTGCCCTCTAGTAATGTTATATGTCAACTGCAGCATAATCAAAGTATTGAGAAAGGGGCAGTCCTATGCAAATAATCTCCTCCCATGATTACTTCTCTGAGCTTCCGTAGTGGTACGATGATAGGACCTTCAACATATGGTCTTCAGCAGATTTCTAAAGTTGCCAAATTGTCTTAGGCTAAGGATTGTTCCAGTCGAAGGCCTTCAGATAAGGACCCCACCCTCACTTAGCAGGGTCGAGAATTACCTGCAGTAATCCTCTATACAGAACATGGGTGTTCGTGGGCCTACTGTAAAAGCTATATGCTAAAACTGGGATGTCTAAAGTCCCAGTCCTGGTCTCACTGTCAGAGGCACAGCATAACACAGCCTGCCAGACATGGCCATGCAATGCCATGCCAAACCAAATGCTCCTTCCCCACACTTGCTGCATCATGCATTTTCAAGACAAAATCAATCAGAGGCCTGACTTTGTCCCTTTCCTATCACTTCAACATTCAACATACTACCTTCTGACTGCAGCTAATAAGGGCTCTTTCACCTGCACAAAATTTTACTCTGCATTAAATCAACACCATTCAACCTATTTTATTATCTGCATGGCACCTTCCTCACATAATACAGCTCAATTCTGGCCCTCCTTGGGCCATATTTGTGCTCTCCAGAACACCAATTTGAAATAAAAACGAATACATTCATAAATGAAGATAAGACCTTGCTAATATTTAAACTACTTGAGCAAAAGGAGGGAGGTGGCAGGTGGTGGTGAGGGTGGCAAGATTTGTAAATGTGCCCAACTAATGCAATCAAAAAATGACTTAAATTGTTGCTGTATTTTTTTAAGTAAAAATAATCTTTTTATGTGCAAAAAATCAAATACTGGATTTTTTTTCCACGTAAACATCCTTCAAAGTCAGTGGCTGGATTCAAACCCCCATCCAGGGGTAGCTTCCTGCACCAAAGGCACTAGACTTTGCCTATGCGCTATAGGCTTTTGATGGGTTTCAGTTGTGCAAGAGACCCTATCAGCATCTGACAGGCCGTGGTGTCATTGCTAATGGCTGCCACTGCACAGGACATCATAGCCATGATATAGGGAAGATTTGACAAGCTACATATAGGGAAGCCCGTCTGGTCCAGTGGGTAAGTTCCTGCCTTCCACCCAGACATGCAGGGTTCAATTCCAGGGCCCGACAGATGACACACTAAATCTCTCAGCAAGCATCTGTGCATTAACCACTTGTTTTCTTGCAGTTTTCCTTCCAAATCCTGCAACCCCTTCACCACAAATACAGTCCAATCATTCCTCGATACTCATTCACTCAGTCATTCCACTCCGCCATGCTACAGGCTGAACAAAAACCAACAAGAACAAGAGCTAGTTCAGCAAGCAAATTTAAAGCCTCTCTTTGGATTTATGTTGATGCTGCTGCCCTCTAGTAATGTTATATGTCAACTGCAGCATAATCAAAGTATTGAGAAAGGGGCAGTCCTATGCAAATAATCTCCTCCCATGATTACTTCTCTGAGCTTCCGTAGTGGTACGATGATAGGACCTTCAACATATGGTCTTCAGCAGATTTCTAAAGTTGCCAAATTGTCTAGGCTAAGGATTGTTCCAGTCGAAGGCCTTCAGATAAGGACCCCACCCTCACTTAGCAGGGTCGAGAATTACCTGCAGTAATCCTCTATACAGAACATGGGTGTTCGTGGGCCTACTGTAAAAGCTATATGCTAAAACTGGGATGTCTAAAGTCCCAGTCCTGGTTTCACTGTCAGAGGCACAGCATAACACAGCCTGCCAGACATGGCCATGCAATGCCATGCCAAACCAAATGCTCCTTCCCCACACTTGCTGCATCATGCATTTTCAAGACAAAATCAATCAGAGGCCTGACTTTGTCCCTTTCCTATCACTTCAACATTCAACATACTACCTTCTGACTGCAGCTAATAAGGGCTCTTTCACCTGCACAAAATTTTACTCTGCATTAAATCAACACCATTCAACCTATTTTATTATCTGCATGGCACCTTCCTCACATAATACAGCTCAATTCTGGCCCTCCTTGGGCCATATTTGTGCTCTCCAGAACACCAATTTGAAATAAAAACGAATACATTCATAAATGAAGATAAGACCTTGCTAATATTTAAACTACTTGAGCAAAAGGAGGGAGGTGGCAGGTGGTGGTGAGGGTGGCAAGATTTGTAAATGTGCCCAACTAATGCAATCAAAAAATGACTTAAATTGTTGCTGTATTTTTTTAAGTAAAAATAATCTTTTTATGTGCAAAAAATCAAATACTGGATTTTTTTTCCATGTAAACATCCTTCAAAGTCAGCGGCTGGATTCAAACCCCCATCCAGGGGTAGCTTCCTGCACCAAAGGCACTAGACTTTGCCTATGCGCTATAGGCTTTTGATGGGTTTCAGTGGTGCAAGAGACCCTATCAGCATCTGACAGGCCGTGGTGTCATTGCTAATGGCTGCCACTGCACAGGACATCATAGCCATGATATAGGGAAGATTTGACAAGCTACATATAGGGAAGCCCGTCTGGTCCAGTGGGTAAGTTCCTGCCTTCCACCCAGACATGCAGGGTTCAATTCCAGGGCCCGACAGATGACACACTAAATCTCTCAGCAAGCATCTGTACATTAACCACTTATTTTCTTGCAGTTTTCCTTCCAAATCCTGCAACCCCTTCACCACAAATACAGTCCAATCATTCCTCGATACTCATTCACTCAGTCATTCCACTCCGCCATGCTACAGGGTGAACAAAAACCAACAAGAACAAGAGCTAGTTCAGCAAGCAAATTTATAGCCTCTCTTTGGATTTATGTTGATGCTGCTGCCCTCTAGTAATGTTATATGTCAACTGCAGCATAATCAAAGGATTGAGAAAGGGGCAGTCCTATGCAAATAATCTCCTCCCATGATTACTTCTCTGAGCTTCCGTAGTGGTACGATGATAGGACCTTCAACAAATGGTCTTCAGCAGATTTCTAAAGTTGCCAAATTGTCTTAGGCTAAGGATTGTTCCAGTCGAAGGCCTTCAGATAAGGACCCCACCCTCACTTAGCAGGGTCGAGAATTACCTGCAGTAATCCTCTATACAGAACATGGGTGTTCGTGGGCCTACTGTAAAAGCTATATGCTAAAACTGGGATGTCTAAAGTCCCAGTCCTGGTCTCACTGTCAGAGGCACAGCATAACACAGCCTGCCAGACATGGCCATGCAATGCCATGCCAAACCAAATGCTCCTTCCCCACACTTGCTGCATCATGCATTTTCAAGACAAAATCAATCAGAGGCCTGACTTTGTCCCTTTCCTATCACTTCAACATTCAACATACTACCTTCTGACTGCAGCTAATAAGGGCTCTTTCACCTGCACAAAATTTTACTCTGCATTAAATCAACACCATTCAACCTATTTTATTATCTGCATGGCACCTTCCTCACATAATACAGCTCAATTCTGGCCCTCCTTGGGCCATATTTGTGCTCTCCAGAACACCAATTTGAAATAAAAACGAATACATTCATAAATGAAGATAAGACCTTGCTAATATTTAAACTACTTGAGCAAAAGGAGGGAGGTGGCAGGTGGTGGTGAGGGTGGCAAGATTTGTAAATGTGCCCAACTAATGCAATCAAAAAATGACTTAAATTGTTGCTGTATTTTTTTAAGTAAAAATAATCTTTTTATGTGCATAAAATCAAATACTGGATTTTTTTCCATGTAAACATCCTTCAAAGTCAGTGGCTGGATTCAAACCCCCATCCAGGGGTAGCTTCCTGCACCAAAGGCACTAGACTTTGCCTATGCGCTATAGGCTTTTGATGGGTTTCAGTTGTGCAAGAGACCCTATCAGCATCTGACAGGCCGTGGTGTCATTGCTAATGGCTGCCACTGCACAGGACATCATAGCCATGATATAGGGAAGATTTGACAAGCTACATGTAGGGAAGCCCGTCTGGTCCAGTGGGTAAGTTCCTGCCTTCCACCCAGACATGCAGGGTTCAATTCCAGGGCCCGACAGATGACACACTAAATCTCTCAGCAAGCATCTGTACATTAACCACTTATTTTCTTGCAGTTTTCCTTCCAAATCCTGCAACCCCTTCACCACAAATACAGTCCAATCATTCCTCGATACTCATTCACTCAGTCATTCCACTCCGCCATGCTACAGGGTGAACAAAAACCAACAAGAACAAGAGCTAGTTCAGCAAGCAAATTTATAGCCTCTCTTTGGATTTATGTTGATGCTGCTGCCCTCTAGTAATGTTATATGTCAACTGCAGCATAATCAAAGGATTGAGAAAGGGGCAGTCCTATGCAAATAATCTCCTCCCATGATTACTTCTCTGAGCTTCCGTAGTGGTACGATGATAGGACCTTCAACAAATGGTCTTCAGCAGATTTCTAAAGTTGCCAAATTGTCTTAGGCTAAGGATTGTTCCAGTCGAAGGCCTTCAGATAAGGACCCCACCCTCACTTAGCAGGGTCCAGAATTACCTGCAGTAATCCTCTATACAGAACATGGGCGTTTGTGGGCCTACTGTGAAGGCTATATGCTAAAACTGGGATGTCTAAAGTCCCAGTCCTGGTCTCACTGTCAGAGGCACAGCATAACACAGCCTGCCAGACATGACCGTGCAATGCCATGCCAAACCAAATGCTCCTTCCCCACACTTGCTGCATCATGCAATTTCAAGACATAATCAATCAGAGGCCTGACTTTGTCCTTTCCTACCATTTCAACATTCAACATACTACCTTCTGACTGCAGCTAGTAAGGACTCTTTCACCTGCACAAAATTTTACCCTGCATTAAGTCAACACCATTCAACCTATTTTATTATCTGTATGGCACCTTCCTCACATAATACAGCTCAATTCTGGCCCCCCTTGGGCCATATTTGTGCTCTCCAGAACACCAATTTGAAGAAAAAACAAATACATTCATAAATGAAGATAAGACCTTGCTAATATTTAAACTACTTGAGCAAAAGGAGGGAGGTGGCAGGTGGTGGTGGGGGTGGCAAGATTTCTAAATGTGCCCAACTAATGCAATCAAAAAATGACTTAAATTGTTCCTGTATTTTTTTAAGTAAAAATAATCTTTTTATGTGCAAAAAATCAAATACTGGATTTTTTTTCCATGTAAACATCCTTCAAAGTCAGTGGCTGGATTCAAACCCCCATCCAGGGGTAGCTTCCTGCACCAAAGGCACTAGACTTTGCCTATGCACTATGGGCTTTTGGTGGGTTTCAGTTGTGCAAGAGACCCTATCAGCATCTGACAGGCCGTGGTGTCATTGCTAATGGCTGCCACTGCACAGGACACATCATAGCCATGATATAGGGAAGATTTGACAAGCTACATATAGGGAAGCCCGTCTGGTCCAGTGGGTAAGTTCCTACCTTACATGCAGGGTTCAATTCCAGGGCCTGACAGATGACACACTAAATCTCTCAGCAAGCATCTGTGCATTAACCACTTATTTTCTTGCAGTTTTCCTTCCAAATCCTGCAACCCCTTCACCACAAATACAGTCCAATCATTACTCGATACTCATTCACTCAGTCATTCCACTCCGCCATGCTACAGGCTGAACAAAAACCAACAAGAACAAGAGCTAGTTCAGCAAGCAAATTTAAAGCCTCTCTTTGGATTTATGTTGATGCTACTGCCCTCTAGTAATGTTATATGTCAACTGCAGCAAAATCAAAGGATTGAGAAAGGGGCAGTCCTATGCAAATAATCTCCTCCCATGATTACTTCTCTGAGCTTCCGTAGTGGTACGATGATAGGACCTTCAACAAATGGTCTTCAGCAGATTTCTAAAGTTGCCAAATTGTCTTAGGCTAAGGATTGTTCCAGTCAAAGGCCGTCAGATAAGGACCCCACCCTCACTTAGCAGGGTCCAGAATTACCTGCAGTAATCATCTATACAGAACATGGGCGTTCGTGGGCGTTTGTGGGCCTACTGTAAAGGCTATATGCTAAAACTGGGATGTCTAAAGTCCCAGTCCCAGTCCCAGTCCCAGTCCCAGTCCCAGTCCCAGTCCCAGTCCCAGTCCCAGTCCCAGTCCCAGTCCTGGTCTCACTGTCAGAGGCACAGCATAACACAGCCTGCCAGACATGGCCGTGCAATGCCATGCCAAACCAAATGCTCCTTCCCCACACTTGCTGATTCATGCATTTTCAAGACATAATCAATCAGAGTCCTGACTTTGTCCTTTCCTATCACTTCAACATTCAACATACTATCTTCTGACTGCAGCTAATAAGGGCTCTTTCACCTGCACAAAATTTTACTCTGCATTAAATCAACACCATTCAACCTATTTTATTATCTGCATGGCACCTTCCTCACATAATACAGCTCAATTCTGGCCCCCCTTGGGCCATATTTGTGCTCTCCAGAACACCAATTTGAAATAAAAACGAATACATTCATAAGTGAAGATAAGACCTTGCTAATATTTAAACTACTTGAGCAAAAGGAGGGAGGTGGCAGGTGGTGGTGAGGGTGGCAAGATTTGTAAATGTGCCCAACTAATGCAATCAAAAAATGACTTAAATTGTTGCTGTATTTTTTTAAGTAAAAATAATCTTTTTATGTGCAAAAAATCAAATACTGGATTTTTTTTCCATGTAAACATCCTTCAAAGTCAGTGGCTGGATTCAAACCCCCATCCAGGGGTAGCTTCCTGCACCAAAGGCACTAGACTTTGCCTATGCGCTATAGGCTTTTGATGGGTTTCAGTTGTGCAAGAGACCCTATCAGCATCTGACAGGCCGTGGTGTCATTGCTAATGGCTGCCACTGCACAGGACATCATAGCCATGATATAGGGAAGATTTGACAAGCTACATATAGGGAAGCCCGTCTGGTCCAGTGGGTAAGTTCCTGCCTTCCACCCAGACATGCAGGGTTCAATTCCAGGGCCCGACAGATGACACACTAAATCTCTCAGCAAGCATCTGTACATTAACCACTTATTTTCTTGCAGTTTTCCTTCCAAATCCTGCATCCCCTTCACCACAAATACAGTCCAATCATTCCTCGATACTCATTCACTCAGTCATTCCACTCCGCCATGCTACAGGGTGAACAAAAACCAACAAGAACAAGAGCTAGTTCAGCAAGCAAATTTATAGCCTCTCTTTGGATTTATGTTGATGCTGCTGCCCTCTAGTAATGTTATATGTCAACTGCAGCATAATCAAAGGATTGAGAAAGGGGCAGTCCTATGCAAATAATCTCCTCCCATGATTACTTCTCTGAGCTTCCGTAGTGGTACGATGATAGGACCTTCAACAAATGGTCTTCAGCAGATTTCTAAAGTTGCCAAATTGTCTTAGGCTAAGGATTGTTCCAGTCGAAGGCCTTCAGATAAGGACCCCACCCTCACTTAGCAGGGTCCAGAATTACCTGCAGTAATCCTCTATACAGAACATGGGCGTTTGTGGGCCTACTGTGAAGGCTATATGCTAAAACTGGGATGTCTAAAGTCCCAGTCCTGGTCTCACTGTCAGAGGCACAGCATAACACAGCCTGCCAGACATGACCGTGCAATGCCATGCCAAACCAAATGCTCCTTCCCCACACTTGCTGCATCATGCAATTTCAAGACATAATCAATCAGAGGCCTGACTTTGTCCTTTCCTACCATTTCAACATTCAACATACTACCTTCTGACTGCAGCTAGTAAGGACTCTTTCACCTGCACAAAATTTTACCCTGCATTAAGTCAACACCATTCAACCTATTTTATTATCTGTATGGCACCTTCCTCACATAATACAGCTCAATTCTGGCCCCCCTTGGGCCATATTTGTGCTCTCCAGAACACCAATTTGAAGAAAAAACAAATACATTCATAAATGAAGATAAGACCTTGCTAATATTTAAACTACTTGAGCAAAAGGAGGGAGGTGGCAGGTGGTGGTGGGGGTGGCAAGATTTCTAAATGTGCCCAACTAATGCAATCAAAAAATGACTTAAATTGTTCCTGTATTTTTTTAAGTAAAAATAATCTTTTTATGTGCAAAAAATCAAATACTGGATTTTTTTTCCATGTAAACATCCTTCAAAGTCAGTGGCTGGATTCAAACCCCCATCCAGGGGTAGCTTCCTGCACCAAAGGCACTAGACTTTGCCTATGCACTATGGGCTTTTGGTGGGTTTCAGTTGTGCAAGAGACCCTATCAGCATCTGACAGGCCGTGGTGTCATTGCTAATGGCTGCCACTGCACAGGACACATCATAGCCATGATATAGGGAAGATTTGACAAGCTACATATAGGGAAGCCCGTCTGGTCCAGTGGGTAAGTTCCTACCTTACATGCAGGGTTCAATTCCAGGGCCTGACAGATGACACACTAAATCTCTCAGCAAGCATCTGTGCATTAACCACTTATTTTCTTGCAGTTTTCCTTCCAAATCCTGCAACCCCTTCACCACAAATACAGTCCAATCATTACTCGATACTCATTCACTCAGTCATTCCACTCCGCCATGCTACAGGCTGAACAAAAACCAACAAGAACAAGAGCTAGTTCAGCAAGCAAATTTAAAGCCTCTCTTTGGATTTATGTTGATGCTACTGCCCTCTAGTAATGTTATATGTCAACTGCAGCAAAATCAAAGGATTGAGAAAGGGGCAGTCCTATGCAAATAATCTCCTCCCATGATTACTTCTCTGAGCTTCCGTAGTGGTACGATGATAGGACCTTCAACAAATGGTCTTCAGCAGATTTCTAAAGTTGCCAAATTGTCTTAGGCTAAGGATTGTTCCAGTCAAAGGCCGTCAGATAAGGACCCCACCCTCACTTAGCAGGGTCCAGAATTACCTGCAGTAATCATCTATACAGAACATGGGCGTTCGTGGGCGTTTGTGGGCCTACTGTAAAGGCTATATGCTAAAACTGGGATGTCCCAGTCCCAGTCCCAGTCCCAGTCCCAGTCCCAGTCCCAGTCCCAGTCCCAGTCCCAGTCCTGGTCTCACTGTCAGAGGCACAGCATAACACAGCCTGCCAGACATGGCCGTGCAATGCCATGCCAAACCAAATGCTCCTTCCCCACACTTGCTGATTCATGCATTTTCAAGACATAATCAATCAGAGTCCTGACTTTGTCCTTTCCTATCACTTCAACATTCAACATACTATCTTCTGACTGCAGCTAATAAGGGCTCTTTCACCTGCACAAAATTTTACTCTGCATTAAATCAACACCATTCAACCTATTTTATTATCTGCATGGCACCTTCCTCACATAATACAGCTCAATTCTGGCCCCCCTTGGGCCATATTTGTGCTCTCCAGAACACCAATTTGAAATAAAAACGAATACATTCATAAGTGAAGATAAGACCTTGCTAATATTTAAACTACTTGAGCAAAAGGGGGGAGGTGGCAGGTGGTGGTGAGGGTGGCAAGATTTGTAAATGTGCCCAACTAATGCAATCAAAAAATGACTTAAATTGTTGCTGTATTTTTTTAAGTAAAAATAATCTTTTTATGTGCAAAAAATCAAATACTGGATTTTTTTTCCATGTAAACATCCTTCAAAGTCAGTGGCTGGATTCAAACCCCCATCCAGGGGTAGCTTCCTGCACCAAAGGCACTAGACTTTGCCTATGCGATATAGGCTTTTGATGGTTTTCAGTTGTGCAAGAGACCCTATCAGCATCTGACAGGCCGTGGTGTCATTGTTAATGGCTGCCACTGTACAGGACACATCATAGCCATGATATAGGGAAGATTTGACTAGCTACATATAGGGAAGCCCGTCTGGTCCAGTGGGTAAGTTCCTGCTTTCCACCCAGACATGCAGGGTTCAATTCCAGGGCCCGTCAGATGACACACTAAATCTCTCAGCAAGCATCTGTACATTAACCACTTATTTTCTTGCAGTTTTCCTTCCAAATCCTGCAACCCCTTCACCACAAATACAGTCCAATCATTCCTCGATACTCATTCACTCAGTCATTCCACTCCGCCATGCTACAGGGTGAACAAAAACCAACAAGAACAAGAGCTAGTTCAGCAAGCAAATTTATAGCCTCTCTTTGGATTTATGTTGATGCTGCTGCCCTCTAGTAATGTTATATGTCAACTGCAGCATAATCAAAGGATTGAGAAAGGGGCAGTCCTATGCAAATAATCTCCTCCCATGATTACTTCTCTGAGCTTACGTAGTGGTACGATGATAGGACCTTCAACAAATGGTCTTCAGCAGATTTCTAAAGTTGCCAAATTGTCTTAGGCTAAGGATTGTTCCAGTCGAAGGCCTTCAGATAAGGACCCCACCCTCACTTAGCAGGGTCCAGAATTACCTGCAGTAATCCTCTATACAGAACATGGGTGTTTGTGGGCCTACTGTGAAGGCTATATGCTAAAACTGGGATGTCTAAAGTCCCAGTCCTGGTCTCACTGTCAGAGGCACAGCATAACACAGCCTGCCAGACATGACCGTGCAATGCCATGCCAAACCAAATGCTCCTTCCCCACACTTGCTGATTCATGCATTTTCAAGACATAATCAATCAGAGGCCTGACTTTGTCCATTCCTATCACTTCAACATTCAACATACTATCTTCTGACTGCAGCTAATAAGGGCTCTTTCACCTGCACAAAATTTTACTCTGCATTAAATCAACACCATTCAACCTATTTTATTATCTGCATGGCACCTTCCTCACATAATACAGCTCAATTCTGGCCCCCCTTGGGCCATATTTGTGCTCTCCAGAACACCAATTTGAAGAAAAAACGAATACATTCATAAATGAAGATAAGACCTTGCTAATATTTAAACTACTTGAGCAAAAGGAGGGAGGTGGCAGGTGGTGGTGGGGGTGGCAAGATTTGTAAATGTGCCCAACTAATGCAATCAATAATGACTTAAATTGTTGCTGTATTTTTTTAAGTAAAAATAATCTTTTTATGTGCAAAAAAACAAATACTGGATTTTTTTCCATGTAAACATCCTTCAAAGTCAGTGGCTGAATTCAAACCCCCATCCAGGGGTAGCTTCCTGCACCAAAGGCACTAGACTTTGCCTCTGAGCTATAGGCTTTTGATGGGTTTCTGTTGTGCAAGAGACCCTATCAGTATCTGACAGGCCGTGGTGTCATTGCTAATGGCTGCCACTGCACACGACACATCATAGCCATGATATAGGGAAGATTTGACAAGCTACATAAAGGGAACCCCGTCTGGTCCAGTGGGTAAATTCCTGCCTTCCACCCAGACATGCAGGGTTCAACTCCTGGGCCCGACAGATGACACACTCAATCTCTCAGCAAGCATCTGTGCATTAACCACTTGTTTTCTTGCAGTTTTCCTTCCAAATCCTGCAACCCCTTCACCACAAATACAGTCCAATCATTCCTCGATACTCATTCACTCAGTCATTCCACTCCGCCATGCTACAGGCTGAACAAAAACCAACAAGAACAAGAGCTAGTTCAGCAAGCAAATTTAAAGCCTCTCTTTGGATTTATGTTGATGCTGCTGCCCTCTAGTAATGTTATATGTCAACTGCAGCATAATCAAAGTATTGAGAAAGGGGCAGTCCTATGCAAATAATCTCCTCCCATGATTACTTCTCTGAGCTTCCGTAGTGGTACGATGATAGGACCTTCAACATATGGTCTTCAGCAGATTTCTAAAGTTGCCAAATTGTCTTAGGCTAAGGATTGTTCCAGTCGAAGGCCTTCAGATAAGGACCCCACCCTCACTTAGCAGGGTCGAGAATTACCTGCAGTAATCCTCTATACAGAACATGGGTGTTCGTGGGCCTACTGTAAAAGCTATATGCTAAAACTGGGATGTCTAAAGTCCCAGTCCTGGTCTCACTGTCAGAGGCACAGCATAACACAGCCTGCCAGACATGGCCATGCAATGCCATGCCAAACCAAATGCTCCTTCCCCACACTTGCTGCATCATGCATTTTCAAGACAAAATCAATCAGAGGCCTGACTTTGTCCCTTTCCTATCACTTCAACATTCAACATACTACCTTCTGACTGCAGCTAATAAGGGCTCTTTCACCTGCACAAAATTTTACTCTGCATTAAATCAACACCATTCAACCTATTTTATTATCTGCATGGCACCTTCCTCACATAATACAGCTCAATTCTGGCCCTCCTTGGGCCATATTTGTGCTCTCCAGAACACCAATTTGAAATAAAAACGAATACATTCATAAATGAAGATAAGACCTTGCTAATATTTAAACTACTTGAGCAAAAGGAGGGAGGTGGCAGGTGGTGGTGAGGGTGGCAAGATTTGTAAATGTGCCCAACTAATGCAATCAAAAAATGACTTAAATTGTTGCTGTATTTTTTTAAGTAAAAATAATCTTTTTATGTGCAAAAAATCAAATACTGGATTTTTTTTCCATGTAAACATCCTTCAAAGTCAGTGGCTGGATTCAAACCCCCATCCAGGGGTAGCTTCCTGCACCAAAGGCACTAGACTTTGCCTATGCGCTATAGGCTTTTGATGGGTTTCAGTTGTGCAAGAGACCCTATCAGCATCTGACAGGCTGTGGTGTCATTGCTAATGGCTGCCACTGCACAGGACATCATAGCCATGATATAGGGAAGATTTGACAAGCTACATATAGGGAAGCCCGTCTGGTCCAGTGGGTAAGTTCCTGCCTTCCACCCAGACATGCAGGGTTCAATTCCAGGGCCCGACAGATGACACACTAAATCTCTCAGCAAGCATCTGTACATTAACCACTTATTTTCTTGCAGTTTTCCTTCCAAATCCTGCAACCCCTTCACCACAAATACAGTCCAATCATTCCTCGATACTCATTCACTCAGTCATTCCACTCCGCCATGCTACAGGGTGAACAAAAACCAACAAGAACAAGAGCTAGTTCAGCAAGCAAATTTATAGCCTCTCTTTGGATTTATGTTGATGCTGCTGCCCTCTAGTAATGTTATATGTCAACTGCAGCATAATCAAAGGATTGAGAAAGGGGCAGTCCTATGCAAATAATCTCCTCCCATGATTACTTCTCTGAGCTTCCGTAGTGGTACGATGATAGGACCTTCAACATATGGTCTTCAGCAGATTTCTAAAGTTGCCAAATTGTCTTAGGCTAAGGATTGTTCCAGTCGAAGGCCTTCAGATAAGGACCCCACCCTCACTTAGCAGGGTCGAGAATTACCTGCAGTAATCCTCTATACAGAACATGGGTGTTCGTGGGCCTACTGTAAAAGCTATATGCTAAAACTGGGATGTCTAAAGTCCCAGTCCTGGTCTCACTGTCAGAGGCACAGCATAACACAGCCTGCCAGACATGGCCGTGCAATGCCATGCCAAACCAAATGCTCCTTCCCCACACTTGCTGATTCATGCATTTTCAAGACATAATCAATCAGAGTCCTGACTTTGTCCTTTCCTATCACTTCAACATTCAACATACTATCTTCTGACTGCAGCTAATAAGGGCTCTTTCACCTGCACAAAATTTTACTCTGCATTAAATCAACACCATTCAACCTATTTTATTATCTGCATGGCACCTTCCTCACATAATACAGCTCAATTCTGGCCCCCCTTGGGCCATATTTGTGCTCTCCAGAACACCAATTTGAAATAAAAACGAATACATTCATAAGTGAAGATAAGACCTTGCTAATATTTAAACTACTTGAGCAAAAGGAGGGAGGTGGCAGGTGGTGGTGAGGGTGGCAAGATTTGTAAATGTGCCCAACTAATGCAATCAAAAAATGACTTAAATTGTTGCTGTATTTTTTTAAGTAAAAATAATCTTTTTATGTGCAAAAAATCAAATACTGGATTTTTTTTCCATGTAAACATCCTTCAAAGTCAGTGGCTGGATTCAAACCCCCATCCAGGGGTAGCTTCCTGCACCAAAGGCACTAGACTTTGCCTATGCGATATAGGCTTTTGATGGTTTTCAGTTGTGCAAGAGACCCTATCAGCATCTGACAGGCCGTGGTGTCATTGCTAATGGCTGCCACTGTACAGGACACATCATAGCCATGATATAGGGAAGATTTGACTAGCTACATATAGGGAAGCCCGTCTGGTCCAGTGGGTAAGTTCCTGCTTTCCACCCAGACATGCAGGGTTCAATTCCAGGGCCCGTCAGATGACACACTAAATCTCTCAGCAAGCATCTGTACATTAACCACTTATTTTCTTGCAGTTTTCCTTCCAAATCCTGCAACCCCTTCACCACAAATACAGTCCAATCATTCCTCGATACTCATTCACTCAGTCATTCCACTCCGCCATGCTACAGGGTGAACAAAAACCAACAAGAACAAGAGCTAGTTCAGCAAGCAAATTTATAGCCTCTCTTTGGATTTATGTTGATGCTGCTGCCCTCTAGTAATGTTATATGTCAACTGCAGCATAATCAAAGGATTGAGAAAGGGGCAGTCCTATGCAAATAATCTCCTCCCATGATTACTTCTCTGAGCTTCCGTAGTGGTACGATGATAGGACCTTCAACAAATGGTCTTCAGCAGATTTCTAAAGTTGCCAAATTGTCTTAGGCTAAGGATTGTTCCAGTCGAAGGCCTTCAGATAAGGACCCCACCCTCACTTAGCAGGGTCCAGAATTACCTGCAGTAATCCTCTATACAGAACATGGGTGTTTGTGGGCCTACTGTGAAGGCTATATGCTAAAACTGGGATGTCTAAAGTCCCAGTCCTGGTCTCACTGTCAGAGGCACAGCATAACACAGCCTGCCAGACATGACCGTGCAATGCCATGCCAAACCAAATGCTCCTTCCCCACACTTGCTGATTCATGCATTTTCAAGACATAATCAATCAGAGGCCTGACTTTGTCCATTCCTATCACTTCAACATTCAACATACTATCTTCTGACTGCAGCTAATAAGGGCTCTTTCACCTGCACAAAATTTTACTCTGCATTAAATCAACACCATTCAACCTATTTTATTATCTGCATGGCACCTTCCTCACATAATACAGCTCAATTCTGGCCCCCCTTGGGCCATATTTGTGCTCTCCAGAACACCAATTTGAAGAAAAAACGAATACATTCATAAATGAAGATAAGACCTTGCTAATATTTAAACTACTTGAGCAAAAGGAGGGAGGTGGCAGGTGGTGGTGGGGGTGGCAAGATTTGTAAATGTGCCCAACTAATGCAATCAATAATGACTTAAATTGTTGCTGTATTTTTTTAAGTAAAAATAATCTTTTTATGTGCAAAAAAACAAATACTGGATTTTTTTCCATGTAAACATCCTTCAAAGTCAGTGGCTGAATTCAAACCCCCATCCAGGGGTAGCTTCCTGCACCAAAGGCACTAGACTTTGCCTCTGAGCTATAGGCTTTTGATGGGTTTCTGTTGTGCAAGAGACCCTATCAGTATCTGACAGGCCGTGGTGTCATTGCTAATGGCTGCCACTGCACACGACACATCATAGCCATGATATAGGGAAGATTTGACAAGCTACATAAAGGGAACCCCGTCTGGTCCAGTGGGTAAATTCCTGCCTTCCACCCAGACATGCAGGGTTCAACTCCTGGGCCCGACAGATGACACACTCAATCTCTCAGCAAGCATCTGTGCATTAACCACTTGTTTTCTTGCAGTTTTCCTTCCAAATCCTGCAACCCCTTCACCACAAATACAGTCCAATCATTCCTCGATACTCATTCACTCAGTCATTCCACTCCGCCATGCTACAGGCTGAACAAAAACCAACAAGAACAAGAGCTAGTTCAGCAAGCAAATTTAAAGCCTCTCTTTGGATTTATGTTGATGCTGCTGCCCTCTAGTAATGTTATATGTCAACTGCAGCATAATCAAAGTATTGAGAAAGGGGCAGTCCTATGCAAATAATCTCCTCCCATGATTACTTCTCTGAGCTTCCGTAGTGGTACGATGATAGGACCTTCAACATATGGTCTTCAGCAGATTTCTAAAGTTGCCAAATTGTCTTAGGCTAAGGATTGTTCCAGTCGAAGGCCTTCAGATAAGGACCCCACCCTCACTTAGCAGGGTCGAGAATTACCTGCAGTAATCCTCTATACAGAACATGGGTGTTCGTGGGCCTACTGTAAAAGCTATATGCTAAAACTGGGATGTCTAAAGTCCCAGTCCTGGTCTCACTGTCAGAGGCACAGCATAACACAGCCTGCCAGACATGGCCATGCAATGCCATGCCAAACCAAATGCTCCTTCCCCACACTTGCTGCATCATGCATTTTCAAGACAAAATCAATCAGAGGCCTGACTTTGTCCCTTTCCTATCACTTCAACATTCAACATACTACCTTCTGACTGCAGCTAATAAGGGCTCTTTCACCTGCACAAAATTTTACTCTGCATTAAATCAACACCATTCAACCTATTTTATTATCTGCATGGCACCTTCCTCACATAATACAGCTCAATTCTGGCCCTCCTTGGGCCATATTTGTGCTCTCCAGAACACCAATTTGAAATAAAAACGAATACATTCATAAATGAAGATAAGACCTTGCTAATATTTAAACTACTTGAGCAAAAGGAGGGAGGTGGCAGGTGGTGGTGAGGGTGGCAAGATTTGTAAATGTGCCCAACTAATGCAATCAAAAAATGACTTAAATTGTTGCTGTATTTTTTTAAGTAAAAATAATCTTTTTATGTGCAAAAAATCAAATACTGGATTTTTTTCCACGTAAACATCCTTCAAAGTCAGTGGCTGGATTCAAACCCCCATCCAGGGGTAGCTTCCTGCACCAAAGGCACTAGACTTTGCCTATGCGCTATAGGCTTTTGATGGGTTTCAGTTGTGCAAGAGACCCTATCAGCATCTGACAGGCCGTGGTGTCATTGCTAATGGCTGCCACTGCACAGGACATCATAGCCATGATATAGGGAAGATTTGACAAGCTACATATAGGGAAGCCCGTCTGGTCCAGTGGGTAAGTTCCTGCCTTCCACCCAGACATGCAGGGTTCAATTCCAGGGCCCGACAGATGACACACTAAATCTCTCAGCAAGCATCTGTGCATTAACCACTTGTTTTCTTGCAGTTTTCCTTCCAAATCCTGCAACCCCTTCACCACAAATACAGTCCAATCATTCCTCGATACTCATTCACTCAGTCATTCCACTCCGCCATGCTACAGGCTGAACAAAAACCAACAAGAACAAGAGCTAGTTCAGCAAGCAAATTTAAAGCCTCTCTTTGGATTTATGTTGATGCTGCTGCCCTCTAGTAATGTTATATGTCAACTGCAGCATAATCAAAGTATTGAGAAAGGGGCAGTCCTATGCAAATAATCTCCTCCCATGATTACTTCTCTGAGCTTCCGTAGTGGTACGATGATAGGACCTTCAACATATGGTCTTCAGCAGATTTCTAAAGTTGCCAAATTGTCTAGGCTAAGGATTGTTCCAGTCGAAGGCCTTCAGATAAGGACCCCACCCTCACTTAGCAGGGTCGAGAATTACCTGCAGTAATCCTCTATACAGAACATGGGTGTTCGTGGGCCTACTGTAAAAGCTATATGCTAAAACTGGGATGTCTAAAGTCCCAGTCCTGGTTTCACTGTCAGAGGCACAGCATAACACAGCCTGCCAGACATGGCCATGCAATGCCATGCCAAACCAAATGCTCCTTCCCCACACTTGCTGCATCATGTTTTTTCAAGACAAAATCAATCAGAGGCCTGACTTTGTCCCTTTCCTATCACTTCAACATTCAACATACTACCTTCTGACTGCAGCTAATAAGGGCTCTTTCACCTGCACAAAATTTTACTCTGCATTAAATCAACACCATTCAACCTATTTTATTATCTGCATGGCACCTTCCTCACATAATACAGCTCAATTCTGGCCCTCCTTGGGCCATATTTGTGCTCTCCAGAACACCAATTTGAAATAAAAACGAATACATTCATAAATGAAGATAAGACCTTGCTAATATTTAAACTACTTGAGCAAAAGGAGGGAGGTGGCAGGTGGTGGTGAGGGTGGCAAGATTTGTAAATGTGCCCAACTAATGCAATCAAAAAATGACTTAAATTGTTGCTGTATTTTTTTAAGTAAAAATAATCTTTTTATGTGCAAAAAATCAAATACTGGATTTTTTTTCCATGTAAACATCCTTCAAAGTCAGCGGCTGGATTCAAACCCCCATCCAGGGGTAGCTTCCTGCACCAAAGGCACTAGACTTTGCCTATGCGCTATAGGCTTTTGATGGGTTTCAGTGGTGCAAGAGACCCTATCAGCATCTGACAGGCCGTGGTGTCATTGCTAATGGCTGCCACTGCACAGGACATCATAGCCATGATATAGGGAAGATTTGACAAGCTACATATAGGGAAGCCCGTCTGGTCCAGTGGGTAAGTTCCTGCCTTCCACCCAGACATGCAGGGTTCAATTCCAGGGCCCGACAGATGACACACTAAATCTCTCAGCAAGCATCTGTACATTAACCACTTATTTTCTTGCAGTTTTCCTTCCAAATCCTGCAACCCCTTCACCACAAATACAGTCCAATCATTCCTCGATACTCATTCACTCAGTCATTCCACTCCGCCATGCTACAGGGTGAACAAAAACCAACAAGAACAAGAGCTAGTTCAGCAAGCAAATTTATAGCCTCTCTTTGGATTTATGTTGATGCTGCTGCCCTCTAGTAATGTTATATGTCAACTGCAGCATAATCAAAGGATTGAGAAAGGGGCAGTCCTATGCAAATAATCTCCTCCCATGATTACTTCTCTGAGCTTCCGTAGTGGTACGATGATAGGACCTTCAACAAATGGTCTTCAGCAGATTTCTAAAGTTGCCAAATTGTCTTAGGCTAAGGATTGTTCCAGTCGAAGGCCTTCAGATAAGGACCCCACCCTCACTTAGCAGGGTCGAGAATTACCTGCAGTAATCCTCTATACAGAACATGGGTGTTCGTGGGCCTACTGTAAAAGCTATATGCTAAAACTGGGATGTCTAAAGTCCCAGTCCTGGTCTCACTGTCAGAGGCACAGCATAACACAGCCTGCCAGACATGGCCATGCAATGCCATGCCAAACCAAATGCTCCTTCCCCACACTTGCTGCATCATGCATTTTCAAGACAAAATCAATCAGAGGCCTGACTTTGTCCCTTTCCTATCACTTCAACATTCAACATACTACCTTCTGACTGCAGCTAATAAGGGCTCTTTCACCTGCACAAAATTTTACTCTGCATTAAATCAACACCATTCAACCTATTTTATTATCTGCATGGCACCTTCCTCACATAATACAGCTCAATTCTGGCCCTCCTTGGGCCATATTTGTGCTCTCCAGAACACCAATTTGAAATAAAAACGAATACATTCATAAATGAAGATAAGACCTTGCTAATATTTAAACTACTTGAGCAAAAGGAGGGAGGTGGCAGGTGGTGGTGAGGGTGGCAAGATTTGTAAATGTGCCCAACTAATGCAATCAAAAAATGACTTAAATTGTTGCTGTATTTTTTTAAGTAAAAATAATCTTTTTATGTGCATAAAATCAAATACTGGATTTTTTTCCATGTAAACATCCTTCAAAGTCAGTGGCTGGATTCAAACCCCCATCCAGGGGTAGCTTCCTGCACCAAAGGCACTAGACTTTGCCTATGCGCTATAGGCTTTTGATGGGTTTCAGTTGTGCAAGAGACCCTATCAGCATCTGACAGGCCGTGGTGTCATTGCTAATGGCTGCCACTGCACAGGACATCATAGCCATGATATAGGGAAGATTTGACAAGCTACATGTAGGGAAGCCCGTCTGGTCCAGTGGGTAAGTTCCTGCCTTCCACCCAGACATGCAGGGTTCAATTCCAGGGCCCGACAGATGACACACTAAATCTCTCAGCAAGCATCTGTACATTAACCACTTATTTTCTTGCAGTTTTCCTTCCAAATCCTGCAACCCCTTCACCACAAATACAGTCCAATCATTCCTCGATACTCATTCACTCAGTCATTCCACTCCGCCATGCTACAGGGTGAACAAAAACCAACAAGAACAAGAGCTAGTTCAGCAAGCAAATTTATAGCCTCTCTTTGGATTTATGTTGATGCTGCTGCCCTCTAGTAATGTTATATGTCAACTGCAGCATAATCAAAGGATTGAGAAAGGGGCAGTCCTATGCAAATAATCTCCTCCCATGATTACTTCTCTGAGCTTCCGTAGTGGTACGATGATAGGACCTTCAACAAATGGTCTTCAGCAGATTTCTAAAGTTGCCAAATTGTCTTAGGCTAAGGATTGTTCCAGTCGAAGGCCTTCAGATAAGGACCCCACCCTCACTTAGCAGGGTCCAGAATTACCTGCAGTAATCCTCTATACAGAACATGGGCGTTTGTGGGCCTACTGTGAAGGCTATATGCTAAAACTGGGATGTCTAAAGTCCCAGTCCTGGTCTCACTGTCAGAGGCACAGCATAACACAGCCTGCCAGACATGACCGTGCAATGCCATGCCAAACCAAATGCTCCTTCCCCACACTTGCTGCATCATGCAATTTCAAGACATAATCAATCAGAGGCCTGACTTTGTCCTTTCCTACCATTTCAACATTCAACATACTACCTTCTGACTGCAGCTAGTAAGGACTCTTTCACCTGCACAAAATTTTACCCTGCATTAAGTCAACACCATTCAACCTATTTTATTATCTGTATGGCACCTTCCTCACATAATACAGCTCAATTCTGGCCCCCCTTGGGCCATATTTGTGCTCTCCAGAACACCAATTTGAAGAAAAAACAAATACATTCATAAATGAAGATAAGACCTTGCTAATATTTAAACTACTTGAGCAAAAGGAGGGAGGTGGCAGGTGGTGGTGGGGGTGGCAAGATTTCTAAATGTGCCCAACTAATGCAATCAAAAAATGACTTAAATTGTTCCTGTATTTTTTTAAGTAAAAATAATCTTTTTATGTGCAAAAAATCAAATACTGGATTTTTTTTCCATGTAAACATCCTTCAAAGTCAGTGGCTGGATTCAAACCCCCATCCAGGGGTAGCTTCCTGCACCAAAGGCACTAGACTTTGCCTATGCACTATGGGCTTTTGGTGGGTTTCAGTTGTGCAAGAGACCCTATCAGCATCTGACAGGCCGTGGTGTCATTGCTAATGGCTGCCACTGCACAGGACACATCATAGCCATGATATAGGGAAGATTTGACAAGCTACATATAGGGAAGCCCGTCTGGTCCAGTGGGTAAGTTCCTACCTTACATGCAGGGTTCAATTCCAGGGCCTGACAGATGACACACTAAATCTCTCAGCAAGCATCTGTGCATTAACCACTTATTTTCTTGCAGTTTTCCTTCCAAATCCTGCAACCCCTTCACCACAAATACAGTCCAATCATTACTCGATACTCATTCACTCAGTCATTCCACTCCGCCATGCTACAGGCTGAACAAAAACCAACAAGAACAAGAGCTAGTTCAGCAAGCAAATTTAAAGCCTCTCTTTGGATTTATGTTGATGCTACTGCCCTCTAGTAATGTTATATGTCAACTGCAGCAAAATCAAAGGATTGAGAAAGGGGCAGTCCTATGCAAATAATCTCCTCCCATGATTACTTCTCTGAGCTTCCGTAGTGGTACGATGATAGGACCTTCAACAAATGGTCTTCAGCAGATTTCTAAAGTTGCCAAATTGTCTTAGGCTAAGGATTGTTCCAGTCAAAGGCCGTCAGATAAGGACCCCACCCTCACTTAGCAGGGTCCAGAATTACCTGCAGTAATCATCTATACAGAACATGGGCGTTCGTGGGCGTTTGTGGGCCTACTGTAAAGGCTATATGCTAAAACTGGGATGTCTAAAGTCCCAGTCCCAGTCCCAGTCCCAGTCCCAGTCCCAGTCCCAGTCCCAGTCCCAGTCCCAGTCCCAGTCCTGGTCTCACTGTCAGAGGCACAGCATAACACAGCCTGCCAGACATGGCCGTGCAATGCCATGCCAAACCAAATGCTCCTTCCCCACACTTGCTGATTCATGCATTTTCAAGACATAATCAATCAGAGTCCTGACTTTGTCCTTTCCTATCACTTCAACATTCAACATACTATCTTCTGACTGCAGCTAATAAGGGCTCTTTCACCTGCACAAAATTTTACTCTGCATTAAATCAACACCATTCAACCTATTTTATTATCTGCATGGCACCTTCCTCACATAATACAGCTCAATTCTGGCCCCCCTTGGGCCATATTTGTGCTCTCCAGAACACCAATTTGAAATAAAAACGAATACATTCATAAGTGAAGATAAGACCTTGCTAATATTTAAACTACTTGAGCAAAAGGAGGGAGGTGGCAGGTGGTGGTGAGGGTGGCAAGATTTGTAAATGTGCCCAACTAATGCAATCAAAAAATGACTTAAATTGTTGCTGTATTTTTTTAAGTAAAAATAATCTTTTTATGTGCAAAAAATCAAATACTGGATTTTTTTTCCATGTAAACATCCTTCAAAGTCAGTGGCTGGATTCAAACCCCCATCCAGGGGTAGCTTCCTGCACCAAAGGCACTAGACTTTGCCTATGCGCTATAGGCTTTTGATGGGTTTCAGTTGTGCAAGAGACCCTATCAGCATCTGACAGGCCGTGGTGTCATTGCTAATGGCTGCCACTGCACAGGACATCATAGCCATGATATAGGGAAGATTTGACAAGCTACATATAGGGAAGCCCGTCTGGTCCAGTGGGTAAGTTCCTGCCTTCCACCCAGACATGCAGGGTTCAATTCCAGGGCCCGACAGATGACACACTAAATCTCTCAGCAAGCATCTGTACATTAACCACTTATTTTCTTGCAGTTTTCCTTCCAAATCCTGCATCCCCTTCACCACAAATACAGTCCAATCATTCCTCGATACTCATTCACTCAGTCATTCCACTCCGCCATGCTACAGGGTGAACAAAAACCAACAAGAACAAGAGCTAGTTCAGCAAGCAAATTTATAGCCTCTCTTTGGATTTATGTTGATGCTGCTGCCCTCTAGTAATGTTATATGTCAACTGCAGCATAATCAAAGGATTGAGAAAGGGGCAGTCCTATGCAAATAATCTCCTCCCATGATTACTTCTCTGAGCTTCCGTAGTGGTACGATGATAGGACCTTCAACAAATGGTCTTCAGCAGATTTCTAAAGTTGCCAAATTGTCTTAGGCTAAGGATTGTTCCAGTCGAAGGCCTTCAGATAAGGACCCCACCCTCACTTAGCAGGGTCCAGAATTACCTGCAGTAATCCTCTATACAGAACATGGGCGTTTGTGGGCCTACTGTGAAGGCTATATGCTAAAACTGGGATGTCTAAAGTCCCAGTCCTGGTCTCACTGTCAGAGGCACAGCATAACACAGCCTGCCAGACATGACCGTGCAATGCCATGCCAAACCAAATGCTCCTTCCCCACACTTGCTGCATCATGCAATTTCAAGACATAATCAATCAGAGGCCTGACTTTGTCCTTTCCTACCATTTCAACATTCAACATACTACCTTCTGACTGCAGCTAGTAAGGACTCTTTCACCTGCACAAAATTTTACCCTGCATTAAGTCAACACCATTCAACCTATTTTATTATCTGTATGGCACCTTCCTCACATAATACAGCTCAATTCTGGCCCCCCTTGGGCCATATTTGTGCTCTCCAGAACACCAATTTGAAGAAAAAACAAATACATTCATAAATGAAGATAAGACCTTGCTAATATTTAAACTACTTGAGCAAAAGGAGGGAGGTGGCAGGTGGTGGTGGGGGTGGCAAGATTTCTAAATGTGCCCAACTAATGCAATCAAAAAATGACTTAAATTGTTCCTGTATTTTTTTAAGTAAAAATAATATTTTTATGTGCAAAAAATCAAATACTGGATTTTTTTTCCATGTAAACATCCTTCAAAGTCAGTGGCTGGATTCAAACCCCCATCCAGGGGTAGCTTCCTGCACCAAAGGCACTAGACTTTGCCTATGCACTATGGGCTTTTGGTGGGTTTCAGTTGTGCAAGAGACCCTATCAGCATCTGACAGGCCGTGGTGTCATTGCTAATGGCTGCCACTGCACAGGACACATCATAGCCATGATATAGGGAAGATTTGACAAGCTACATATAGGGAAGCCCGTCTGGTCCAGTGGGTAAGTTCCTACCTTACATGCAGGGTTCAATTCCAGGGCCTGACAGATGACACACTAAATCTCTCAGCAAGCATCTGTGCATTAACCACTTATTTTCTTGCAGTTTTCCTTCCAAATCCTGCAACCCCTTCACCACAAATACAGTCCAATCATTACTCGATACTCATTCACTCAGTCATTCCACTCCGCCATGCTACAGGCTGAACAAAAACCAACAAGAACAAGAGCTAGTTCAGCAAGCAAATTTAAAGCCTCTCTTTGGATTTATGTTGATGCTACTGCCCTCTAGTAATGTTATATGTCAACTGCAGCAAAATCAAAGGATTGAGAAAGGGGCAGTCCTATGCAAATAATCTCCTCCCATGATTACTTCTCTGAGCTTCCGTAGTGGTACGATGATAGGACCTTCAACAAATGGTCTTCAGCAGATTTCTAAAGTTGCCAAATTGTCTTAGGCTAAGGATTGTTCCAGTCAAAGGCCGTCAGATAAGGACCCCACCCTCACTTAGCAGGGTCCAGAATTACCTGCAGTAATCATCTATACAGAACATGGGCGTTCGTGGGCGTTTGTGGGCCTACTGTAAAGGCTATATGCTAAAACTGGGATGTCCCAGTCCCAGTCCCAGTCCCAGTCCCAGTCCCAGTCCCAGTCCCAGTCCCAGTCCCAGTCCCAGTCCCAGTCCCAGTCCCAGTCCCAGTCCCAGTCCCAGTCCCAGTCCCAGTCCCAGTCCTGGTCTCACTGTCAGAGGCACAGCATAACACAGCCTGCCAGACATGGCCGTGCAATGCCATGCCAAACCAAATGCTCCTTCCCCACACTTGCTGATTCATGCATTTTCAAGACATAATCAATCAGAGTCCTGACTTTGTCCTTTCCTATCACTTCAACATTCAACATACTATCTTCTGACTGCAGCTAATAAGGGCTCTTTCACCTGCACAAAATTTTACTCTGCATTAAATCAACACCATTCAACCTATTTTATTATCTGCATGGCACCTTCCTCACATAATACAGCTCAATTCTGGCCCCCCTTGGGCCATATTTGTGCTCTCCAGAACACCAATTTGAAATAAAAACGAATACATTCATAAGTGAAGATAAGACCTTGCTAATATTTAAACTACTTGAGCAAAAGGGGGGAGGTGGCAGGTGGTGGTGAGGGTGGCAAGATTTGTAAATGTGCCCAACTAATGCAATCAAAAAATGACTTAAATTGTTGCTGTATTTTTTTAAGTAAAAATAATCTTTTTATGTGCAAAAAATCAAATACTGGATTTTTTTTCCATGTAAACATCCTTCAAAGTCAGTGGCTGGATTCAAACCCCCATCCAGGGGTAGCTTCCTGCACCAAAGGCACTAGACTTTGCCTATGCGATATAGGCTTTTGATGGTTTTCAGTTGTGCAAGAGACCCTATCAGCATCTGACAGGCCGTGGTGTCATTGTTAATGGCTGCCACTGTACAGGACACATCATAGCCATGATATAGGGAAGATTTGACTAGCTACATATAGGGAAGCCCGTCTGGTCCAGTGGGTAAGTTCCTGCTTTCCACCCAGACATGCAGGGTTCAATTCCAGGGCCCGTCAGATGACACACTAAATCTCTCAGCAAGCATCTGTACATTAACCACTTATTTTCTTGCAGTTTTCCTTCCAAATCCTGCAACCCCTTCACCACAAATACAGTCCAATCATTCCTCGATACTCATTCACTCAGTCATTCCACTCCGCCATGCTACAGGGTGAACAAAAACCAACAAGAACAAGAGCTAGTTCAGCAAGCAAATTTATAGCCTCTCTTTGGATTTATGTTGATGCTGCTGCCCTCTAGTAATGTTATATGTCAACTGCAGCATAATCAAAGGATTGAGAAAGGGGCAGTCCTATGCAAATAATCTCCTCCCATGATTACTTCTCTGAGCTTCCGTAGTGGTACGATGATAGGACCTTCAACAAATGGTCTTCAGCAGATTTCTAAAGTTGCCAAATTGTCTTAGGCTAAGGATTGTTCCAGTCGAAGGCCTTCAGATAAGGACCCCACCCTCACTTAGCAGGGTCCAGAATTACCTGCAGTAATCCTCTATACAGAACATGGGTGTTTGTGGGCCTACTGTGAAGGCTATATGCTAAAACTGGGATGTCTAAAGTCCCAGTCCTGGTCTCACTGTCAGAGGCACAGCATAACACAGCCTGCCAGACATGACCGTGCAATGCCATGCCAAACCAAATGCTCCTTCCCCACACTTGCTGATTCATGCATTTTCAAGACATAATCAATCAGAGGCCTGACTTTGTCCATTCCTATCACTTCAACATTCAACATACTATCTTCTGACTGCAGCTAATAAGGGCTCTTTCACCTGCACAAAATTTTACTCTGCATTAAATCAACACCATTCAACCTATTTTATTATCTGCATGGCACCTTCCTCACATAATACAGCTCAATTCTGGCCCCCCTTGGGCCATATTTGTGCTCTCCAGAACACCAATTTGAAGAAAAAACGAATACATTCATAAATGAAGATAAGACCTTGCTAATATTTAAACTACTTGAGCAAAAGGAGGGAGGTGGCAGGTGGTGGTGGGGGTGGCAAGATTTGTAAATGTGCCCAACTAATGCAATCAATAATGACTTAAATTGTTGCTGTATTTTTTTAAGTAAAAATAATCTTTTTATGTGCAAAAAAACAAATACTGGATTTTTTTCCATGTAAACATCCTTCAAAGTCAGTGGCTGAATTCAAACCCCCATCCAGGGGTAGCTTCCTGCACCAAAGGCACTAGACTTTGCCTCTGAGCTATAGGCTTTTGATGGGTTTCTGTTGTGCAAGAGACCCTATCAGTATCTGACAGGCCGTGGTGTCATTGCTAATGGCTGCCACTGCACACGACACATCATAGCCATGATATAGGGAAGATTTGACAAGCTACATAAAGGGAACCCCGTCTGGTCCAGTGGGTAAATTCCTGCCTTCCACCCAGACATGCAGGGTTCAACTCCTGGGCCCGACAGATGACACACTCAATCTCTCAGCAAGCATCTGTGCATTAACCACTTGTTTTCTTGCAGTTTTCCTTCCAAATCCTGCAACCCCTTCACCACAAATACAGTCCAATCATTCCTCGATACTCATTCACTCAGTCATTCCACTCCGCCATGCTACAGGCTGAACAAAAACCAACAAGAACAAGAGCTAGTTCAGCAAGCAAATTTAAAGCCTCTCTTTGGATTTATGTTGATGCTGCTGCCCTCTAGTAATGTTATATGTCAACTGCAGCATAATCAAAGTATTGAGAAAGGGGCAGTCCTATGCAAATAATCTCCTCCCATGATTACTTCTCTGAGCTTCCGTAGTGGTACGATGATAGGACCTTCAACATATGGTCTTCAGCAGATTTCTAAAGTTGCCAAATTGTCTTAGGCTAAGGATTGTTCCAGTCGAAGGCCTTCAGATAAGGACCCCACCCTCACTTAGCAGGGTCGAGAATTACCTGCAGTAATCCTCTATACAGAACATGGGTGTTCGTGGGCCTACTGTAAAAGCTATATGCTAAAACTGGGATGTCTAAAGTCCCAGTCCTGGTCTCACTGTCAGAGGCACAGCATAACACAGCCTGCCAGACATGGCCATGCAATGCCATGCCAAACCAAATGCTCCTTCCCCACACTTGCTGCATCATGCATTTTCAAGACAAAATCAATCAGAGGCCTGACTTTGTCCCTTTCCTATCACTTCAACATTCAACATACTACCTTCTGACTGCAGCTAATAAGGGCTCTTTCACCTGCACAAAATTTTACTCTGCATTAAATCAACACCATTCAACCTATTTTATTATCTGCATGGCACCTTCCTCACATAATACAGCTCAATTCTGGCCCTCCTTGGGCCATATTTGTGCTCTCCAGAACACCAATTTGAAATAAAAACGAATACATTCATAAATGAAGATAAGACCTTGCTAATATTTAAACTACTTGAGCAAAAGGAGGGAGGTGGCAGGTGGTGGTGAGGGTGGCAAGATTTGTAAATGTGCCCAACTAATGCAATCAAAAAATGACTTAAATTGTTGCTGTATTTTTTTAAGTAAAAATAATCTTTTTATGTGCAAAAAATCAAATACTGGATTTTTTTTCCATGTAAACATCCTTCAAAGTCAGTGGCTGGATTCAAACCCCCATCCAGGGGTAGCTTCCTGCACCAAAGGCACTAGACTTTGCCTATGCGCTATAGGCTTTTGATGGGTTTCAGTTGTGCAAGAGACCCTATCAGCATCTGACAGGCCGTGGTGTCATTGCTAATGGCTGCCACTGCACAGGACATCATAGCCATGATATAGGGAAGATTTGACAAGCTACATATAGGGAAGCCCGTCTGGTCCAGTGGGTAAGTTCCTGCCTTCCACCCAGACATGCAGGGTTCAATTCCAGGGCCCGACAGATGACACACTAAATCTCTCAGCAAGCATCTGTGCATTAACCACTTGTTTTCTTGCAGTTTTCCTTCCAAATCCTGCAACCCCTTCACCACAAATACAGTCCAATCATTCCTCGATACTCATTCACTCAGTCATTCCACTCCGCCATGCTACAGGCTGAACAAAAACCAACAAGAACAAGAGCTAGTTCAGCAAGCAAATTTAAAGCCTCTCTTTGGATTTATGTTGATGCTGCTGCCCTCTAGTAATGTTATATGTCAACTGCAGCATAATCAAAGTATTGAGAAAGGGGCAGTCCTATGCAAATAATCTCCTCCCATGATTACTTCTCTGAGCTTCCGTAGTGGTACGATGATAGGACCTTCAACATATGGTCTTCAGCAGATTTCTAAAGTTGCCAAATTGTCTAGGCTAAGGATTGTTCCAGTCGAAGGCCTTCAGATAAGGACCCCACCCTCACTTAGCAGGGTCGAGAATTACCTGCAGTAATCCTCTATACAGAACATGGGTGTTCGTGGGCCTACTGTAAAAGCTATATGCTAAAACTGGGATGTCTAAAGTCCCAGTCCTGGTTTCACTGTCAGAGGCACAGCATAACACAGCCTGCCAGACATGGCCATGCAATGCAATGCCATGCCAAACCAAATGCTCCTTCCCCACACTTGCTGCATCATGCATTTTCAAGACAAAATCAATCAGAGGCCTGACTTTGTCCCTTTCCTATCACTTCAACATTCAACATACTACCTTCTGACTGCAGCTAATAAGGGCTCTTTCACCTGCCCAAAATTTTACTCTGCATTAAATCAACACCATTCAACCTATTTTATTATCTGCATGGCACCTTCCTCACATAATACAGCTCAATTCTGGCCCTCCTTGGGCCATATTTGTGCTCTCCAGAACACCAATTTGAAATAAAAACGAATACATTCATAAATGAAGATAAGACCTTGCTAATATTTAAACTACTTGAGCAAAAGGAGGGAGGTGGCAGGTGGTGGTGAGGGTGGCAAGATTTGTAAATGTGCCCAACTAATGCAATCAAAAAATGACTTAAATTGTTGCTGTATTTTTTTAAGTAAAAATAATCTTTTTATGTGCAAAAAATCAAATACTGGATTTTTTTTCCATGTAAACATCCTTCAAAGTCAGTGGCTGGATTCAAACCCCCATCCAGGGGTAGCTTCCTGCACCAAAGGCACTAGACTTTGCCTATGCGCTATAGGCTTTTGATGGGTTTCAGTGGTGCAAGAGACCCTATCAGCATCTGACAGGCCGTGGTGTCATTGCTAATGGCTGCCACTGCACAGGACATCATAGCCATGATATAGGGAAGATTTGACAAGCTACATATAGGGAAGCCCGTCTGGTCCAGTGGGTAAGTTCCTGCCTTCCACCCAGACATGCAGGGTTCAATTCCAGGGCCCGACAGATGACACACTAAATCTCTCAGCAAGCATCTGTACATTAACCACTTATTTTCTTGCAGTTTTCCTTCCAAATCCTGCAACCCCTTCACCACAAATACAGTCCAATCATTCCTCGATACTCATTCACTCAGTCATTCCACTCCGCCATGCTACAGGGTGAACAAAAACCAACAAGAACAAGAGCTAGTTCAGCAAGCAAATTTATAGCCTCTCTTTGGATTTATGTTGATGCTGCTGCCCTCTAGTAATGTTATATGTCAACTGCAGCATAATCAAAGGATTGAGAAAGGGGCAGTCCTATGCAAATAATCTCCTCCCATGATTACTTCTCTGAGCTTCCGTAGTGGTACGATGATAGGACCTTCAACAAATGGTCTTCAGCAGATTTCTAAAGTTGCCAAATTGTCTTAGGCTAAGGATTGTTCCAGTCGAAGGCCTTCAGATAAGGACCCCACCCTCACTTAGCAGGGTCGAGAATTACCTGCAGTAATCCTCTATACAGAACATGGGTGTTCGTGGGCCTACTGTAAAAGCTATATGCTAAAACTGGGATGTCTAAAGTCCCAGTCCTGGTCTCACTGTCAGAGGCACAGCATAACACAGCCTGCCAGACATGGCCATGCAATGCCATGCCAAACCAAATGCTCCTTCCCCACACTTGCTGCATCATGCATTTTCAAGACAAAATCAATCAGAGGCCTGACTTTGTCCCTTTCCTATCACTTCAACATTCAACATACTACCTTCTGACTGCAGCTAATAAGGGCTCTTTCACCTGCACAAAATTTTACTCTGCATTAAATCAACACCATTCAACCTATTTTATTATCTGCATGGCACCTTCCTCACATAATACAGCTCAATTCTGGCCCTCCTTGGGCCATATTTGTGCTCTCCAGAACACCAATTTGAAATAAAAACGAATACATTCATAAATGAAGATAAGACCTTGCTAATATTTAAACTACTTGAGCAAAAGGAGGGAGGTGGCAGGTGGTGGTGAGGGTGGCAAGATTTGTAAATGTGCCCAACTAATGCAATCAAAAAATGACTTAAATTGTTGCTGTATTTTTTTAAGTAAAAATAATCTTTTTATGTGCATAAAATCAAATACTGGATTTTTTTTCCATGTAAACATCCTTCAAAGTCAGTGGCTGGATTCAAACCCCCATCCAGGGGTAGCTTCCTGCACCAAAGGCACTAGACTTTGCCTATGCGCTATAGGCTTTTGATGGGTTTCAGTTGTGCAAGAGACCCTATCAGCATCTGACAGGCCGTGGTGTCATTGCTAATGGCTGCCACTGCACAGGACATCATAGCCATGATATAGGGAAGATTTGACAAGCTACATGTAGGGAAGCCCGTCTGGTCCAGTGGGTAAGTTCCTGCCTTCCACCCAGACATGCAGGGTTCAATTCCAGGGCCCGACAGATGACACACTAAATCTCTCAGCAAGCATCTGTACATTAACCACTTATTTTCTTGCAGTTTTCCTTCCAAATCCTGCAACCCCTTCACCACAAATACAGTCCAATCATTCCTCGATACTCATTCACTCAGTCATTCCACTCCGCCATGCTACAGGGTGAACAAAAACCAACAAGAACAAGAGCTAGTTCAGCAAGCAAATTTATAGCCTCTCTTTGGATTTATGTTGATGCTGCTGCCCTCTAGTAATGTTATATGTCAACTGCAGCATAATCAAAGGATTGAGAAAGGGGCAGTCCTATGCAAATAATCTCCTCCCATGATTACTTCTCTGAGCTTCCGTAGTGGTACGATGATAGGACCTTCAACAAATGGTCTTCAGCAGATTTCTAAAGTTGCCAAATTGTCTTAGGCTAAGGATTGTTCCAGTCGAAGGCCTTCAGATAAGGACCCCACCCTCACTTAGCAGGGTCCAGAATTACCTGCAGTAATCCTCTATACAGAACATGGGCGTTTGTGGGCCTACTGTGAAGGCTATATGCTAAAACTGGGATGTCTAAAGTCCCAGTCCTGGTCTCACTGTCAGAGGCACAGCATAACACAGCCTGCCAGACATGACCGTGCAATGCCATGCCAAACCAAATGCTCCTTCCCCACACTTGCTGCATCATGCAATTTCAAGACATAATCAATCAGAGGCCTGACTTTGTCCTTTCCTACCATTTCAACATTCAACATACTACCTTCTGACTGCAGCTAGTAAGGACTCTTTCACCTGCACAAAATTTTACCCTGCATTAAGTCAACACCATTCAACCTATTTTATTATCTGTATGGCACCTTCCTCACATAATACAGCTCAATTCTGGCCCCCCTTGGGCCATATTTGTGCTCTCCAGAACACCAATTTGAAGAAAAAACAAATACATTCATAAATGAAGATAAGACCTTGCTAATATTTAAACTACTTGAGCAAAAGGAGGGAGGTGGCAGGTGGTGGTGGGGGTGGCAAGATTTCTAAATGTGCCCAACTAATGCAATCAAAAAATGACTTAAATTGTTCCTGTATTTTTTTAAGTAAAAATAATCTTTTTATGTGCAAAAAATCAAATACTGGATTTTTTTTCCATGTAAACATCCTTCAAAGTCAGTGGCTGGATTCAAACCCCCATCCAGGGGTAGCTTCCTGCACCAAAGGCACTAGACTTTGCCTATGCACTATGGGCTTTTGGTGGTTTTCAGTTGTGCAAGAGACCCTATCAGCATCTGACAGGCCGTGGTGTCATTGCTAATGGCTGCCACTGCACAGGACACATCATAGCCATGATATAGGGAAGATTTGACAAGCTACATATAGGGAAGCCCGTCTGGTCCAGTGGGTAAGTTCCTACCTTACATGCAGGGTTCAATTCCAGGGCCTGACAGATGACACACTAAATCTCTCAGCAAGCATCTGTGCATTAACCACTTATTTTCTTGCAGTTTTCCTTCCAAATCCTGCAACCCCTTCACCACAAATACAGTCCAATCATTACTCGATACTCATTCACTCAGTCATTCCACTCCGCCATGCTACAGGCTGAACAAAAACCAACAAGAACAAGAGCTAGTTCAGCAAGCAAATTTAAAGCCTCTCTTTGGATTTATGTTGATGCTACTGCCCTCTAGTAATGTTATATGTCAACTGCAGCAAAATCAAAGGATTGAGAAAGGGGCAGTCCTATGCAAATAATCTCCTCCCATGATTACTTCTCTGAGCTTCCGTAGTGGTACGATGATAGGACCTTCAACAAATGGTCTTCAGCAGATTTCTAAAGTTGCCAAATTGTCTTAGGCTAAGGATTGTTCCAGTCAAAGGCCGTCAGATAAGGACCCCACCCTCACTTAGCAGGGTCCAGAATTACCTGCAGTAATCATCTATACAGAACATGGGCGTTCGTGGGCGTTTGTGGGCCTACTGTAAAGGCTATATGCTAAAACTGGGATGTCTAAAGTCCCAGTCCCAGTCCCAGTCCCAGTCCCAGTCCTGGTCTCACTGTCAGAGGCACAGCATAACACAGCCTGCCAGACATGGCCGTGCAATGCCATGCCAAACCAAATGCTCCTTCCCCACACTTGCTGATTCATGCATTTTCAAGACATAATCAATCAGAGTCCTGACTTTGTCCTTTCCTATCACTTCAACATTCAACATACTATCTTCTGACTGCAGCTAATAAGGGCTCTTTCACCTGCACAAAATTTTACTCTGCATTAAATCAACACCATTCAACCTATTTTATTATCTGCATGGCACCTTCCTCACATAATACAGCTCAATTCTGGCCCCCCTTGGGCCATATTTGTGCTCTCCAGAACACCAATTTGAAATAAAAACGAATACATTCATAAGTGAAGATAAGACCTTGCTAATATTTAAACTACTTGAGCAAAAGGAGGGAGGTGGCAGGTGGTGGTGAGGGTGGCAAGATTTGTAAATGTGCCCAACTAATGCAATCAAAAAATGACTTAAATTGTTGCTGTATTTTTTTAAGTAAAAATAATCTTTTTATGTGCAAAAAATCAAATACTGATTTTTTTTCCATGTAAACATCTTTCAAAGTCAGTGGCTGGATTCAAACCCCCATCCAGGGGTAGCTTCCTGCACCAAAGGCACTAGACTTTGCCTATGCGATATAGGCTTTTGATGGTTTTCAGTTGTGCAAGAGACCCTATCAGCATCTGACAGGCCGTGGTGTCATTGCTAATGGCTGCCACTGTACAGGACACATCATAGCCATGATATAGGGAAGATTTGACTAGCTACATATAGGGAAGCCCGTCTGGTCCAGTGGGTAAGTTCCTGCTTTCCACCCAGACATGCAGGGTTCAATTCCAGGGCCCGACAGATGACACACTAAATCTCTCAGCAAGCATCTGTACATTAACCACTTATTTTCTTGCAGTTTTCCTTCCAAATCCTGCAACCCCTTCACCACAAATACAGTCCAATCATTCCTCGATACTCATTCACTCAGTCATTCCACTCCGCCATGCTACAGGGTGAACAAAAACCAACAAGAACAAGAGCTAGTTCAGCAAGCAAATTTATAGCCTCTCTTTGGATTTATGTTGATGCTGCTGCCCTCTAGTAATGTTATATGTCAACTGCAGCATAATCAAAGGATTGAGAAAGGGGCAGTCCTATGCAAATAATCTCCTCCCATGATTACTTCTCTGAGCTTCCGTAGTGGTACGATGATAGGACCTTCAACAAATGGTCTTCAGCAGATTTCTAAAGTTGCCAAATTGTCTTAGGCTAAGGATTGTTCCAGTCGAAGGCCTTCAGATAAGGACCCCACCCTCACTTAGCAGGGTCCAGAATTACCTGCAGTAATCCTCTATACAGAACATGGGTGTTTGTGGGCCTACTGTGAAGGCTATATGCTAAAACTGGGATGTCTAAAGTCCCAGTCCTGGTCTCACTGTCAGAGGCACAGCATAACACAGCCTGCCAGACATGACCGTGCAATGCCATGCCAAACCAAATGCTCCTTCCCCACACTTGCTGATTCATGCATTTTCAAGACATAATCAATCAGAGGCCTGACTTTGTCCATTCCTATCACTTCAACATTCAACATACTATCTTCTGACTGCAGCTAATAAGGGCTCTTTCACCTGCACAAAATTTTACTCTGCATTAAATCAACACCATTCAACCTATTTTATTATCTGCATGGCACCTTCCTCACATAATACAGCTCAATTCTGGCCCCCCTTGGGCCATATTTGTGCTCTCCAGAACACCAATTTGAAGAAAAAACGAATACATTCATAAATGAAGATAAGACCTTGCTAATATTTAAACTACTTGAGCAAAAGGAGGGAGGTGGCAGGTGGTGGTGGGGGTGGCAAGATTTGTAAATGTGCCCAACTAATGCAATCAATAATGACTTAAATTGTTGCTGTATTTTTTTAAGTAAAAATAATCTTTTTATGTGCAAAAAAACAAATACTGGATTTTTTTCCATGTAAACATCCTTCAAAGTCAGTGGCTGAATTCAAACCCCCATCCAGGGGTAGCTTCCTGCACCAAAGGCACTAGACTTTGCCTCTGAGCTATAGGCTTTTGATGGGTTTCTGTTGTGCAAGAGACCCTATCAGTATCTGACAGGCCGTGGTGTCATTGCTAATGGCTGCCACTGCACACGACACATCATAGCCATGATATAGGGAAGATTTGACAAGCTACATAAAGGGAACCCTGTCTGGTCCAGTGGGTAAATTCCTGCCTTCCACCCAGACATGCAGGGTTCAACTCCTGGGCCCGACAGATGACACACTCAATCTCTCAGCAAGCATCTGTGCATTAACCACTTGTTTTCTTGCAGTTTTCCTTCCAAATCCTGCAACCCCTTCACCACAAATACAGTCCAATCATTCCTCGATACTCATTCACTCAGTCATTCCACTCCGCCATGCTACAGGCTGAACAAAAACCAACAAGAACAAGAGCTAGTTCAGCAAGCAAATTTAAAGCCTCTCTTTGGATTTATGTTGATGCTGCTGCCCTCTAGTAATGTTATATGTCAACTGCAGCATAATCAAAGTATTGAGAAAGGGGCAGTCCTATGCAAATAATCTCCTCCCATGATTACTTCTCTGAGCTTCCGTAGTGGTACGATGATAGGACCTTCAACATATGGTCTTCAGCAGATTTCTAAAGTTGCCAAATTGTCTTAGGCTAAGGATTGTTCCAGTCGAAGGCCTTCAGATAAGGACCCCACCCTCACTTAGCAGGGTCGAGAATTACCTGCAGTAATCCTCTATACAGAACATGGGTGTTCGTGGGCCTACTGTAAAAGCTATATGCTAAAACTGGGATGTCTAAAGTCCCAGTCCTGGTCTCACTGTCAGAGGCACAGCATAACACAGCCTGCCAGACATGGCCATGCAATGCCATGCCAAACCAAATGCTCCTTCCCCACACTTGCTGCATCATGCATTTTCAAGACAAAATCAATCAGAGGCCTGACTTTGTCCCTTTCCTATCACTTCAACATTCAACATACTACCTTCTGACTGCAGCTAATAAGGGCTCTTTCACCTGCACAAAATTTTACTCTGCATTAAATCAACACCATTCAACCTATTTTATTATCTGCATGGCACCTTCCTCACATAATACAGCTCAATTCTGGCCCTCCTTGGGCCATATTTGTGCTCTCCAGAACACCAATTTGAAATAAAAACGAATACATTCATAAATGAAGATAAGACCTTGCTAATATTTAAACTACTTGAGCAAAAGGAGGGAGGTGGCAGGTGGTGGTGAGGGTGGCAAGATTTGTAAATGTGCCCAACTAATGCAATCAAAAAATGACTTAAATTGTTGCTGTATTTTTTTAAGTAAAAATAATCTTTTTATGTGCAAAAAATCAAATACTGGATTTTTTTTCCATGTAAACATCCTTCAAAGTCAGTGGCTGGATTCAAACCCCCATCCAGGGGTAGCTTCCTGCACCAAAGGCACTAGACTTTGCCTATGCGCTATAGGCTTTTGATGGGTTTCAGTTGTGCAAGAGACCCTATCAGCATCTGACAGGCCGTGGTGTCATTGCTAATGGCTGCCACTGCACAGGACATCATAGCCATGATATAGGGAAGATTTGACAAGCTACATATAGGGAAGCCCGTCTGGTCCAGTGGGTAAGTTCCTGCCTTCCACCCAGACATGCAGGGTTCAATTCCAGGGCCCGACAGATGACACACTAAATCTCTCAGCAAGCATCTGTGCATTAACCACTTGTTTTCTTGCAGTTTTCCTTCCAAATCCTGCAACCCCTTCACCACAAATACAGTCCAATCATTCCTCGATACTCATTCACTCAGTCATTCCACTCCGCCATGCTACAGGCTGAACAAAAACCAACAAGAACAAGAGCTAGTTCAGCAAGCAAATTTAAAGCCTCTCTTTGGATTTATGTTGATGCTGCTGCCCTCTAGTAATGTTATATGTCAACTGCAGCATAATCAAAGTATTGAGAAAGGGGCAGTCCTATGCAAATAATCTCCTCCCATGATTACTTCTCTGAGCTTCCGTAGTGGTACGATGATAGGACCTTCAACATATGGTCTTCAGCAGATTTCTAAAGTTGCCAAATTGTCTAGGCTAAGGATTGTTCCAGTCGAAGGCCTTCAGATAAGGACCCCACCCTCACTTAGCAGGGTCGAGAATTACCTGCAGTAATCCTCTATACAGAACATGGGTGTTCGTGGGCCTACTGTAAAAGCTATATGCTAAAACTGGGATGTCTAAAGTCCCAGTCCTGGTTTCACTGTCAGAGGCACAGCATAACACAGCCTGCCAGACATGGCCATGCAATGCAATGCCATGCCAAACCAAATGCTCCTTCCCCACACTTGCTGCATCATGCATTTTCAAGACAAAATCAATCAGAGGCCTGACTTTGTCCCTTTCCTATCACTTCAACATTCAACATACTACCTTCTGACTGCAGCTAATAAGGGCTCTTTCACCTGCCCAAAATTTTACTCTGCATTAAATCAACACCATTCAACCTATTTTATTATCTGCATGGCACCTTCCTCACATAATACAGCTCAATTCTGGCCCTCCTTGGGCCATATTTGTGCTCTCCAGAACACCAATTTGAAATAAAAACGAATACATTCATAAATGAAGATAAGACCTTGCTAATATTTAAACTACTTGAGCAAAAGGAGGGAGGTGGCAGGTGGTGGTGAGGGTGGCAAGATTTGTAAATGTGCCCAACTAATGCAATCAAAAAATGACTTAAATTGTTGCTGTATTTTTTTAAGTAAAAATAATCTTTTTATGTGCAAAAAATCAAATACTGGATTTTTTTTCCATGTAAACATCCTTCAAAGTCAGTGGCTGGATTCAAACCCCCATCCAGGGGTAGCTTCCTGCACCAAAGGCACTAGACTTTGCCTATGCGCTATAGGCTTTTGATGGGTTTCAGTGGTGCAAGAGACCCTATCAGCATCTGACAGGCCGTGGTGTCATTGCTAATGGCTGCCACTGCACAGGACATCATAGCCATGATATAGGGAAGATTTGACAAGCTACATATAGGGAAGCCCGTCTGGTCCAGTGGGTAAGTTCCTGCCTTCCACCCAGACATGCAGGGTTCAATTCCAGGGCCCGACAGATGACACACTAAATCTCTCAGCAAGCATCTGTACATTAACCACTTATTTTCTTGCAGTTTTCCTTCCAAATCCTGCAACCCCTTCACCACAAATACAGTCCAATCATTCCTCGATACTCATTCACTCAGTCATTCCACTCCGCCATGCTACAGGGTGAACAAAAACCAACAAGAACAAGAGCTAGTTCAGCAAGCAAATTTATAGCCTCTCTTTGGATTTATGTTGATGCTGCTGCCCTCTAGTAATGTTATATGTCAACTGCAGCATAATCAAAGGATTGAGAAAGGGGCAGTCCTATGCAAATAATCTCCTCCCATGATTACTTCTCTGAGCTTCCGTAGTGGTACGATGATAGGACCTTCAACAAATGGTCTTCAGCAGATTTCTAAAGTTGCCAAATTGTCTTAGGCTAAGGATTGTTCCAGTCGAAGGCCTTCAGATAAGGACCCCACCCTCACTTAGCAGGGTCGAGAATTACCTGCAGTAATCCTCTATACAGAACATGGGTGTTCGTGGGCCTACTGTAAAAGCTATATGCTAAAACTGGGATGTCTAAAGTCCCAGTCCTGGTCTCACTGTCAGAGGCACAGCATAACACAGCCTGCCAGACATGGCCATGCAATGCCATGCCAAACCAAATGCTCCTTCCCCACACTTGCTGCATCATGCATTTTCAAGACAAAATCAATCAGAGGCCTGACTTTGTCCCTTTCCTATCACTTCAACATTCAACATACTACCTTCTGACTGCAGCTAATAAGGGCTCTTTCACCTGCACAAAATTTTACTCTGCATTAAATCAACACCATTCAACCTATTTTATTATCTGCATGGCACCTTCCTCACATAATACAGCTCAATTCTGGCCCTCCTTGGGCCATATTTGTGCTCTCCAGAACACCAATTTGAAATAAAAACGAATACATTCATAAATGAAGATAAGACCTTGCTAATATTTAAACTACTTGAGCAAAAGGAGGGAGGTGGCAGGTGGTGGTGAGGGTGGCAAGATTTGTAAATGTGCCCAACTAATGCAATCAAAAAATGACTTAAATTGTTGCTGTATTTTTTTAAGTAAAAATAATCTTTTTATGTGCATAAAATCAAATACTGGATTTTTTTTCCATGTAAACATCCTTCAAAGTCAGTGGCTGGATTCAAACCCCCATCCAGGGGTAGCTTCCTGCACCAAAGGCACTAGACTTTGCCTATGCGCTATAGGCTTTTGATGGGTTTCAGTTGTGCAAGAGACCCTATCAGCATCTGACAGGCCGTGGTGTCATTGCTAATGGCTGCCACTGCACAGGACATCATAGCCATGATATAGGGAAGATTTGACAAGCTACATGTAGGGAAGCCCGTCTGGTCCAGTGGGTAAGTTCCTGCCTTCCACCCAGACATGCAGGGTTCAATTCCAGGGCCCGACAGATGACACACTAAATCTCTCAGCAAGCATCTGTACATTAACCACTTATTTTCTTGCAGTTTTCCTTCCAAATCCTGCAACCCCTTCACCACAAATACAGTCCAATCATTCCTCGATACTCATTCACTCAGTCATTCCACTCCGCCATGCTACAGGGTGAACAAAAACCAACAAGAACAAGAGCTAGTTCAGCAAGCAAATTTATAGCCTCTCTTTGGATTTATGTTGATGCTGCTGCCCTCTAGTAATGTTATATGTCAACTGCAGCATAATCAAAGGATTGAGAAAGGGGCAGTCCTATGCAAATAATCTCCTCCCATGATTACTTCTCTGAGCTTCCGTAGTGGTACGATGATAGGACCTTCAACAAATGGTCTTCAGCAGATTTCTAAAGTTGCCAAATTGTCTTAGGCTAAGGATTGTTCCAGTCGAAGGCCTTCAGATAAGGACCCCACCCTCACTTAGCAGGGTCCAGAATTACCTGCAGTAATCCTCTATACAGAACATGGGCGTTTGTGGGCCTACTGTGAAGGCTATATGCTAAAACTGGGATGTCTAAAGTCCCAGTCCTGGTCTCACTGTCAGAGGCACAGCATAACACAGCCTGCCAGACATGACCGTGCAATGCCATGCCAAACCAAATGCTCCTTCCCCACACTTGCTGCATCATGCAATTTCAAGACATAATCAATCAGAGGCCTGACTTTGTCCTTTCCTACCATTTCAACATTCAACATACTACCTTCTGACTGCAGCTAGTAAGGACTCTTTCACCTGCACAAAATTTTACCCTGCATTAAGTCAACACCATTCAACCTATTTTATTATCTGTATGGCACCTTCCTCACATAATACAGCTCAATTCTGGCCCCCCTTGGGCCATATTTGTGCTCTCCAGAACACCAATTTGAAGAAAAAACAAATACATTCATAAATGAAGATAAGACCTTGCTAATATTTAAACTACTTGAGCAAAAGGAGGGAGGTGGCAGGTGGTGGTGGGGGTGGCAAGATTTCTAAATGTGCCCAACTAATGCAATCAAAAAATGACTTAAATTGTTCCTGTATTTTTTTAAGTAAAAATAATCTTTTTATGTGCAAAAAATCAAATACTGGATTTTTTTTCCATGTAAACATCCTTCAAAGTCAGTGGCTGGATTCAAACCCCCATCCAGGGGTAGCTTCCTGCACCAAAGGCACTAGACTTTGCCTATGCACTATGGGCTTTTGGTGGTTTTCAGTTGTGCAAGAGACCCTATCAGCATCTGACAGGCCGTGGTGTCATTGCTAATGGCTGCCACTGCACAGGACACATCATAGCCATGATATAGGGAAGATTTGACAAGCTACATATAGGGAAGCCCGTCTGGTCCAGTGGGTAAGTTCCTACCTTACATGCAGGGTTCAATTCCAGGGCCTGACAGATGACACACTAAATCTCTCAGCAAGCATCTGTGCATTAACCACTTATTTTCTTGCAGTTTTCCTTCCAAATCCTGCAACCCCTTCACCACAAATACAGTCCAATCATTACTCGATACTCATTCACTCAGTCATTCCACTCCGCCATGCTACAGGCTGAACAAAAACCAACAAGAACAAGAGCTAGTTCAGCAAGCAAATTTAAAGCCTCTCTTTGGATTTATGTTGATGCTACTGCCCTCTAGTAATGTTATATGTCAACTGCAGCAAAATCAAAGGATTGAGAAAGGGGCAGTCCTATGCAAATAATCTCCTCCCATGATTACTTCTCTGAGCTTCCGTAGTGGTACGATGATAGGACCTTCAACAAATGGTCTTCAGCAGATTTCTAAAGTTGCCAAATTGTCTTAGGCTAAGGATTGTTCCAGTCAAAGGCCGTCAGATAAGGACCCCACCCTCACTTAGCAGGGTCCAGAATTACCTGCAGTAATCATCTATACAGAACATGGGCGTTCGTGGGCGTTTGTGGGCCTACTGTAAAGGCTATATGCTAAAACTGGGATGTCTAAAGTCCCAGTCCCAGTCCCAGTCCCAGTCCCAGTCCTGGTCTCACTGTCAGAGGCACAGCATAACACAGCCTGCCAGACATGGCCGTGCAATGCCATGCCAAACCAAATGCTCCTTCCCCACACTTGCTGATTCATGCATTTTCAAGACATAATCAATCAGAGTCCTGACTTTGTCCTTTCCTATCACTTCAACATTCAACATACTATCTTCTGACTGCAGCTAATAAGGGCTCTTTCACCTGCACAAAATTTTACTCTGCATTAAATCAACACCATTCAACCTATTTTATTATCTGCATGGCACCTTCCTCACATAATACAGCTCAATTCTGGCCCCCCTTGGGCCATATTTGTGCTCTCCAGAACACCAATTTGAAATAAAAACGAATACATTCATAAGTGAAGATAAGACCTTGCTAATATTTAAACTACTTGAGCAAAAGGAGGGAGGTGGCAGGTGGTGGTGAGGGTGGCAAGATTTGTAAATGTGCCCAACTAATGCAATCAAAAAATGACTTAAATTGTTGCTGTATTTTTTTAAGTAAAAATAATCTTTTTATGTGCAAAAAATCAAATACTGATTTTTTTTCCATGTAAACATCTTTCAAAGTCAGTGGCTGGATTCAAACCCCCATCCAGGGGTAGCTTCCTGCACCAAAGGCACTAGACTTTGCCTATGCGATATAGGCTTTTGATGGTTTTCAGTTGTGCAAGAGACCCTATCAGCATCTGACAGGCCGTGGTGTCATTGCTAATGGCTGCCACTGTACAGGACACATCATAGCCATGATATAGGGAAGATTTGACTAGCTACATATAGGGAAGCCCGTCTGGTCCAGTGGGTAAGTTCCTGCTTTCCACCCAGACATGCAGGGTTCAATTCCAGGGCCCGACAGATGACACACTAAATCTCTCAGCAAGCATCTGTACATTAACCACTTATTTTCTTGCAGTTTTCCTTCCAAATCCTGCAACCCCTTCACCACAAATACAGTCCAATCATTCCTCGATACTCATTCACTCAGTCATTCCACTCCGCCATGCTACAGGGTGAACAAAAACCAACAAGAACAAGAGCTAGTTCAGCAAGCAAATTTATAGCCTCTCTTTGGATTTATGTTGATGCTGCTGCCCTCTAGTAATGTTATATGTCAACTGCAGCATAATCAAAGGATTGAGAAAGGGGCAGTCCTATGCAAATAATCTCCTCCCATGATTACTTCTCTGAGCTTCCGTAGTGGTACGATGATAGGACCTTCAACAAATGGTCTTCAGCAGATTTCTAAAGTTGCCAAATTGTCTTAGGCTAAGGATTGTTCCAGTCGAAGGCCTTCAGATAAGGACCCCACCCTCACTTAGCAGGGTCCAGAATTACCTGCAGTAATCCTCTATACAGAACATGGGTGTTTGTGGGCCTACTGTGAAGGCTATATGCTAAAACTGGGATGTCTAAAGTCCCAGTCCTGGTCTCACTGTCAGAGGCACAGCATAACACAGCCTGCCAGACATGACCGTGCAATGCCATGCCAAACCAAATGCTCCTTCCCCACACTTGCTGATTCATGCATTTTCAAGACATAATCAATCAGAGGCCTGACTTTGTCCATTCCTATCACTTCAACATTCAACATACTATCTTCTGACTGCAGCTAATAAGGGCTCTTTCACCTGCACAAAATTTTACTCTGCATTAAATCAACACCATTCAACCTATTTTATTATCTGCATGGCACCTTCCTCACATAATACAGCTCAATTCTGGCCCCCCTTGGGCCATATTTGTGCTCTCCAGAACACCAATTTGAAGAAAAAACGAATACATTCATAAATGAAGATAAGACCTTGCTAATATTTAAACTACTTGAGCAAAAGGAGGGAGGTGGCAGGTGGTGGTGGGGGTGGCAAGATTTGTAAATGTGCCCAACTAATGCAATCAATAATGACTTAAATTGTTGCTGTATTTTTTTAAGTAAAAATAATCTTTTTATGTGCAAAAAAACAAATACTGGATTTTTTTCCATGTAAACATCCTTCAAAGTCAGTGGCTGAATTCAAACCCCCATCCAGGGGTAGCTTCCTGCACCAAAGGCACTAGACTTTGCCTCTGAGCTATAGGCTTTTGATGGGTTTCTGTTGTGCAAGAGACCCTATCAGTATCTGACAGGCCGTGGTGTCATTGCTAATGGCTGCCACTGCACACGACACATCATAGCCATGATATAGGGAAGATTTGACAAGCTACATAAAGGGAACCCTGTCTGGTCCAGTGGGTAAATTCCTGCCTTCCACCCAGACATGCAGGGTTCAACTCCTGGGCCCGACAGATGACACACTCAATCTCTCAGCAAGCATCTGTGCATTAACCACTTGTTTTCTTGCAGTTTTCCTTCCAAATCCTGCAACCCCTTCACCACAAATACAGTCCAATCATTCCTCGATACTCATTCACTCAGTCATTCCACTCCGCCATGCTACAGGCTGAACAAAAACCAACAAGAACAAGAGCTAGTTCAGCAAGCAAATTTAAAGCCTCTCTTTGGATTTATGTTGATGCTGCTGCCCTCTAGTAATGTTATATGTCAACTGCAGCATAATCAAAGTATTGAGAAAGGGGCAGTCCTATGCAAATAATCTCCTCCCATGATTACTTCTCTGAGCTTCCGTAGTGGTACGATGATAGGACCTTCAACATATGGTCTTCAGCAGATTTCTAAAGTTGCCAAATTGTCTTAGGCTAAGGATTGTTCCAGTCGAAGGCCTTCAGATAAGGACCCCACCCTCACTTAGCAGGGTCGAGAATTACCTGCAGTAATCCTCTATACAGAACATGGGTGTTCGTGGGCCTACTGTAAAAGCTATATGCTAAAACTGGGATGTCTAAAGTCCCAGTCCTGGTCTCACTGTCAGAGGCACAGCATAACACAGCCTGCCAGACATGGCCATGCAATGCCATGCCAAACCAAATGCTCCTTCCCCACACTTGCTGCATCATGCATTTTCAAGACAAAATCAATCAGAGGCCTGACTTTGTCCCTTTCCTATCACTTCAACATTCAACATACTACCTTCTGACTGCAGCTAATAAGGGCTCTTTCACCTGCACAAAATTTTACTCTGCATTAAATCAACACCATTCAACCTATTTTATTATCTGCATGGCACCTTCCTCACATAATACAGCTCAATTCTGGCCCTCCTTGGGCCATATTTGTGCTCTCCAGAACACCAATTTGAAATAAAAACGAATACATTCATAAATGAAGATAAGACCTTGCTAATATTTAAACTACTTGAGCAAAAGGAGGGAGGTGGCAGGTGGTGGTGAGGGTGGCAAGATTTGTAAATGTGCCCAACTAATGCAATCAAAAAATGACTTAAATTGTTGCTGTATTTTTTTAAGTAAAAATAATCTTTTTATGTGCAAAAAATCAAATACTGGATTTTTTTTCCATGTAAACATCCTTCAAAGTCAGTGGCTGGATTCAAACCCCCATCCAGGGGTAGCTTCCTGCACCAAAGGCACTAGACTTTGCCTATGCGCTATAGGCTTTTGATGGGTTTCAGTTGTGCAAGAGACCCTATCAGCATCTGACAGGCCGTGGTGTCATTGCTAATGGCTGCCACTGCACAGGACATCATAGCCATGATATAGGGAAGATTTGACAAGCTACATATAGGGAAGCCCGTCTGGTCCAGTGGGTAAGTTCCTGCCTTCCACCCAGACATGCAGGGTTCAATTCCAGGGCCCGACAGATGACACACTAAATCTCTCAGCAAGCATCTGTGCATTAACCACTTGTTTTCTTGCAGTTTTCCTTCCAAATCCTGCAACCCCTTCACCACAAATACAGTCCAATCATTCCTCGATACTCATTCACTCAGTCATTCCACTCCGCCATGCTACAGGCTGAACAAAAACCAACAAGAACAAGAGCTAGTTCAGCAAGCAAATTTAAAGCCTCTCTTTGGATTTATGTTGATGCTGCTGCCCTCTAGTAATGTTATATGTCAACTGCAGCATAATCAAAGTATTGAGAAAGGGGCAGTCCTATGCAAATAATCTCCTCCCATGATTACTTCTCTGAGCTTCCGTAGTGGTACGATGATAGGACCTTCAACATATGGTCTTCAGCAGATTTCTAAAGTTGCCAAATTGTCTAGGCTAAGGATTGTTCCAGTCGAAGGCCTTCAGATAAGGACCCCACCCTCACTTAGCAGGGTCGAGAATTACCTGCAGTAATCCTCTATACAGAACATGGGTGTTCGTGGGCCTACTGTAAAAGCTATATGCTAAAACTGGGATGTCTAAAGTCCCAGTCCTGGTTTCACTGTCAGAGGCACAGCATAACACAGCCTGCCAGACATGGCCATGCAATGCAATGCCATGCCAAACCAAATGCTCCTTCCCCACACTTGCTGCATCATGCATTTTCAAGACAAAATCAATCAGAGGCCTGACTTTGTCCCTTTCCTATCACTTCAACATTCAACATACTACCTTCTGACTGCAGCTAATAAGGGCTCTTTCACCTGCCCAAAATTTTACTCTGCATTAAATCAACACCATTCAACCTATTTTATTATCTGCATGGCACCTTCCTCACATAATACAGCTCAATTCTGGCCCTCCTTGGGCCATATTTGTGCTCTCCAGAACACCAATTTGAAATAAAAACGAATACATTCATAAATGAAGATAAGACCTTGCTAATATTTAAACTACTTGAGCAAAAGGAGGGAGGTGGCAGGTGGTGGTGAGGGTGGCAAGATTTGTAAATGTGCCCAACTAATGCAATCAAAAAATGACTTAAATTGTTGCTGTATTTTTTTAAGTAAAAATAATCTTTTTATGTGCAAAAAATCAAATACTGGATTTTTTTTCCATGTAAACATCCTTCAAAGTCAGTGGCTGGATTCAAACCCCCATCCAGGGGTAGCTTCCTGCACCAAAGGCACTAGACTTTGCCTATGCGCTATAGGCTTTTGATGGGTTTCAGTGGTGCAAGAGACCCTATCAGCATCTGACAGGCCGTGGTGTCATTGCTAATGGCTGCCACTGCACAGGACATCATAGCCATGATATAGGGAAGATTTGACAAGCTACATATAGGGAAGCCCGTCTGGTCCAGTGGGTAAGTTCCTGCCTTCCACCCAGACATGCAGGGTTCAATTCCAGGGCCCGACAGATGACACACTAAATCTCTCAGCAAGCATCTGTACATTAACCACTTATTTTCTTGCAGTTTTCCTTCCAAATCCTGCAACCCCTTCACCACAAATACAGTCCAATCATTCCTCGATACTCATTCACTCAGTCATTCCACTCCGCCATGCTACAGGGTGAACAAAAACCAACAAGAACAAGAGCTAGTTCAGCAAGCAAATTTATAGCCTCTCTTTGGATTTATGTTGATGCTGCTGCCCTCTAGTAATGTTATATGTCAACTGCAGCATAATCAAAGGATTGAGAAAGGGGCAGTCCTATGCAAATAATCTCCTCCCATGATTACTTCTCTGAGCTTCCGTAGTGGTACGATGATAGGACCTTCAACAAATGGTCTTCAGCAGATTTCTAAAGTTGCCAAATTGTCTTAGGCTAAGGATTGTTCCAGTCGAAGGCCTTCAGATAAGGACCCCACCCTCACTTAGCAGGGTCGAGAATTACCTGCAGTAATCCTCTATACAGAACATGGGTGTTCGTGGGCCTACTGTAAAAGCTATATGCTAAAACTGGGATGTCTAAAGTCCCAGTCCTGGTCTCACTGTCAGAGGCACAGCATAACACAGCCTGCCAGACATGGCCATGCAATGCCATGCCAAACCAAATGCTCCTTCCCCACACTTGCTGCATCATGCATTTTCAAGACAAAATCAATCAGAGGCCTGACTTTGTCCCTTTCCTATCACTTCAACATTCAACATACTACCTTCTGACTGCAGCTAATAAGGGCTCTTTCACCTGCACAAAATTTTACTCTGCATTAAATCAACACCATTCAACCTATTTTATTATCTGCATGGCACCTTCCTCACATAATACAGCTCAATTCTGGCCCTCCTTGGGCCATATTTGTGCTCTCCAGAACACCAATTTGAAATAAAAACGAATACATTCATAAATGAAGATAAGACCTTGCTAATATTTAAACTACTTGAGCAAAAGGAGGGAGGTGGCAGGTGGTGGTGAGGGTGGCAAGATTTGTAAATGTGCCCAACTAATGCAATCAAAAAATGACTTAAATTGTTGCTGTATTTTTTTAAGTAAAAATAATCTTTTTATGTGCATAAAATCAAATACTGGATTTTTTTTCCATGTAAACATCCTTCAAAGTCAGTGGCTGGATTCAAACCCCCATCCAGGGGTAGCTTCCTGCACCAAAGGCACTAGACTTTGCCTATGCGCTATAGGCTTTTGATGGGTTTCAGTTGTGCAAGAGACCCTATCAGCATCTGACAGGCCGTGGTGTCATTGCTAATGGCTGCCACTGCACAGGACATCATAGCCATGATATAGGGAAGATTTGACAAGCTACATGTAGGGAAGCCCGTCTGGTCCAGTGGGTAAGTTCCTGCCTTCCACCCAGACATGCAGGGTTCAATTCCAGGGCCCGACAGATGACACACTAAATCTCTCAGCAAGCATCTGTACATTAACCACTTATTTTCTTGCAGTTTTCCTTCCAAATCCTGCAACCCCTTCACCACAAATACAGTCCAATCATTCCTCGATACTCATTCACTCAGTCATTCCACTCCGCCATGCTACAGGGTGAACAAAAACCAACAAGAACAAGAGCTAGTTCAGCAAGCAAATTTATAGCCTCTCTTTGGATTTATGTTGATGCTGCTGCCCTCTAGTAATGTTATATGTCAACTGCAGCATAATCAAAGGATTGAGAAAGGGGCAGTCCTATGCAAATAATCTCCTCCCATGATTACTTCTCTGAGCTTCCGTAGTGGTACGATGATAGGACCTTCAACAAATGGTCTTCAGCAGATTTCTAAAGTTGCCAAATTGTCTTAGGCTAAGGATTGTTCCAGTCGAAGGCCTTCAGATAAGGACCCCACCCTCACTTAGCAGGGTCCAGAATTACCTGCAGTAATCCTCTATACAGAACATGGGCGTTTGTGGGCCTACTGTGAAGGCTATATGCTAAAACTGGGATGTCTAAAGTCCCAGTCCTGGTCTCACTGTCAGAGGCACAGCATAACACAGCCTGCCAGACATGACCGTGCAATGCCATGCCAAACCAAATGCTCCTTCCCCACACTTGCTGCATCATGCAATTTCAAGACATAATCAATCAGAGGCCTGACTTTGTCCTTTCCTACCATTTCAACATTCAACATACTACCTTCTGACTGCAGCTAGTAAGGACTCTTTCACCTGCACAAAATTTTACCCTGCATTAAGTCAACACCATTCAACCTATTTTATTATCTGTATGGCACCTTCCTCACATAATACAGCTCAATTCTGGCCCCCCTTGGGCCATATTTGTGCTCTCCAGAACACCAATTTGAAGAAAAAACAAATACATTCATAAATGAAGATAAGACCTTGCTAATATTTAAACTACTTGAGCAAAAGGAGGGAGGTGGCAGGTGGTGGTGGGGGTGGCAAGATTTCTAAATGTGCCCAACTAATGCAATCAAAAAATGACTTAAATTGTTCCTGTATTTTTTTAAGTAAAAATAATCTTTTTATGTGCAAAAAATCAAATACTGGATTTTTTTTCCATGTAAACATCCTTCAAAGTCAGTGGCTGGATTCAAACCCCCATCCAGGGGTAGCTTCCTGCACCAAAGGCACTAGACTTTGCCTATGCACTATGGGCTTTTGGTGGTTTTCAGTTGTGCAAGAGACCCTATCAGCATCTGACAGGCCGTGGTGTCATTGCTAATGGCTGCCACTGCACAGGACACATCATAGCCATGATATAGGGAAGATTTGACAAGCTACATATAGGGAAGCCCGTCTGGTCCAGTGGGTAAGTTCCTACCTTACATGCAGGGTTCAATTCCAGGGCCTGACAGATGACACACTAAATCTCTCAGCAAGCATCTGTGCATTAACCACTTATTTTCTTGCAGTTTTCCTTCCAAATCCTGCAACCCCTTCACCACAAATACAGTCCAATCATTACTCGATACTCATTCACTCAGTCATTCCACTCCGCCATGCTACAGGCTGAACAAAAACCAACAAGAACAAGAGCTAGTTCAGCAAGCAAATTTAAAGCCTCTCTTTGGATTTATGTTGATGCTACTGCCCTCTAGTAATGTTATATGTCAACTGCAGCAAAATCAAAGGATTGAGAAAGGGGCAGTCCTATGCAAATAATCTCCTCCCATGATTACTTCTCTGAGCTTCCGTAGTGGTACGATGATAGGACCTTCAACAAATGGTCTTCAGCAGATTTCTAAAGTTGCCAAATTGTCTTAGGCTAAGGATTGTTCCAGTCAAAGGCCGTCAGATAAGGACCCCACCCTCACTTAGCAGGGTCCAGAATTACCTGCAGTAATCATCTATACAGAACATGGGCGTTCGTGGGCGTTTGTGGGCCTACTGTAAAGGCTATATGCTAAAACTGGGATGTCTAAAGTCCCAGTCCCAGTCCCAGTCCCAGTCCCAGTCCCAGTCCTGGTCTCACTGTCAGAGGCACAGCATAACACAGCCTGCCAGACATGGCCGTGCAATGCCATGCCAAACCAAATGCTCCTTCCCCACACTTGCTGATTCATGCATTTTCAAGACATAATCAATCAGAGTCCTGACTTTGTCCTTTCCTATCACTTCAACATTCAACATACTATCTTCTGACTGCAGCTAATAAGGGCTCTTTCACCTGCACAAAATTTTACTCTGCATTAAATCAACACCATTCAACCTATTTTATTATCTGCATGGCACCTTCCTCACATAATACAGCTCAATTCTGGCCCCCCTTGGGCCATATTTGTGCTCTCCAGAACACCAATTTGAAATAAAAACGAATACATTCATAAGTGAAGATAAGACCTTGCTAATATTTAAACTACTTGAGCAAAAGGAGGGAGGTGGCAGGTGGTGGTGAGGGTGGCAAGATTTGTAAATGTGCCCAACTAATGCAATCAAAAAATGACTTAAATTGTTGCTGTATTTTTTTAAGTAAAAATAATCTTTTTATGTGCAAAAAATCAAATACTGATTTTTTTTCCATGTAAACATCTTTCAAAGTCAGTGGCTGGATTCAAACCCCCATCCAGGGGTAGCTTCCTGCACCAAAGGCACTAGACTTTGCCTATGCGATATAGGCTTTTGATGGTTTTCAGTTGTGCAAGAGACCCTATCAGCATCTGACAGGCCGTGGTGTCATTGCTAATGGCTGCCACTGTACAGGACACATCATAGCCATGATATAGGGAAGATTTGACTAGCTACATATAGGGAAGCCCGTCTGGTCCAGTGGGTAAGTTCCTGCTTTCCACCCAGACATGCAGGGTTCAATTCCAGGGCCCGACAGATGACACACTAAATCTCTCAGCAAGCATCTGTACATTAACCACTTATTTTCTTGCAGTTTTCCTTCCAAATCCTGCAACCCCTTCACCACAAATACAGTCCAATCATTCCTCGATACTCATTCACTCAGTCATTCCACTCCGCCATGCTACAGGGTGAACAAAAACCAACAAGAACAAGAGCTAGTTCAGCAAGCAAATTTATAGCCTCTCTTTGGATTTATGTTGATGCTGCTGCCCTCTAGTAATGTTATATGTCAACTGCAGCATAATCAAAGGATTGAGAAAGGGGCAGTCCTATGCAAATAATCTCCTCCCATGATTACTTCTCTGAGCTTCCGTAGTGGTACGATGATAGGACCTTCAACAAATGGTCTTCAGCAGATTTCTAAAGTTGCCAAATTGTCTTAGGCTAAGGATTGTTCCAGTCGAAGGCCTTCAGATAAGGACCCCACCCTCACTTAGCAGGGTCCAGAATTACCTGCAGTAATCCTCTATACAGAACATGGGTGTTTGTGGGCCTACTGTGAAGGCTATATGCTAAAACTGGGATGTCTAAAGTCCCAGTCCTGGTCTCACTGTCAGAGGCACAGCATAACACAGCCTGCCAGACATGACCGTGCAATGCCATGCCAAACCAAATGCTCCTTCCCCACACTTGCTGATTCATGCATTTTCAAGACATAATCAATCAGAGGCCTGACTTTGTCCATTCCTATCACTTCAACATTCAACATACTATCTTCTGACTGCAGCTAATAAGGGCTCTTTCACCTGCACAAAATTTTACTCTGCATTAAATCAACACCATTCAACCTATTTTATTATCTGCATGGCACCTTCCTCACATAATACAGCTCAATTCTGGCCCCCCTTGGGCCATATTTGTGCTCTCCAGAACACCAATTTGAAGAAAAAACGAATACATTCATAAATGAAGATAAGACCTTGCTAATATTTAAACTACTTGAGCAAAAGGAGGGAGGTGGCAGGTGGTGGTGGGGGTGGCAAGATTTGTAAATGTGCCCAACTAATGCAATCAATAATGACTTAAATTGTTGCTGTATTTTTTTAAGTAAAAATAATCTTTTTATGTGCAAAAAAACAAATACTGGATTTTTTTCCATGTAAACATCCTTCAAAGTCAGTGGCTGAATTCAAACCCCCATCCAGGGGTAGCTTCCTGCACCAAAGGCACTAGACTTTGCCTCTGAGCTATAGGCTTTTGATGGGTTTCTGTTGTGCAAGAGACCCTATCAGTATCTGACAGGCCGTGGTGTCATTGCTAATGGCTGCCACTGCACACGACACATCATAGCCATGATATAGGGAAGATTTGACAAGCTACATAAAGGGAACCCTGTCTGGTCCAGTGGGTAAATTCCTGCCTTCCACCCAGACATGCAGGGTTCAACTCCTGGGCCCGACAGATGACACACTCAATCTCTCAGCAAGCATCTGTGCATTAACCACTTGTTTTCTTGCAGTTTTCCTTCCAAATCCTGCAACCCCTTCACCACAAATACAGTCCAATCATTCCTCGATACTCATTCACTCAGTCATTCCACTCCGCCATGCTACAGGCTGAACAAAAACCAACAAGAACAAGAGCTAGTTCAGCAAGCAAATTTAAAGCCTCTCTTTGGATTTATGTTGATGCTGCTGCCCTCTAGTAATGTTATATGTCAACTGCAGCATAATCAAAGTATTGAGAAAGGGGCAGTCCTATGCAAATAATCTCCTCCCATGATTACTTCTCTGAGCTTCCGTAGTGGTACGATGATAGGACCTTCAACATATGGTCTTCAGCAGATTTCTAAAGTTGCCAAATTGTCTTAGGCTAAGGATTGTTCCAGTCGAAGGCCTTCAGATAAGGACCCCACCCTCACTTAGCAGGGTCGAGAATTACCTGCAGTAATCCTCTATACAGAACATGGGTGTTCGTGGGCCTACTGTAAAAGCTATATGCTAAAACTGGGATGTCTAAAGTCCCAGTCCTGGTCTCACTGTCAGAGGCACAGCATAACACAGCCTGCCAGACATGGCCATGCAATGCCATGCCAAACCAAATGCTCCTTCCCCACACTTGCTGCATCATGCATTTTCAAGACAAAATCAATCAGAGGCCTGACTTTGTCCCTTTCCTATCACTTCAACATTCAACATACTACCTTCTGACTGCAGCTAATAAGGGCTCTTTCACCTGCACAAAATTTTACTCTGCATTAAATCAACACCATTCAACCTATTTTATTATCTGCATGGCACCTTCCTCACATAATACAGCTCAATTCTGGCCCTCCTTGGGCCATATTTGTGCTCTCCAGAACACCAATTTGAAATAAAAACGAATACATTCATAAATGAAGATAAGACCTTGCTAATATTTAAACTACTTGAGCAAAAGGAGGGAGGTGGCAGGTGGTGGTGAGGGTGGCAAGATTTGTAAATGTGCCCAACTAATGCAATCAAAAAATGACTTAAATTGTTGCTGTATTTTTTTAAGTAAAAATAATCTTTTTATGTGCAAAAAATCAAATACTGGATTTTTTTTCCATGTAAACATCCTTCAAAGTCAGTGGCTGGATTCAAACCCCCATCCAGGGGTAGCTTCCTGCACCAAAGGCACTAGACTTTGCCTATGCGCTATAGGCTTTTGATGGGTTTCAGTGGTGCAAGAGACCCTATCAGCATCTGACAGGCCGTGGTGTCATTGCTAATGGCTGCCACTGCACAGGACATCATAGCCATGATATAGGGAAGATTTGACAAGCTACATATAGGGAAGCCCGTCTGGTCCAGTGGGTAAGTTCCTGCCTTCCACCCAGACATGCAGGGTTCAATTCCAGGGCCCGACAGATGACACACTAAATCTCTCAGCAAGCATCTGTACATTAACCACTTATTTTCTTGCAGTTTTCCTTCCAAATCCTGCAACCCCTTCACCACAAATACAGTCCAATCATTCCTCGATACTCATTCACTCAGTCATTCCACTCCGCCATGCTACAGGGTGAACAAAAACCAACAAGAACAAGAGCTAGTTCAGCAAGCAAATTTATAGCCTCTCTTTGGATTTATGTTGATGCTGCTGCCCTCTAGTAATGTTATATGTCAACTGCAGCATAATCAAAGGATTGAGAAAGGGGCAGTCCTATGCAAATAATCTCCTCCCATGATTACTTCTCTGAGCTTCCGTAGTGGTACGATGATAGGACCTTCAACAAATGGTCTTCAGCAGATTTCTAAAGTTGCCAAATTGTCTTAGGCTAAGGATTGTTCCAGTCGAAGGCCTTCAGATAAGGACCCCACCCTCACTTAGCAGGGTCGAGAATTACCTGCAGTAATCCTCTATACAGAACATGGGTGTTCGTGGGCCTACTGTAAAAGCTATATGCTAAAACTGGGATGTCTAAAGTCCCAGTCCTGGTCTCACTGTCAGAGGCACAGCATAACACAGCCTGCCAGACATGGCCATGCAATGCCATGCCAAACCAAATGCTCCTTCCCCACACTTGCTGCATCATGCATTTTCAAGACAAAATCAATCAGAGGCCTGACTTTGTCCCTTTCCTATCACTTCAACATTCAACATACTACCTTCTGACTGCAGCTAATAAGGGCTCTTTCACCTGCACAAAATTTTACTCTGCATTAAATCAACACCATTCAACCTATTTTATTATCTGCATGGCACCTTCCTCACATAATACAGCTCAATTCTGGCCCTCCTTGGGCCATATTTGTGCTCTCCAGAACACCAATTTGAAATAAAAACGAATACATTCATAAATGAAGATAAGACCTTGCTAATATTTAAACTACTTGAGCAAAAGGAGGGAGGTGGCAGGTGGTGGTGAGGGTGGCAAGATTTGTAAATGTGCCCAACTAATGCAATCAAAAAATGACTTAAATTGTTGCTGTATTTTTTTAAGTAAAAATAATCTTTTTATGTGCATAAAATCAAATACTGGATTTTTTTTCCATGTAAACATCCTTCAAAGTCAGTGGCTGGATTCAAACCCCCATCCAGGGGTAGCTTCCTGCACCAAAGGCACTAGACTTTGCCTATGCGCTATAGGCTTTTGATGGGTTTCAGTTGTGCAAGAGACCCTATCAGCATCTGACAGGCCGTGGTGTCATTGCTAATGGCTGCCACTGCACAGGACATCATAGCCATGATATAGGGAAGATTTGACAAGCTACATGTAGGGAAGCCCGTCTGGTCCAGTGGGTAAGTTCCTGCCTTCCACCCAGACATGCAGGGTTCAATTCCAGGGCCCGACAGATGACACACTAAATCTCTCAGCAAGCATCTGTACATTAACCACTTATTTTCTTGCAGTTTTCCTTCCAAATCCTGCAACCCCTTCACCACAAATACAGTCCAATCATTCCTCGATACTCATTTACTCAGTCATTCCACTCCGCCATGCTACAGGGTGAACAAAAACCAACAAGAACAAGAGCTAGTTCAGCAAGCAAATTTATAGCCTCTCTTTGGATTTATGTTGATGCTGCTGCCCTCTAGTAATGTTATATGTCAACTGCAGCATAATCAAAGGATTGAGAAAGGGGCAGTCCTATGCAAATAATCTCCTCCCATGATTACTTCTCTGAGCTTCCGTAGTGGTACGATGATAGGACCTTCAACAAATGGTCTTCAGCAGATTTCTAAAGTTGCCAAATTGTCTTAGGCTAAGGATTGTTCCAGTCGAAGGCCTTCAGATAAGGACCCCACCCTCACTTAGCAGGGTCCAGAATTACCTGCAGTAATCCTCTATACAGAACATGGGCGTTTGTGGGCCTACTGTGAAGGCTATATGCTAAAACTGGGATGTCTAAAGTCCCAGTCCTGGTCTCACTGTCAGAGGCACAGCATAACACAGCCTGCCAGACATGACCGTGCAATGCCATGCCAAACCAAATGCTCCTTCCCCACACTTGCTGCATCATGCAATTTCAAGACATAATCAATCAGAGGCCTGACTTTGTCCTTTCCTACCATTTCAACATTCAACATACTACCTTCTGACTGCAGCTAGTAAGGACTCTTTCACCTGCACAAAATTTTACCCTGCATTAAGTCAACACCATTCAACCTATTTTATTATCTGTATGGCACCTTCCTCACATAATACAGCTCAATTCTGGCCCCCCTTGGGCCATATTTGTGCTCTCCAGAACACCAATTTGAAGAAAAAACAAATACATTCATAAATGAAGATAAGACCTTGCTAATATTTAAACTACTTGAGCAAAAGGAGGGAGGTGGCAGGTGGTGGTGGGGGTGGCAAGATTTCTAAATGTGCCCAACTAATGCAATCAAAAAATGACTTAAATTGTTCCTGTATTTTTTTAAGTAAAAATAATCTTTTTATGTGCAAAAAATCAAATACTGGATTTTTTTTCCATGTAAACATCCTTCAAAGTCAGTGGCTGGATTCAAACCCCCATCCAGGGGTAGCTTCCTGCACCAAAGGCACTAGACTTTGCCTATGCACTATGGGCTTTTGGTGGTTTTCAGTTGTGCAAGAGACCCTATCAGCATCTGACAGGCCGTGGTGTCATTGCTAATGGCTGCCACTGCACAGGACACATCATAGCCATGATATAGGGAAGATTTGACAAGCTACATATAGGGAAGCCCGTCTGGTCCAGTGGGTAAGTTCCTACCTTACATGCAGGGTTCAATTCCAGGGCCTGACAGATGACACACTAAATCTCTCAGCAAGCATCTGTGCATTAACCACTTATTTTCTTGCAGTTTTCCTTCCAAATCCTGCAACCCCTTCACCACAAATACAGTCCAATCATTACTCGATACTCATTCACTCAGTCATTCCACTCCGCCATGCTACAGGCTGAACAAAAACCAACAAGAACAAGAGCTAGTTCAGCAAGCAAATTTAAAGCCTCTCTTTGGATTTATGTTGATGCTACTGCCCTCTAGTAATGTTATATGTCAACTGCAGCAAAATCAAAGGATTGAGAAAGGGGCAGTCCTATGCAAATAATCTCCTCCCATGATTACTTCTCTGAGCTTCCGTAGTGGTACGATGATAGGACCTTCAACAAATGGTCTTCAGCAGATTTCTAAAGTTGCCAAATTGTCTTAGGCTAAGGATTGTTCCAGTCAAAGGCCGTCAGATAAGGACCCCACCCTCACTTAGCAGGGTCCAGAATTACCTGCAGTAATCATCTATACAGAACATGGGCGTTCGTGGGCGTTTGTGGGCCTACTGTAAAGGCTATATGCTAAAACTGGGATGTCTAAAGTCCCAGTCCCAGTCCCAGTCCCAGTCCCAGTCCTGGTCTCACTGTCAGAGGCACAGCATAACACAGCCTGCCAGACATGGCCGTGCAATGCCATGCCAAACCAAATGCTCCTTCCCCACACTTGCTGATTCATGCATTTTCAAGACATAATCAATCAGAGTCCTGACTTTGTCCTTTCCTATCACTTCAACATTCAACATACTATCTTCTGACTGCAGCTAATAAGGGCTCTTTCACCTGCACAAAATTTTACTCTGCATTAAATCAACACCATTCAACCTATTTTATTATCTGCATGGCACCTTCCTCACATAATACAGCTCAATTCTGGCCCCCCTTGGGCCATATTTGTGCTCTCCAGAACACCAATTTGAAATAAAAACGAATACATTCATAAGTGAAGATAAGACCTTGCTAATATTTAAACTACTTGAGCAAAAGGAGGGAGGTGGCAGGTGGTGGTGAGGGTGGCAAGATTTGTAAATGTGCCCAACTAATGCAATCAAAAAATGACTTAAATTGTTGCTGTATTTTTTTAAGTAAAAATAATCTTTTTATGTGCAAAAAATCAAATACTGATTTTTTTTCCATGTAAACATCTTTCAAAGTCAGTGGCTGGATTCAAACCCCCATCCAGGGGTAGCTTCCTGCACCAAAGGCACTAGACTTTGCCTATGCGATATAGGCTTTTGATGGTTTTCAGTTGTGCAAGAGACCCTATCAGCATCTGACAGGCCGTGGTGTCATTGCTAATGGCTGCCACTGTACAGGACACATCATAGCCATGATATAGGGAAGATTTGACTAGCTACATATAGGGAAGCCCGTCTGGTCCAGTGGGTAAGTTCCTGCTTTCCACCCAGACATGCAGGGTTCAATTCCAGGGCCCGACAGATGACACACTAAATCTCTCAGCAAGCATCTGTACATTAACCACTTATTTTCTTGCAGTTTTCCTTCCAAATCCTGCAACCCCTTCACCACAAATACAGTCCAATCATTCCTCGATACTCATTCACTCAGTCATTCCACTCCGCCATGCTACAGGGTGAACAAAAACCAACAAGAACAAGAGCTAGTTCAGCAAGCAAATTTATAGCCTCTCTTTGGATTTATGTTGATGCTGCTGCCCTCTAGTAATGTTATATGTCAACTGCAGCATAATCAAAGGATTGAGAAAGGGGCAGTCCTATGCAAATAATCTCCTCCCATGATTACTTCTCTGAGCTTCCGTAGTGGTACGATGATAGGACCTTCAACAAATGGTCTTCAGCAGATTTCTAAAGTTGCCAAATTGTCTTAGGCTAAGGATTGTTCCAGTCGAAGGCCTTCAGATAAGGACCCCACCCTCACTTAGCAGGGTCCAGAATTACCTGCAGTAATCCTCTATACAGAACATGGGTGTTTGTGGGCCTACTGTGAAGGCTATATGCTAAAACTGGGATGTCTAAAGTCCCAGTCCTGGTCTCACTGTCAGAGGCACAGCATAACACAGCCTGCCAGACATGACCGTGCAATGCCATGCCAAACCAAATGCTCCTTCCCCACACTTGCTGATTCATGCATTTTCAAGACATAATCAATCAGAGGCCTGACTTTGTCCATTCCTATCACTTCAACATTCAACATACTATCTTCTGACTGCAGCTAATAAGGGCTCTTTCACCTGCACAAAATTTTACTCTGCATTAAATCAACACCATTCAACCTATTTTATTATCTGCATGGCACCTTCCTCACATAATACAGCTCAATTCTGGCCCCCCTTGGGCCATATTTGTGCTCTCCAGAACACCAATTTGAAGAAAAAACGAATACATTCATAAATGAAGATAAGACCTTGCTAATATTTAAACTACTTGAGCAAAAGGAGGGAGGTGGCAGGTGGTGGTGGGGGTGGCAAGATTTGTAAATGTGCCCAACTAATGCAATCAATAATGACTTAAATTGTTGCTGTATTTTTTTAAGTAAAAATAATCTTTTTATGTGCAAAAAAACAAATACTGGATTTTTTTCCATGTAAACATCCTTCAAAGTCAGTGGCTGAATTCAAACCCCCATCCAGGGGTAGCTTCCTGCACCAAAGGCACTAGACTTTGCCTCTGAGCTATAGGCTTTTGATGGGTTTCTGTTGTGCAAGAGACCCTATCAGTATCTGACAGGCCGTGGTGTCATTGCTAATGGCTGCCACTGCACACGACACATCATAGCCATGATATAGGGAAGATTTGACAAGCTACATAAAGGGAACCCTGTCTGGTCCAGTGGGTAAATTCCTGCCTTCCACCCAGACATGCAGGGTTCAACTCCTGGGCCCGACAGATGACACACTCAATCTCTCAGCAAGCATCTGTGCATTAACCACTTGTTTTCTTGCAGTTTTCCTTCCAAATCCTGCAACCCCTTCACCACAAATACAGTCCAATCATTCCTCGATACTCATTCACTCAGTCATTCCACTCCGCCATGCTACAGGCTGAACAAAAACCAACAAGAACAAGAGCTAGTTCAGCAAGCAAATTTAAAGCCTCTCTTTGGATTTATGTTGATGCTGCTGCCCTCTAGTAATGTTATATGTCAACTGCAGCATAATCAAAGTATTGAGAAAGGGGCAGTCCTATGCAAATAATCTCCTCCCATGATTACTTCTCTGAGCTTCCGTAGTGGTACGATGATAGGACCTTCAACATATGGTCTTCAGCAGATTTCTAAAGTTGCCAAATTGTCTTAGGCTAAGGATTGTTCCAGTCGAAGGCCTTCAGATAAGGACCCCACCCTCACTTAGCAGGGTCGAGAATTACCTGCAGTAATCCTCTATACAGAACATGGGTGTTCGTGGGCCTACTGTAAAAGCTATATGCTAAAACTGGGATGTCTAAAGTCCCAGTCCTGGTCTCACTGTCAGAGGCACAGCATAACACAGCCTGCCAGACATGGCCATGCAATGCCATGCCAAACCAAATGCTCCTTCCCCACACTTGCTGCATCATGCATTTTCAAGACAAAATCAATCAGAGGCCTGACTTTGTCCCTTTCCTATCACTTCAACATTCAACATACTACCTTCTGACTGCAGCTAATAAGGGCTCTTTCACCTGCACAAAATTTTACTCTGCATTAAATCAACACCATTCAACCTATTTTATTATCTGCATGGCACCTTCCTCACATAATACAGCTCAATTCTGGCCCTCCTTGGGCCATATTTGTGCTCTCCAGAACACCAATTTGAAATAAAAACGAATACATTCATAAATGAAGATAAGACCTTGCTAATATTTAAACTACTTGAGCAAAAGGAGGGAGGTGGCAGGTGGTGGTGAGGGTGGCAAGATTTGTAAATGTGCCCAACTAATGCAATCAAAAAATGACTTAAATTGTTGCTGTATTTTTTTAAGTAAAAATAATCTTTTTATGTGCAAAAAATCAAATACTGGATTTTTTTTCCATGTAAACATCCTTCAAAGTCAGTGGCTGGATTCAAACCCCCATCCAGGGGTAGCTTCCTGCACCAAAGGCACTAGACTTTGCCTATGCGCTATAGGCTTTTGATGGGTTTCAGTTGTGCAAGAGACCCTATCAGCATCTGACAGGCCGTGGTGTCATTGCTAATGGCTGCCACTGCACAGGACATCATAGCCATGATATAGGGAAGATTTGACAAGCTACATATAGGGAAGCCCGTCTGGTCCAGTGGGTAAGTTCCTGCCTTCCACCCAGACATGCAGGGTTCAATTCCAGGGCCCGACAGATGACACACTAAATCTCTCAGCAAGCATCTGTGCATTAACCACTTGTTTTCTTGCAGTTTTCCTTCCAAATCCTGCAACCCCTTCACCACAAATACAGTCCAATCATTCCTCGATACTCATTCACTCAGTCATTCCACTCCGCCATGCTACAGGCTGAACAAAAACCAACAAGAACAAGAGCTAGTTCAGCAAGCAAATTTAAAGCCTCTCTTTGGATTTATGTTGATGCTGCTGCCCTCTAGTAATGTTATATGTCAACTGCAGCATAATCAAAGTATTGAGAAAGGGGCAGTCCTATGCAAATAATCTCCTCCCATGATTACTTCTCTGAGCTTCCGTAGTGGTACGATGATAGGACCTTCAACATATGGTCTTCAGCAGATTTCTAAAGTTGCCAAATTGTCTAGGCTAAGGATTGTTCCAGTCGAAGGCCTTCAGATAAGGACCCCACCCTCACTTAGCAGGGTCGAGAATTACCTGCAGTAATCCTCTATACAGAACATGGGTGTTCGTGGGCCTACTGTAAAAGCTATATGCTAAAACTGGGATGTCTAAAGTCCCAGTCCTGGTTTCACTGTCAGAGGCACAGCATAACACAGCCTGCCAGACATGGCCATGCAATGCAATGCCATGCCAAACCAAATGCTCCTTCCCCACACTTGCTGCATCATGCATTTTCAAGACAAAATCAATCAGAGGCCTGACTTTGTCCCTTTCCTATCACTTCAACATTCAACATACTACCTTCTGACTGCAGCTAATAAGGGCTCTTTCACCTGCCCAAAATTTTACTCTGCATTAAATCAACACCATTCAACCTATTTTATTATCTGCATGGCACCTTCCTCACATAATACAGCTCAATTCTGGCCCTCCTTGGGCCATATTTGTGCTCTCCAGAACACCAATTTGAAATAAAAACGAATACATTCATAAATGAAGATAAGACCTTGCTAATATTTAAACTACTTGAGCAAAAGGAGGGAGGTGGCAGGTGGTGGTGAGGGTGGCAAGATTTGTAAATGTGCCCAACTAATGCAATCAAAAAATGACTTAAATTGTTGCTGTATTTTTTTAAGTAAAAATAATCTTTTTATGTGCAAAAAATCAAATACTGGATTTTTTTTCCATGTAAACATCCTTCAAAGTCAGTGGCTGGATTCAAACCCCCATCCAGGGGTAGCTTCCTGCACCAAAGGCACTAGACTTTGCCTATGCGCTATAGGCTTTTGATGGGTTTCAGTGGTGCAAGAGACCCTATCAGCATCTGACAGGCCGTGGTGTCATTGCTAATGGCTGCCACTGCACAGGACATCATAGCCATGATATAGGGAAGATTTGACAAGCTACATATAGGGAAGCCCGTCTGGTCCAGTGGGTAAGTTCCTGCCTTCCACCCAGACATGCAGGGTTCAATTCCAGGGCCCGACAGATGACACACTAAATCTCTCAGCAAGCATCTGTACATTAACCACTTATTTTCTTGCAGTTTTCCTTCCAAATCCTGCAACCCCTTCACCACAAATACAGTCCAATCATTCCTCGATACTCATTCACTCAGTCATTCCACTCCGCCATGCTACAGGGTGAACAAAAACCAACAAGAACAAGAGCTAGTTCAGCAAGCAAATTTATAGCCTCTCTTTGGATTTATGTTGATGCTGCTGCCCTCTAGTAATGTTATATGTCAACTGCAGCATAATCAAAGGATTGAGAAAGGGGCAGTCCTATGCAAATAATCTCCTCCCATGATTACTTCTCTGAGCTTCCGTAGTGGTACGATGATAGGACCTTCAACAAATGGTCTTCAGCAGATTTCTAAAGTTGCCAAATTGTCTTAGGCTAAGGATTGTTCCAGTCGAAGGCCTTCAGATAAGGACCCCACCCTCACTTAGCAGGGTCGAGAATTACCTGCAGTAATCCTCTATACAGAACATGGGTGTTCGTGGGCCTACTGTAAAAGCTATATGCTAAAACTGGGATGTCTAAAGTCCCAGTCCTGGTCTCACTGTCAGAGGCACAGCATAACACAGCCTGCCAGACATGGCCATGCAATGCCATGCCAAACCAAATGCTCCTTCCCCACACTTGCTGCATCATGCATTTTCAAGACAAAATCAATCAGAGGCCTGACTTTGTCCCTTTCCTATCACTTCAACATTCAACATACTACCTTCTGACTGCAGCTAATAAGGGCTCTTTCACCTGCACAAAATTTTACTCTGCATTAAATCAACACCATTCAACCTATTTTATTATCTGCATGGCACCTTCCTCACATAATACAGCTCAATTCTGGCCCTCCTTGGGCCATATTTGTGCTCTCCAGAACACCAATTTGAAATAAAAACGAATACATTCATAAATGAAGATAAGACCTTGCTAATATTTAAACTACTTGAGCAAAAGGAGGGAGGTGGCAGGTGGTGGTGAGGGTGGCAAGATTTGTAAATGTGCCCAACTAATGCAATCAAAAAATGACTTAAATTGTTGCTGTATTTTTTTAAGTAAAAATAATCTTTTTATGTGCATAAAATCAAATACTGGATTTTTTTTCCATGTAAACATCCTTCAAAGTCAGTGGCTGGATTCAAACCCCCATCCAGGGGTAGCTTCCTGCACCAAAGGCACTAGACTTTGCCTATGCGCTATAGGCTTTTGATGGGTTTCAGTTGTGCAAGAGACCCTATCAGCATCTGACAGGCCGTGGTGTCATTGCTAATGGCTGCCACTGCACAGGACATCATAGCCATGATATAGGGAAGATTTGACAAGCTACATGTAGGGAAGCCCGTCTGGTCCAGTGGGTAAGTTCCTGCCTTCCACCCAGACATGCAGGGTTCAATTCCAGGGCCCGACAGATGACACACTAAATCTCTCAGCAAGCATCTGTACATTAACCACTTATTTTCTTGCAGTTTTCCTTCCAAATCCTGCAACCCCTTCACCACAAATACAGTCCAATCATTCCTCGATACTCATTCACTCAGTCATTCCACTCCGCCATGCTACAGGGTGAACAAAAACCAACAAGAACAAGAGCTAGTTCAGCAAGCAAATTTATAGCCTCTCTTTGGATTTATGTTGATGCTGCTGCCCTCTAGTAATGTTATATGTCAACTGCAGCATAATCAAAGGATTGAGAAAGGGGCAGTCCTATGCAAATAATCTCCTCCCATGATTACTTCTCTGAGCTTCCGTAGTGGTACGATGATAGGACCTTCAACAAATGGTCTTCAGCAGATTTCTAAAGTTGCCAAATTGTCTTAGGCTAAGGATTGTTCCAGTCGAAGGCCTTCAGATAAGGACCCCACCCTCACTTAGCAGGGTCCAGAATTACCTGCAGTAATCCTCTATACAGAACATGGGCGTTTGTGGGCCTACTGTGAAGGCTATATGCTAAAACTGGGATGTCTAAAGTCCCAGTCCTGGTCTCACTGTCAGAGGCACAGCATAACACAGCCTGCCAGACATGACCGTGCAATGCCATGCCAAACCAAATGCTCCTTCCCCACACTTGCTGCATCATGCAATTTCAAGACATAATCAATCAGAGGCCTGACTTTGTCCTTTCCTACCATTTCAACATTCAACATACTACCTTCTGACTGCAGCTAGTAAGGACTCTTTCACCTGCACAAAATTTTACCCTGCATTAAGTCAACACCATTCAACCTATTTTATTATCTGTATGGCACCTTCCTCACATAATACAGCTCAATTCTGGCCCCCCTTGGGCCATATTTGTGCTCTCCAGAACACCAATTTGAAGAAAAAACAAATACATTCATAAATGAAGATAAGACCTTGCTAATATTTAAACTACTTGAGCAAAAGGAGGGAGGTGGCAGGTGGTGGTGGGGGTGGCAAGATTTCTAAATGTGCCCAACTAATGCAATCAAAAAATGACTTAAATTGTTCCTGTATTTTTTTAAGTAAAAATAATCTTTTTATGTGCAAAAAATCAAATACTGGATTTTTTTTCCATGTAAACATCCTTCAAAGTCAGTGGCTGGATTCAAACCCCCATCCAGGGGTAGCTTCCTGCACCAAAGGCACTAGACTTTGCCTATGCACTATGGGCTTTTGGTGGTTTTCAGTTGTGCAAGAGACCCTATCAGCATCTGACAGGCCGTGGTGTCATTGCTAATGGCTGCCACTGCACAGGACACATCATAGCCATGATATAGGGAAGATTTGACAAGCTACATATAGGGAAGCCCGTCTGGTCCAGTGGGTAAGTTCCTACCTTACATGCAGGGTTCAATTCCAGGGCCTGACAGATGACACACTAAATCTCTCAGCAAGCATCTGTGCATTAACCACTTATTTTCTTGCAGTTTTCCTTCCAAATCCTGCAACCCCTTCACCACAAATACAGTCCAATCATTACTCGATACTCATTCACTCAGTCATTCCACTCCGCCATGCTACAGGCTGAACAAAAACCAACAAGAACAAGAGCTAGTTCAGCAAGCAAATTTAAAGCCTCTCTTTGGATTTATGTTGATGCTACTGCCCTCTAGTAATGTTATATGTCAACTGCAGCAAAATCAAAGGATTGAGAAAGGGGCAGTCCTATGCAAATAATCTCCTCCCATGATTACTTCTCTGAGCTTCCGTAGTGGTACGATGATAGGACCTTCAACAAATGGTCTTCAGCAGATTTCTAAAGTTGCCAAATTGTCTTAGGCTAAGGATTGTTCCAGTCAAAGGCCGTCAGATAAGGACCCCACCCTCACTTAGCAGGGTCCAGAATTACCTGCAGTAATCATCTATACAGAACATGGGCGTTCGTGGGCGTTTGTGGGCCTACTGTAAAGGCTATATGCTAAAACTGGGATGTCTAAAGTCCCAGTCCCAGTCCCAGTCCCAGTCCCAGTCCCAGTCCCAGTCCTGGTCTCACTGTCAGAGGCACAGCATAACACAGCCTGCCAGACATGGCCGTGCAATGCCATGCCAAACCAAATGCTCCTTCCCCACACTTGCTGATTCATGCATTTTCAAGACATAATCAATCAGAGTCCTGACTTTGTCCTTTCCTATCACTTCAACATTCAACATACTATCTTCTGACTGCAGCTAATAAGGGCTCTTTCACCTGCACAAAATTTTACTCTGCATTAAATCAACACCATTCAACCTATTTTATTATCTGCATGGCACCTTCCTCACATAATACAGCTCAATTCTGGCCCCCCTTGGGCCATATTTGTGCTCTCCAGAACACCAATTTGAAATAAAAACGAATACATTCATAAGTGAAGATAAGACCTTGCTAATATTTAAACTACTTGAGCAAAAGGAGGGAGGTGGCAGGTGGTGGTGAGGGTGGCAAGATTTGTAAATGTGCCCAACTAATGCAATCAAAAAATGACTTAAATTGTTGCTGTATTTTTTTAAGTAAAAATAATCTTTTTATGTGCAAAAAATCAAATACTGATTTTTTTTCCATGTAAACATCTTTCAAAGTCAGTGGCTGGATTCAAACCCCCATCCAGGGGTAGCTTCCTGCACCAAAGGCACTAGACTTTGCCTATGCGATATAGGCTTTTGATGGTTTTCAGTTGTGCAAGAGACCCTATCAGCATCTGACAGGCCGTGGTGTCATTGCTAATGGCTGCCACTGTACAGGACACATCATAGCCATGATATAGGGAAGATTTGACTAGCTACATATAGGGAAGCCCGTCTGGTCCAGTGGGTAAGTTCCTGCTTTCCACCCAGACATGCAGGGTTCAATTCCAGGGCCCGACAGATGACACACTAAATCTCTCAGCAAGCATCTGTACATTAACCACTTATTTTCTTGCAGTTTTCCTTCCAAATCCTGCAACCCCTTCACCACAAATACAGTCCAATCATTCCTCGATACTCATTCACTCAGTCATTCCACTCCGCCATGCTACAGGGTGAACAAAAACCAACAAGAACAAGAGCTAGTTCAGCAAGCAAATTTATAGCCTCTCTTTGGATTTATGTTGATGCTGCTGCCCTCTAGTAATGTTATATGTCAACTGCAGCATAATCAAAGGATTGAGAAAGGGGCAGTCCTATGCAAATAATCTCCTCCCATGATTACTTCTCTGAGCTTCCGTAGTGGTACGATGATAGGACCTTCAACAAATGGTCTTCAGCAGATTTCTAAAGTTGCCAAATTGTCTTAGGCTAAGGATTGTTCCAGTCGAAGGCCTTCAGATAAGGACCCCACCCTCACTTAGCAGGGTCCAGAATTACCTGCAGTAATCCTCTATACAGAACATGGGTGTTTGTGGGCCTACTGTGAAGGCTATATGCTAAAACTGGGATGTCTAAAGTCCCAGTCCTGGTCTCACTGTCAGAGGCACAGCATAACACAGCCTGCCAGACATGACCGTGCAATGCCATGCCAAACCAAATGCTCCTTCCCCACACTTGCTGATTCATGCATTTTCAAGACATAATCAATCAGAGGCCTGACTTTGTCCATTCCTATCACTTCAACATTCAACATACTATCTTCTGACTGCAGCTAATAAGGGCTCTTTCACCTGCACAAAATTTTACTCTGCATTAAATCAACACCATTCAACCTATTTTATTATCTGCATGGCACCTTCCTCACATAATACAGCTCAATTCTGGCCCCCCTTGGGCCATATTTGTGCTCTCCAGAACACCAATTTGAAGAAAAAACGAATACATTCATAAATGAAGATAAGACCTTGCTAATATTTAAACTACTTGAGCAAAAGGAGGGAGGTGGCAGGTGGTGGTGGGGGTGGCAAGATTTGTAAATGTGCCCAACTAATGCAATCAATAATGACTTAAATTGTTGCTGTATTTTTTTAAGTAAAAATAATCTTTTTATGTGCAAAAAAACAAATACTGGATTTTTTTCCATGTAAACATCCTTCAAAGTCAGTGGCTGAATTCAAACCCCCATCCAGGGGTAGCTTCCTGCACCAAAGGCACTAGACTTTGCCTCTGAGCTATAGGCTTTTGATGGGTTTCTGTTGTGCAAGAGACCCTATCAGTATCTGACAGGCCGTGGTGTCATTGCTAATGGCTGCCACTGCACACGACACATCATAGCCATGATATAGGGAAGATTTGACAAGCTACATAAAGGGAACCCTGTCTGGTCCAGTGGGTAAATTCCTGCCTTCCACCCAGACATGCAGGGTTCAACTCCTGGGCCCGACAGATGACACACTCAATCTCTCAGCAAGCATCTGTGCATTAACCACTTGTTTTCTTGCAGTTTTCCTTCCAAATCCTGCAACCCCTTCACCACAAATACAGTCCAATCATTCCTCGATACTCATTCACTCAGTCATTCCACTCCGCCATGCTACAGGCTGAACAAAAACCAACAAGAACAAGAGCTAGTTCAGCAAGCAAATTTAAAGCCTCTCTTTGGATTTATGTTGATGCTGCTGCCCTCTAGTAATGTTATATGTCAACTGCAGCATAATCAAAGTATTGAGAAAGGGGCAGTCCTATGCAAATAATCTCCTCCCATGATTACTTCTCTGAGCTTCCGTAGTGGTACGATGATAGGACCTTCAACATATGGTCTTCAGCAGATTTCTAAAGTTGCCAAATTGTCTTAGGCTAAGGATTGTTCCAGTCGAAGGCCTTCAGATAAGGACCCCACCCTCACTTAGCAGGGTCGAGAATTACCTGCAGTAATCCTCTATACAGAACATGGGTGTTCGTGGGCCTACTGTAAAAGCTATATGCTAAAACTGGGATGTCTAAAGTCCCAGTCCTGGTCTCACTGTCAGAGGCACAGCATAACACAGCCTGCCAGACATGGCCATGCAATGCCATGCCAAACCAAATGCTCCTTCCCCACACTTGCTGCATCATGCATTTTCAAGACAAAATCAATCAGAGGCCTGACTTTGTCCCTTTCCTATCACTTCAACATTCAACATACTACCTTCTGACTGCAGCTAATAAGGGCTCTTTCACCTGCACAAAATTTTACTCTGCATTAAATCAACACCATTCAACCTATTTTATTATCTGCATGGCACCTTCCTCACATAATACAGCTCAATTCTGGCCCTCCTTGGGCCATATTTGTGCTCTCCAGAACACCAATTTGAAATAAAAACGAATACATTCATAAATGAAGATAAGACCTTGCTAATATTTAAACTACTTGAGCAAAAGGAGGGAGGTGGCAGGTGGTGGTGAGGTGGCAAGATTTGTAAATGTGCCCAACTAATGCAATCAAAAAATGACTTAAATTGTTGCTGTATTTTTTTAAGTAAAAATAATCTTTTTATGTGCAAAAAATCAAATACTGGATTTTTTTTCCATGTAAACATCCTTCAAAGTCAGTGGCTGGATTCAAACCCCCATCCAGGGGTAGCTTCCTGCACCAAAGGCACTAGACTTTGCCTATGCGCTATAGGCTTTTGATGGGTTTCAGTTGTGCAAGAGACCCTATCAGCATCTGACAGGCCGTGGTGTCATTGCTAATGGCTGCCACTGCACAGGACATCATAGCCATGATATAGGGAAGATTTGACAAGCTACATATAGGGAAGCCCGTCTGGTCCAGTGGGTAAGTTCCTGCCTTCCACCCAGACATGCAGGGTTCAATTCCAGGGCCCGACAGATGACACACTCAATCTCTCAGCAAGCATCTGTGCATTAACCACTTGTTTTCTTGCAGTTTTCCTTCCAAATCCTGCAACCCCTTCACCACAAATACAGTCCAATCATTCCTCGATACTCATTCACTCAGTCATTCCACTCCGCCATGCTACAGGCTGAACAAAAACCAACAAGAACAAGAGCTAGTTCAGCAAGCAAATTTAAAGCCTCTCTTTGGATTTATGTTGATGCTGCTGCCCTCTAGTAATGTTATATGTCAACTGCAGCATAATCAAAGTATTGAGAAAGGGGCAGTCCTATGCAAATAATCTCCTCCCATGATTACTTCTCTGAGCTTCCGTAGTGGTACGATGATAGGACCTTCAACATATGGTCTTCAGCAGATTTCTAAAGTTGCCAAATTGTCTAGGCTAAGGATTGTTCCAGTCGAAGGCCTTCAGATAAGGACCCCACCCTCACTTAGCAGGGTCGAGAATTACCTGCAGTAATCCTCTATACAGAACATGGGTGTTCGTGGGCCTACTGTAAAAGCTATATGCTAAAACTGGGATGTCTAAAGTCCCAGTCCTGGTTTCACTGTCAGAGGCACAGCATAACACAGCCTGCCAGACATGGCCATGCAATGCCATGCCAAACCAAATGCTCCTTCCCCACACTTGCTGCATCATGCATTTTCAAGACAAAATCAATCAGAGGCCTGACTTTGTCCCTTTCCTATCACTTCAACATTCAACATACTACCTTCTGACTGCAGCTAATAAGGGCTCTTTCACCTGCACAAAATTTTACTCTGCATTAAATCAACACCATTCAACCTATTTTATTATCTGCATGGCACCTTCCTCACATAATACAGCTCAATTCTGGCCCTCCTTGGGCCATATTTGTGCTCTCCAGAACACCAATTTGAAATAAAAACGAATACATTCATAAATGAAGATAAGACCTTGCTAATATTTAAACTACTTGAGCAAAAGGAGGGAGGTGGCAGGTGGTGGTGAGGGTGGCAAGATTTGTAAATGTGCCCAACTAATGCAATCAAAAAATGACTTAAATTGTTGCTGTATTTTTTTAAGTAAAAATAATCTTTTTATGTGCAAAAAATCAAATACTGGATTTTTTTTCCATGTAAACATCCTTCAAAGTCAGTGGCTGGATTCAAACCCCCATCCAGGGGTAGCTTCCTGCACCAAAGGCACTAGACTTTGCCTATGCGCTATAGGCTTTTGATGGGTTTCAGTGGTGCAAGAGACCCTATCAGCATCTGACAGGCCGTGGTGTCATTGCTAATGGCTGCCACTGCACAGGACATCATAGCCATGATATAGGGAAGATTTGACAAGCTACATATAGGGAAGCCCGTCTGGTCCAGTGGGTAAGTTCCTGCCTTCCACCCAGACATGCAGGGTTCAATTCCAGGGCCCGACAGATGACACACTAAATCTCTCAGCAAGCATCTGTACATTAACCACTTATTTTCTTGCAGTTTTCCTTCCAAATCCTGCAACCCCTTCACCACAAATACAGTCCAATCATTCCTCGATACTCATTCACTCAGTCATTCCACTCCGCCATGCTACAGGGTGAACAAAAACCAACAAGAACAAGAGCTAGTTCAGCAAGCAAATTTATAGCCTCTCTTTGGATTTATGTTGATGCTGCTGCCCTCTAGTAATGTTATATGTCAACTGCAGCATAATCAAAGGATTGAGAAAGGGGCAGTCCTATGCAAATAATCTCCTCCCATGATTACTTCTCTGAGCTTCCGTAGTGGTACGATGATAGGACCTTCAACAAATGGTCTTCAGCAGATTTCTAAAGTTGCCAAATTGTCTTAGGCTAAGGATTGTTCCAGTCGAAGGCCTTCAGATAAGGACCCCACCCTCACTTAGCAGGGTCGAGAATTACCTGCAGTAATCCTCTATACAGAACATGGGTGTTCGTGGGCCTACTGTAAAAGCTATATGCTAAAACTGGGATGTCTAAAGTCCCAGTCCTGGTCTCACTGTCAGAGGCACAGCATAACACAGCCTGCCAGACATGGCCATGCAATGCCATGCCAAACCAAATGCTCCTTCCCCACACTTGCTGCATCATGCATTTTCAAGACAAAATCAATCAGAGGCCTGACTTTGTCCCTTTCCTATCACTTCAACATTCAACATACTACCTTCTGACTGCAGCTAATAAGGGCTCTTTCACCTGCACAAAATTTTACTCTGCATTAAATCAACACCATTCAACCTATTTTATTATCTGCATGGCACCTTCCTCACATAATACAGCTCAATTCTGGCCCTCCTTGGGCCATATTTGTGCTCTCCAGAACACCAATTTGAAATAAAAACGAATACATTCATAAATGAAGATAAGACCTTGCTAATATTTAAACTACTTGAGCAAAAGGAGGGAGGTGGCAGGTGGTGGTGAGGGTGGCAAGATTTGTAAATGTGCCCAACTAATGCAATCAAAAAATGACTTAAATTGTTGCTGTATTTTTTTAAGTAAAAATAATCTTTTTATGTGCATAAAATCAAATACTGGATTTTTTTTCCATGTAAACATCCTTCAAAGTCAGTGGCTGTATTCAAACCCCCATCCAGGGGTAGCTTCCTGCACCAAAGGCACTAGACTTTGCCTATGCGCTATAGGCTTTTGATGGGTTTCAGTTGTGCAAGAGACCCTATCAGCATCTGACAGGCCGTGGTGTCATTGCTAATGGCTGCCACTGCACAGGACATCATAGCCATGATATAGGGAAGATTTGACAAGCTACATGTAGGGAAGCCCGTCTGGTCCAGTGGGTAAGTTCCTGCCTTCCACCCAGACATGCAGGGTTCAATTCCAGGGCCCGACAGATGACACACTAAATCTCTCAGCAAGCATCTGTACGTTAACCACTTATTTTCTTGCAGTTTTCCTTCCAAATCCTGCAACCCCTTCACCACAAATACAGTCCAATCATTCCTCGATACTCATTCACTCAGTCATTCCACTCCGCCATGCTACAGGGTGAACAAAAACCAACAAGAACAAGAGCTAGTTCAGCAAGCAAATTTATAGCCTCTCTTTGGATTTATGTTGATGCTGCTGCCCTCTAGTAATGTTATATGTCAACTGCAGCATAATCAAAGGATTGAGAAAGGGGCAGTCCTATGCAAATAATCTCCTCCCATGATTACTTCTCTGAGCTTCCGTAGTGGTACGATGATAGGACCTTCAACAAATGGTCTTCAGCAGATTTCTAAAGTTGCCAAATTGTCTTAGGCTAAGGATTGTTCCAGTCGAAGGCCTTCAGATAAGGACCCCACCCTCACTTAGCAGGGTCCAGAATTACCTGCAGTAATCCTCTATACAGAACATGGGCGTTTGTGGGCCTACTGTGAAGGCTATATGCTAAAACTGGGATGTCTAAAGTCCCAGTCCTGGTCTCACTGTCAGAGGCACAGCATAACACAGCCTGCCAGACATGACCGTGCAATGCCATGCCAAACCAAATGCTCCTTCCCCACACTTGCTGCATCATGCAATTTCAAGACATAATCAATCAGAGGCCTGACTTTGTCCTTTCCTACCATTTCAACATTCAACATACTACCTTCTGACTGCAGCTAGTAAGGACTCTTTCACCTGCACAAAATTTTACCCTGCATTAAGTCAACACCATTCAACCTATTTTATTATCTGTATGGCACCTTCCTCACATAATACAGCTCAATTCTGGCCCCCCTTGGGCCATATTTGTGCTCTCCAGAACACCAATTTGAAGAAAAAACAAATACATTCATAAATGAAGATAAGACCTTGCTAATATTTAAACTACTTGAGCAAAAGGAGGGAGGTGGCAGGTGGTGGTGGGGGTGGCAAGATTTCTAAATGTGCCCAACTAATGCAATCAAAAAATGACTTAAATTGTTCCTGTATTTTTTTAAGTAAAAATAATCTTTTTATGTGCAAAAAATCAAATACTGGATTTTTTTTCCATGTAAACATCCATCAAAGTCAGTGGCTGGATTCTAACCCCCATCCAGGGGTAGCTTCCTGCACCAAAGGCACTAGACTTTGCCTATGCACTATGGGCTTTTGGTGGGTTTCAGTTGTGTAAGAGACCCTATCAGCATCTGACAGGCCGTGGTGTCATTGCTAATGGCTGCCACTGCACAGGACACATCATAGCCATGATATAGGGAAGATTTGACAAGCTACATATAGGGAAGCCCGTCTGGTCCAGTGGGTAAGTTCCTACCTTACATGCAGGGTTCAATTCCAGGGCCTGACAGATGACACACTAAATCTCTCAGCAAGCATCTGTGCATTAACCACTTATTTTCTTGCAGTTTTCCTTCCAAATCCTGCAACCCCTTCACCACAAATACAGTCCAATCATTACTCGATACTCATTCACTCAGTCATTCCACTCCGCCATGCTACAGGCTGAACAAAAACCAACAAGAACAAGAGCTAGTTCAGCAAGCAAATTTAAAGCCTCTCTTTGGATTTATGTTGATGCTACTGCCCTCTAGTAATGTTATATGTCAACTGCAGCAAAATCAAAGGATTGAGAAAGGGGCAGTCCTATGCAAATAATCTCCTCCCATGATTACTTCTCTGAGCTTCCGTAGTGGTACGATGATAGGACCTTCAACAAATGGTCTTCAGCAGATTTCTAAAGTTGCCAAATTGTCTTAGGCTAAGGATTGTTCCAGTCAAAGGCCGTCAGATAAGGACCCCACCCTCACTTAGCAGGGTCCAGAATTACCTGCAGTAATCCTCTATACAGAACATGTGCGTTCGTGGGCGTTTGTGGGCCTACTGTAAAGGCTATATGCTAAAACTGGGATGTCTAAAGTCCCAGTCCCAGTCCCAGTCCCAGTCCCAGTCCCAGTCCCAGTCCCAGTCCCAGTCCCAGTCCCAGTCCCAGTCCCAGTCCCAGTCCCAGTCCCAGTCCCAGTCCCAGTCCCAGTCCCAGTCCCAGTCCCAGTCCCAGTCCTGGTCTCACTGTCAGAGGCACAGCATAACACAGCCTGCCAGACATGGCCGTGCAATGCCATGCCAAACCAAATGCTCCTTCCCCACACTTGCTGATTCATGCATTTTCAAGACATAATCAATCAGAGTCCTGACTTTGTCCTTTCCTATCACTTCAACATTCAACATACTATCTTCTGACTGCAGCTAATAAGGGCTCTTTCACCTGCACAAAATTTTACTCTGCATTAAATCAACACCATTCAACCTATTTTATTATCTGCATGGCACCTTCCTCACATAATACAGCTCAATTCTGGCCCCCCTTGGGCCATATTTGTGCTCTCCAGAACACCAATTTGAAATAAAAACGAATACATTCATAAGTGAAGATAAGACCTTGCTAATATTTAAACTACTTGAGCAAAAGGAGGGAGGTGGCAGGTGGTGGTGAGGGTGGCAAGATTTGTAAATGTGCCCAACTAATGCAATCAAAAAATGACTTAAATTGTTGCTGTATTTTTTTAAGTAAAAATAATCTTTTTATGTGCAAAAAATCAAATACTGGATTTTTTTTCCATGTAAACATCCTTCAAAGTCAGTGGCTGGATTCAAACCCCCATCCAGGGGTAGCTTCCTGCACCAAAGGCACTAGACTTTGCCTATGCGATATAGGCTTTTGATGGTTTTCAGTTGTGCAAGAGACCCTATCAGCATCTGACAGGCCGTGGTGTCATTGCTAATGGCTGCCACTGTACAGGACACATCATAGCCATGATATAGGGAAGATTTGACTAGCTACATATAGGGAAGCCCGTCTGGTCCAGTGGGTAAGTTCCTGCTTTCCACCCAGACATGCAGGGTTCAATTCCAGGGCCCGACAGATGACACACTAAATCTCTCAGCAAGCATCTGTACATTAACCACTTATTTTCTTGCAGTTTTCCTTCCAAATCCTGCAACCCCTTCACCACAAATACAGTCCAATCATTCCTCGATACTCATTCACTCAGTCATTCCACTCCGCCATGCTACAGGGTGAACAAAAACCAACAAGAACAAGAGCTAGTTCAGCAAGCAAATGTATAGCCTCTCTTTGGATTTATGTTGATGCTGCTGCCCTCTAGTAATGTTATATGTCAACTGCAGCATAATCAAAGGATTGAGAAAGGGGCAGTCCTATGCAAATAATCTCCTCCCATGATTACTTCTCTGAGCTTCCGTAGTGGTACGATGATAGGACCTTCAACAAATGGTCTTCAGCAGATTTCTAAAGTTGCCAAATTGTCTTAGGCTAAGGATTGTTCCAGTCGAAGGCCTTCAGATAAGGACCCCACCCTCACTTAGCAGGGTCGAGAATTACCTGCAGTAATCCTCTATACAGAACATGGGTGTTCGTGGGCCTACTGTAAAAGCTATATGCTAAAACTGGGATGTCTAAAGTCCCAGTCCTGGTCTCACTGTCAGAGGCACAGCATAACACAGCCTGCCAGACATGGCCATGCAATGCCATGCCAAACCAAATGCTCCTTCCCCACACTTGCTGCATCATGCATTTTCAAGACAAAATCAATCAGAGGCCTGACTTTGTCCCTTTCCTATCACTTCAACATTCAACATACTACCTTCTGACTGCAGCTAATAAGGGCTCTTTCACCTGCACAAAATTTTACTCTGCATTAAATCAACACCATTCAACCTATTTTATTATCTGCATGGCACCTTCCTCACATAATACAGCTCAATTCTGGCCCTCCTTGGGCCATATTTGTGCTCTCCAGAACACCAATTTGAAATAAAAACGAATACATTCATAAATGAAGATAAGACCTTGCTAATATTTAAACTACTTGAGCAAAAGGAGGGAGGTGGCAGGTGGTGGTGAGGGTGGCAAGATTTGTAAATGTGCCCAACTAATGCAATCAAAAAATGACTTAAATTGTTGCTGTATTTTTTTAAGTAAAAATAATCTTTTTATGTGCATAAAATCAAATACTGGATTTTTTTTCCATGTAAACATCCTTCAAAGTCAGTGGCTGGATTCAAACCCCCATCCAGGGGTAGCTTCCTGCACCAAAGGCACTAGACTTTGCCTATGCGCTATAGGCTTTTGATGGGTTTCAGTTGTGCAAGAGACCCTATCAGCATCTGACAGGCCGTGGTGTCATTGCTAATGGCTGCCACTGCACAGGACATCATAGCCATGATATAGGGAAGATTTGACAAGCTACATGTAGGGAAGCCCGTCTGGTCCAGTGGGTAAGTTCCTGCCTTCCACCCAGACATGCAGGGTTCAATTCCAGGGCCCGACAGATGACACACTAAATCTCTCAGCAAGCATCTGTACATTAACCACTTATTTTCTTGCAGTTTTCCTTCCAAATCCTGCAACCCCTTCACCACAAATACAGTCCAATCATTCCTCGATACTCATTCACTCAGTCATTCCACTCCGCCATGCTACAGGGTGAACAAAAACCAACAAGAACAAGAGCTAGTTCAGCAAGCAAATTTATAGCCTCTCTTTGGATTTATGTTGATGCTGCTGCCCTCTAGTAATGTTATATGTCAACTGCAGCATAATCAAAGGATTGAGAAAGGGGCAGTCCTATGCAAATAATCTCCTCCCATGATTACTTCTCTGAGCTTCCGTAGTGGTACGATGATAGGACCTTCAACAAATGGTCTTCAGCAGATTTCTAAAGTTGCCAAATTGTCTTAGGCTAAGGATTGTTCCAGTCGAAGGCCTTCAGATAAGGACCCCACCCTCACTTAGCAGGGTCCAGAATTACCTGCAGTAATCCTCTATACAGAACATGGGCGTTTGTGGGCCTACTGTGAAGGCTATATGCTAAAACTGGGATGTCTAAAGTCCCAGTCCTGGTCTCACTGTCAGAGGCACAGCATAACACAGCCTGCCAGACATGACCGTGCAATGCCATGCCAAACCAAATGCTCCTTCCCCACACTTGCTGCATCATGCAATTTCAAGACATAATCAATCAGAGGCCTGACTTTGTCCTTTCCTACCATTTCAACATTCAACATACTACCTTCTGACTGCAGCTAGTAAGGACTCTTTCACCTGCACAAAATTTTACCCTGCATTAAGTCAACACCATTCAACCTATTTTATTATCTGTATGGCACCTTCCTCACATAATACAGCTCAATTCTGGCCCCCCTTGGGCCATATTTGTGCTCTCCAGAACACCAATTTGAAGAAAAAACAAATACATTCATAAATGAAGATAAGACCTTGCTAATATTTAAACTACTTGAGCAAAAGGAGGGAGGTGGCAGGTGGTGGTGGGGGTGGCAAGATTTCTAAATGTGCCCAACTAATGCAATCAAAAAATGACTTAAATTGTTCCTGTATTTTTTTAAGTAAAAATAATCTTTTTATGTGCAAAAAATCAAATACTGGATTTTTTTTCCATGTAAACATCCTTCAAAGTCAGTGGCTGGATTCAAACCCCCATCCAGGGGTAGCTTCCTGCACCAAAGGCACTAGACTTTGCCTATGCACTATGGGCTTTTGGTGGTTTTCAGTTGTGCAAGAGACCCTATCAGCATCTGACAGGCCGTGGTGTCATTGCTAATGGCTGCCACTGCACAGGACACATCATAGCCATGATATAGGGAAGATTTGACAAGCTACATATAGGGAAGCCCGTCTGGTCCAGTGGGTAAGTTCCTACCTTACATGCAGGGTTCAATTCCAGGGCCTGACAGATGACACACTAAATCTCTCAGCAAGCATCTGTACATTAACCACTTATTTTCTTGCAGTTTTCCTTCCAAATCCTGCAACCCCTTCACCACAAATACAGTCCAATCATTCCTCGATACTCATTCACTCAGTCATTCCACTCCGCCATGCTACAGGGTGAACAAAAACCAACAAGAACAAGAGCTAGTTCAGCAAGCAAATTTATAGCCTCTCTTTGGATTTATGTTGATGCTGCTGCCCTCTAGTAATGTTATATGTCAACTGCAGCATAATCAAAGGATTGAGAAAGGGGCAGTCCTATGCAAATAATCTCCTCCCATGATTACTTCTCTGAGCTTCCGTAGTGGTACGATGATAGGACCTTCAACAAATGGTCTTCAGCAGATTTCTAAAGTTGCCAAATTGTCTTAGGCTAAGGATTGTTCCAGTCGAAGGCCTTCAGATAAGGACCCCACCCTCACTTAGCAGGGTCCAGAATTACCTGCAGTAATCCTCTATACAGAACATGGGTGTTCGTGGGCCTACTGTGAAGGCTATATGCTAAAACTGGGATGTCTAAAGTCCCAGTCCTGGTCTCACTGTCAGAGGCACAGCATAACACAGCCTGCCAGACATGGCCATGCAATGCCATGCCAAACCAAATGCTCCTTCCCCACACTTGCTGCATCATGCATTTTCAAGACAAAATCAATCAGAGGCCTGACTTTGTCCCTTTCCTATCACTTCAACATTCAACATACTACCTTCTGACTGCAGCTAATAAGGGCTCTTTCACCTGCACAAAATTTTACTCTGCATTAAATCAACACCATTCAACCTATTTTATTATCTGCATGGCACCTTCCTCACATAATACAGCTCAATTCTGGCCCTCCTTGGGCCATATTTGTGCTCTCCAGAACACCAATTTGAAATAAAAACGAATACATTCATAAATGAAGATAAGACCTTGCTAATATTTAAACTACTTGAGCAAAAGGAGGGAGGTGGCAGGTGGTGGTGAGGTGGCAAGATTTGTAAATGTGCCCAACTAATGCAATCAAAAAATGACTTAAATTGTTGCTGTATTTTTTTAAGTAAAAATAATCTTTTTATGTGCAAAAAATCAAATACTGGATTTTTTTTCCATGTAAACATCCTTCAAAGTCAGTGGCTGGATTCAAACCCCCATCCAGGGGTAGCTTCCTGCACCAAAGGCACTAGACTTTGCCTATGCGCTATAGGCTTTTGATGGGTTTCAGTTGTGCAAGAGACCCTATCAGCATCTGACAGGCCGTGGTGTCATTGCTAATGGCTGCCACTGCACAGGACATCATAGCCATGATATAGGGAAGATTTGACAAGCTACATATAGGGAAGCCCGTCTGGTCCAGTGGGTAAGTTCCTGCCTTCCACCCAGACATGCAGGGTTCAATTCCAGGGCCCGACAGATGACACACTCAATCTCTCAGCAAGCATCTGTGCATTAACCACTTGTTTTCTTGCAGTTTTCCTTCCAAATCCTGCAACCCCTTCACCACAAATACAGTCCAATCATTCCTCGATACTCATTCACTCAGTCATTCCACTCCGCCATGCTACAGGCTGAACAAAAACCAACAAGAACAAGAGCTAGTTCAGCAAGCAAATTTAAAGCCTCTCTTTGGATTTATGTTGATGCTGCTGCCCTCTAGTAATGTTATATGTCAACTGCAGCATAATCAAAGTATTGAGAAAGGGGCAGTCCTATGCAAATAATCTCCTCCCATGATTACTTCTCTGAGCTTCCGTAGTGGTACGATGATAGGACCTTCAACATATGGTCTTCAGCAGATTTCTAAAGTTGCCAAATTGTCTAGGCTAAGGATTGTTCCAGTCGAAGGCCTTCAGATAAGGACCCCACCCTCACTTAGCAGGGTCGAGAATTACCTGCAGTAATCCTCTATACAGAACATGGGTGTTCGTGGGCCTACTGTAAAAGCTATATGCTAAAACTGGGATGTCTAAAGTCCCAGTCCTGGTTTCACTGTCAGAGGCACAGCATAACACAGCCTGCCAGACATGGCCATGCAATGCCATGCCAAACCAAATGCTCCTTCCCCACACTTGCTGCATCATGCATTTTCAAGACAAAATCAATCAGAGGCCTGACTTTGTTCCTTTCCTATCACTTCAACATTCAACATACTACCTTCTGACTGCAGCTAATAAGGGCTCTTTCACCTGCACAAAATTTTACTCTGCATTAAATCAACACCATTCAACCTATTTTATTATCTGCATGGCACCTTCCTCACATAATACAGCTCAATTCTGGCCCTCCTTGGGCCATATTTGTGCTCTCCAGAACACCAATTTGAAATAAAAACGAATACATTCATAAATGAAGATAAGACCTTGCTAATATTTAAACTACTTGAGCAAAAGGAGGGAGGTGGCAGGTGGTGGTGAGGGTGGCAAGATTTGTAAATGTGCCCAACTAATGCAATCAAAAAATGACTTAAATTGTTGCTGTATTTTTTTAAGTAAAAATAATCTTTTTATGTGCAAAAAATCAAATACTGGATTTTTTTTCCATGTAAACATCCTTCAAAGTCAGTGGCTGGATTCAAACCCCCATCCAGGGGTAGCTTCCTGCACCAAAGGCACTAGACTTTGCCTATGCGCTATAGGCTTTTGATGGGTTTCAGTGGTGCAAGAGACCCTATCAGCATCTGACAGTCCGTGGTGTCATTGCTAATGGCTGCCACTGCACAGGACATCATAGCCATGATATAGGGAAGATTTGACAAGCTACATATAGGGAAGCCCGTCTGGTCCAGTGGGTAAGTTCCTGTCTTCCACCCAGACATGCAGGGTTCAATTCCAGGGCCCGACAGATGACACACTAAATCTCTCAGCAAGCATCTGTACATTAACCACTTATTTTCTTGCAGTTTTCCTTCCAAATCCTGCAACCCCTTCACCACAAATACAGTCCAATCATTCCTCGATACTCATTCACTCAGTCATTCCACTCCGCCATGCTACAGGGTGAACAAAAACCAACAAGAACAAGAGCTAGTTCAGCAAGCAAATTTATAGCCTCTCTTTGGATTTATGTTGATGCTGCTGCCCTCTAGTAATGTTATATGTCAACTGCAGCATAATCAAAGGATTGAGAAAGGGGCAGTCCTATGCAAATAATCTCCTCCCATGATTACTTCTCTGAGCTTCCGTAGTGGTACGATGATAGGACCTTCAACAAATGGTCTTCAGCAGATTTCTAAAGTTGCCAAATTGTCTTAGGCTAAGGATTGTTCCAGTCGAAGGCCTTCAGATAAGGACCCCACCCTCACTTAGCAGGGTCGAGAATTACCTGCAGTAATCCTCTATACAGAACATGGGTGTTCGTGGGCCTACTGTAAAAGCTATATGCTAAAACTGGGATGTCTAAAGTCCCAGTCCTGGTCTCACTGTCAGAGGCACAGCATAACACAGCCTGCCAGACATGGCCATGCAATGCCATGCCAAACCAAATGCTCCTTCCCCACACTTGCTGCATCATGCATTTTCAAGACAAAATCAATCAGAGGCCTGACTTTGTCCCTTTCCTATCACTTCATCATTCAACATACTACCTTCTGACTGCAGCTAATAAGGGCTCTTTCACCTGCACAAAATTTTACTCTGCATTAAATCAACACCATTCAACCTATTTTATTATCTGCATGGCACCTTCCTCACATAATACAGCTCAATTCTGGCCCTCCTTGGGCCATATTTGTGCTCTCCAGAACACCAATTTGAAATAAAAACGAATACATTCATAAATGAAGATAAGACCTTGCTAATATTTAAACTACTTGAGCAAAAGGAGGGAGGTGGCAGGTGGTGGTGAGGGTGGCAAGATTTGTAAATGTGCCCAACTAATGCAATCAAAAAATGACTTAAATTGTTGCTGTATTTTTTTAAGTAAAAATAATCTTTTTATGTGCATAAAATCAAATACTGGATTTTTTTTCCATGTAAACATCCTTCAAAGTCAGTGGCTGGATTCAAACCCCCATCCAGGGGTAGCTTCCTGCACCAAAGGCACTAGACTTTGCCTATGCGCTATAGGCTTTTGATGGGTTTCAGTTGTGCAAGAGACCCTATCAGCATCTGACAGGCCGTGGTGTCATTGCTAATGGCTGCCACTGCACAGGACATCATAGCCATGATATAGGGAAGATTTGACAAGCTACATGTAGGGAAGCCCGTCTGGTCCAGTGGGTAAGTTCCTGCCTTCCACCCAGACATGCAGGGTTCAATTCCAGGGCCCGACAGATGACACACTAAATCTCTCAGCAAACATCTGTACGTTAACCACTTATTTTCTTGCAGTTTTCCTTCCAAATCCTGCAACCCCTTCACCACAAATACAGTCCAATCATTCCTCGATACTCATTCACTCAGTCATTCCACTCCGCCATGCTACAGGGTGAACAAAAACCAACAAGAACAAGAGCTAGTTCAGCAAGCAAATTTATAGCCTCTCTTTGGATTTATGTTGATGCTGCTGCCCTCTAGTAATGTTATATGTCAACTGCAGCATAATCAAAGGATTGAGAAAGGGGCAGTCCTATGCAAATAATCTCCTCCCATGATTACTTCTCTGAGCTTCCGTAGTGGTACGATGATAGGACCTTCAACAAATGGTCTTCAGCAGATTTCTAAAGTTGCCAAATTGTCTTAGGCTAAGGATTGTTCCAGTCGAAGGCCTTCAGATAAGGACCCCACCCTCACTTAGCAGGGTCCAGAATTACCTGCAGTAATCCTCTATACAGAACATGGGCGTTTGTGGGCCTACTGTGAAGGCTATATGCTAAAACTGGGATGTCTAAAGTCCCAGTCCTGGTCTCACTGTCAGAGGCACAGCATAACACAGCCTGCCAGACATGACCGTGCAATGCCATGCCTAACCAAATGCTCCTTCCCCACACTTGCTGCATCATGCAATTTCAAGACATAATCAATCAGAGGCCTGACTTTGTCCTTTCCTACCATTTCAACATTCAACATACTACCTTCTGACTGCAGCTAGTAAGGACTCTTTCACCTGCACAAAATTTTACCCTGCATTAAGTCAACACCATTCAACCTATTTTATTATCTGTATGGCACCTTCCTCACATAATACAGCTCAATTCTGGCCCCCCTTGGGCCATATTTGTGCTCTCCAGAACACTAATTTGAAGAAAAAACAAATACATTCATAAATGAAGATAAGACCTTGCTAATATTTAAACTACTTGAGCAAAAGGAGGGAGGTGGCAGGTGGTGGTGGGGGTGGCAAGATTTCTAAATGTGCCCAACTAATGCAATCAAAAAATGACTTAAATTGTTCCTGTATTTTTTTAAGTAAAAATAATCTTTTTATGTGCAAAAAATCAAATACTGGATTTTTTTTCCATGTAAACATCCTTCAAAGTCAGTGGCTGGATTCAAACCCCCATCCAGGGGTAGCTTCCTGCACCAAAGGCACTAGACTTTGCCTATGCACTATGGGCTTTTGGTGGGTTTCAGTTGTGCAAGAGACCCTATCAGCATCTGACAGGCCGTGGTGTCATTGCTAATGGCTGCCACTGCACAGGACACATCATAGCCATGATATAGGGAAGATTTGACAAGCTACATATAGGGAAGCCCGTCTGGTCCAGTGGGTAAGTTCCTACCTTACATGCAGGGTTCAATTCCAGGGCCTGACAGATGACACACTAAATCTCTCAGCAAGCATCTGTGCATTAACCACTTATTTTCTTGCAGTTTTCCTTCCAAATCCTGCAACCCCTTCACCACAAATACAGTCCAATCATTACTCGATACTCATTCACTCAGTCATTCCACTCCGCCATGCTACAGGCTGAACAAAAACCAACAAGAACAAGAGCTAGTTCAGCAAGCAAATTTAAAGCCTCTCTTTGGATTTATGTTGATGCTACTGCCCTCTAGTAATGTTATATGTCAACTGCAGCAAAATCAAAGGATTGAGAAAGGGGCAGTCCTATGCAAATAATCTCCTCCCATGATTACTTCTCTGAGCTTCCGTAGTGGTACGATGATAGGACCTTCAACAAATGGTCTTCAGCAGATTTCTAAAGTTGCCAAATTGTCTTAGGCTAAGGATTGTTCCAGTCAAAGGCCGTCAGATAAGGACCCCACCCTCACTTAGCAGGGTCCAGAATTACCTGCAGTAATCCTCTATACAGAACATGTGCGTTCGTGGGCGTTTGTGGGCCTACTGTAAAGGCTATATGCTAAAACTGGGATGTCTAAAGTCCCAGTCCCAGTCCCAGTCCCAGTCCCAGTCCCAGTCCCAGTCCCAGTCCCAGTCCCAGTCCCAGTCCCAGTCCCAGTCCCAGTCCCAGTCCCAGTCCCAGTCCCAGTCCCAGTCCCAGTCCCAGTCCTGGTCTCACTGTCAGAGGCACAGCATAACACAGCCTGCCAGACATGGCCGTGCAATGCCATGCCAAACCAAATGCTCCTTCCCCACACTTGCTGATTCATGCATTTTCAAGACATAATCAATCAGAGTCCTGACTTTGTCCTTTCCTATCACTTCAACATTCAACATACTATCTTCTGACTGCAGCTAATAAGGGCTCTTTCACCTGCACAAAATTTTACTCTGCATTAAATCAACACCATTCAACCTATTTTATTATCTGCATGGCACCTTCCTCACATAATACAGCTCAATTCTGGCCCCCCTTGGGCCATATTTGTGCTCTCCAGAACACCAATTTGAAATAAAAACGAATACATTCATAAGTGAAGATAAGACCTTGCTAATATTTAAACTACTTGAGCAAAAGGAGGGAGGTGGCAGGTGGTGCTGAGGGTGGCAAGATTTGTAAATGTGCCCAACTAATGCAATCAAAAAATGACTTAAATTGTTGCTGTATTTTTTTAAGTAAAAATAATCTTTTTATGTGCAAAAAATCAAATACTGGATTTTTTTTCCATGTAAACATCCTTCAAAGTCAGTGGCTGGATTCAAACCCCCATCCAGGGGTAGCTTCCTGCACCAAAGGCACTAGACTTTGCCTATGCGATATAGGCTTTTGATGGTTTTCAGTTGTGCAAGAGACCCTATCAGCATCTGACAGGCCGTGGTGTCATTGCTAATGGCTGCCACTGTACAGGACACATCATAGCCATGATATAGGGAAGATTTGACTAACTACATATAGGGAAGCCCGTCTGGTCCAGTGGGTAAGTTCCTGCTTTCCACCCAGACATGCAGGGTTCAATTACAGGGCCCGACAGATGACACACTAAATCTCTCAGCAAGCATCTGTACATTAACCACTTATTTTCTTGCAGTTTTCCTTCCAAATCCTGCAACCCCTTCACCACAAATACAGTCCAATCATTCCTCGATACTCATTCACTCAGTCATTCCACTCCGCCATGCTACAGGGTGAACAAAAAACCAACAAGAACAAGAGCTAGTTCAGCAAGCAAATTTATAGCCTCTCTTTGGATTTATGTTGATGCTGCTGCCCTCTAGTAATGTTATATGTCAACTGCAGCATAATCAAAGGATTGAGAAAGGGGCAGTCCTATGCAAATAATCTCCTCCCATGATTACTTCTCTGTGCTTCCGTAGTGGTACGATGATAGGACCTTCAACAAATGGTCTTCAGCAGATTTCTAAAGTTGCCAAATTGTCTTAGGCTAATGATTGTTCCAGTCGAAGGCCTTCAGATAAGGACCCCACCCTCACTTAGCAGGGTCCAGAATTACCTGCAGTAATCCTCTATACAGAACATGGGTGTTTGTGGGCCTACTGTGAAGGCTATATGCTAAAACTGGGGTGTCTAAAGTCCCAGTCCTGGTCTCACTGTCAGAGGCACAGCATAACACAGCCTGCCAGACATGACCGTGCAATGCCATGCCAAACCAAATGCTCCTTCCCCACACTTGCTGATTCATGCATTTTCAAGACATAATCAATCAGAGGCCTGACTTTGTCCATTCCTATCACTTCAACATTCAACATACTATCTTCTGACTGCAGCTAATAAGGGCTCTTTCACCTGCACAAAATTTTACTCTGCATTAAATCAACACCATTCAACCTATTTTATTATCTGCATGGCACCTTCCTCACATAATACAGCTCAATTCTGGCCCCCCTTGGGCCATATTTGTGCTCTCCAGAACACCAATTTGAAGAAGAAACGAATACATTCATAAATGAAGATAAGACCTTGCTAATATTTAAACTACTTGAGCAAAAGGAGGGAGGTGGCAGGTGGTGGTGGGGGTGGCAAGATTTGTAAATGTGCCCAACTAATGCAATCAATAATGACTTAAATTGTTGCTGTATTTTTTTAAGTAAAAATAATCTTTTTATGTGCAAAAAAACAAATACTGGATTTTTTTCCATGTAAACATCCTTCAAAGTCAGTGGCTGGATTCAAACCCCCATCCAGGGGTAGCTTCCTGCACCAAAGGCACTAGACTTTGCCTATGCGCTATAGGCTTTTGATGGGTTTCAGTTGTGCAAGAGACCCTATCAGCATCTGACAGGCCGTGGTGTCATTGCTAATGGCTGCCACTGCACAGGACATCATAGCCATGATATAGGGAAGATTTGACAAGCTACATGTAGGGAAGCCCGTCTGGTCCAGTGGGTAAGTTCCTGCCTTCCACCCAGACATGCAGGGTTCAATTCCAGGGCCCGACAGATGACACACTAAATCTCTCAGCAAGCATCTGTACGTTAACCACTTATTTTCTTGCAGTTTTCCTTCCAAATCCTGCAACCCCTTCACCACAAATACAGTCCAATCATTCCTCGATACTCATTCACTCAGTCATTCCACTCCGCCATGCTACAGGGTGAACAAAAACCAACAAGAACAAGAGCTAGTTCAGCAAGCAAATTTATAGCCTCTCTTTGGATTTATGTTGATGCTGCTGCCCTCTAGTAATGTTATATGTCAACTGCAGCATAATCAAAGGATTGAGAAAGGGGCAGTCCTATGCAAATAATCTCCTCCCATGATTACTTCTCTGAGCTTCCGTAGTGGTACGATGATAGGACCTTCAACAAATGGTCTTCAGCAGATTTCTAAAGTTGCCAAATTGTCTTAGGCTAAGGATTGTTCCAGTCGAAGGCCTTCAGATAAGGACCCCACCCTCACTTAGCAGGGTCCAGAATTACCTGCAGTAATCCTCTATACAGAACATGGGCGTTTGTGGGCCTACTGTGAAGGCTATATGCTAAAACTGGGATGTCTAAAGTCCCAGTCCTGGTCTCACTGTCAGAGGCACAGCATAACACAGCCTGCCAGACATGACCGTGCAATGCCATGCCAAACCAAATGCTCCTTCCCCACACTTGCTGCATCATGCAATTTCAAGACATAATCAATCAGAGGCCTGACTTTGTCCTTTCCTACCATTTCAACATTCAACATACTACCTTCTGACTGCAGCTAGTAAGGACTCTTTCACCTGCACAAAATTTTACCCTGCATTAAGTCAACACCATTCAACCTATTTTATTATCTGTATGGCACCTTCCTCACATAATACAGCTCAATTCTGGCCCCCCTTGGGCCATATTTGTGCTCTCCAGAACACCAATTTGAAGAAAAAACAAATACATTCATAAATGAAGATAAGACCTTGCTAATATTTAAACTACTTGAGCAAAAGGAGGGAGGTGGCAGGTGGTGGTGGGGGTGGCAAGATTTCTAAATGTGCCCAACTAATGCAATCAAAAAATGACTTAAATTGTTCCTGTATTTTTTTAAGTAAAAATAATCTTTTTATGTGCAAAAAATCAAATACTGGATTTTTTTTCCATGTAAACATCCTTCAAAGTCAGTGGCTGGATTCAAACCCCCATCCAGGGGTAGCTTCCTGCACCAAAGGCACTAGACTTTGCCTATGCACTATGGGCTTTTGGTGGGTTTCAGTTGTGCAAGAGACCCTATCAGCATCTGACAGGCCGTGGTGTCATTGCTAATGGCTGCCACTGCACAGGACACATCATAGCCATGATATAGGGAAGATTTGACAAGCTACATATAGGGAAGCCCGTCTGGTCCAGTGGGTAAGTTCCTACCTTACATGCAGGGTTCAATTCCAGGGCCTGACAGATGACACACTAAATCTCTCAGCAAGCATCTGTGCATTAACCACTTATTTTCTTGCAGTTTTCCTTCCAAATCCTGCAACCCCTTCACCACAAATACAGTCCAATCATTACTCGATACTCATTCACTCAGTCATTCCACTCCGCCATGCTACAGGCTGAACAAAAACCAACAAGAACAAGAGCTAGTTCAGCAAGCAAATTTAAAGCCTCTCTTTGGATTTATGTTGATGCTACTGCCCTCTAGTAATGTTATATGTCAACTGCAGCAAAATCAAAGGATTGAGAAAGGGGCAGTCCTATGCAAATAATCTCCTCCCATGATTACTTCTCTGAGCTTCCGTAGTGGTACGATGATAGGACCTTCAACAAATGGTCTTCAGCAGATTTCTAAAGTTGCCAAATTGTCTTAGGCTAAGGATTGTTCCAGTCAAAGGCCGTCAGATAAGGACCCCACCCTCACTTAGCAGGGTCCAGAATTACCTGCAGTAATCCTCTATACAGAACATGTGCGTTCGTGGGCGTTTGTGGGCCTACTGTAAAGGCTATATGCTAAAACTGGGATGTCTAAAGTCCCAGTCCCAGTCCCAGTCCCAGTCCCAGTCCCAGTCCCAGTCCCAGTCCCAGTCCCAGTCCCAGTCCCAGTCCCGGTCCCGGTCCCAGTCCCGGTCCCAGTCCCAGTCCTGGTCTCACTGTCAGAGGCACAGCATAACACAGCCTGCCAGACATGGCCGTGCAATGCCATGCCAAACCAAATGCTCCTTCCCCACACTTGCTGATTCATGCATTTTCAAGACATAATCAATCAGAGTCCTGACTTTGTCCTTTCCTATCACTTCAACATTCAACATACTATCTTCTGACTGCAGCTAATAAGGGCTCTTTCACCTGCACAAAATTTTACTCTGCATTAAATCAACACCATTCAACCTATTTTATTATCTGCATGGCACCTTCCTCACATAATACAGCTCAATTCTGGCCCCCCTTGGGCCATATTTGTGCTCTCCAGAACACCAATTTGAAATAAAAACGAATACATTCATAAGTGAAGATAAGACCTTGCTAATATTTAAACTACTTGAGCAAAAGGAGGGAGGTGGCAGGTGGTGGTGAGGGTGGCAAGATTTGTAAATGTGCCCAACTAATGCAATCAAAAAATGACTTAAATTGTTGCTGTATTTTTTTAAGTAAAAATAATCTTTTTATGTGCAAAAAATCAAATACTGGATTTTTTTTCCATGTAAACATCCTTCAAAGTCAGTGGCTGGATTCAAACCCCCATCCAGGGGTAGCTTCCTGCACCAAAGGCACTAGACTTTGCCTATGCGATATAGGCTTTTGATGGTTTTCAGTTGTGCAAGAGACCCTATCAGCATCTGACAGGCCGTGGTGTCATTGCTAATGGCTGCCACTGTACAGGACACATCATAGCCATGATATAGGGAAGATTTGACTAGCTACATATAGGGAAGCCCGTCTGGTCCAGTGGGTAAGTTCCTGCTTTCCACCCAGACATGCAGGGTTCAATTCCAGGGCCCGACAGATGACACACTAAATCTCTCAGCAAGCATCTGTACATTAACCACTTATTTTCTTGCAGTTTTCCTTCCAAATCCTGCAACCCCTTCACCACAAATACAGTCCAATCATTCCTCGATACTCATTCACTCAGTCATTCCACTCCGCCATGCTACAGGGTGAACAAAAACCAACAAGAACAAGAGCTAGTTCAGCAAGCAAATGTATAGCCTCTCTTTGGATTTATGTTGATGCTGCTGCCCTCTAGTAATGTTATATGTCAACTGCAGCATAATCAAAGGATTGAGAAAGGGGCAGTCCTATGCAAATAATCTCCTCCCATGATTACTTCTCTGAGCTTCCGTAGTGGTACGATGATAGGACCTTCAACAAATGGTCTTCAGCAGATTTCTAAAGTTGCCAAATTGTCTTAGGCTAAGGATTGTTCCAGTCGAAGGCCTTCAGATAAGGACCCCACCCTCACTTAGCAGGGTCCAGAATTACCTGCAGTAATCCTCTATACAGAACATGGGTGTTTGTGGGCCTACTGTGAAGGCTATATGCTAAAACTGGGATGTCTAAAGTCCCAGTCCTGGTCTCACTGTCAGAGGCACAGCATAACACAGCCTGCCAGACATGACCGTGCAATGCCATGCCAAACCAAATGCTCCTTCCCCACACTTGCTGATTCATGCATTTTCAAGACATAATCAATCAGAGGCCTGACTTTGTCCATTCCTATCACTTCAACATTCAACATACTATCTTCTGACTGCAGCTAATAAGGGCTCTTTCACCTGCACAAAATTTTACTCTGCATTAAATCAACACCATTCAACCTATTTTATTATCTGCATGGCACCTTCCTCACATAATACAGCTCAATTCTGGCCCCCCTTGGGCCATATTTGTGCTCTCCAGAACACCAATTTGAAGAAAAAACGAATACATTCATAAATGAAGATAAGACCTTGCTAATATTTAAACTACTTGAGCAAAAGGAGGGAGGTGGCAGGTGGTGGTGGGGGTGGCAAGATTTGTAAATGTGCCCAACTAATGCAATCAATAATGACTTAAATTGTTGCTGTATTTTTTTAAGTAAAAATAATCTTTTTATGTGCAAAAAAACAAATACTGGATTTTTTTCCATGTAAACATCCTTCAAAGTCAGTGGCTGGATTCAAACCCCCATCCAGGGGTAGCTTCCTGCACCAAAGGCACTAGACTTTGCCTCTGAGCTATAGGCTTTTGATGGGTTTCTGTTGTGCAAGAGACCCTATCAGTATCTGACAGGCCGTGGTGTCATTGCTAATGGCTGCCACTGCACACGACACATCATAGCCATGATATAGGGAAGATTTGACAAGCTACATAAAGGGAACCCCGTCTGGTCCAGTGGGTAAATTCCTGCCTTCCACCCAGACATGCAGGGTTCAACTCCTGGGCCCGACAGATGACACACTCAATCTCTCAGCAAGCATCTGTGCATTAACCACTTGTTTTCTTGCAGTTTTCCTTCCAAATCCTGCAACCCCTTCACCACAAATACAGTCCAATCATTCCTCGATACTCATTCACTCAGTCATTCCACTCCGCCATGCTACAGGCTGAACAAAAACCAACAAGAACAAGAGCTAGTTCAGCAAGCAAATTTAAAGCCTCTCTTTGGATTTATGTTGATGCTGCTGCCCTCTAGTAATGTTATATGTCAACTGCAGCATAATCAAAGTATTGAGAAAGGGGCAGTCCTATGCAAATAATCTCCTCCCATGATTACTTCTCTGAGCTTCCGTAGTGGTACGATGATAGGACCTTCAACATATGGTATTCAGCAGATTTCTAAAGTTGCCAAATTGTCTTAGGCTAAGGATTGTTCCAGTCGAAGGCCTTCAGATAAGGACCCCACCCTCAGTTAGCAGGGTCGAGAATTACCTGCAGTAATCCTCTATACAGAACATGGGTGTTCGTGGGCCTACTGTAAAAGCTATATGCTAAAACTGGGATGTCTAAAGTCCCAGTCCTGGTCTCACTGTCAGAGGCACAGCATAACACAGCCTGCCAGACATGGCCATGCAATGCCATGCCAAACCAAATGCTCCTTCCCCACACTTGCTGCATCATGCATTTTCAAGACAAAATCAATCAGAGGCCTGACTTTGTCCCTTTCCTATCACTTCAACATTCAACATACTACCTTCTGACTGCAGCTAATAAGGGCTCTTTCACCTGCACAAAATTTTACTCTGCATTAAATCAACACCATTCAACCTATTTTATTATCTGCATGGCACCTTCCTCACATAATACAGCTCAATTCTGGCCCTCCTTGGGCCATATTTGTGCTCTCCAGAACACCAATTTGAAATAAAAACGAATACATTCATAAATGAAGATAAGACCTTGCTAATATTTAAACTACTTGAGCAAAAGGAGGGAGGTGGCAGGTGGTGGTGAGGGTGGCAAGATTTGTAAATGTGCCCAACTAATGCAATCAAAAAATGACTTAAATTGTTGCTGTATTTTTTTAAGTAAAAATAATCTTTTTATGTGCAAAAAATCAAATACTGGATTTTTTTTCCATGTAAACATCCTTCAAAGTCAGCGGCTGGATTCAAACCCCCATCCAGGGGTAGCTTCCTGCACCAAAGGCACTAGACTTTGCCTATGCGCTATAGGCTTTTGATGGGTTTCAGTTGTGCAAGAGACCCTATCAGCATCTGACAGGCCGTGGTGTCATTGCTAATGGCTGCCACTGCACAGGACATCATAGCCATGATATAGGGAAGATTTGACAAGCTACATATAGGGAAGCCCGTCTGGTCCAGTGGGTAAGTTCCTGCTTTCCACCCAGACATGCAGGGTTCAATTCCAGGGCCCGACAGATGACACACTAAATCTCTCAGCAAGCATCTGTACATTAACCACTTATTTTCTTGCAGTTTTCCTTCCAAATCCTGCAACCCCTTCACCACAAATACAGTCCAATCATTCCTCGATACTCATTCACTCAGTCATTCCACTCCGCCATGCTACAGGGTGAACAAAAACCAACAAGAACAAGAGCTAGTTCAGCAAGCAAATTTATAGCCTCTCTTTGGATTTATGTTGATGCTGCTGCCCTCTAGTAATGTTATATGTCAACTGCAGCATAATCAAAGGATTGAGAAAGGGGCAGTCCTATGCAAATAATCTCCTCCCATGATTACTTCTCTGAGCTTCCGTAGTGGTACGATGATAGGACCTTCAACAAATGGTCTTCAGCAGATTTCTAAAGTTGCCAAATTGTCTTAGGCTAAGGATTGTTCCAGTCGAAGGCCTTCAGATAAGGACCCCACCCTCACTTAGCAGGGTCCAGAATTACCTGCAGTAATCCTCTATACAGAACATGGGTGTTCGTGGGCCTACTGTGAAGGCTATATGCTAAAACTGGGATGTCTAAAGTCCCAGTCCTGGTCTCACTGTCAGAGGCACAGCATAACACAGCCTGCCAGACATGGCCATGCAATGCCATGCCAAACCAAATGCTCCTTCCCCACACTTGCTGCATCATGCATTTTCAAGACAAAATCAATCAGAGGCCTGACTTTGTCCCTTTCCTATCACTTCAACATTCAACATACTACCTTCTGACTGCAGCTAATAAGGGCTCTTTCACCTGCACAAAATTTTACTCTGCATTAAATCAACACCATTCAACCTATTTTATTATCTGCATGGCACCTTCCTCACATAATACAGCTCAATTCTGGCCCTCCTTGGGCCATATTTGTGCTCTCCAGAACACCAATTTGAAATAAAAACGAATACATTCATAAATGAAGATAAGACCTTGCTAATATTTAAACTACTTGAGCAAAAGGAGGGAGGTGGCAGGTGGTGGTGAGGTGGCAAGATTTGTAAATGTGCCCAACTAATGCAATCAAAAAATGACTTAAATTGTTGCTGTATTTTTTTAAGTAAAAATAATCTTTTTATGTGCAAAAAATCAAATACTGGATTTTTTTTCCATGTAAACATCCTTCAAAGTCAGTGGCTGGATTCAAACCCCCATCCAGGGGTAGCTTCCTGCACCAAAGGCACTAGACTTTGCCTATGCGCTATAGGCTTTTGATGGGTTTCAGTTGTGCAAGAGACCCTATCAGCATCTGACAGGCCGTGGTGTCATTGCTAATGGCTGCCACTGCACAGGACATCATAGCCATGATATAGGGAAGATTTGACAAGCTACATATAGGGAAGCCCGTCTGGTCCAGTGGGTAAGTTCCTGCCTTCCACCCAGACATGCAGGGTTCAATTCCAGGGCCCGACAGATGACACACTCAATCTCTCAGCAAGCATCTGTGCATTAACCACTTGTTTTCTTGCAGTTTTCCTTCCAAATCCTGCAACCCCTTCACCACAAATACAGTCCAATCATTCCTCGATACTCATTCACTCAGTCATTCCACTCCGCCATGCTACAGGCTGAACAAAAACCAACAAGAACAAGAGCTAGTTCAGCAAGCAAATTTAAAGCCTCTCTTTGGATTTATGTTGATGCTGCTGCCCTCTAGTAATGTTATATGTCAACTGCAGCATAATCAAAGTATTGAGAAAGGGGCAGTCCTATGCAAATAATCTCCTCCCATGATTACTTCTCTGAGCTTCCGTAGTGGTACGATGATAGGACCTTCAACATATGGTCTTCAGCAGATTTCTAAAGTTGCCAAATTGTCTAGGCTAAGGATTGTTCCAGTCGAAGGCCTTCAGATAAGGACCCCACCCTCACTTAGCAGGGTCGAGAATTACCTGCAGTAATCCTCTATACAGAACATGGGTGTTCGTGGGCCTACTGTAAAAGCTATATGCTAAAACTGGGATGTCTAAAGTCCCAGTCCTGGTTTCACTGTCAGAGGCACAGCATAACACAGCCTGCCAGACATGGCCATGCAATGCCATGCCAAACCAAATGCTCCTTCCCCACACTTGCTGCATCATGCATTTTCAAGACAAAATCAATCAGAGGCCTGACTTTGTTCCTTTCCTATCACTTCAACATTCAACATACTACCTTCTGACTGCAGCTAATAAGGGCTCTTTCACCTGCACAAAATTTTACTCTGCATTAAATCAACACCATTCAACCTATTTTATTATCTGCATGGCACCTTCCTCACATAATACAGCTCAATTCTGGCCCTCCTTGGGCCATATTTGTGCTCTCCAGAACACCAATTTGAAATAAAAACGAATACATTCATAAATGAAGATAAGACCTTGCTAATATTTAAACTACTTGAGCAAAAGGAGGGAGGTGGCAGGTGGTGGTGAGGGTGGCAAGATTTGTAAATGTGCCCAACTAATGCAATCAAAAAATGACTTAAATTGTTGCTGTATTTTTTTAAGTAAAAATAATCTTTTTATGTGCAAAAAATCAAATACTGGATTTTTTTTCCATGTAAACATCCTTCAAAGTCAGTGGCTGGATTCAAACCCCCATCCAGGGGTAGCTTCCTGCACCAAAGGCACTAGACTTTGCCTATGCGCTATAGGCTTTTGATGGGTTTCAGTGGTGCAAGAGACCCTATCAGCATCTGACAGTCCGTGGTGTCATTGCTAATGGCTGCCACTGCACAGGACATCATAGCCATGATATAGGGAAGATTTGACAAGCTACATATAGGGAAGCCCGTCTGGTCCAGTGGGTAAGTTCCTGCCTTCCACCCAGACATGCAGGGTTCAATTCCAGGGCCCGACAGATGACACACTAAATCTCTCAGCAAGCATCTGTACATTAACCACTTATTTTCTTGCAGTTTTCCTTCCAAATCCTGCAACCCCTTCACCACAAATACAGTCCAATCATTCCTCGATACTCATTCACTCAGTCATTCCACTCCGCCATGCTACAGGGTGAACAAAAACCAACAAGAACAAGAGCTAGTTCAGCAAGCAAATTTATAGCCTCTCTTTGGATTTATGTTGATGCTGCTGCCCTCTAGTAATGTTATATGTCAACTGCAGCATAATCAAAGGATTGAGAAAGGGGCAGTCCTATGCAAATAATCTCCTCCCATGATTACTTCTCTGAGCTTCCGTAGTGGTACGATGATAGGACCTTCAACAAATGGTCTTCAGCAGATTTCTAAAGTTGCCAAATTGTCTTAGGCTAAGGATTGTTCCAGTCGAAGGCCTTCAGATAAGGACCCCACCCTCACTTAGCAGGGTCGAGAATTACCTGCAGTAATCCTCTATACAGAACATGGGTGTTCGTGGGCCTACTGTAAAAGCTATATGCTAAAACTGGGATGTCTAAAGTCCCAGTCCTGGTCTCACTGTCAGAGGCACAGCATAACACAGCCTGCCAGACATGGCCATGCAATGCCATGCCAAACCAAATGCTCCTTCCCCACACTTGCTGCATCATGCATTTTCAAGACAAAATCAATCAGAGGCCTGACTTTGTCCCTTTCCTATCACTTCATCATTCAACATACTACCTTCTGACTGCAGCTAATAAGGGCTCTTTCACCTGCACAAAATTTTACTCTGCATTAAATCAACACCATTCAACCTATTTTATTATCTGCATGGCACCTTCCTCACATAATACAGCTCAATTCTGGCCCTCCTTGGGCCATATTTGTGCTCTCCAGAACACCAATTTGAAATAAAAACGAATACATTCATAAATGAAGATAAGACCTTGCTAATATTTAAACTACTTGAGCAAAAGGAGGGAGGTGGCAGGTGGTGGTGAGGGTGGCAAGATTTGTAAATGTGCCCAACTAATGCAATCAAAAAATGACTTAAATTGTTGCTGTATTTTTTTAAGTAAAAATAATCTTTTTATGTGCATAAAATCAAATACTGGTTTTTTTTTCCATGTAAACATCCTTCAAAGTCAGTGGCTGGATTCAAACCCCCATCCAGGGGTAGCTTCCTGCACCAAAGGCACTAGACTTTGCCTATGCGCTATAGGCTTTTGATGGGTTTCAGTTGTGCAAGAGACCCTATCAGCATCTGACAGGCCGTGGTGTCATTGCTAATGGCTGCCACTGCACAGGACATCATAGCCATGATATAGGGAAGATTTGACAAGCTACATGTAGGGAAGCCCGTCTGGTCCAGTGGGTAAGTTCCTGCCTTCCACCCAGACATGCAGGGTTCAATTCCAGGGCCCGACAGATGACACACTAAATCTCTCAGCAAACATCTGTACGTTAACCACTTATTTTCTTGCAGTTTTCCTTCCAAATCCTGCAACCCCTTCACCACAAATACAGTCCAATCATTCCTCGATACTCATTCACTCAGTCATTCCACTCCGCCATGCTACAGGCTGAACAAAAACCAACAAGAACAAGAGCTAGTTCAGCAAGCAAATTTATAGCCTCTCTTTGGATTTATGTTGATGCTGCTGCCCTCTAGTAATGTTATATGTCAACTGCAGCATAATCAAAGGATTGAGAAAGGGGCAGTCCTATGCAAATAATCTCCTCCCATGATTACTTCTCTGAGCTTCCGTAGTGGTACGATGATAGGACCTTCAACAAATGGTCTTCAGCAGATTTCTAAAGTTGCCAAATTGTCTTAGGCTAAGGATTGTTCCAGTCGAAGGCCTTCAGATAAGGACCCCACCCTCACTTAGCAGGGTCCAGAATTACCTGCAGTAATCCTCTATACAGAACATGGGCGTTTGTGGGCCTACTGTGAAGGCTATATGCTAAAACTGGGATGTCTAAAGTCCCAGTCCTGGTCTCACTGTCAGAGGCACAGCATAACACAGCCTGCCAGACATGACCGTGCAATGCCATGCCTAACCAAATGCTCCTTCCCCACACTTGCTGCATCATGCAATTTCAAGACATAATCAATCAGAGGCCTGACTTTGTCCTTTCCTACCATTTCAACATTCAACATACTACCTTCTGACTGCAGCTAGTAAGGACTCTTTCACCTGCACAAAATTTTACCCTGCATTAAGTCAACACCATTCAACCTATTTTATTATCTGTATGGCACCTTCCTCACATAATACAGCTCAATTCTGGCCCCCCTTGGGCCATATTTGTGCTCTCCAGAACACTAATTTGAAGAAAAAACAAATACATTCATAAATGAAGATAAGACCTTGCTAATATTTAAACTACTTGAGCAAAAGGAGGGAGGTGGCAGGTGGTGGTGGGGGTGGCAAGATTTCTAAATGTGCCCAACTAATGCAATCAAAAAATGACTTAAATTGTTCCTGTATTTTTTTAAGTAAAAATAATCTTTTTATGTGCAAAAAATCAAATACTGGATTTTTTTTCCATGTAAACATCCTTCAAAGTCAGTGGCTGGATTCAAACCCCCATCCAGGGGTAGCTTCCTGCACCAAAGGCACTAGACTTTGCCTATGCACTATGGGCTTTTGGTGGGTTTCAGTTGTGCAAGAGACCCTATCAGCATCTGACAGGCCGTGGTGTCATTGCTAATGGCTGCCACTGCACAGGACACATCATAGCCATGATATAGGGAAGATTTGACAAGCTACATATAGGGAAGCCCGTCTGGTCCAGTGGGTAAGTTCCTACCTTACATGCAGGGTTCAATTCCAGGGCCTGACAGATGACACACTAAATCTCTCAGCAAGCATCTGTGCATTAACCACTTATTTTCTTGCAGTTTTCCTTCCAAATCCTGCAACCCCTTCACCACAAATACAGTCCAATCATTACTCGATACTCATTCACTCAGTCATTCCACTCCGCCATGCTACAGGCTGAACAAAAACCAACAAGAACAAGAGCTAGTTCAGCAAGCAAATTTAAAGCCTCTCTTTGGATTTATGTTGATGCTACTGCCCTCTAGTAATGTTATATGTCAACTGCAGCAAAATCAAAGGATTGAGAAAGGGGCAGTCCTATGCAAATAATCTCCTCCCATGATTACTTCTCTGAGCTTCCGTAGTGGTACGATGATAGGACCTTCAACAAATGGTCTTCAGCAGATTTCTAAAGTTGCCAAATTGTCTTAGGCTAAGGATTGTTCCAGTCAAAGGCCGTCAGATAAGGACCCCACCCTCACTTAGCAGGGTCCAGAATTACCTGCAGTAATCCTCTATACAGAACATGTGCGTTCGTGGGCGTTTGTGGGCCTACTGTAAAGGCTATATGCTAAAACTGGGATGTCTAAAGTCCCAGTCCCAGTCCCAGTCCCAGTCCCAGTCCCAGTCCCAGTCCCAGTCCCAGTCCCAGTCCCAGTCCCAGTCCCAGTCCCAGTCCCAGTCCCAGTCCTGGTCTCACTGTCAGAGGCACAGCATAACACAGCCTGCCAGACATGGCCGTGCAATGCCATGCCAAACCAAATGCTCCTTCCCCACACTTGCTGATTCATGCATTTTCAAGACATAATCAATCAGAGTCCTGACTTTGTCCTTTCCTATCACTTCAACATTCAACATACTATCTTCTGACTGCAGCTAATAAGGGCTCTTTCACCTGCACAAAATTTTACTCTGCATTAAATCAACACCATTCAACCTATTTTATTATCTGCATGGCACCTTCCTCACATAATACAGCTCAATTCTGGCCCCCCTTGGGCCATATTTGTGCTCTCCAGAACACCAATTTGAAATAAAAACGAATACATTCATAAGTGAAGATAAGACCTTGCTAATATTTAAACTACTTGAGCAAAAGGAGGGAGGTGGCAGGTGGTGCTGAGGGTGGCAAGATTTGTAAATGTGCCCAACTAATGCAATCAAAAAATGACTTAAATTGTTGCTGTATTTTTTTAAGTAAAAATAATCTTTTTATGTGCAAAAAATCAAATACTGGATTTTTTTTCCATGTAAACATCCTTCAAAGTCAGTGGCTGGATTCAAACCCCCATCCAGGGGTAGCTTCCTGCACCAAAGGCACTAGACTTTGCCTATGCGATATAGGCTTTTGATGGTTTTCAGTTGTGCAAGAGACCCTATCAGCATCTGACAGGCCGTGGTGTCATTGCTAATGGCTGGCACTGTACAGGACACATCATAGCCATGATATAGGGAAGATTTGACTAGCTACATATAGGGAAGCCCGTCTGGTCCAGTGGGTAAGTTCCTGCTTTCCACCCAGACATGCAGGGTTCAATTACAGGGCCCGACAGATGACACACTAAATCTCTCAGCAAGCATCTGTACATTAACCACTTATTTTCTTGCAGTTTTCCTTCCAAATCCTGCAACCCCTTCACCACAAATACAGTCCAATCATTCCTCGATACTCATTCACTCAGTCATTCCACTCCGCCATGCTACAGGGTGAACAAAAAACCAACAAGAACAAGAGCTAGTTCAGCAAGCAAATTTATAGCCTCTCTTTGGATTTATGTTGATGCTGCTGCCCTCTAGTAATGTTATATGTCAACTGCAGCATAATCAAAGGATTGAGAAAGGGGCAGTCCTATGCAAATAATCTCCTCCCATGATTACTTCTCTGAGCTTCCGTAGTGGTACGATGATAGGACCTTCAACAAATGGTCTTCAGCAGATTTCTAAAGTTGCCAAATTGTCTTAGGCTAATGATTGTTCCAGTCGAAGGCCTTCAGATAAGGACCCCACCCTCACTTAGCAGGGTCCAGAATTACCTGCAGTAATCCTCTATACAGAACATGGGTGTTTGTGGGCCTACTGTGAAGGCTATATGCTAAAACTGGGGTGTCTAAAGTCCCAGTCCTGGTCTCACTGTCAGAGGCACAGCATAACACAGCCTGCCAGACATGACCGTGCAATGCCATGCCAAACCAAATGCTCCTTCCCCACACTTGCTGATTCATGCATTTTCAAGACATAATCAATCAGAGGCCTGACTTTGTCCATTCCTATCACTTCAACATTCAACATACTATCTTCTGACTGCAGCTAATAAGGGCTCTTTCACCTGCACAAAATTTTACTCTGCATTAAATCAACACCATTCAACCTATTTTATTATCTGCATGGCACCTTCCTCACATAATACAGCTCAATTCTGGCCCCCCTTGGGCCATATTTGTGCTCTCCAGAACACCAATTTGAAGAAGAAACGAATACATTCATAAATGAAGATAAGACCTTGCTAATATTTAAACTACTTGAGCAAAAGGAGGGAGGTGGCAGGTGGTGGTGGGGGTGGCAAGATTTGTAAATGTGCCCAACTAATGCAATCAATAATGACTTAAATTGTTGCTGTATTTTTTTAAGTAAAAATAATCTTTTTATGTGCAAAAAAACAAATACTGGATTTTTTTCCATGGAAACATCCTTCAAAGTCAGTGGCTGGATTCAAACCCCCATCCAGGGGTAGCTTCCTGCACCAAAGGCACTAGACTTTGCCTCTGAGCTATAGGCTTTTGATGGGTTTCTGTTGTGCAAGAGACCCTATCAGTATCTGACAGGCCGTGGTGTCATTGCTAATGGCTGCCACTGCACACGACACATCATAGCCATGATATAGGGAAGATTTGACAAGCTACATAAAGGGAACCCCGTCTGGTCCAGTGGGTAAATTCCTGCCTTCCACCCAGACATGCAGGGTTCAACTCCTGGGCCCGACAGATGACACACTCAATCTCTCAGCAAGCATCTGTGCATTAACCACTTGTTTTCTTGCAGTTTTCCTTCCAAATCCTGCAACCCCTTCACCACAAATACAGTCCAATCATTCCTCGATACTCATTCACTCAGTCATTCCACTCCGCCATGCTACAGGCTGAACAAAAACCAACAAGAACAAGAGCTAGTTCAGCAAGCAAATTTAAAGCCTCTCTTTGGATTTATGTTGATGCTGCTGCCCTCTAGTAATGTTATATGTCAACTGCAGCATAATCAAAGTATTGAGAAAGGGGCAGTCCTATGCAAATAATCTCCTCCCATGATTACTTCTCTGAGCTTCCGTAGTGGTACGATGATAGGACCTTCAACATATGGTCTTCAGCAGATTTCTAAAGTTGCCAAATTGTCTAGGCTAAGGATTGTTCCAGTCGAAGGCCTTCAGATAAGGACCACACCCTCACTTAGCAGGGTCGAGAATTACCTGCAGTAATCCTCTGTACAGAACATGGGTGTTCGTGGGCCTACTGTAAAAGCTATATGCTAAAACTGGGATGTTTAAAGTCCCAGTCCTGGTCTCACTGTCAGAGGCACAGCATAACACAGCCTGCCAGACATGGCCATGCAATGCCATGCCAAACCAAATGCTCCTTCCCCACACTTGCTGCATCATGCATTTTCAAGACAAAATCAATCAGAGGCCTGACTTTGTCCCTTTCCTATCACTTCAACATTCAACATACTACCTTCTGACTGCAGCTAATAAGGGCTCTTTCACCTGCACAAAATTTTACTCTGCATTAAATCAACACCATTCAACCTATTTTATTATCTGCATGGCACCTTCCTCACATAATACAGCTCAATTCTGGCCCTCCTTGGGCCATATTTGTGCTCTCCAGAACACCAATTTGAAATAAAAACGAATACATTCATAAATGAAGATAAGACCTTGCTAATATTTAAACTACTTGAGCAAAAGGAGGGAGGTGGCAGGTGGTGGTGAGGGTGGCAAGATTTGTAAATGTGCCCAACTAATGCAATCAAAAAATGACTTAAATTGTTGCTGTATTTTTTTAAGTAAAAATAATCTTTTTATGTGCAAAAAATCAAATACTGGATTTTTTTTCCATGTAAACATCCTTCAAAGTCAGTGGCTGGATTCAAACCCCCATCCAGGGGTAGCTTCCTGCACCAAAGGCACTAGACTTTGCCTATGCGCTATAGGCTTTTGATGGGTTTCAGTTGTGCAAGAGACCCTATCAGCATCTGACAGGCCGTGGTGTCATTGCTAATGGCTGCCACTGCACAGGACATCATAGCCATGATATAGGGAAGATTTGACAAGCTACATATAGGGAAGCCCGTCTGGTCCAGTGGGTAAGTTCCTGCCTTCCACCCAGACATGCAGGGTTCAATTCCAGGGCCCGACAGATGACACACTAAATCTCTCAGCAAGCATCTGTGCATTAACCACTTGTTTTCTTGCAGTTTTCCTTCCAAATCCTGCAACCCCTTCACCACAAATACAGTCCAATCATTCCTCGATACTCATTCACTCAGTCATTCCACTCCGCCATGCTACAGGCTGAACAAAAACCAACAAGAACAAGAGCTAGTTCAGCAAGCAAATTTAAAGCCTCTCTTTGGATTTATGTTGATGCTGCTGCCCTCTAGTAATGTTATATGTCAACTGCAGCATAATCAAAGTATTGAGAAAGGGGCAGTCCTATGCAAATAATCTCCTCCCATGATTACTTCTCTGAGCTTCCGTAGTGGTACGATGATAGGACCTTCAACATATGGTCTTCAGCAGATTTCTAAAGTTGCCAAATTGTCTAGGCTAAGGATTGTTCCAGTCGAAGGCCTTCAGATAAGGACCCCACCCTCACTTAGCAGGGTCGAGAATTACCTGCAGTAATCCTCTGTACAGAACATGGGTGTTCGTGGGCCTACTGTAAAAGCTATATGCTAAAACTGGGATGTCTAAAGTCCCAGTCCTGGTCTCACTGTCAGAGGCACAGCATAACACAGCCTGCCAGACATGGCCATGCAATGCCATGCCAAACCAAATGCTCCTTCCCCACACTTGCTGCATCATGCATTTTCAAGACAAAATCAATCAGAGGCCTGACTTTGTCCCTTTCCTATCACTTCAACATTCAACATACTATCTTCTGACTGCAGCTAATAAGGGCTCTTTCACCTGCACAAAATTTTACTCTGCATTAAATCAACACCATTCAACCTATTTTATTATCTGCATGGCACCTTCCTCACATAATACAGCTCAATTCTGGCCCTCCTTGGGCCATATTTGTGCTCTCCAGAACACCAATTTGAAATAAAAACGAATACATTCATAAATGAAGATAAGACCTTGCTAATATTTAAACTACTTGAGCAAAAGGAGGGAGGTGGCAGGTGGTGGTGAGGGTGGCAAGATTTGTAAATGTGCCCAACTAATGCAATCAAAAAATGACTTAAATTGTTCCTGTATTTTTTTAAGTAAAAATAATCTTTTTATGTGCAAAAAATCAAATACTGGATTTTTTTTCCATGTAAACATCCTTCAAAGTCAGTGGCTGGATTCAAACCCCCATCCAGGGGTAGCTTCCTGCACCAAAGGCACTAGACTTTGCCTATGCGCTATAGGCTTTTGATGGGTTTCAGTTGTGCAAGAGACCCTATCAGCATCTGACAGGCCGTGGTGTCATTGCTAATGGCTGCCACTGCACAGGACATCATAGCCATGATATAGGGAAGATTTGACAAGCTACATATAGGGAAGCCCGTCTGGTCCAGTGGGTAAGTTCCTGCCTTCCACCCAGACATGCAGGGTTCAATTCCAGGGCCCGACAGATGACACACTAAATCTCTCAGCAAGCATCTGTGCATTAACCACTTGTTTTCTTGCAGTTTTCCTTCCAAATCCTGCAACCCCTTCACCACAAATACAGTCCAATCATTCCTCGATACTCATTCACTCAGTCATTCCACTCCGCCATGCTACAGGCTGAACAAAAACCAACAAGAACAAGAGCTAGTTCAGCAAGCAAATTTAAAGCCTCTCTTTGGATTTATGTTGATGCTGCTGCCCTCTAGTAATGTTATATGTCAACTGCAGCATAATCAAAGTATTGAGAAAGGGGCAGTCCTATGCAAATAATCTCCTCCCATGATTACTTCTCTGAGCTTCCGTAGTGGTACGATGATAGGACCTTCAACATATGGTCTTCAGCAGATTTCTAAAGTTGCCAAATTGTCTAGGCTAAGGATTGTTCCAGTCGAAGGCCTTCAGATAAGGACCCCACCCTCACTTAGCAGGGTCGAGAATTACCTGCAGTAATCCTCTGTACAGAACATGGGTGTTCGTGGGCCTACTGTAAAAGCTATATGCTAAAACTGGGATGTCTAAAGTCCCAGTCCTGGTCTCACTGTCAGAGGCACAGCATAACACAGCCTGCCAGACATGGCCATGCAATGCCATGCCAAACCAAATGCTCCTTCCCCACACTTGCTGCATCATGCATTTTCAAGACAAAATCAATCAGAGGCCTGACTTTGTCCCTTTCCTATCACTTCAACATTCAACATACTATCTTCTGACTGCAGCTAATAAGGGCTCTTTCACCTGCACAAAATTTTACTCTGCATTAAATCAACACCATTCAACCTATTTTATTATCTGCATGGCACCTTCCTCACATAATACAGCTCAATTCTGGCCCTCCTTGGGCCATATTTGTGCTCTCCAGAACACCAATTTGAAATAAAAACGAATACATTCATAAATGAAGATAAGACCTTGCTAATATTTAAACTACTTGAGCAAAAGGAGGGAGGTGGCAGGTGGTGGTGAGGGTGGCAAGATTTGTAAATGTGCCCAACTAATGCAATCAAAAAATGACTTAAATTGTTGCTGTATTTTTTTAAGTAAAAATAATCTTTTTATGTGCAAAAAATCAAATACTGGATTTTTTTTCCATGTAAACATCCTTCAAAGTCAGTGGCTGGATTCAAACCCCCATCCAGGGGTAGCTTCCTGCACCAAAGGCACTAGACTTTGCCTATGCGCTATAGGCTTTTGATGGGTTTCAGTTGTGCAAGAGACCCTATCAGCATCTGACAGGCCGTGGTGTCATTGCTAATGGCTGCCACTGCACAGGACATCATAGCCATGATATAGGGAAGATTTGACAAGCTACATATAGGGAAGCCCGTCTGGTCCAGTGGGTAAGTTCCTGCCTTCCACCCAGACATGCAGGGTTCAATTCCAGGGCCCGACAGATGACACACTAAATCTCTCAGCAAGCATCTGTGCATTAACCACTTGTTTTCTTGCAGTTTTCCTTCCAAATCCTGCAACCCCTTCACCACAAATACAGTCCAATCATTCCTCGATACTCATTCACTCAGTCATTCCACTCCGCCATGCTACAGGCTGAACAAAAACCAACAAGAACAAGAGCTAGTTCAGCAAGCAAATTTAAAGCCTCTCTTTGGATTTATGTTGATGCTGCTGCCCTCTAGTAATGTTATATGTCAACTGCAGCATAATCAAAGTATTGAGAAAGGGGCAGTCCTATGCAAATAATCTCCTCCCATGATTACTTCTCTGAGCTTCCGTAGTGGTACGATGATAGGACCTTCAACATATGGTCTTCAGCAGATTTCTAAAGTTGCCAAATTGTCTAGGCTAAGGATTGTTCCAGTCGAAGGCCTTTAGATAAGGACCCCACCCTCACTTAGCAGGGTCGAGAATTACCTGCAGTAATCCTCTGTACAGAACATGGGTGTTCGTGGGCCTACTGTAAAAGCTATATGCTAAAACTGGGATGTCTAAAGTCCCAGTCCTGGTCTCACTGTCAGAGGCACAGCATAACACAGCCTGCCAGACATGGCCATGCAATGCCATGCCAAACCAAATGCTCCTTCCCCACACTTGCTGCATCATGCATTTTCAAGACAAAATCAATCAGAGGCCTGACTTTGTCCCTTTCCTATCACTTCAACATTCAACATACTACCTTCTGACTGCAGCTAATAAGGGCTCTTTCACCTGCACAAAATTTTACTCTGCATTAAATCAACACCATTCAACCTATTTTATTATCTGCATGGCACCTTCCTCACATAATACAGCTCAATTCTGGCCCTCCTTGGGCCATATTTGTGCTCTCCAGAACACCAATTTGAAATAAAAACGAATACATTCATAAATGAAGATAAGACCTTGCTAATATTTAAACTACTTGAGCAAAAGGAGGGAGGTGGCAGGTGGTGGTGAGGGTGGCAAGATTTGTAAATGTGCCCAACTAATGCAATCAAAAAATGACTTAAATTGTTGCTGTATTTTTTTAAGTAAAAATAATCTTTTTATGTGCAAAAAATCAAATACTGGATTTTTTTTCCATGTAAACATCCTTCAAAGTCAGTGGCTGGATTCAAACCCCCATCCAGGGGTAGCTTCCTGCACCAAAGGCACTAGACTTTGCCTATGCGCTATAGGCTTTTGATGGGTTTCAGTTGTGCAAGAGACCCTATCAGCATCTGACAGGCCGTGGTGTCATTGCTAATGGCTGCCACTGCACAGGACATCATAGCCATGATATAGGGAAGATTTGACAAGCTACATATAGGGAAGCCCGTCTGGTCCAGTGGGTAAGTTCCTGCCTTCCACCCAGACATGCAGGGTTCAATTCCAGGGCCCGACAGATGACACACTAAATCTCTCAGCAAGCATCTGTGCATTAACCACTTGTTTTCTTGCAGTTTTCCTTCCAAATCCTGCAACCCCTTCACCACAAATACAGTCCAATCATTCCTCGATACTCATTCACTCAGTCATTCCACTCCGCCATGCTACAGGCTGAACAAAAACCAACAAGAACAAGAGCTAGTTCAGCAAGCAAATTTAAAGCCTCTCTTTGGATTTATGTTGATGCTGCTGCCCTCTAGTAATGTTATATGTCAACTGCAGCATAATCAAAGTATTGAGAAAGGGGCAGTCCTATGCAAATAATCTCCTCCCATGATTACTTCTCTGAGCTTCCGTAGTGGTACGATGATAGGACCTTCAACATATGGTATTCAGCAGATTTCTAAAGTTGCCAAATTGTCTTAGGCTAAGGATTGTTCCAGTCGAAGGCCTTCAGATAAGGACCCCACCCTCAGTTAGCAGGGTCGAGAATTACCTGCAGTAATCCTCTATACAGAACATGGGTGTTCGTGGGCCTACTGTAAAAGCTATATGCTAAAACTGGGATGTCTAAAGTCCCAGTCCTGGTCTCACTGTCAGAGGCACAGCATAACACAGCCTGCCAGACATGGCCATGCAATGCCATGCCAAACCAAATGCTCCTTCCCCACACTTGCTGCATCATGCATTTTCAAGACAAAATCAATCAGAGGCCTGACTTTGTCCCTTTCCTATCACTTCAACATTCAACATACTACCTTCTGACTGCAGCTAATAAGGGCTCTTTCACCTGCACAAAATTTTACTCTGCATTAAATCAACACCATTCAACCTATTTTATTATCTGCATGGCACCTTCCTCACATAATACAGCTCAATTCTGGCCCTCCTTGGGCCATATTTGTGCTCTCCAGAACACCAATTTGAAATAAAAACGAATACATTCATAAATGAAGATAAGACCTTGCTAATATTTAAACTACTTGAGCAAAAGGAGGGAGGTGGCAGGTGGTGGTGAGGGTGGCAAGATTTGTAAATGTGCCCAACTAATGCAATCAAAAAATGACTTAAATTGTTGCTGTATTTTTTTAAGTAAAAATAATCTTTTTATGTGCAAAAAATCAAATACTGGATTTTTTTTCCATGTAAACATCCTTCAAAGTCAGTGGCTGGATTCAAACCCCCATCCAGGGGTAGCTTCCTGCACCAAAGGCACTAGACTTTGCCTATGCGCTATAGGCTTTTGATGGGTTTCAGTTGTGCAAGAGACCCTATCAGCATCTGACAGGCCGTGGTGTCATTGCTAATGGCTGCCACTGCACAGGACATCATAGCCATGATATAGGGAAGATTTGACAAGCTACATATAGGGAAGCCCATCTGGTCAAGTGGGTAAGTTCCTGCCTTCCACCCAGACATGCAGGGTTCAATTCCAGGGCTCGACAGATGACACACTAAATCTCTCAGCAAGCATCTGTACATTAACCACTTATTTTCTTGCAGTTTTCCTTCCAAATCCTGCAACCCCTTCACCACAAATACAGTCCAATCATTCCTCGATACTCATTCACTCAGTCATTCCACTCCGCCATGCTACAGGGTGAACAAAAACCAACAAGAACAAGAGCTAGTTCAGCAAGCAAATTAATAGCCTCTCTTTGGATTTATGTTGATGCTGCTGCCCTCTAGTAATGTTATATGTCAACTGCAGCATAATCAAAGGATTGAGAAAGGGGCAGTCCTATGCAAATAATCTCCTCCCATGATTACTTCTCTGAGCTTCCGTAGTGGTACGATGATAGGACCTTCAACAAATGGTCTTCAGCAGATTTCTAAAGTTGCCAAATTGTCTTAGGCTAAGGATTGTTCCAGTCAAAGGCCGTCAGATAAGGACCCCACCCTCACTTAGCAGGGTCCAGAATTACCTGCAGTAATCCTCTATACAGAACGTGGGCGTTTGTGGGCCTACTGTAAAGGCTATATGCTAAAACTGGGATGTCTAAAGTCCCAGTCCCAGTCCCAGTCCCAGTCCCAGTCCCAGTCCCAGTCCCAGTCCCAGTCCCAGTCCTGGTCTCACTGTCAGAGGCACAGCATAACACAGCCTGCCAGACATGGCCGTGCAATGCCATGCCAAACCAAATGCTCCTTCCCCACACTTGCTGATTCATGCATTTTCAAGACATAATCAATCAGAGTCCTGACTTTGTCCTTTCCTATCACTTCAACATTCAACATACTATCTTCTGACTGCAGCTAATAAGGGCTCTTTCACCTGCACAAAATTTTACTCTGCATTAAATCAACACCATTCAACCTATTTTATTATCTGCATGGCACCTTCCTCACATAATACAGCTCAATTCTGGCCCCCCTTGGGCCATATTTGTGCTCTCCAGAACACCAATTTGAAATAAAAACGAATACATTCATAAGTGAAGATAAGACCTTGCTAATATTTAAACTACTTGAGCAAAAGGAGGGAGGTGGCAGGTGGTGCTGAGGGTGGCAAGATTTGTAAATGTGCCCAACTAATGCAATCAAAAAATGACTTAAATTGTTGCTGTATTTTTTTAAGTAAAAATAATCTTTTTATGTGCAAAAAATCAAATACTGGATTTTTTTTCCATGTAAACATCCTTCAAAGTCAGTGGCTGGATTCAAACCCCCATCCAGGGGTAGCTTCCTGCACCAAAGGCACTAGACTTTGCCTATGCGATATAGGCTTTTGATGGTTTTCAGATGTGCAAGAGACCCTATCAGCATCTGACAGGCCGTGGTGTCATTGCTAATGGCTGCCACTGTACAGGACACATCATAGCCATGATATAGGGAAGATTTGACTAGCTACATATAGGGAAGCCCGTCTGGTCCAGTGGGTAAGTTCCTGCTTTCCACCCAGACATGCAGGGTTCAATTACAGGGCCCGACAGATGACACACTAAATCTCTCAGCAAGCATCTGTACATTAACCACTTATTTTCTTGCAGTTTTCCTTCCAAATCCTGCAACCCCTTCACCACAAATACAGTCCAATCATTCCTCGATACTCATTCACTCAGTCATTCCACTCCGCCATGCTACAGGGTGAACAAAAACCAACAAGAACAAGAGCTAGTTCAGCAAGCAAATTTATAGCCTCTCTTTGGATTTATGTTGATGCTGCTGCCCTCTAGTAATGTTATATGTCAACTGCAGCATAATCAAAGGATTGAGAAAGGGGCAGTCCTATGCAAATAATCTCCTCCCATGATTACTTCTCTGAGCTTCCGTAGTGGTACGATGATAGGACCTTCAACAAATGGTCTTCAGCAGATTTCTAAAGTTGCCAAATTGTCTTAGGCTAATGATTGTTCCAGTCGAAGGCCTTCAGATAAGGACCCCACCCTCACTTAGCAGGGTCCAGAATTACCTGCAGTAATCCTCTATACAGAACATGGGTGTTTGTGGGCCTACTGTGAAGGCTATATGCTAAAACTGGGATGTCTAAAGTCCCAGTCCTGGTCTCACTGTCAGAGGCACAGCATAACACAGCCTGCCAGACATGACCGTGCAATGCCATGCCAAACCAAATGCTCCTTCCCCACACTTGCTGATTCATGCATTTTCAAGACATAATCAATCAGAGGCCTGACTTTGTCCATTCCTATCACTTCAACATTCAACATACTATCTTCTGACTGCAGCTAATAAGGGCTCTTTCACCTGCACAAAATTTTACTCTGCATTAAATCAACACCATTCAACCTATTTTATTATCTGCATGGCACCTTCCTCACATAATACAGCTCAATTCTGGCCCCCCTTGGGCCATATTTGTGCTCTCCAGAACACCAATTTGAAGAAGAAACGAATACATTCATAAATGAAGATAAGACCTTGCTAATATTTAAACTACTTGAGCAAAAGGAGGGAGGTGGCAGGTGGTGGTGGGGGTGGCAAGATTTGTAAATGTGCCCAACTAATGCAATCAATAATGACTTAAATTGTTGCTGTATTTTTTTAAGTAAAAATAATCTTTTTATGTGCAAAAAAACAAATACTGGATTTTTTTCCATGTAAACATCCTTCAAAGTCAGTGGCTGGATTCAAACCCCCATCCAGGGGTAGCTTCCTGCACCAAAGGCACTAGACTTTGCCTCTGAGCTATAGGCTTTTGATGGGTTTCTGTTGTGCAAGAGACCCTATCAGTATCTGACAGGCCGTGGTGTCATTGCTAATGGCTGCCACTGCACACGACACATCATAGCCATGATATAGGGAAGATTTGACAAGCTACATAAAGGGAACCCCGTCTGGTCCAGTGGGTAAATTCCTGCCTTCCACCCAGACATGCAGGGTTCAACTCCTGGGCCCGACAGATGACACACTCAATCTCTCAGCAAGCATCTGTGCATTAACCACTTGTTTTCTTGCAGTTTTCCTTCCAAATCCTGCAACCCCTTCACCACAAATACAGTCCAATCATTCCTCGATACTCATTCACTCAGTCATTCCACTCCGCCATGCTACAGGCTGAACAAAAACCAACAAGAACAAGAGCTAGTTCAGCAAGCAAATTTAAAGCCTCTCTTTGGATTTATGTTGATGCTGCTGCCCTCTAGTAATGTTATATGTCAACTGCAGCATAATCAAAGTATTGAGAAAGGGGCAGTCCTATGCAAATAATCTCCTCCCATGATTACTTCTCTGAGCTTCCGTAGTGGTACGATGATAGGACCTTCAACATATGGTCTTCAGCAGATTTCTAAAGTTGCCAAATTGTCTAGGCTAAGGATTGTTCCAGTCGAAGGCCTTCAGATAAGGACCCCACCCTCACTTAGCAGGGTCGAGAATTACCTGCAGTAATCCTCTGTACAGAACATGGGTGTTCGTGGGCCTACTGTAAAAGCTATATGCTAAAACTGGGATGTCTAAAGTCCCAGTCCTGGTCTCACTGTCAGAGGCACAGCATAACACAGCCTGCCAGACATGGCCATGCAATGCCATGCCAAACCAAATGCTCCTTCCCCACACTTGCTGCATCATGCATTTTCAAGACAAAATCAATCAGAGGCCTGACTTTGTCCCTTTCCTATCACTTCAACATTCAACATACTACCTTCTGACTGCAGCTAATAAGGGCTCTTTCACCTGCACAAAATTTTACTCTGCATTAAATCAACACCATTCAACCTATTTTATTATCTGCATGGCACCTTCCTCACATAATACAGCTCAATTCTGGCCCTCCTTGGGCCATATTTGTGCTCTCCAGAACACCAATTTGAAATAAAAACGAATACATTCATAAATGAAGATAAGACCTTGCTAATATTTAAACTACTTGAGCAAAAGGAGGGAGGTGGCAGGTGGTGGTGAGGGTGGCAAGATTTGTAAATGTGCCCAACTAATGCAATCAAAAAATGACTTAAATTGTTGCTGTATTTTTTTAAGTAAAAATAATCTTTTTATGTGCAAAAAATCAAATACTGGATTTTTTTTCCATGTAAACATCCTTCAAAGTCAGTGGCTGGATTCAAACCCCCATCCAGGGGTAGCTTCCTGCACCAAAGGCACTAGACTTTGCCTATGCGCTATAGGCTTTTGATGGGTTTCAGTTGTGCAAGAGACCCTATCAGCATCTGACAGGCCGTGGTGTCATTGCTAATGGCTGCCACTGCACAGGACATCATAGCCATGATATAGGGAAGATTTGACAAGCTACATATAGGGAAGCCCGTCTGGTCCAGTGGGTAAGTTCCTGCCTTCCACCCAGACATGCAGGGTTCAATTCCAGGGCCCGACAGATGACACACTAAATCTCTCAGCAAGCATCTGTGCATTAACCACTTGTTTTCTTGCAGTTTTCCTTCCAAATCCTGCAACCCCTTCACCACAAATAAAGTCCAATCATTCCTCGATACTCATTCACTCAGTCATTCCACTCCGCCATGCTACAGGCTGAACAAAAACCAACAAGAACAAGAGCTAGTTCAGCAAGCAAATTTAAAGCCTCTCTTTGGATTTATGTTGATGCTGCTGCCCTCTAGTAATGTTATATGTCAACTGCAGCATAATCAAAGTATTGAGAAAGGGGCAGTCCTATGCAAATAATCTCCTCCCATGATTACTTCTCTGAGCTTCCGTAGTGGTACGATGATAGGACCTTCAACATATGGTCTTCAGCAGATTTCTAAAGTTGCCAAATTGTCTAGGCTAAGGATTGTTCCAGTCGAAGGCCTTCAGATAAGGACCCCACCCTCACTTAGCAGGGTCGAGAATTACCTGCAGTAATCCTCTGTACAGAACATGGGTGTTCGTGGGCCTACTGTAAAAGCTATATGCTAAAACTGGGATGTCTAAAGTCCCAGTCCTGGTCTCACTGTCAGAGGCACAGCATAACACAGCCTGCCAGACATGGCCATGCAATGCCATGCCAAACCAAATGCTCCTTCCCCACACTTGCTGCATCATGCATTTTCAAGACAAAATCAATCAGAGGCCTGACTTTGTCCCTTTCCTATCACTTCAACATTCAACATACTATCTTCTGACTGCAGCTAATAAGGGCTCTTTCACCTGCACAAAATTTTACTCTGCATTAAATCAACACCATTCAACCTATTTTATTATCTGCATGGCACCTTCCTCACATAATACAGCTCAATTCTGGCCCTCCTTGGGCCATATTTGTGCTCTCCAGAACACCAATTTGAAATAAAAACGAATACATTCATAAATGAAGATAAGACCTTGCTAATATTTAAACTACTTGAGCAAAAGGAGGGAGGTGGCAGGTGGTGGTGAGGGTGGCAAGATTTGTAAATGTGCCCAACTAATGCAATCAAAAAATGACTTAAATTGTTGCTGTATTTTTTTAAGTAAAAATAATCTTTTTATGTGCAAAAAATCAAATACTGGATTTTTTTTCCATGTAAACATCCTTCAAAGTCAGTGGCTGGATTCAAACCCCCATCCAGGGGTAGCTTCCTGCACCAAAGGCACTAGACTTTGCCTATGCGCTATAGGCTTTTGATGGGTTTCAGTTGTGCAAGAGACCCTATCAGCATCTGACAGGCCGTGGTGTCATTGCTAATGGCTGCCACTGCACAGGACATCATAGCCATGATATAGGGAAGATTTGACAAGCTACATATAGGGAAGCCCGTCTGGTCCAGTGGGTAAGTTCCTGCCTTCCACCCAGACATGCAGGGTTCAATTCCAGGGCCCGACAGATGACACACTAAATCTCTCAGCAAGCATCTGTGCATTAACCACTTGTTTTCTTGCAGTTTTCCTTCCAAATCCTGCAACCCCTTCACCACAAATACAGTCCAATCATTCCTCGATACTCATTCACTCAGTCATTCCACTCCGCCATGCTACAGGCTGAACAAAAACCAACAAGAACAAGAGCTAGTTCAGCAAGCAAATTTAAAGCCTCTCTTTGGATTTATGTTGATGCTGCTGCCCTCTAGTAATGTTATATGTCAACTGCAGCATAATCAAAGTATTGAGAAAGGGGCAGTCCTATGCAAATAATCTCCTCCCATGATTACTTCTCTGAGCTTCCGTAGTGGTACGATGATAGGACCTTCAACATATGGTCTTCAGCAGATTTCTAAAGTTGCCAAATTGTCTAGGCTAAGGATTGTTCCAGTCGAAGGCCTTCAGATAAGGACCCCACCCTCACTTAGCAGGGTCGAGAATTACCTGCAGTAATCCTCTGTACAGAACATGGGTGTTCGTGGGCCTACTGTAAAAGCTATATGCTAAAACTGGGATGTCTAAAGTCCCAGTCCTGGTCTCACTGTCAGAGGCACAGCATAACACAGCCTGCCAGACATGGCCATGCAATGCCATGCCAAACCAAATGCTCCTTCCCCACACTTGCTGCATCATGCATTTTCAAGACAAAATCAATCAGAGGCCTGACTTTGTCCCTTTCCTATCACTTCAACATTCAACATACTACCTTCTGACTGCAGCTAATAAGGGCTCTTTCACCTGCACAAAATTTTACTCTGCATTAAATCAACACCATTCAACCTATTTTATTATCTGCATGGCACCTTCCTCACATAATACAGCTCAATTCTGGCCCTCCTTGGGCCATATTTGTGCTCTCCAGAACACCAATTTGAAATAAAAACGAATACATTCATAAATGAAGATAAGACCTTGCTAATATTTAAACTACTTGAGCAAAAGGAGGGAGGTGGCAGGTGGTGGTGAGGGTGGCAAGATTTGTAAATGTGCCCAACTAATGCAATCAAAAAATGACTTAAATTGTTGCTGTATTTTTTTAAGTAAAAATAATCTTTTTATGTGCAAAAAATCAAATACTGGATTTTTTTTCCATGTAAACATCCTTCAAAGTCAGTGGCTGGATTCAAACCCCCATCCAGGGGTAGCTTCCTGCACCAAAGGCACTAGACTTTGCCTATGCGCTATAGGCTTTTGATGGGTTTCAGTTGTGCAAGAGACCCTATCAGCATCTGACAGGCCGTGGTGTCATTGCTAATGGCTGCCACTGCACAGGACATCATAGCCATGATATAGGGAAGATTTGACAAGCTACATATAGGGAAGCCCGTCTGGTCCAGTGGGTAAGTTCCTGCCTTCCACCCAGACATGCAGGGTTCAATTCCAGGGCCCGACAGATGACACACTAAATCTCTCAGCAAGCATCTGTGCATTAACCACTTGTTTTCTTGCAGTTTTCCTTCCAAATCCTGCAACCCCTTCACCACAAATACAGTCCAATCATTCCTCGATACTCATTCACTCAGTCATTCCACTCCGCCATGCTACAGGCTGAACAAAAACCAACAAGAACAAGAGCTAGTTCAGCAAGCAAATTTAAAGCCTCTCTTTGGATTTATGTTGATGCTGCTGCCCTCTAGTAATGTTATATGTCAACTGCAGCATAATCAAAGTATTGAGAAAGGGGCAGTCCTATGCAAATAATCTCCTCCCATGATTACTTCTCTGAGCTTCCGTAGTGGTACGATGATAGGACCTTCAACATATGGTATTCAGCAGATTTCTAAAGTTGCCAAATTGTCTTAGGCTAAGGATTGTTCCAGTCGAAGGCCTTCAGATAAGGACCCCACCCTCAGTTAGCAGGGTCGAGAATTACCTGCAGTAATCCTCTATACAGAACATGGGTGTTCGTGGGCCTACTGTAAAAGCTATATGCTAAAACTGGGATGTCTAAAGTCCCAGTCCTGGTCTCACTGTCAGAGGCACAGCATAACACAGCCTGCCAGACATGGCCATGCAATGCCATGCCAAACCAAATGCTCCTTCCCCACACTTGCTGCATCATGCATTTTCAAGACAAAATCAATCAGAGGCCTGACTTTGTCCCTTTCCTATCACTTCAACATTCAACATACTACCTTCTGACTGCAGCTAATAAGGGCTCTTTCACCTGCACAAAATTTTACTCTGCATTAAATCAACACCATTCAACCTATTTTATTATCTGCATGGCACCTTCCTCACATAATACAGCTCAATTCTGGCCCTCCTTGGGCCATATTTGTGCTCTCCAGAACACCAATTTGAAATAAAAACGAATACATTCATAAATGAAGATAAGACCTTGCTAATATTTAAACTACTTGAGCAAAAGGAGGGAGGTGGCAGGTGGTGGTGAGGGTGGCAAGATTTGTAAATGTGCCCAACTAATGCAATCAAAAAATGACTTAAATTGTTGCTGTATTTTTTTAAGTAAAAATAATCTTTTTATGTGCAAAAAATCAAATACTGGATTTTTTTTCCATGTAAACATCCTTCAAAGTCAGTGGCTGGATTCAAACCCCCATCCAGGGGTAGCTTCCTGCACCAAAGGCACTAGACTTTGCCTATGCGCTATAGGCTTTTGATGGGTTTCAGTTGTGCAAGAGACCCTATCAGCATCTGACAGGCCGTGGTGTCATTGCTAATGGCTGCCACTGCACAGGACATCATAGCCATGATATAGGGAAGATTTGACAAGCTACATATAGGGAAGCCCATCTGGTCCAGTGGGTAAGTTCCTGCCTTCCACCCAGACATGCAGGGTTCAATTCCAGGGCTCGACAGATGACACACTAAATCTCTCAGCAAGCATCTGTACATTAACCACTTATTTTCTTGCAGTTTTCCTTCCAAATCCTGCAACCCCTTCACCACAAATACAGTCCAATCATTCCTCGATACTCATTCACTCAGTCATTCCACTCCGCCATGCTACAGGGTGAACAAAAACCAACAAGAACAAGAGCTAGTTCAGCAAGCAAATTAATAGCCTCTCTTTGGATTTATGTTGATGCTGCTGCCCTCTAGTAATGTTATATGTCAACTGCAGCATAATCAAAGGATTGAGAAAGGGGCAGTCCTATGCAAATAATCTCCTCCCATGATTACTTCTCTGAGCTTCCGTAGTGGTACGATGATAGGACCTTCAACAAATGGTCTTCAGCAGATTTCTAAAGTTGCCAAATTGTCTTAGGCTAAGGATTGTTCCAGTCAAAGGCCGTCAGATAAGGACCCCACCCTCACTTAGCAGGGTCCAGAATTACCTGCAGTAATCCTCTATACAGAACGTGGGCGTTTGTGGGCCTACTGTAAAGGCTATATGCTAAAACTGGGATGTCTAAAGTCCCAGTCCCAGTCCCAGTCCCAGTCCCAGTCCCAGTCCCAGTCCCAGTCCCAGTCCCAGTCCCAGTCCCAGTCCCAGTCCCAGTCCCAGTCCCAGTCCCAGTCCCAGTCCCAGTCCCAGTCCCAGTCCCAGTCCCAGTCCTGGTCTCACTGTCAGAGGCACAGCATAACACAGCCTGCCAGACATGGCCGTGCAATGCCATGCCAAACCAAATGCTCCTTCCCCACACTTGCTGATTCATGCATTTTCAAGACATAATCAATCAGAGTCCTGACTTTGTCCTTTCCTATCACTTCAACATTCAACATACTATCTTCTGACTGCAGCTAATAAGGGCTCTTTCACCTGCACAAAATTTTACTCTGCATTAAATCAACACCATTCAACCTATTTTATTATCTGCATGGCACCTTCCTCACATAATACAGCTCAATTCTGGCCCCCCTTGGGCCATATTTGTGCTCTCCAGAACACCAATTTGAAATAAAAACGAATACATTCATAAGTGAAGATAAGACCTTGCTAATATTTAAACTACTTGAGCAAAAGGAGGGAGGTGGCAGGTGGTGGTGAGGGTGGCAAGATTTGTAAATGTGCCCAACTAATGCAATCAAAAAATGACTTAAATTGTTGCTGTATTTTTTTAAGTAAAAATAATCTTTTTATGTGCAAAAAATCAAATACTGGATTTTTTTTCCATGTAAACATCCTTCAAAGTCAGTGGCTGGATTCAAACCCCCATCCAGGGGTAGCTTCCTGCACCAAAGGCACTAGACTTTGCCTATGCGATATAGGCTTTTGATGGTTTTCAGTTGTGCAAGAGACCCTATCAGCATCTGACAGGCCGTGGTGTCATTGCTAATGGCTGCCACTGTACAGGACACATCATAGCCATGATATAGGGAAGATTTGACTAGCTACATATAGGGAAGCCCGTCTGGTCCAGTGGGTAAGTTCCTGCTTTCCACCCAGACATGCAGGGTTCAATTACAGGGCCCGACAGATGACACACTAAATCTCTCAGCAAGCATCTGTACATTAACCACTTATTTTCTTGCAGTTTTCCTTCCAAATCCTGCAACCCCTTCACCACAAATACAGTCCAATCATTCCTCGATACTCATTCACTCAGTCATTCCACTCCGCCATGCTACAGGGTGAACAAAAACCAACAAGAACAAGAGCTAGTTCAGCAAGCAAATTTATAGCCTCTCTTTGGATTTATGTTGATGCTGCTGCCCTCTAGTAATGTTATATGTCAACTGCAGCATAATCAAAGGATTGAGAAAGGGGCAGTCCTATGCAAATAATCTCCTCCCATGATTACTTCTCAGAGCTTCCGTAGTGGTACGATGATAGGACCTTCAACAAATGGTCTTCAGCAGATTTCTAAAGTTGCCAAATTGTCTTAGGCTAATGATTGTTCCAGTCGAAGGCCTTCAGATAAGGACCCCACCCTCACTTAGCAGGGTCCAGAATTACCTGCAGTAATCCTCTATACAGAACATGGGTGTTTGTGAGCCTACTGTGAAGGCTATATGCTAAAACTGGGATGTCTAAAGTCCCAGTCCTGGTCTCACTGTCAGAGGCACAGCATAACACAGCCTGCCAGACATGACCGTGCAATGCCATGCCAAACCAAATGCTCCTTCCCCACACTTGCTGATTCATGCATTTTCAAGACATAATCAATCAGAGGCCTGACTTTGTCCATTCCTATCACTTCAACATTCAACATACTATCTTCTGACTGCAGCTAATAAGGGCTCTTTCACCTGCACAAAATTTTACTCTGCATTAAATCAACACCATTCAACCTATTTTATTATCTGCATGGCACCTTCCTCACATAATACAGCTCAATTCTGGCCCCCCTTGGGCCATATTTGTGCTCTCCAGAACACCAATTTGAAGAAGAAACGAATACATTCATAAATGAAGATAAGACCTTGCTAATATTTAAACTACTTGAGCAAAAGGAGGGAGGTGGCAGGTGGTGGTGGGGGTGGCAAGATTTGTAAATGTGCCCAACTAATGCAATCAATAATGACTTAAATTGTTGCTGTATTTTTTTAAGTAAAAATAATCTTTTTATGTGCAAAAAAACAAATACTGGATTTTTTTCCATGTAAACATCCTTCAAAGTCAGTGGCTGGATTCAAACCCCCATCCAGGGGTAGCTTCCTGCACCAAAGGCACTAGACTTTGCCTCTGAGCTATAGGCTTTTGATGGGTTTCTGTTGTGCAAGAGACCCTATCAGTATCTGACAGGCCGTGGTGTCATTGCTAATGGCTGCCACTGCACACGACACATCATAGCCATGATATAGGGAAGATTTGACAAGCTACATAAAGGGAACCCCGTCTGGTCCAGTGGGTAAATTCCTGCCTTCCACCCAGACATGCAGGGTTCAACTCCTGGGCCCGACAGATGACACACTCAATCTCTCAGCAAGCATCTGTGCATTAACCACTTGTTTTCTTGCAGTTTTCCTTCCAAATCCTGCAACCCCTTCACCACAAATACAGTCCAATCATTCCTCGATACTCATTCACTCAGTCATTCCACTCCGCCATGCTACAGGCTGAACAAAAACCAACAAGAACAAGAGCTAGTTCAGCAAGCAAATTTAAAGCCTCTCTTTGGATTTATGTTGATGCTGCTGCCCTCTAGTAATGTTATATGTCAACTGCAGCATAATCAAAGTATTGAGAAAGGGGCAGTCCTATGCAAATAATCTCCTCCCATGATTACTTCTCTGAGCTTCCGTAGTGGTACGATGATAGGACCTTCAACATATGGTCTTCAGCAGATTTCTAAAGTTGCCAAATTGTCTAGGCTAAGGATTGTTCCAGTCGAAGGCCTTCAGATAAGGACCCCACCCTCACTTAGCAGGGTCGAGAATTACCTGCAGTAATCCTCTGTACAGAACATGGGTGTTCGTGGGCCTACTGTAAAAGCTATATGCTAAAACTGGGATGTCTAAAGTCCCAGTCCTGGTCTCACTGTCAGAGGCACAGCATAACACAGCCTGCCAGACATGGCCATGCAATGCCATGCCAAACCAAATGCTCCTTCCCCACACTTGCTGCATCATGCATTTTCAAGACAAAATCAATCAGAGGCCTGACTTTGTCCCTTTCCTATCACTTCAACATTCAACATACTACCTTCTGACTGCAGCTAATAAGGGCTCTTTCACCTGCACAAAATTTTACTCTGCATTAAATCAACACCATTCAACCTATTTTATTATCTGCATGGCACCTTCCTCACATAATACAGCTCAATTCTGGCCCTCCTTGGGCCATATTTGTGCTCTCCAGAACACCAATTTGAAATAAAAACGAATACATTCATAAATGAAGATAAGACCTTGCTAATATTTAAACTACTTGAGCAAAAGGAGGGAGGTGGCAGGTGGTGGTGAGGGTGGCAAGATTTGTAAATGTGCCCAACTAATGCAATCAAAAAATGACTTAAATTGTTGCTGTATTTTTTTAAGTAAAAATAATCTTTTTATGTGCAAAAAATCAAATACTGGATTTTTTTTCCATGTAAACATCCTTCAAAGTCAGTGGCTGGATTCAAACCCCCATCCAGGGGTAGCTTCCTGCACCAAAGGCACTAGACTTTGCCTATGCGCTATAGGCTTTTGATGGGTTTCAGTTGTGCAAGAGACCCTATCAGCATCTGACAGGCCGTGGTGTCATTGCTAATGGCTGCCACTGCACAGGACATCATAGCCATGATATAGGGAAGATTTGACAAGCTACATATAGGGAAGCCCGTCTGGTCCAGTGGGTAAGTTCCTGCCTTCCACCCAGACATGCAGGGTTCAATTCCAGGGCCCGACAGATGACACACTAAATCTCTCAGCAAGCATCTGTGCATTAACCACTTGTTTTCTTGCAGTTTTCCTTCCAAATCCTGCAACCCCTTCACCACAAATACAGTCCAATCATTCCTCGATACTCATTCACTCAGTCATTCCACTCCGCCATGCTACAGGCTGAACAAAAACCAACAAGAACAAGAGCTAGTTCAGCAAGCAAATTTAAAGCCTCTCTTTGGATTTATGTTGATGCTGCTGCCCTCTAGTAATGTTATATGTCAACTGCAGCATAATCAAAGTATTGAGAAAGGGGCAGTCCTATGCAAATAATCTCCTCCCATGATTACTTCTCTGAGCTTCCGTAGTGGTACGATGATAGGACCTTCAACATATGGTCTTCAGCAGATTTCTAAAGTTGCCAAATTGTCTAGGCTAAGGATTGTTCCAGTCGAAGGCCTTCAGATAAGGACCCCACCCTCACTTAGCAGGGTCGAGAATTACCTGCAGTAATCCTCTATACAGAACATGGGTGTTCGTGGGCCTACTGTAAAAGCTATATGCTAAAACTGGGATGTCTAAAGTCCCAGTCCTGGTCTCACTGTCAGAGGCACAGCATAACACAGCCTGCCAGACATGGCCATGTAATGCCATGCCAAACCAAATGCTCCTTCCCCACACTTGCTGCATCATGCATTTTCAAGACAAAATCAATCAGAGGCCTGACTTTGTCCCTTTCCTATCACTTCAACATTCAACATACTACCTTCTGACTGCAGCTAATAAGGGCTCTTTCACCTGCACAAAATTTTACTCTGCATTAAATCAACACCATTCAACCTATTTTATTATCTGCATGGCACCTTCCTCACATAATACAGCTCAATTCTGGCCCTCCTTGGGCCATATTTGTGCTCTCCAGAACACCAATTTGAAATAAAAACGAATACATTCATAAATGAAGATAAGACCTTGCTAATATTTAAACTACTTGAGCAAAAGGAGGGAGGTGGCAGGTGGTGGTGAGGGTGGCAAGATTTGTAAATGTGCCCAACTAATGCAATCAAAAAATGACTTAAATTGTTGCTGTATTTTTTTAAGTAAAAATAATCTTTTTATGTGCAAAAAATCAAATACTGGATTTTTTTTCCATGTAAACATCCTTCAAAGTCAGTGGCTGGATTCAAACCCCCATCCAGGGGTAGCTTCCTGCACCAAAGGCACTAGACTTTGCCTATGCGCTATAGGCTTTTGATGGGTTTCAGTTGTGCAAGAGACCCTATCAGCATCTGACAGGCCGTGGTGTCATTGCTAATGGCTGCCACTGCACAGGACATCATAGCCATGATATAGGGAAGATTTGACAAGCTACATATAGGGAAGCCCATCTGGTCCAGTGGGTAAGTTCCTGCCTTCCACCCAGACATGCAGGGTTCAATTCCAGGGCTCGACAGATGACACACTAAATCTCTCAGCAAGCATCTGTACATTAACCACTTATTTTCTTGCAGTTTTCCTTCCAAATCCTGCAACCCCTTCACCACAAATACAGTCCAATCATTCCTCGATACTCATTCACTCAGTCATTCCACTCCGCCATGCTACAGGGTGAACAAAAACCAACAAGAACAAGAGCTAGTTCAGCAAGCAAATTAATAGCCTCTCTTTGGATTTATGTTGATGCTGCTGCCCTCTAGTAATGTTATATGTCAACTGCAGCATAATCAAAGGATTGAGAAAGGGGCAGTCCTATGCAAATAATCTCCTCCCATGATTACTTCTCTGAGCTTCCGTAGTGGTACGATGATAGGACCTTCAACAAATGGTCTTCAGCAGATTTCTAAAGTTGCCAAATTGTCTTAGGCTAAGGATTGTTCCAGTCAAAGGCCGTCAGATAAGGACCCCACCCTCACTTAGCAGGGTCCAGAATTACCTGCAGTAATCCTCTATACAGAACGTGGGCGTTTGTGGGCCTACTGTAAAGGCTATATGCTAAAACTGGGATGTCTAAAGTCCCAGTCCCAGTCCCAGTCCCAGTCCCAGTCCCAGTCCCAGTCCCAGTCCCAGTCCCAGTCCCAGTCCCAGTCCTGGTCTCACTGTCAGAGGCACAGCATAACACAGCCTGCCAGACATGGCCGTGCAATGCCATGCCAAACCAAATGCTCCTTCCCCACACTTGCTGATTCATGCATTTTCAAGACATAATCAATCAGAGTCCTGACTTTGTCCTTTCCTATCACTTCAACATTCAACATACTATCTTCTGACTGCAGCTAATAAGGGCTCTTTCACCTGCACAAAATTTTACTCTGCATTAAATCAACACCATTCAACCTATTTTATTATCTGCATGGCACCTTCCTCACATAATACAGCTCAATTCTGGCCCCCCTTGGGCCATATTTGTGCTCTCCAGAACACCAATTTGAAATAAAAACGAATACATTCATAAGTGAAGATAAGACCTTGCTAATATTTAAACTACTTGAGCAAAAGGAGGGAGGTGGCAGGTGGTGCTGAGGGTGGCAAGATTTGTAAATGTGCCCAACTAATGCAATCAAAAAATGACTTAAATTGTTGCTGTATTTTTTTAAGTAAAAATAATCTTTTTATGTGCAAAAAATCAAATACTGGATTTTTTTTCCATGTAAACATCCTTCAAAGTCAGTGGCTGGATTCAAACCCCCATCCAGGGGTAGCTTCCTGCACCAAAGGCACTAGACTTTGCCTATGCGATATAGGCTTTTGATGGTTTTCAGATGTGCAAGAGACCCTATCAGCATCTGACAGGCCGTGGTGTCATTGCTAATGGCTGCCACTGTACAGGACACATCATAGCCATGATATAGGGAAGATTTGACTAGCTACATATAGGGAAGCCCGTCTGGTCCAGTGGGTAAGTTCCTGCTTTCCACCCAGACATGCAGGGTTCAATTACAGGGCCCGACAGATGACACACTAAATCTCTCAGCAAGCATCTGTACATTAACCACTTATTTTCTTGCAGTTTTCCTTCCAAATCCTGCAACCCCTTCACCACAAATACAGTCCAATCATTCCTCGATACTCATTCACTCAGTCATTCCACTCCGCCATGCTACAGGGTGAACAAAAACCAACAAGAACAAGAGCTAGTTCAGCAAGCAAATTTATAGCCTCTCTTTGGATTTATGTTGATGCTGCTGCCCTCTAGTAATGTTATATGTCAACTGCAGCATAATCAAAGGATTGAGAAAGGGGCAGTCCTATGCAAATAATCTCCTCCCATGATTACTTCTCTGAGCTTCCGTAGTGGTACGATGATAGGACCTTCAACAAATGGTCTTCAGCAGATTTCTAAAGTTGCCAAATTGTCTTAGGCTAATGATTGTTCCAGTCGAAGGCCTTCAGATAAGGACCCCACCCTCACTTAGCAGGGTCCAGAATTACCTGCAGTAATCCTCTATACAGAACATGGGTGTTTGTGGGCCTACTGTGAAGGCTATATGCTAAAACTGGGATGTCTAAAGTCCCAGTCCTGGTCTCACTGTCAGAGGCACAGCATAACACAGCCTGCCAGACATGACCGTGCAATGCCATGCCAAACCAAATGCTCCTTCCCCACACTTGCTGATTCATGCATTTTCAAGACATAATCAATCAGAGGCCTGACTTTGTCCATTCCTATCACTTCAACATTCAACATACTATCTTCTGACTGCAGCTAATAAGGGCTCTTTCACCTGCACAAAATTTTACTCTGCATTAAATCAACACCATTCAACCTATTTTATTATCTGCATGGCACCTTCCTCACATAATACAGCTCAATTCTGGCCCCCCTTGGGCCATATTTGTGCTCTCCAGAACACCAATTTGAAGAAGAAACGAATACATTCATAAATGAAGATAAGACCTTGCTAATATTTAAACTACTTGAGCAAAAGGAGGGAGGTGGCAGGTGGTGGTGGGGGTGGCAAGATTTGTAAATGTGCCCAACTAATGCAATCAATAATGACTTAAATTGTTGCTGTATTTTTTTAAGTAAAAATAATCTTTTTATGTGCAAAAAAACAAATACTGGATTTTTTTCCATGTAAACATCCTTCAAAGTCAGTGGCTGGATTCAAACCCCCATCCAGGGGTAGCTTCCTGCACCAAAGGCACTAGACTTTGCCTCTGAGCTATAGGCTTTTGATGGGTTTCTGTTGTGCAAGAGACCCTATCAGTATCTGACAGGCCGTGGTGTCATTGCTAATGGCTGCCACTGCACACGACACATCATAGCCATGATATAGGGAAGATTTGACAAGCTACATAAAGGGAACCCCGTCTGGTCCAGTGGGTAAATTCCTGCCTTCCACCCAGACATGCAGGGTTCAACTCCTGGGCCCGACAGATGACACACTCAATCTCTCAGCAAGCATCTGTGCATTAACCACTTGTTTTCTTGCAGTTTTCCTTCCAAATCCTGCAACCCCTTCACCACAAATACAGTCCAATCATTCCTCGATACTCATTCACTCAGTCATTCCACTCCGCCATGCTACAGGCTGAACAAAAACCAACAAGAACAAGAGCTAGTTCAGCAAGCAAATTTAAAGCCTCTCTTTGGATTTATGTTGATGCTGCTGCCCTCTAGTAATGTTATATGTCAACTGCAGCATAATCAAAGTATTGAGAAAGGGGCAGTCCTATGCAAATAATCTCCTCCCATGATTACTTCTCTGAGCTTCCGTAGTGGTACGATGATAGGACCTTCAACATATGGTCTTCAGCAGATTTCTAAAGTTGCCAAATTGTCTAGGCTAAGGATTGTTCCAGTCGAAGGCCTTCAGATAAGGACCCCACCCTCACTTAGCAGGGTCGAGAATTACCTGCAGTAATCCTCTGTACAGAACATGGGTGTTCGTGGGCCTACTGTAAAAGCTATATGCTAAAACTGGGATGTCTAAAGTCCCAGTCCTGGTCTCACTGTCAGAGGCACAGCATAACACAGCCTGCCAGACATGGCCATGCAATGCCATGCCAAACCAAATGCTCCTTCCCCACACTTGCTGCATCATGCATTTTCAAGACAAAATCAATCAGAGGCCTGACTTTGTCCCTTTCCTATCACTTCAACATTCAACATACTACCTTCTGACTGCAGCTAATAAGGGCTCTTTCACCTGCACAAAATTTTACTCTGCATTAAATCAACACCATTCAACCTATTTTATTATCTGCATGGCACCTTCCTCACATAATACAGCTCAATTCTGGCCCTCCTTGGGCCATATTTGTGCTCTCCAGAACACCAATTTGAAATAAAAACGAATACATTCATAAATGAAGATAAGACCTTGCTAATATTTAAACTACTTGAGCAAAAGGAGGGAGGTGGCAGGTGGTGGTGAGGGTGGCAAGATTTGTAAATGTGCCCAACTAATGCAATCAAAAAATGACTTAAATTGTTGCTGTATTTTTTTAAGTAAAAATAATCTTTTTATGTGCAAAAAATCAAATACTGGATTTTTTTTCCATGTAAACATCCTTCAAAGTCAGTGGCTGGATTCAAACCCCCATCCAGGGGTAGCTTCCTGCACCAAAGGCACTAGACTTTGCCTATGCGCTATAGGCTTTTGATGGGTTTCAGTTGTGCAAGAGACCCTATCAGCATCTGACAGGCCGTGGTGTCATTGCTAATGGCTGCCACTGCACAGGACATCATAGCCATGATATAGGGAAGATTTGACAAGCTACATATAGGGAAGCCCGTCTGGTCCAGTGGGTAAGTTCCTGCCTTCCACCCAGACATGCAGGGTTCAATTCCAGGGCCCGACAGATGACACACTAAATCTCTCAGCAAGCATCTGTGCATTAACCACTTGTTTTCTTGCAGTTTTCCTTCCAAATCCTGCAACCCCTTCACCACAAATAAAGTCCAATCATTCCTCGATACTCATTCACTCAGTCATTCCACTCCGCCATGCTACAGGCTGAACAAAAACCAACAAGAACAAGAGCTAGTTCAGCAAGCAAATTTAAAGCCTCTCTTTGGATTTATGTTGATGCTGCTGCCCTCTAGTAATGTTATATGTCAACTGCAGCATAATCAAAGTATTGAGAAAGGGGCAGTCCTATGCAAATAATCTCCTCCCATGATTACTTCTCTGAGCTTCCGTAGTGGTACGATGATAGGACCTTCAACATATGGTCTTCAGCAGATTTCTAAAGTTGCCAAATTGTCTAGGCTAAGGATTGTTCCAGTCGAAGGCCTTCAGATAAGGACCCCACCCTCACTTAGCAGGGTCGAGAATTACCTGCAGTAATCCTCTGTACAGAACATGGGTGTTCGTGGGCCTACTGTAAAAGCTATATGCTAAAACTGGGATGTCTAAAGTCCCAGTCCTGGTCTCACTGTCAGAGGCACAGCATAACACAGCCTGCCAGACATGGCCATGCAATGCCATGCCAAACCAAATGCTCCTTCCCCACACTTGCTGCATCATGCATTTTCAAGACAAAATCAATCAGAGGCCTGACTTTGTCCCTTTCCTATCACTTCAACATTCAACATACTATCTTCTGACTGCAGCTAATAAGGGCTCTTTCACCTGCACAAAATTTTACTCTGCATTAAATCAACACCATTCAACCTATTTTATTATCTGCATGGCACCTTCCTCACATAATACAGCTCAATTCTGGCCCTCCTTGGGCCATATTTGTGCTCTCCAGAACACCAATTTGAAATAAAAACGAATACATTCATAAATGAAGATAAGACCTTGCTAATATTTAAACTACTTGAGCAAAAGGAGGGAGGTGGCAGGTGGTGGTGAGGGTGGCAAGATTTGTAAATGTGCCCAACTAATGCAATCAAAAAATGACTTAAATTGTTGCTGTATTTTTTTAAGTAAAAATAATCTTTTTATGTGCAAAAAATCAAATACTGGATTTTTTTTCCATGTAAACATCCTTCAAAGTCAGTGGCTGGATTCAAACCCCCATCCAGGGGTAGCTTCCTGCACCAAAGGCACTAGACTTTGCCTATGCGCTATAGGCTTTTGATGGGGTTCAGTTGTGCAAGAGACCCTATCAGCATCTGACAGGCCGTGGTGTCATTGCTAATGGCTGCCACTGCACAGGACATCATAGCCATGATATAGGGAAGATTTGACAAGCTACATATAGGGTAGCCCTTCTGGTCCAGTGGGTAAGTTCCTGCCTTCCACCCAGACATGCAGGGTTCAATTCCAGGGCCCGACAGATGACACACTAAATCTCTCAGCAAGCATCTGTGCATTAACCACTTGTTTTCTTGCAGTTTTCCTTCCAAATCCTGCAACCCCTTCACCACAAATACAGTCCAATCATTCCTCGATACTCATTCACTCAGTCATTCCACTCCGCCATGCTACAGGCTGAACAAAAACCAACAAGAACAAGAGCTAGTTCAGCAAGCAAATTTAAAGCCTCTCTTTGGATTTATGTTGATGCTGCTGCCCTCTAGTAATGTTATATGTCAACTGCAGCATAATCAAAGTATTGAGAAAGGGGCAGTCCTATGCAAATAATCTCCTCCCATGATTACTTCTCTGAGCTTCCGTAGTGGTACGATGATAGGACCTTCAACATATGGTCTTCAGCAGATTTCTAAAGTTGCCAAATTGTCTAGGCTAAGGATTGTTCCAGTCGAAGGCCTTCAGATAAGGACCCCACCCTCACTTAGCAGGGTCGAGAATTACCTGCAGTAATCCTCTGTACAGAACATGGGTGTTCGTGGGCCTACTGTAAAAGCTATATGCTAAAACTGGGATGTCTAAAGTCCCAGTCCTGGTCTCACTGTCAGAGGCACAGCATAACACAGCCTGCCAGACATGGCCATGCAATGCCATGCCAAACCAAATGCTCCTTCCCCACACTTGCTGCATCATGCATTTTCAAGACAAAATCAATCAGAGGCCTGACTTTGTCCCTTTCCTATCACTTCAACATTCAACATACTACCTTCTGACTGCAGCTAATAAGGGCTCTTTCACCTGCACAAAATTTTACTCTGCATTAAATCAACACCATTCAACCTATTTTATTATCTGCATGGCACCTTCCTCACATAATACAGCTCAATTCTGGCCCTCCTTGGGCCATATTTGTGCTCTCCAGAACACCAATTTGAAATAAAAACGAATACATTCATAAATGAAGATAAGACCTTGCTAATATTTAAACTACTTGAGCAAAAGGAGGGAGGTGGCAGGTGGTGGTGAGGGTGGCAAGATTTGTAAATGTGCCCAACTAATGCAATCAAAAAATGACTTAAATTGTTGCTGTATTTTTTTAAGTAAAAATAATCTTTTTATGTGCAAAAAATCAAATACTGGATTTTTTTTCTATGTAAACATCCTTCAAAGTCAGTGGCTGGATTCAAACCCCCATCCAGGGGTAGCTTACTGCACCAAAGGCACTAGACTTTGCCTATGCGCTATAGGCTTTTGATGGGTTTCAGTTGTGCAAGAGACCCTATCAGCATCTGACAGGCCGTGGTGTCATTGCTAATGGCTGCCACTGCACAGGACATCATAGCCATGATATAGGGAAGATTTGACAAGCTACATATAGGGAAGCCCATCTGGTCCAGTGGGTAAGTTCCTGCCTTCCACCCAGACATGCAGGGTTCAATTCCAGGGCTCGACAGATGACACACTAAATCTCTCAGCAAGCATCTGTACATTAACCACTTATTTTCTTGCAGTTTTCCTTCCAAATCCTGCAACCCCTTCACCACAAATACAGTCCAATCATTCCTCGATACTCATTCACTCAGTCATTCCACTCCGCCATGCTACAGGGTGAACAAAAACCAACAAGAACAAGAGCTAGTTCAGCAAGCAAATTAATAGCCTCTCTTTGGATTTATGTTGATGCTGCTGCCCTCTAGTAATGTTATATGTCAACTGCAGCATAATCAAAGGATTGAGAAAGGGGCAGTCCTATGCAAATAATCTCCTCCCATGATTACTTCTCTGAGCTTCCGTAGTGGTACGATGATAGGACCTTCAACAAATGGTCTTCAGCAGATTTCTAAAGTTGCCAAATTGTCTTAGGCTAAGGATTGTTCCAGTCAAAGGCCGTCAGATAAGGACCCCACCCTCACTTAGCAGGGTCCAGAATTACCTGCAGTAATCCTCTATACAGAACGTGGGCGTTTGTGGGCCTACTGTAAAGGCTATATGCTAAAACTGGGATGTCTAAAGTCCCAGTCCCAGTCCCAGTCCCAGTCCCAGTCCCAGTCCCAGTCCCAGTCCCAGTCCCAGTCCCAGTCCCAGTCCCAGTCCCAGTCCCAGTCCCAGTCCCAGTCCTGGTCTCACTGTCAGAGGCACAGCATAACACAGCCTGCCAGACATGGCCGTGCAATGCCATGCCAAACCAAATGCTCCTTCCCCACACTTGCTGATTCATGCATTTTCAAGACATAATCAATCAGAGTCCTGACTTTGTCCTTTCCTATCACTTCAACATTCAACATACTATCTTCTGACTGCAGCTAATAAGGGCTCTTTCACCTGCACAAAATTTTACTCTGCATTAAATCAACACCATTCAACCTATTTTATTATCTGCATGGCACCTTCCTCACATAATACAGCTCAATTCTGGCCCCCCTTGGGCCATATTTGTGCTCTCCAGAACACCAATTTGAAATAAAAACGAATACATTCATAAGTGAAGATAAGACCTTGCTAATATTTAAACTACTTGAGCAAAAGGAGGGAGGTGGCAGGTGGTGCTGAGGGTGGCAAGATTTGTAAATGTGCCCAACTAATGCAATCAAAAAATGACTTAAATTGTTGCTGTATTTTTTTAAGTAAAAATAATCTTTTTATGTGCAAAAAATCAAATACTGGATTTTTTTTCCATGTAAACATCCTTCAAAGTCAGTGGCTGGATTCAAACCCCCATCCAGGGGTAGCTTCCTGCACCAAAGGCACTAGACTTTGCCTATGCGATATAGGCTTTTGATGGTTTTCAGTTGTGCAAGAGACCCTATCAGCATCTGACAGGCCGTGGTGTCATTGCTAATGGCTGCCACTGTACAGGACACATCATAGCCATGATATAGGGAAGATTTGACTAGCTACATATAGGGAAGCCCGTCTGGTCCAGTGGGTAAGTTCCTGCTTTCCACCCAGACATGCAGGGTTCAATTACAGGGCCCGACAGATGACACACTAAATCTCTCAGCAAGCATCTGTACATTAACCACTTATTTTCTTGCAGTTTTCCTTCCAAATCCTGCAACCCCTTCACCACAAATACAGTCCAATCATTCCTCGATACTCATTCACTCAGTCATTCCACTCCGCCATGCTACAGGGTGAACAAAAACCAACAAGAACAAGAGCTAGTTCAGCAAGCAAATTTATAGCCTCTCTTTGGATTTATGTTGATGCTGCTGCCCTCTAGTAATGTTATATGTCAACTGCAGCATAATCAAAGGATTGAGAAAGGGGCAGTCCTATGCAAATAATCTCCTCCCATGATTACTTCTCAGAGCTTCCGTAGTGGTACGATGATAGGACCTTCAACAAATGGTCTTCAGCAGATTTCTAAAGTTGCCAAATTGTCTTAGGCTAATGATTGTTCCAGTCGAAGGCCTTCAGATAAGGACCCCACCCTCACTTAGCAGGGTCCAGAATTACCTGCAGTAATCCTCTATACAGAACATGGGTGTTTGTGGGCCTACTGTGAAGGCTATATGCTAAAACTGGGATGTCTAAAGTCCCAGTCCTGGTCTCACTGTCAGAGGCACAGCATAACACAGCCTGCCAGACATGACCGTGCAATGCCATGCCAAACCAAATGCTCCTTCCCCACACTTGCTGATTCATGCATTTTCAAGACATAATCAATCAGAGGCCTGACTTTGTCCATTCCTATCACTTCAACATTCAACATACTATCTTCTGACTGCAGCTAATAAGGGCTCTTTCACCTGCACAAAATTTTACTCTGCATTAAATCAACACCATTCAACCTATTTTATTATCTGCATGGCACCTTCCTCACATAATACAGCTCAATTCTGGCCCCCCTTGGGCCATATTTGTGCTCTCCAGAACACCAATTTGAAGAAGAAACGAATACATTCATAAATGAAGATAAGACCTTGCTAATATTTAAACTACTTGAGCAAAAGGAGGGAGGTGGCAGGTGGTGGTGGGGGTGGCAAGATTTGTAAATGTGCCCAACTAATGCAATCAATAATGACTTAAATTGTTGCTGTATTTTTTTAAGTAAAAATAATCTTTTTATGTGCAAAAAAACAAATACTGGATTTTTTTCCATGTAAACATCCTTCAAAGTCAGTGGCTGGATTCAAACCCCCATCCAGGGGTAGCTTCCTGCACCAAAGGCACTAGACTTTGCCTCTGAGCTATAGGCTTTTGATGGGTTTCTGTTGTGCAAGAGACCCTATCAGTATCTGACAGGCCGTGGTGTCATTGCTAATGGCTGCCACTGCACACGACACATCATAGCCATGATATAGGGAAGATTTGACAAGCTACATAAAGGGAACCCTGTCTGGTCCAGTGGGTAAATTCCTGCCTTCCACCCAGACATGCAGGGTTCAACTCCTGGGCCCGACAGATGACACACTCAATCTCTCAGCAAGCATCTGTGCATTAACCACTTGTTTTCTTGCAGTTTTCCTTCCAAATCCTGCAACCCCTTCACCACAAATACAGTCCAATCATTCCTCGATACTCATTCACTCAGTCATTCCACTCCGCCATGCTACAGGCTGAACAAAAACCAACAAGAACAAGAGCTAGTTCAGCAAGCAAATTTAAAGCCTCTCTTTGGATTTATGTTGATGCTGCTGCCCTCTACTAATGTTATATGTCAACTGCAGCATAATCAAAGTATTGAGAAAGGGGCAGTCCTATGCAAATAATCTCCTCCCATGATTACTTCTCTGAGCTTCCGTAGTGGTACGATGATAGGACCTTCAACATATGGTCTTCAGCAGATTTCTAAAGTTGCCAAATTGTCTAGGCTAAGGATTGTTCCAGTCGAAGGCCTTCAGATAAGGACCCCACCCTCACTTAGCAGGGTCGAGAATTACCTGCAGTAATCCTCTGTACAGAACATGGGTGTTCGTGGGCCTACTGTAAAAGCTATATGCTAAAACTGGGATGTCTAAAGTCCCAGTCCTGGTCTCACTGTCAGAGGCACAGCATAACACAGCCTGCCAGACATGGCCATGCAATGCCATGCCAAACCAAATGCTCCTTCCCCACACTTGCTGCATCATGCATTTTCAAGACAAAATCAATCAGAGGCCTGACTTTGTCCCTTTCCTATCACTTCAACATTCAACATACTACCTTCTGACTGCAGCTAATAAGGGCTCTTTCACCTGCACAAAATTTTACTCTGCATTAAATCAACACCATTCAACCTATTTTATTATCTGCATGGCACCTTCCTCACATAATACAGCTCAATTCTGGCCCTCCTTGGGCCATATTTGTGCTCTCCAGAACACCAATTTGAAATAAAAACGAATACATTCATAAATGAAGATAAGACCTTGCTAATATTTAAACTACTTGAGCAAAAGGAGGGAGGTGGCAGGTGGTGGTGAGGGTGGCAAGATTTGTAAATGTGCCCAACTAATGCAATCAAAAAATGACTTAAATTGTTGCTGTATTTTTTTAAGTAAAAATAATCTTTTTATGTGCAAAAAATCAAATACTGGATTTTTTTTCCATGTAAACATCCTTCAAAGTCAGTGGCTGGATTCAAACCCCCATCCAGGGGTAGCTTCCTGCACCAAAGGCACTAGACTTTGCCTATGCGCTATAGGCTTTTGATGGGTTTCAGTTGTGCAAGAGACCCTATCAGCATCTGACAGGCCGTGGTGTCATTGCTAATGGCTGCCACTGCACAGGACATCATAGCCATGATATAGGGAAGATTTGACAAGCTACATATAGGGAAGCCCGTCTGGTCCAGTGGGTAAGTTCCTGCCTTCCACCCAGACATGCAGGGTTCAATTCCAGGGCCCGACAGATGACACACTAAATCTCTCAGCAAGCATCTGTGCATTAACCACTTGTTTTCTTGCAGTTTTCCTTCCAAATCCTGCAACCCCTTCACCACAAATACAGTCCAATCATTCCTCGATACTCATTCACTCAGTCATTCCACTCCGCCATGCTACAGGCTGAACAAAAACCAACAAGAACAAGAGCTAGTTCAGCAAGCAAATTTAAAGCCTCTCTTTGGATTTATGTTGATGCTGCTGCCCTCTAGTAATGTTATATGTCAACTGCAGCATAATCAAAGTATTGAGAAAGGGGCAGTCCTATGCAAATAATCTCCTCCCATGATTACTTCTCTGAGCTTCCGTAGTGGTACGATGATAGGACCTTCAACATATGGTCTTCAGCAGATTTCTAAAGTTGCCAAATTGTCTAGGCTAAGGATTGTTCCAGTCGAAGGCCTTCAGATAAGGACCCCACCCTCACTTAGCAGGGTCGAGAATTACCTGCAGTAATCCTCTATACAGAACATGGGTGTTCGTGGGCCTACTGTAAAAGCTATATGCTAAAACTGGGATGTCTAAAGTCCCAGTCCTGGTCTCACTGTCAGAGGCACAGCATAACACAGCCTGCCAGACATGGCCATGTAATGCCATGCCAAACCAAATGCTCCTTCCCCACACTTGCTGCATCATGCATTTTCAAGACAAAATCAATCAGAGGCCTGACTTTGTCCCTTTCCTATCACTTCAACATTCAACATACTACCTTCTGACTGCAGCTAATAAGGGCTCTTTCACCTGCACAAAATTTTACTCTGCATTAAATCAACACCATTCAACCTATTTTATTATCTGCATGGCACCTTCCTCACATAATACAGCTCAATTCTGGCCCTCCTTGGGCCATATTTGTGCTCTCCAGAACACCAATTTGAAATAAAAACGAATACATTCATAAATGAAGATAAGACCTTGCTAATATTTAAACTACTTGAGCAAAAGGAGGGAGGTGGCAGGTGGTGGTGAGGGTGGCAAGATTTGTAAATGTGCCCAACTAATGCAATCAAAAAATGACTTAAATTGTTGCTGTATTTTTTTAAGTAAAAATAATCTTTTTATGTGCAAAAAATCAAATACTGGATTTTTTTTCCATGTAAACATCCTTCAAAGTCAGTGGCTGGATTCAAACCCCCATCCAGGGGTAGCTTCCTGCACCAAAGGCACTAGACTTTGCCTATGCGCTATAGGCTTTTGATGGGTTTCAGTTGTGCAAGAGACCCTATCAGCATCTGACAGGCCGTGGTGTCATTGCTAATGGCTGCCACTGCACAGGACATCATAGCCATGATATAGGGAAGATTTGACAAGCTACATATAGGGAAGCCCGTCTGGTCCAGTGGGTAAGTTCCTGCCTTCCACCCAGACATGCAGGGTTCAATTCCAGGGCCCGACAGATGACACACTAAATCTCTCAGCAAGCATCTGTACATTAACCACTTATTTTCTTGCAGTTTTCCTTCCAAATCCTGCAACCCCTTCACCACAAATACAGTCCAATCATTCCTCGATACTCATTCACTCAGTCATTCCACTCCGCCATGCTACAGGGTGAACAAAAACCAACAAGAACAAGAGCTAGTTCAGCAAGCAAATTTATAGCCTCTCTTTGGATTTATGTTGATGCTGCTTCCCTCTAGTAATGTTATATGTCAACTGCAGCATAATCAAAGGATTGAGAAAGGGGCAGTCCTATGCAAATAATCTCCTCCCATGATTACTTCTCTGAGCTTCCGTAGTGGTACGATGATAGGACCTTCAACAAATGGTCTTCAGCAGATTTCTAAAGTTGCCAAATTGTCTTAGGCTAAGGATTGTTCCAGTCGAAGGCCTTCAGATAAGGACCCCACCCTCACTTAGCAGGGTCGAGAATTACCTGCAGTAATCCTCTATACAGAACATGGGTGTTCGTGGGCCTACTGTAAAAGCTATATGCTAAAACTGGGATGTCTAAAGTCCCAGTCCTGGTCTCACTGTCAGAGGCACAGCATAACACAGCCTGCCAGACATGGCCATGCAATGCCATGCCAAACCAAATGCTCCTTCCCCACACTTGCTGCATCATGCATTTTCAAGACAAAATCAATCAGAGGCCTGACTTTGTCCCTTTCCTATCACTTCAACATTCAACATACTACCTTCTGACTGCAGCTAATAAGGGCTCTTTCACCTGCACAAAATTTTACTCTGCATTAAATCAACACCATTCAACCTATTTTATTATCTGCATGGCACCTTCCTCACATAATACAGCTCAATTCTGGCCCTCCTTGGGCCATATTTGTGCTCTCCAGAACACCAATTTGAAATAAAAACGAATACATTCATAAATGAAGATAAGACCTTGCTAATATTTAAACTACTTGAGCAAAAGGAGGGAGGTGGCAGGTGGTGGTGAGGGTGGCAAGATTTGTAAATGTGCCCAACTAATGCAATCAAAAAATGACTTAAATTGTTGCTGTATTTTTTTAAGTAAAAATAATCTTTTTATGTGCAAAAAATCAAATACTGGATTTTTTTTCCATGTAAACATCCTTCAAAGTCAGTGGCTGGATTCAAACCCCCATCCAGGGGTAGCTTCCTGCACCAAAGGCACTAGACTTTGCCTATGCGCTATAGGCTTTTGATGGGTTTCAGTTGTGCAAGAGACCCTATCAGCATCTGACAGGCCGTGGTGTCATTGCTAATGGCTGCCACTGCACAGGACATCATAGCCATGATATAGGGAAGATTTGACAAGCTACATATAGGGAAGCCCGTCTGGTCCAGTGGGTAAGTTCCTGCCTTCCACCCAGACATGCAGGGTTCAATTCCAGGGCCCGACAGATGACACACTAAATCTCTCAGCAAGCATCTGTACATTAACCACTTATTTTCTTGCAGTTTTCCTTCCAAATCCTGCAACCCCTTCACCACAAATACAGTCCAATCATTCCTCGATACTCATTCACTCAGTCATTCCACTCCGCCATGCTACAGGGTGAACAAAAACCAACAAGAACAAGAGCTAGTTCAGCAAGCAAATTAATAGCCTCTCTTTGGATTTATGTTGATGCTGCTGCCCTCTAGTAATGTTATATGTCAACTGCAGCATAATCAAAGGATTGAGAAAGGGGCAGTCCTATGCAAATAATCTCCTCCCATGATTACTTCTCTGAGCTTCCGTAGTGGTACGATGATAGGACCTTCAACAAATGGTCTTCAGCAGATTTCTAAAGTTGCCAAATTGTCTTAGGCTAAGGATTGTTCCAGTCAAAGGCCGTCAGATAAGGACCCCACCCTCACTTAGCAGGGTCCAGAATTACCTGCAGTAATCCTCTATACAGAACGTGGGCGTTTGTGGGCCTACTGTAAAGGCTATATGCTAAAACTGGGATGTCTAAAGTCCCAGTCCCAGTCCCAGTCCCAGTCCCAGTCCCAGTCCCAGTCCCAGTCCCAGTCCCAGTCCTGGTCTCACTGTCAGAGGCACAGCATAACACAGCCTGCCAGACATGGCCGTGCAATGCCATGCCAAACCAAATGCTCCTTCCCCACACTTGCTGATTCATGCATTTTCAAGACATAATCAATCAGAGTCCTGACTTTGTCCTTTCCTATCACTTCAACATTCAACATACTATCTTCTGACTGCAGCTAATAAGGGCTCTTTCACCTGCACAAAATTTTACTCTGCATTAAATCAACACCATTCAACCTATTTTATTATCTGCATGGCACCTTCCTCACATAATACAGCTCAATTCTGGCCCCCCTTGGGCCATATTTGTGCTCTCCAGAACACCAATTTGAAATAAAAACGAATACATTCATAAGTGAAGATAAGACCTTGCTAATATTTAAACTACTTGAGCAAAAGGAGGGAGGTGGCAGGTGGTGCTGAGGGTGGCAAGATTTGTAAATGTGCCCAACTAATGCAATCAAAAAATGACTTAAATTGTTGCTGTATTTTTTTAAGTAAAAATAATCTTTTTATGTGCAAAAAATCAAATACTGGATTTTTTTTCCATGTAAACATCCTTCAAAGTCAGTGGCTGGATTCAAACCCCCATCCAGGGGTAGCTTCCTGCACCAAAGGCACTAGACTTTGCCTATGCGATATAGGCTTTTGATGGTTTTCAGATGTGCAAGAGACCCTATCAGCATCTGACAGGCCGTGGTGTCATTGCTAATGGCTGCCACTGTACAGGACACATCATAGCCATGATATAGGGAAGATTTGACTAGCTACATATAGGGAAGCCCGTCTGGTCCAGTGGGTAAGTTCCTGCTTTCCACCCAGACATGCAGGGTTCAATTACAGGGCCCGACAGATGACACACTAAATCTCTCAGCAAGCATCTGTACATTAACCACTTATTTTCTTGCAGTTTTCCTTCCAAATCCTGCAACCCCTTCACCACAAATACAGTCCAATCATTCCTCGATACTCATTCACTCAGTCATTCCACTCCGCCATGCTACAGGGTGAACAAAAACCAACAAGAACAAGAGCTAGTTCAGCAAGCAAATTTATAGCCTCTCTTTGGATTTATGTTGATGCTGCTGCCCTCTAGTAATGTTATATGTCAACTGCAGCATAATCAAAGGATTGAGAAAGGGGCAGTCCTATGCAAATAATCTCCTCCCATGATTACTTCTCTGAGCTTCCGTAGTGGTACGATGATAGGACCTTCAACAAATGGTCTTCAGCAGATTTCTAAAGTTGCCAAATTGTCTTAGGCTAATGATTGTTCCAGTCGAAGGCCTTCAGATAAGGACCCCACCCTCACTTAGCAGGGTCCAGAATTACCTGCAGTAATCCTCTATACAGAACATGGGTGTTTGTGGGCCTACTGTGAAGGCTATATGCTAAAACTGGGATGTCTAAAGTCCCAGTCCTGGTCTCACTGTCAGAGGCACAGCATAACACAGCCTGCCAGACATGACCGTGCAATGCCATGCCAAACCAAATGCTCCTTCCCCACACTTGCTGATTCATGCATTTTCAAGACATAATCAATCAGAGGCCTGACTTTGTCCATTCCTATCACTTCAACATTCAACATACTATCTTCTGACTGCAGCTAATAAGGGCTCTTTCACCTGCACAAAATTTTACTCTGCATTAAATCAACACCATTCAACCTATTTTATTATCTGCATGGCACCTTCCTCACATAATACAGCTCAATTCTGGCCCCCCTTGGGCCATATTTGTGCTCTCCAGAACACCAATTTGAAGAAGAAACGAATACATTCATAAATGAAGATAAGACCTTGCTAATATTTAAACTACTTGAGCAAAAGGAGGGAGGTGGCAGGTGGTGGTGGGGGTGGCAAGATTTGTAAATGTGCCCAACTAATGCAATCAATAATGACTTAAATTGTTGCTGTATTTTTTTAAGTAAAAATAATCTTTTTATGTGCAAAAAAACAAATACTGGATTTTTTTCCATGTAAACATCCTTCAAAGTCAGTGGCTGGATTCAAACCCCCATCCAGGGGTAGCTTCCTGCACCAAAGGCACTAGACTTTGCCTCTGAGCTATAGGCTTTTGATGGGTTTCTGTTGTGCAAGAGACCCTATCAGTATCTGACAGGCCGTGGTGTCATTGCTAATGGCTGCCACTGCACACGACACATCATAGCCATGATATAGGGAAGATTTGACAAGCTACATAAAGGGAACCCCGTCTGGTCCAGTGGGTAAATTCCTGCCTTCCACCCAGACATGCAGGGTTCAACTCCTGGGCCCGACAGATGACACACTCAATCTCTCAGCAAGCATCTGTGCATTAACCACTTGTTTTCTTGCAGTTTTCCTTCCAAATCCTGCAACCCCTTCACCACAAATACAGTCCAATCATTCCTCGATACTCATTCACTCAGTCATTCCACTCCGCCATGCTACAGGCTGAACAAAAACCAACAAGAACAAGAGCTAGTTCAGCAAGCAAATTTAAAGCCTCTCTTTGGATTTATGTTGATGCTGCTGCCCTCTAGTAATGTTATATGTCAACTGCAGCATAATCAAAGTATTGAGAAAGGGGCAGTCCTATGCAAATAATCTCCTCCCATGATTACTTCTCTGAGCTTCCGTAGTGGTACGATGATAGGACCTTCAACATATGGTCTTCAGCAGATTTCTAAAGTTGCCAAATTGTCTAGGCTAAGGATTGTTCCAGTCGAAGGCCTTCAGATAAGGACCCCACCCTCACTTAGCAGGGTCGAGAATTACCTGCAGTAATCCTCTGTACAGAACATGGGTGTTCGTGGGCCTACTGTAAAAGCTATATGCTAAAACTGGGATGTCTAAAGTCCCAGTCCTGGTCTCACTGTCAGAGGCACAGCATAACACAGCCTGCCAGACATGGCCATGCAATGCCATGCCAAACCAAATGCTCCTTCCCCACACTTGCTGCATCATGCATTTTCAAGACAAAATCAATCAGAGGCCTGACTTTGTCCCTTTCCTATCACTTCAACATTCAACATACTACCTTCTGACTGCAGCTAATAAGGGCTCTTTCACCTGCACAAAATTTTACTCTGCATTAAATCAACACCATTCAACCTATTTTATTATCTGCATGGCACCTTCCTCACATAATACAGCTCAATTCTGGCCCTCCTTGGGCCATATTTGTGCTCTCCAGAACACCAATTTGAAATAAAAACGAATACATTCATAAATGAAGATAAGACCTTGCTAATATTTAAACTACTTGAGCAAAAGGAGGGAGGTGGCAGGTGGTGGTGAGGGTGGCAAGATTTGTAAATGTGCCCAACTAATGCAATCAAAAAATGACTTAAATTGTTGCTGTATTTTTTTAAGTAAAAATAATCTTTTTATGTGCAAAAAATCAAATACTGGATTTTTTTTCCATGTAAACATCCTTCAAAGTCAGTGGCTGGATTCAAACCCCCATCCAGGGGTAGCTTCCTGCACCAAAGGCACTAGACTTTGCCTATGCGCTATAGGCTTTTGATGGGTTTCAGTTGTGCAAGAGACCCTATCAGCATCTGACAGGCCGTGGTGTCATTGCTAATGGCTGCCACTGCACAGGACATCATAGCCATGATATAGGGAAGATTTGACAAGCTACATATAGGGAAGCCCGTCTGGTCCAGTGGGTAAGTTCCTGCCTTCCACCCAGACATGCAGGGTTCAATTCCAGGGCCCGACAGATGACACACTAAATCTCTCAGCAAGCATCTGTGCATTAACCACTTGTTTTCTTGCAGTTTTCCTTCCAAATCCTGCAACCCCTTCACCACAAATAAAGTCCAATCATTCCTCGATACTCATTCACTCAGTCATTCCACTCCGCCATGCTACAGGCTGAACAAAAACCAACAAGAACAAGAGCTAGTTCAGCAAGCAAATTTAAAGCCTCTCTTTGGATTTATGTTGATGCTGCTGCCCTCTAGTAATGTTATATGTCAACTGCAGCATAATCAAAGTATTGAGAAAGGGGCAGTCCTATGCAAATAATCTCCTCCCATGATTACTTCTCTGAGCTTCCGTAGTGGTACGATGATAGGACCTTCAACATATGGTCTTCAGCAGATTTCTAAAGTTGCCAAATTGTCTAGGCTAAGGATTGTTCCAGTCGAAGGCCTTCAGATAAGGACCCCACCCTCACTTAGCAGGGTCGAGAATTACCTGCAGTAATCCTCTGTACAGAACATGGGTGTTCGTGGGCCTACTGTAAAAGCTATATGCTAAAACTGGGATGTCTAAAGTCCCAGTCCTGGTCTCACTGTCAGAGGCACAGCATAACACAGCCTGCCAGACATGGCCATGCAATGCCATGCCAAACCAAATGCTCCTTCCCCACACTTGCTGCATCATGCATTTTCAAGACAAAATCAATCAGAGGCCTGACTTTGTCCCTTTCCTATCACTTCAACATTCAACATACTATCTTCTGACTGCAGCTAATAAGGGCTCTTTCACCTGCACAAAATTTTACTCTGCATTAAATCAACACCATTCAACCTATTTTATTATCTGCATGGCACCTTCCTCACATAATACAGCTCAATTCTGGCCCTCCTTGGGCCATATTTGTGCTCTCCAGAACACCAATTTGAAATAAAAACGAATACATTCATAAATGAAGATAAGACCTTGCTAATATTTAAACTACTTGAGCAAAAGGAGGGAGGTGGCAGGTGGTGGTGAGGGTGGCAAGATTTGTAAATGTGCCCAACTAATGCAATCAAAAAATGACTTAAATTGTTGCTGTATTTTTTTAAGTAAAAATAATCTTTTTATGTGCAAAAAATCAAATACTGGATTTTTTTTCCATGTAAACATCCTTCAAAGTCAGTGGCTGGATTCAAACCCCCATCCAGGGGTAGCTTCCTGCACCAAAGGCACTAGACTTTGCCTATGCGCTATAGGCTTTTGATGGGTTTCAGTTGTGCAAGAGACCCTATCAGCATCTGACAGGCCGTGGTGTCATTGCTAATGGCTGCCACTGCACAGGACATCATAGCCATGATATAGGGAAGATTTGACAAGCTACATATAGGGAAGCCCGTCTGGTCCAGTGGGTAAGTTCCTGCCTTCCACCCAGACATGCAGGGTTCAATTCCAGGGCCCGACAGATGACACACTAAATCTCTCAGCAAGCATCTGTGCATTAACCACTTGTTTTCTTGCAGTTTTCCTTCCAAATCCTGCAACCCCTTCACCACAAATACAGTCCAATCATTCCTCGATACTCATTCACTCAGTCATTCCACTCCGCCATGCTACAGGCTGAACAAAAACCAACAAGAACAAGAGCTAGTTCAGCAAGCAAATTTAAAGCCTCTCTTTGGATTTATGTTGATGCTGCTGCCCTCTAGTAATGTTATATGTCAACTGCAGCATAATCAAAGTATTGAGAAAGGGGCAGTCCTATGCAAATAATCTCCTCCCATGATTACTTCTCTGAGCTTCCGTAGTGGTACGATGATAGGACCTTCAACATATGGTCTTCAGCAGATTTCTAAAGTTGCCAAATTGTCTAGGCTAAGGATTGTTCCAGTCGAAGGCCTTCAGATAAGGACCCCACCCTCACTTAGCAGGGTCGAGAATTACCTGCAGTAATCCTCTGTACAGAACATGGGTGTTCGTGGGCCTACTGTAAAAGCTATATGCTAAAACTGGGATGTCTAAAGTCCCAGTCCTGGTCTCACTGTCAGAGGCACAGCATAACACAGCCTGCCAGACATGGCCATGCAATGCCATGCCAAACCAAATGCTCCTTCCCCACACTTGCTGCATCATGCATTTTCAAGACAAAATCAATCAGAGGCCTGACTTTGTCCCTTTCCTATCACTTCAACATTCAACATACTACCTTCTGACTGCAGCTAATAAGGGCTCTTTCACCTGCACAAAATTTTACTCTGCATTAAATCAACACCATTCAACCTATTTTATTATCTGCATGGCACCTTCCTCACATAATACAGCTCAATTCTGGCCCTCCTTGGGCCATATTTGTGCTCTCCAGAACACCAATTTGAAATAAAAACGAATACATTCATAAATGAAGATAAGACCTTGCTAATATTTAAACTACTTGAGCAAAAGGAGGGAGGTGGCAGGTGGTGGTGAGGGTGGCAAGATTTGTAAATGTGCCCAACTAATGCAATCAAAAAATGACTTAAATTGTTGCTGTATTTTTTTAAGTAAAAATAATCTTTTTATGTGCAAAAAATCAAATACTGGATTTTTTTTCCATGTAAACATCCTTCAAAGTCAGTGGCTGGATTCAAACCCCCATCCAGGGGTAGCTTCCTGCACCAAAGGCACTAGACTTTGCCTATGCGCTATAGGCTTTTGATGGGTTTCAGTTGTGCAAGAGACCCTATCAGCATCTGACAGGCCGTGGTGTCATTGCTAATGGCTGCCACTGCACAGGACATCATAGCCATGATATAGGGAAGATTTGACAAGCTACATATAGGGAAGCCCGTCTGGTCCAGTGGGTAAGTTCCTGCCTTCCACCCAGACATGCAGGGTTCAATTCCAGGGCCCGACAGATGACACACTAAATCTCTCAGCAAGCATCTGTGCATTAACCACTTGTTTTCTTGCAGTTTTCCTTCCAAATCCTGCAACCCCTTCACCACAAATACAGTCCAATCATTCCTCGATACTCATTCACTCAGTCATTCCACTCCGCCATGCTACAGGCTGAACAAAAACCAACAAGAACAAGAGCTAGTTCAGCAAGCAAATTTAAAGCCTCTCTTTGGATTTATGTTGATGCTGCTGCCCTCTAGTAATGTTATATGTCAACTGCAGCATAATCAAAGTATTGAGAAAGGGGCAGTCCTATGCAAATAATCTCCTCCCATGATTACTTCTCTGAGCTTCCGTAGTGGTACGATGATAGGACCTTCAACATATGGTATTCAGCAGATTTCTAAAGTTGCCAAATTGTCTTAGGCTAAGGATTGTTCCAGTCGAAGGCCTTCAGATAAGGACCCCACCCTCAGTTAGCAGGGTCGAGAATTACCTGCAGTAATCCTCTATACAGAACATGGGTGTTCGTGGGCCTACTGTAAAAGCTATATGCTAAAACTGGGATGTCTAAAGTCCCAGTCCTGGTCTCACTGTCAGAGGCACAGCATAACACAGCCTGCCAGACATGGCCATGCAATGCCATGCCAAACCAAATGCTCCTTCCCCACACTTGCTGCATCATGCATTTTCAAGACAAAATCAATCAGAGGCCTGACTTTGTCCCTTTCCTATCACTTCAACATTCAACATACTACCTTCTGACTGCAGCTAATAAGGGCTCTTTCACCTGCACAAAATTTTACTCTGCATTAAATCAACACCATTCAACCTATTTTATTATCTGCATGGCACCTTCCTCACATAATACAGCTCAATTCTGGCCCTCCTTGGGCCATATTTGTGCTCTCCAGAACACCAATTTGAAATAAAAACGAATACATTCATAAATGAAGATAAGACCTTGCTAATATTTAAACTACTTGAGCAAAAGGAGGGAGGTGGCAGGTGGTGGTGAGGGTGGCAAGATTTGTAAATGTGCCCAACTAATGCAATCAAAAAATGACTTAAATTGTTGCTGTATTTTTTTAAGTAAAAATAATCTTTTTATGTGCAAAAAATCAAATACTGGATTTTTTTTCCATGTAAACATCCTTCAAAGTCAGTGGCTGGATTCAAACCCCCATCCAGGGGTAGCTTCCTGCACCAAAGGCACTAGACTTTGCCTATGCGCTATAGGCTTTTGATGGGTTTCAGTTGTGCAAGAGACCCTATCAGCATCTGACAGGCCGTGGTGTCATTGCTAATGGCTGCCACTGCACAGGACATCATAGCCATGATATAGGGAAGATTTGACAAGCTACATATAGGGAAGCCCATCTGGTCCAGTGGGTAAGTTCCTGCCTTCCACCCAGACATGCAGGGTTCAATTCCAGGGCTCGACAGATGACACACTAAATCTCTCAGCAAGCATCTGTACATTAACCACTTATTTTCTTGCAGTTTTCCTTCCAAATCCTGCAACCCCTTCACCACAAATACAGTCCAATCATTCCTCGATACTCATTCACTCAGTCATTCCACTCCGCCATGCTACAGGGTGAACAAAAACCAACAAGAACAAGAGCTAGTTCAGCAAGCAAATTAATAGCCTCTCTTTGGATTTATGTTGATGCTGCTGCCCTCTAGTAATGTTATATGTCAACTGCAGCATAATCAAAGGATTGAGAAAGGGGCAGTCCTATGCAAATAATCTCCTCCCATGATTACTTCTCTGAGCTTCCGTAGTGGTACGATGATAGGACCTTCAACAAATGGTCTTCAGCAGATTTCTAAAGTTGCCAAATTGTCTTAGGCTAAGGATTGTTCCAGTCAAAGGCCGTCAGATAAGGACCCCACCCTCACTTAGCAGGGTCCAGAATTACCTGCAGTAATCCTCTATACAGAACGTGGGCGTTTGTGGGCCTACTGTAAAGGCTATATGCTAAAACTGGGATGTCTAAAGTCCCAGTCCCAGTCCCAGTCCCAGTCCCAGTCCCAGTCCCAGTCCCAGTCCCAGTCCCAGTCCCAGTCCCAGTCCCAGTCCCAGTCCCAGTCCCAGTCCCAGTCCCAGTCCCAGTCCCAGTCCCAGTCCCAGTCCCAGTCCTGGTCTCACTGTCAGAGGCACAGCATAACACAGCCTGCCAGACATGGCCGTGCAATGCCATGCCAAACCAAATGCTCCTTCCCCACACTTGCTGATTCATGCATTTTCAAGACATAATCAATCAGAGTCCTGACTTTGTCCTTTCCTATCACTTCAACATTCAACATACTATCTTCTGACTGCAGCTAATAAGGGCTCTTTCACCTGCACAAAATTTTACTCTGCATTAAATCAACACCATTCAACCTATTTTATTATCTGCATGGCACCTTCCTCACATAATACAGCTCAATTCTGGCCCCCCTTGGGCCATATTTGTGCTCTCCAGAACACCAATTTGAAATAAAAACGAATACATTCATAAGTGAAGATAAGACCTTGCTAATATTTAAACTACTTGAGCAAAAGGAGGGAGGTGGCAGGTGGTGGTGAGGGTGGCAAGATTTGTAAATGTGCCCAACTAATGCAATCAAAAAATGACTTAAATTGTTGCTGTATTTTTTTAAGTAAAAATAATCTTTTTATGTGCAAAAAATCAAATACTGGATTTTTTTTCCATGTAAACATCCTTCAAAGTCAGTGGCTGGATTCAAACCCCCATCCAGGGGTAGCTTCCTGCACCAAAGGCACTAGACTTTGCCTATGCGATATAGGCTTTTGATGGTTTTCAGTTGTGCAAGAGACCCTATCAGCATCTGACAGGCCGTGGTGTCATTGCTAATGGCTGCCACTGTACAGGACACATCATAGCCATGATATAGGGAAGATTTGACTAGCTACATATAGGGAAGCCCGTCTGGTCCAGTGGGTAAGTTCCTGCTTTCCACCCAGACATGCAGGGTTCAATTACAGGGCCCGACAGATGACACACTAAATCTCTCAGCAAGCATCTGTACATTAACCACTTATTTTCTTGCAGTTTTCCTTCCAAATCCTGCAACCCCTTCACCACAAATACAGTCCAATCATTCCTCGATACTCATTCACTCAGTCATTCCACTCCGCCATGCTACAGGGTGAACAAAAACCAACAAGAACAAGAGCTAGTTCAGCAAGCAAATTTATAGCCTCTCTTTGGATTTATGTTGATGCTGCTGCCCTCTAGTAATGTTATATGTCAACTGCAGCATAATCAAAGGATTGAGAAAGGGGCAGTCCTATGCAAATAATCTCCTCCCATGATTACTTCTCAGAGCTTCCGTAGTGGTACGATGATAGGACCTTCAACAAATGGTCTTCAGCAGATTTCTAAAGTTGCCAAATTGTCTTAGGCTAATGATTGTTCCAGTCGAAGGCCTTCAGATAAGGACCCCACCCTCACTTAGCAGGGTCCAGAATTACCTGCAGTAATCCTCTATACAGAACATGGGTGTTTGTGAGCCTACTGTGAAGGCTATATGCTAAAACTGGGATGTCTAAAGTCCCAGTCCTGGTCTCACTGTCAGAGGCACAGCATAACACAGCCTGCCAGACATGACCGTGCAATGCCATGCCAAACCAAATGCTCCTTCCCCACACTTGCTGATTCATGCATTTTCAAGACATAATCAATCAGAGGCCTGACTTTGTCCATTCCTATCACTTCAACATTCAACATACTATCTTCTGACTGCAGCTAATAAGGGCTCTTTCACCTGCACAAAATTTTACTCTGCATTAAATCAACACCATTCAACCTATTTTATTATCTGCATGGCACCTTCCTCACATAATACAGCTCAATTCTGGCCCCCCTTGGGCCATATTTGTGCTCTCCAGAACACCAATTTGAAGAAGAAACGAATACATTCATAAATGAAGATAAGACCTTGCTAATATTTAAACTACTTGAGCAAAAGGAGGGAGGTGGCAGGTGGTGGTGGGGGTGGCAAGATTTGTAAATGTGCCCAACTAATGCAATCAATAATGACTTAAATTGTTGCTGTATTTTTTTAAGTAAAAATAATCTTTTTATGTGCAAAAAAACAAATACTGGATTTTTTTCCATGTAAACATCCTTCAAAGTCAGTGGCTGGATTCAAACCCCCATCCAGGGGTAGCTTCCTGCACCAAAGGCACTAGACTTTGCCTCTGAGCTATAGGCTTTTGATGGGTTTCTGTTGTGCAAGAGACCCTATCAGTATCTGACAGGCCGTGGTGTCATTGCTAATGGCTGCCACTGCACACGACACATCATAGCCATGATATAGGGAAGATTTGACAAGCTACATAAAGGGAACCCCGTCTGGTCCAGTGGGTAAATTCCTGCCTTCCACCCAGACATGCAGGGTTCAACTCCTGGGCCCGACAGATGACACACTCAATCTCTCAGCAAGCATCTGTGCATTAACCACTTGTTTTCTTGCAGTTTTCCTTCCAAATCCTGCAACCCCTTCACCACAAATACAGTCCAATCATTCCTCGATACTCATTCACTCAGTCATTCCACTCCGCCATGCTACAGGCTGAACAAAAACCAACAAGAACAAGAGCTAGTTCAGCAAGCAAATTTAAAGCCTCTCTTTGGATTTATGTTGATGCTGCTGCCCTCTAGTAATGTTATATGTCAACTGCAGCATAATCAAAGTATTGAGAAAGGGGCAGTCCTATGCAAATAATCTCCTCCCATGATTACTTCTCTGAGCTTCCGTAGTGGTACGATGATAGGACCTTCAACATATGGTCTTCAGCAGATTTCTAAAGTTGCCAAATTGTCTAGGCTAAGGATTGTTCCAGTCGAAGGCCTTCAGATAAGGACCCCACCCTCACTTAGCAGGGTCGAGAATTACCTGCAGTAATCCTCTGTACAGAACATGGGTGTTCGTGGGCCTACTGTAAAAGCTATATGCTAAAACTGGGATGTCTAAAGTCCCAGTCCTGGTCTCACTGTCAGAGGCACAGCATAACACAGCCTGCCAGACATGGCCATGCAATGCCATGCCAAACCAAATGCTCCTTCCCCACACTTGCTGCATCATGCATTTTCAAGACAAAATCAATCAGAGGCCTGACTTTGTCCCTTTCCTATCACTTCAACATTCAACATACTACCTTCTGACTGCAGCTAATAAGGGCTCTTTCACCTGCACAAAATTTTACTCTGCATTAAATCAACACCATTCAACCTATTTTATTATCTGCATGGCACCTTCCTCACATAATACAGCTCAATTCTGGCCCTCCTTGGGCCATATTTGTGCTCTCCAGAACACCAATTTGAAATAAAAACGAATACATTCATAAATGAAGATAAGACCTTGCTAATATTTAAACTACTTGAGCAAAAGGAGGGAGGTGGCAGGTGGTGGTGAGGGTGGCAAGATTTGTAAATGTGCCCAACTAATGCAATCAAAAAATGACTTAAATTGTTGCTGTATTTTTTTAAGTAAAAATAATCTTTTTATGTGCAAAAAATCAAATACTGGATTTTTTTTCCATGTAAACATCCTTCAAAGTCAGTGGCTGGATTCAAACCCCCATCCAGGGGTAGCTTCCTGCACCAAAGGCACTAGACTTTGCCTATGCGCTATAGGCTTTTGATGGGTTTCAGTTGTGCAAGAGACCCTATCAGCATCTGACAGGCCGTGGTGTCATTGCTAATGGCTGCCACTGCACAGGACATCATAGCCATGATATAGGGAAGATTTGACAAGCTACATATAGGGAAGCCCGTCTGGTCCAGTGGGTAAGTTCCTGCCTTCCACCCAGACATGCAGGGTTCAATTCCAGGGCCCGACAGATGACACACTAAATCTCTCAGCAAGCATCTGTGCATTAACCACTTGTTTTCTTGCAGTTTTCCTTCCAAATCCTGCAACCCCTTCACCACAAATACAGTCCAATCATTCCTCGATACTCATTCACTCAGTCATTCCACTCCGCCATGCTACAGGCTGAACAAAAACCAACAAGAACAAGAGCTAGTTCAGCAAGCAAATTTAAAGCCTCTCTTTGGATTTATGTTGATGCTGCTGCCCTCTAGTAATGTTATATGTCAACTGCAGCATAATCAAAGTATTGAGAAAGGGGCAGTCCTATGCAAATAATCTCCTCCCATGATTACTTCTCTGAGCTTCCGTAGTGGTACGATGATAGGACCTTCAACATATGGTCTTCAGCAGATTTCTAAAGTTGCCAAATTGTCTAGGCTAAGGATTGTTCCAGTCGAAGGCCTTCAGATAAGGACCCCACCCTCACTTAGCAGGGTCGAGAATTACCTGCAGTAATCCTCTATACAGAACATGGGTGTTCGTGGGCCTACTGTAAAAGCTATATGCTAAAACTGGGATGTCTAAAGTCCCAGTCCTGGTCTCACTGTCAGAGGCACAGCATAACACAGCCTGCCAGACATGGCCATGTAATGCCATGCCAAACCAAATGCTCCTTCCCCACACTTGCTGCATCATGCATTTTCAAGACAAAATCAATCAGAGGCCTGACTTTGTCCCTTTCCTATCACTTCAACATTCAACATACTACCTTCTGACTGCAGCTAATAAGGGCTCTTTCACCTGCACAAAATTTTACTCTGCATTAAATCAACACCATTCAACCTATTTTATTATCTGCATGGCACCTTCCTCACATAATACAGCTCAATTCTGGCCCTCCTTGGGCCATATTTGTGCTCTCCAGAACACCAATTTGAAATAAAAACGAATACATTCATAAATGAAGATAAGACCTTGCTAATATTTAAACTACTTGAGCAAAAGGAGGGAGGTGGCAGGTGGTGGTGAGGGTGGCAAGATTTGTAAATGTGCCCAACTAATGCAATCAAAAAATGACTTAAATTGTTGCTGTATTTTTTTAAGTAAAAATAATCTTTTTATGTGCAAAAAATCAAATACTGGATTTTTTTTCCATGTAAACATCCTTCAAAGTCAGTGGCTGGATTCAAACCCCCATCCAGGGGTAGCTTCCTGCACCAAAGGCACTAGACTTTGCCTATGCGCTATAGGCTTTTGATGGGTTTCAGTTGTGCAAGAGACCCTATCAGCATCTGACAGGCCGTGGTGTCATTGCTAATGGCTGCCACTGCACAGGACATCATAGCCATGATATAGGGAAGATTTGACAAGCTACATATAGGGAAGCCCATCTGGTCCAGTGGGTAAGTTCCTGCCTTCCACCCAGACATGCAGGGTTCAATTCCAGGGCTCGACAGATGACACACTAAATCTCTCAGCAAGCATCTGTACATTAACCACTTATTTTCTTGCAGTTTTCCTTCCAAATCCTGCAACCCCTTCACCACAAATACAGTCCAATCATTCCTCGATACTCATTCACTCAGTCATTCCACTCCGCCATGCTACAGGGTGAACAAAAACCAACAAGAACAAGAGCTAGTTCAGCAAGCAAATTAATAGCCTCTCTTTGGATTTATGTTGATGCTGCTGCCCTCTAGTAATGTTATATGTCAACTGCAGCATAATCAAAGGATTGAGAAAGGGGCAGTCCTATGCAAATAATCTCCTCCCATGATTACTTCTCTGAGCTTCCGTAGTGGTACGATGATAGGACCTTCAACAAATGGTCTTCAGCAGATTTCTAAAGTTGCCAAATTGTCTTAGGCTAAGGATTGTTCCAGTCAAAGGCCGTCAGATAAGGACCCCACCCTCACTTAGCAGGGTCCAGAATTACCTGCAGTAATCCTCTATACAGAACGTGGGCGTTTGTGGGCCTACTGTAAAGGCTATATGCTAAAACTGGGATGTCTAAAGTCCCAGTCCCAGTCCCAGTCCCAGTCCCAGTCCCAGTCCCAGTCCCAGTCCCAGTCCCAGTCCCAGTCCCAGTCCTGGTCTCACTGTCAGAGGCACAGCATAACACAGCCTGCCAGACATGGCCGTGCAATGCCATGCCAAACCAAATGCTCCTTCCCCACACTTGCTGATTCATGCATTTTCAAGACATAATCAATCAGAGTCCTGACTTTGTCCTTTCCTATCACTTCAACATTCAACATACTATCTTCTGACTGCAGCTAATAAGGGCTCTTTCACCTGCACAAAATTTTACTCTGCATTAAATCAACACCATTCAACCTATTTTATTATCTGCATGGCACCTTCCTCACATAATACAGCTCAATTCTGGCCCCCCTTGGGCCATATTTGTGCTCTCCAGAACACCAATTTGAAATAAAAACGAATACATTCATAAGTGAAGATAAGACCTTGCTAATATTTAAACTACTTGAGCAAAAGGAGGGAGGTGGCAGGTGGTGCTGAGGGTGGCAAGATTTGTAAATGTGCCCAACTAATGCAATCAAAAAATGACTTAAATTGTTGCTGTATTTTTTTAAGTAAAAATAATCTTTTTATGTGCAAAAAATCAAATACTGGATTTTTTTTCCATGTAAACATCCTTCAAAGTCAGTGGCTGGATTCAAACCCCCATCCAGGGGTAGCTTCCTGCACCAAAGGCACTAGACTTTGCCTATGCGATATAGGCTTTTGATGGTTTTCAGATGTGCAAGAGACCCTATCAGCATCTGACAGGCCGTGGTGTCATTGCTAATGGCTGCCACTGTACAGGACACATCATAGCCATGATATAGGGAAGATTTGACTAGCTACATATAGGGAAGCCCGTCTGGTCCAGTGGGTAAGTTCCTGCTTTCCACCCAGACATGCAGGGTTCAATTACAGGGCCCGACAGATGACACACTAAATCTCTCAGCAAGCATCTGTACATTAACCACTTATTTTCTTGCAGTTTTCCTTCCAAATCCTGCAACCCCTTCACCACAAATACAGTCCAATCATTCCTCGATACTCATTCACTCAGTCATTCCACTCCGCCATGCTACAGGGTGAACAAAAACCAACAAGAACAAGAGCTAGTTCAGCAAGCAAATTTATAGCCTCTCTTTGGATTTATGTTGATGCTGCTGCCCTCTAGTAATGTTATATGTCAACTGCAGCATAATCAAAGGATTGAGAAAGGGGCAGTCCTATGCAAATAATCTCCTCCCATGATTACTTCTCTGAGCTTCCGTAGTGGTACGATGATAGGACCTTCAACAAATGGTCTTCAGCAGATTTCTAAAGTTGCCAAATTGTCTTAGGCTAATGATTGTTCCAGTCGAAGGCCTTCAGATAAGGACCCCACCCTCACTTAGCAGGGTCCAGAATTACCTGCAGTAATCCTCTATACAGAACATGGGTGTTTGTGGGCCTACTGTGAAGGCTATATGCTAAAACTGGGATGTCTAAAGTCCCAGTCCTGGTCTCACTGTCAGAGGCACAGCATAACACAGCCTGCCAGACATGACCGTGCAATGCCATGCCAAACCAAATGCTCCTTCCCCACACTTGCTGATTCATGCATTTTCAAGACATAATCAATCAGAGGCCTGACTTTGTCCATTCCTATCACTTCAACATTCAACATACTATCTTCTGACTGCAGCTAATAAGGGCTCTTTCACCTGCACAAAATTTTACTCTGCATTAAATCAACACCATTCAACCTATTTTATTATCTGCATGGCACCTTCCTCACATAATACAGCTCAATTCTGGCCCCCCTTGGGCCATATTTGTGCTCTCCAGAACACCAATTTGAAGAAGAAACGAATACATTCATAAATGAAGATAAGACCTTGCTAATATTTAAACTACTTGAGCAAAAGGAGGGAGGTGGCAGGTGGTGGTGGGGGTGGCAAGATTTGTAAATGTGCCCAACTAATGCAATCAATAATGACTTAAATTGTTGCTGTATTTTTTTAAGTAAAAATAATCTTTTTATGTGCAAAAAAACAAATACTGGATTTTTTTCCATGTAAACATCCTTCAAAGTCAGTGGCTGGATTCAAACCCCCATCCAGGGGTAGCTTCCTGCACCAAAGGCACTAGACTTTGCCTCTGAGCTATAGGCTTTTGATGGGTTTCTGTTGTGCAAGAGACCCTATCAGTATCTGACAGGCCGTGGTGTCATTGCTAATGGCTGCCACTGCACACGACACATCATAGCCATGATATAGGGAAGATTTGACAAGCTACATAAAGGGAACCCCGTCTGGTCCAGTGGGTAAATTCCTGCCTTCCACCCAGACATGCAGGGTTCAACTCCTGGGCCCGACAGATGACACACTCAATCTCTCAGCAAGCATCTGTGCATTAACCACTTGTTTTCTTGCAGTTTTCCTTCCAAATCCTGCAACCCCTTCACCACAAATACAGTCCAATCATTCCTCGATACTCATTCACTCAGTCATTCCACTCCGCCATGCTACAGGCTGAACAAAAACCAACAAGAACAAGAGCTAGTTCAGCAAGCAAATTTAAAGCCTCTCTTTGGATTTATGTTGATGCTGCTGCCCTCTAGTAATGTTATATGTCAACTGCAGCATAATCAAAGTATTGAGAAAGGGGCAGTCCTATGCAAATAATCTCCTCCCATGATTACTTCTCTGAGCTTCCGTAGTGGTACGATGATAGGACCTTCAACATATGGTCTTCAGCAGATTTCTAAAGTTGCCAAATTGTCTAGGCTAAGGATTGTTCCAGTCGAAGGCCTTCAGATAAGGACCCCACCCTCACTTAGCAGGGTCGAGAATTACCTGCAGTAATCCTCTGTACAGAACATGGGTGTTCGTGGGCCTACTGTAAAAGCTATATGCTAAAACTGGGATGTCTAAAGTCCCAGTCCTGGTCTCACTGTCAGAGGCACAGCATAACACAGCCTGCCAGACATGGCCATGCAATGCCATGCCAAACCAAATGCTCCTTCCCCACACTTGCTGCATCATGCATTTTCAAGACAAAATCAATCAGAGGCCTGACTTTGTCCCTTTCCTATCACTTCAACATTCAACATACTACCTTCTGACTGCAGCTAATAAGGGCTCTTTCACCTGCACAAAATTTTACTCTGCATTAAATCAACACCATTCAACCTATTTTATTATCTGCATGGCACCTTCCTCACATAATACAGCTCAATTCTGGCCCTCCTTGGGCCATATTTGTGCTCTCCAGAACACCAATTTGAAATAAAAACGAATACATTCATAAATGAAGATAAGACCTTGCTAATATTTAAACTACTTGAGCAAAAGGAGGGAGGTGGCAGGTGGTGGTGAGGGTGGCAAGATTTGTAAATGTGCCCAACTAATGCAATCAAAAAATGACTTAAATTGTTGCTGTATTTTTTTAAGTAAAAATAATCTTTTTATGTGCAAAAAATCAAATACTGGATTTTTTTTCCATGTAAACATCCTTCAAAGTCAGTGGCTGGATTCAAACCCCCATCCAGGGGTAGCTTCCTGCACCAAAGGCACTAGACTTTGCCTATGCGCTATAGGCTTTTGATGGGTTTCAGTTGTGCAAGAGACCCTATCAGCATCTGACAGGCCGTGGTGTCATTGCTAATGGCTGCCACTGCACAGGACATCATAGCCATGATATAGGGAAGATTTGACAAGCTACATATAGGGAAGCCCGTCTGGTCCAGTGGGTAAGTTCCTGCCTTCCACCCAGACATGCAGGGTTCAATTCCAGGGCCCGACAGATGACACACTAAATCTCTCAGCAAGCATCTGTGCATTAACCACTTGTTTTCTTGCAGTTTTCCTTCCAAATCCTGCAACCCCTTCACCACAAATAAAGTCCAATCATTCCTCGATACTCATTCACTCAGTCATTCCACTCCGCCATGCTACAGGCTGAACAAAAACCAACAAGAACAAGAGCTAGTTCAGCAAGCAAATTTAAAGCCTCTCTTTGGATTTATGTTGATGCTGCTGCCCTCTAGTAATGTTATATGTCAACTGCAGCATAATCAAAGTATTGAGAAAGGGGCAGTCCTATGCAAATAATCTCCTCCCATGATTACTTCTCTGAGCTTCCGTAGTGGTACGATGATAGGACCTTCAACATATGGTCTTCAGCAGATTTCTAAAGTTGCCAAATTGTCTAGGCTAAGGATTGTTCCAGTCGAAGGCCTTCAGATAAGGACCCCACCCTCACTTAGCAGGGTCGAGAATTACCTGCAGTAATCCTCTGTACAGAACATGGGTGTTCGTGGGCCTACTGTAAAAGCTATATGCTAAAACTGGGATGTCTAAAGTCCCAGTCCTGGTCTCACTGTCAGAGGCACAGCATAACACAGCCTGCCAGACATGGCCATGCAATGCCATGCCAAACCAAATGCTCCTTCCCCACACTTGCTGCATCATGCATTTTCAAGACAAAATCAATCAGAGGCCTGACTTTGTCCCTTTCCTATCACTTCAACATTCAACATACTATCTTCTGACTGCAGCTAATAAGGGCTCTTTCACCTGCACAAAATTTTACTCTGCATTAAATCAACACCATTCAACCTATTTTATTATCTGCATGGCACCTTCCTCACATAATACAGCTCAATTCTGGCCCTCCTTGGGCCATATTTGTGCTCTCCAGAACACCAATTTGAAATAAAAACGAATACATTCATAAATGAAGATAAGACCTTGCTAATATTTAAACTACTTGAGCAAAAGGAGGGAGGTGGCAGGTGGTGGTGAGGGTGGCAAGATTTGTAAATGTGCCCAACTAATGCAATCAAAAAATGACTTAAATTGTTGCTGTATTTTTTTAAGTAAAAATAATCTTTTTATGTGCAAAAAATCAAATACTGGATTTTTTTTCCATGTAAACATCCTTCAAAGTCAGTGGCTGGATTCAAACCCCCATCCAGGGGTAGCTTCCTGCACCAAAGGCACTAGACTTTGCCTATGCGCTATAGGCTTTTGATGGGGTTCAGTTGTGCAAGAGACCCTATCAGCATCTGACAGGCCGTGGTGTCATTGCTAATGGCTGCCACTGCACAGGACATCATAGCCATGATATAGGGAAGATTTGACAAGCTACATATAGGGTAGCCCTTCTGGTCCAGTGGGTAAGTTCCTGCCTTCCACCCAGACATGCAGGGTTCAATTCCAGGGCCCGACAGATGACACACTAAATCTCTCAGCAAGCATCTGTGCATTAACCACTTGTTTTCTTGCAGTTTTCCTTCCAAATCCTGCAACCCCTTCACCACAAATACAGTCCAATCATTCCTCGATACTCATTCACTCAGTCATTCCACTCCGCCATGCTACAGGCTGAACAAAAACCAACAAGAACAAGAGCTAGTTCAGCAAGCAAATTTAAAGCCTCTCTTTGGATTTATGTTGATGCTGCTGCCCTCTAGTAATGTTATATGTCAACTGCAGCATAATCAAAGTATTGAGAAAGGGGCAGTCCTATGCAAATAATCTCCTCCCATGATTACTTCTCTGAGCTTCCGTAGTGGTACGATGATAGGACCTTCAACATATGGTCTTCAGCAGATTTCTAAAGTTGCCAAATTGTCTAGGCTAAGGATTGTTCCAGTCGAAGGCCTTCAGATAAGGACCCCACCCTCACTTAGCAGGGTCGAGAATTACCTGCAGTAATCCTCTGTACAGAACATGGGTGTTCGTGGGCCTACTGTAAAAGCTATATGCTAAAACTGGGATGTCTAAAGTCCCAGTCCTGGTCTCACTGTCAGAGGCACAGCATAACACAGCCTGCCAGACATGGCCATGCAATGCCATGCCAAACCAAATGCTCCTTCCCCACACTTGCTGCATCATGCATTTTCAAGACAAAATCAATCAGAGGCCTGACTTTGTCCCTTTCCTATCACTTCAACATTCAACATACTACCTTCTGACTGCAGCTAATAAGGGCTCTTTCACCTGCACAAAATTTTACTCTGCATTAAATCAACACCATTCAACCTATTTTATTATCTGCATGGCACCTTCCTCACATAATACAGCTCAATTCTGGCCCTCCTTGGGCCATATTTGTGCTCTCCAGAACACCAATTTGAAATAAAAACGAATACATTCATAAATGAAGATAAGACCTTGCTAATATTTAAACTACTTGAGCAAAAGGAGGGAGGTGGCAGGTGGTGGTGAGGGTGGCAAGATTTGTAAATGTGCCCAACTAATGCAATCAAAAAATGACTTAAATTGTTGCTGTATTTTTTTAAGTAAAAATAATCTTTTTATGTGCAAAAAATCAAATACTGGATTTTTTTTCTATGTAAACATCCTTCAAAGTCAGTGGCTGGATTCAAACCCCCATCCAGGGGTAGCTTACTGCACCAAAGGCACTAGACTTTGCCTATGCGCTATAGGCTTTTGATGGGTTTCAGTTGTGCAAGAGACCCTATCAGCATCTGACAGGCCGTGGTGTCATTGCTAATGGCTGCCACTGCACAGGACATCATAGCCATGATATAGGGAAGATTTGACAAGCTACATATAGGGAAGCCCATCTGGTCCAGTGGGTAAGTTCCTGCCTTCCACCCAGACATGCAGGGTTCAATTCCAGGGCTCGACAGATGACACACTAAATCTCTCAGCAAGCATCTGTACATTAACCACTTATTTTCTTGCAGTTTTCCTTCCAAATCCTGCAACCCCTTCACCACAAATACAGTCCAATCATTCCTCGATACTCATTCACTCAGTCATTCCACTCCGCCATGCTACAGGGTGAACAAAAACCAACAAGAACAAGAGCTAGTTCAGCAAGCAAATTAATAGCCTCTCTTTGGATTTATGTTGATGCTGCTGCCCTCTAGTAATGTTATATGTCAACTGCAGCATAATCAAAGGATTGAGAAAGGGGCAGTCCTATGCAAATAATCTCCTCCCATGATTACTTCTCTGAGCTTCCGTAGTGGTACGATGATAGGACCTTCAACAAATGGTCTTCAGCAGATTTCTAAAGTTGCCAAATTGTCTTAGGCTAAGGATTGTTCCAGTCAAAGGCCGTCAGATAAGGACCCCACCCTCACTTAGCAGGGTCCAGAATTACCTGCAGTAATCCTCTATACAGAACGTGGGCGTTTGTGGGCCTACTGTAAAGGCTATATGCTAAAACTGGGATGTCTAAAGTCCCAGTCCCAGTCCCAGTCCCAGTCCCAGTCCCAGTCCCAGTCCCAGTCCCAGTCCCAGTCCCAGTCCCAGTCCCAGTCCCAGTCCCAGTCCCAGTCCCAGTCCTGGTCTCACTGTCAGAGGCACAGCATAACACAGCCTGCCAGACATGGCCGTGCAATGCCATGCCAAACCAAATGCTCCTTCCCCACACTTGCTGATTCATGCATTTTCAAGACATAATCAATCAGAGTCCTGACTTTGTCCTTTCCTATCACTTCAACATTCAACATACTATCTTCTGACTGCAGCTAATAAGGGCTCTTTCACCTGCACAAAATTTTACTCTGCATTAAATCAACACCATTCAACCTATTTTATTATCTGCATGGCACCTTCCTCACATAATACAGCTCAATTCTGGCCCCCCTTGGGCCATATTTGTGCTCTCCAGAACACCAATTTGAAATAAAAACGAATACATTCATAAGTGAAGATAAGACCTTGCTAATATTTAAACTACTTGAGCAAAAGGAGGGAGGTGGCAGGTGGTGCTGAGGGTGGCAAGATTTGTAAATGTGCCCAACTAATGCAATCAAAAAATGACTTAAATTGTTGCTGTATTTTTTTAAGTAAAAATAATCTTTTTATGTGCAAAAAATCAAATACTGGATTTTTTTTCCATGTAAACATCCTTCAAAGTCAGTGGCTGGATTCAAACCCCCATCCAGGGGTAGCTTCCTGCACCAAAGGCACTAGACTTTGCCTATGCGATATAGGCTTTTGATGGTTTTCAGTTGTGCAAGAGACCCTATCAGCATCTGACAGGCCGTGGTGTCATTGCTAATGGCTGCCACTGTACAGGACACATCATAGCCATGATATAGGGAAGATTTGACTAGCTACATATAGGGAAGCCCGTCTGGTCCAGTGGGTAAGTTCCTGCTTTCCACCCAGACATGCAGGGTTCAATTACAGGGCCCGACAGATGACACACTAAATCTCTCAGCAAGCATCTGTACATTAACCACTTATTTTCTTGCAGTTTTCCTTCCAAATCCTGCAACCCCTTCACCACAAATACAGTCCAATCATTCCTCGATACTCATTCACTCAGTCATTCCACTCCGCCATGCTACAGGGTGAACAAAAACCAACAAGAACAAGAGCTAGTTCAGCAAGCAAATTTATAGCCTCTCTTTGGATTTATGTTGATGCTGCTGCCCTCTAGTAATGTTATATGTCAACTGCAGCATAATCAAAGGATTGAGAAAGGGGCAGTCCTATGCAAATAATCTCCTCCCATGATTACTTCTCAGAGCTTCCGTAGTGGTACGATGATAGGACCTTCAACAAATGGTCTTCAGCAGATTTCTAAAGTTGCCAAATTGTCTTAGGCTAATGATTGTTCCAGTCGAAGGCCTTCAGATAAGGACCCCACCCTCACTTAGCAGGGTCCAGAATTACCTGCAGTAATCCTCTATACAGAACATGGGTGTTTGTGGGCCTACTGTGAAGGCTATATGCTAAAACTGGGATGTCTAAAGTCCCAGTCCTGGTCTCACTGTCAGAGGCACAGCATAACACAGCCTGCCAGACATGACCGTGCAATGCCATGCCAAACCAAATGCTCCTTCCCCACACTTGCTGATTCATGCATTTTCAAGACATAATCAATCAGAGGCCTGACTTTGTCCATTCCTATCACTTCAACATTCAACATACTATCTTCTGACTGCAGCTAATAAGGGCTCTTTCACCTGCACAAAATTTTACTCTGCATTAAATCAACACCATTCAACCTATTTTATTATCTGCATGGCACCTTCCTCACATAATACAGCTCAATTCTGGCCCCCCTTGGGCCATATTTGTGCTCTCCAGAACACCAATTTGAAGAAGAAACGAATACATTCATAAATGAAGATAAGACCTTGCTAATATTTAAACTACTTGAGCAAAAGGAGGGAGGTGGCAGGTGGTGGTGGGGGTGGCAAGATTTGTAAATGTGCCCAACTAATGCAATCAATAATGACTTAAATTGTTGCTGTATTTTTTTAAGTAAAAATAATCTTTTTATGTGCAAAAAAACAAATACTGGATTTTTTTCCATGTAAACATCCTTCAAAGTCAGTGGCTGGATTCAAACCCCCATCCAGGGGTAGCTTCCTGCACCAAAGGCACTAGACTTTGCCTCTGAGCTATAGGCTTTTGATGGGTTTCTGTTGTGCAAGAGACCCTATCAGTATCTGACAGGCCGTGGTGTCATTGCTAATGGCTGCCACTGCACACGACACATCATAGCCATGATATAGGGAAGATTTGACAAGCTACATAAAGGGAACCCTGTCTGGTCCAGTGGGTAAATTCCTGCCTTCCACCCAGACATGCAGGGTTCAACTCCTGGGCCCGACAGATGACACACTCAATCTCTCAGCAAGCATCTGTGCATTAACCACTTGTTTTCTTGCAGTTTTCCTTCCAAATCCTGCAACCCCTTCACCACAAATACAGTCCAATCATTCCTCGATACTCATTCACTCAGTCATTCCACTCCGCCATGCTACAGGCTGAACAAAAACCAACAAGAACAAGAGCTAGTTCAGCAAGCAAATTTAAAGCCTCTCTTTGGATTTATGTTGATGCTGCTGCCCTCTACTAATGTTATATGTCAACTGCAGCATAATCAAAGTATTGAGAAAGGGGCAGTCCTATGCAAATAATCTCCTCCCATGATTACTTCTCTGAGCTTCCGTAGTGGTACGATGATAGGACCTTCAACATATGGTCTTCAGCAGATTTCTAAAGTTGCCAAATTGTCTAGGCTAAGGATTGTTCCAGTCGAAGGCCTTCAGATAAGGACCCCACCCTCACTTAGCAGGGTCGAGAATTACCTGCAGTAATCCTCTGTACAGAACATGGGTGTTCGTGGGCCTACTGTAAAAGCTATATGCTAAAACTGGGATGTCTAAAGTCCCAGTCCTGGTCTCACTGTCAGAGGCACAGCATAACACAGCCTGCCAGACATGGCCATGCAATGCCATGCCAAACCAAATGCTCCTTCCCCACACTTGCTGCATCATGCATTTTCAAGACAAAATCAATCAGAGGCCTGACTTTGTCCCTTTCCTATCACTTCAACATTCAACATACTACCTTCTGACTGCAGCTAATAAGGGCTCTTTCACCTGCACAAAATTTTACTCTGCATTAAATCAACACCATTCAACCTATTTTATTATCTGCATGGCACCTTCCTCACATAATACAGCTCAATTCTGGCCCTCCTTGGGCCATATTTGTGCTCTCCAGAACACCAATTTGAAATAAAAACGAATACATTCATAAATGAAGATAAGACCTTGCTAATATTTAAACTACTTGAGCAAAAGGAGGGAGGTGGCAGGTGGTGGTGAGGGTGGCAAGATTTGTAAATGTGCCCAACTAATGCAATCAAAAAATGACTTAAATTGTTGCTGTATTTTTTTAAGTAAAAATAATCTTTTTATGTGCAAAAAATCAAATACTGGATTTTTTTTCCATGTAAACATCCTTCAAAGTCAGTGGCTGGATTCAAACCCCCATCCAGGGGTAGCTTCCTGCACCAAAGGCACTAGACTTTGCCTATGCGCTATAGGCTTTTGATGGGTTTCAGTTGTGCAAGAGACCCTATCAGCATCTGACAGGCCGTGGTGTCATTGCTAATGGCTGCCACTGCACAGGACATCATAGCCATGATATAGGGAAGATTTGACAAGCTACATATAGGGAAGCCCGTCTGGTCCAGTGGGTAAGTTCCTGCCTTCCACCCAGACATGCAGGGTTCAATTCCAGGGCCCGACAGATGACACACTAAATCTCTCAGCAAGCATCTGTGCATTAACCACTTGTTTTCTTGCAGTTTTCCTTCCAAATCCTGCAACCCCTTCACCACAAATACAGTCCAATCATTCCTCGATACTCATTCACTCAGTCATTCCACTCCGCCATGCTACAGGCTGAACAAAAACCAACAAGAACAAGAGCTAGTTCAGCAAGCAAATTTAAAGCCTCTCTTTGGATTTATGTTGATGCTGCTGCCCTCTAGTAATGTTATATGTCAACTGCAGCATAATCAAAGTATTGAGAAAGGGGCAGTCCTATGCAAATAATCTCCTCCCATGATTACTTCTCTGAGCTTCCGTAGTGGTACGATGATAGGACCTTCAACATATGGTCTTCAGCAGATTTCTAAAGTTGCCAAATTGTCTAGGCTAAGGATTGTTCCAGTCGAAGGCCTTCAGATAAGGACCCCACCCTCACTTAGCAGGGTCGAGAATTACCTGCAGTAATCCTCTATACAGAACATGGGTGTTCGTGGGCCTACTGTAAAAGCTATATGCTAAAACTGGGATGTCTAAAGTCCCAGTCCTGGTCTCACTGTCAGAGGCACAGCATAACACAGCCTGCCAGACATGGCCATGTAATGCCATGCCAAACCAAATGCTCCTTCCCCACACTTGCTGCATCATGCATTTTCAAGACAAAATCAATCAGAGGCCTGACTTTGTCCCTTTCCTATCACTTCAACATTCAACATACTACCTTCTGACTGCAGCTAATAAGGGCTCTTTCACCTGCACAAAATTTTACTCTGCATTAAATCAACACCATTCAACCTATTTTATTATCTGCATGGCACCTTCCTCACATAATACAGCTCAATTCTGGCCCTCCTTGGGCCATATTTGTGCTCTCCAGAACACCAATTTGAAATAAAAACGAATACATTCATAAATGAAGATAAGACCTTGCTAATATTTAAACTACTTGAGCAAAAGGAGGGAGGTGGCAGGTGGTGGTGAGGGTGGCAAGATTTGTAAATGTGCCCAACTAATGCAATCAAAAAATGACTTAAATTGTTGCTGTATTTTTTTAAGTAAAAATAATCTTTTTATGTGCAAAAAATCAAATACTGGATTTTTTTTCCATGTAAACATCCTTCAAAGTCAGTGGCTGGATTCAAACCCCCATCCAGGGGTAGCTTCCTGCACCAAAGGCACTAGACTTTGCCTATGCGCTATAGGCTTTTGATGGGTTTCAGTTGTGCAAGAGACCCTATCAGCATCTGACAGGCCGTGGTGTCATTGCTAATGGCTGCCACTGCACAGGACATCATAGCCATGATATAGGGAAGATTTGACAAGCTACATATAGGGAAGCCCGTCTGGTCCAGTGGGTAAGTTCCTGCCTTCCACCCAGACATGCAGGGTTCAATTCCAGGGCCCGACAGATGACACACTAAATCTCTCAGCAAGCATCTGTACATTAACCACTTATTTTCTTGCAGTTTTCCTTCCAAATCCTGCAACCCCTTCACCACAAATACAGTCCAATCATTCCTCGATACTCATTCACTCAGTCATTCCACTCCGCCATGCTACAGGGTGAACAAAAACCAACAAGAACAAGAGCTAGTTCAGCAAGCAAATTTATAGCCTCTCTTTGGATTTATGTTGATGCTGCTTCCCTCTAGTAATGTTATATGTCAACTGCAGCATAATCAAAGGATTGAGAAAGGGGCAGTCCTATGCAAATAATCTCCTCCCATGATTACTTCTCTGAGCTTCCGTAGTGGTACGATGATAGGACCTTCAACAAATGGTCTTCAGCAGATTTCTAAAGTTGCCAAATTGTCTTAGGCTAAGGATTGTTCCAGTCGAAGGCCTTCAGATAAGGACCCCACCCTCACTTAGCAGGGTCGAGAATTACCTGCAGTAATCCTCTATACAGAACATGGGTGTTCGTGGGCCTACTGTAAAAGCTATATGCTAAAACTGGGATGTCTAAAGTCCCAGTCCTGGTCTCACTGTCAGAGGCACAGCATAACACAGCCTGCCAGACATGGCCATGCAATGCCATGCCAAACCAAATGCTCCTTCCCCACACTTGCTGCATCATGCATTTTCAAGACAAAATCAATCAGAGGCCTGACTTTGTCCCTTTCCTATCACTTCAACATTCAACATACTACCTTCTGACTGCAGCTAATAAGGGCTCTTTCACCTGCACAAAATTTTACTCTGCATTAAATCAACACCATTCAACCTATTTTATTATCTGCATGGCACCTTCCTCACATAATACAGCTCAATTCTGGCCCTCCTTGGGCCATATTTGTGCTCTCCAGAACACCAATTTGAAATAAAAACGAATACATTCATAAATGAAGATAAGACCTTGCTAATATTTAAACTACTTGAGCAAAAGGAGGGAGGTGGCAGGTGGTGGTGAGGGTGGCAAGATTTGTAAATGTGCCCAACTAATGCAATCAAAAAATGACTTAAATTGTTGCTGTATTTTTTTAAGTAAAAATAATCTTTTTATGTGCAAAAAATCAAATACTGGATTTTTTTTCCATGTAAACATCCTTCAAAGTCAGTGGCTGGATTCAAACCCCCATCCAGGGGTAGCTTCCTGCACCAAAGGCACTAGACTTTGCCTATGCGCTATAGGCTTTTGATGGGTTTCAGTTGTGCAAGAGACCCTATCAGCATCTGACAGGCCGTGGTGTCATTGCTAATGGCTGCCACTGCACAGGACATCATAGCCATGATATAGGGAAGATTTGACAAGCTACATATAGGGAAGCCCGTCTGGTCCAGTGGGTAAGTTCCTGCCTTCCACCCAGACATGCAGGGTTCAATTCCAGGGCCCGACAGATGACACACTAAATCTCTCAGCAAGCATCTGTACATTAACCACTTATTTTCTTGCAGTTTTCCTTCCAAATCCTGCAACCCCTTCACCACAAATACAGTCCAATCATTCCTCGATACTCATTCACTCAGTCATTCCACTCCGCCATGCTACAGGGTGAACAAAAACCAACAAGAACAAGAGCTAGTTCAGCAAGCAAATTTATAGCCTCTCTTTGGATTTATGTTGATGCTGCTGCCCTCTAGTAATGTTATATGTCTACTGCAGCATAATCAAAGGATTGAGAAAGGGGCAGTCCTATGCAAATAATCTCCTCCCATGATTACTTCTCTGAGCTTCCGTAGTGGTACGATGATAGGACCTTCAACAAATGGTCTTCAGCAGATTTCTAAAGTTGCCAAATTGTCTTAGGCTAAGGATTGTTCCAGTCGAAGGCCTTCAGATAAGGACCCCACCCTCACTTAGCAGTGTCCAGAATTACCTGCAGTAATCCTCTATACAGAACATGGGTGTTTGTGGGCCTACTGTGAAGGCTATATGCTAAAACTGGGATGTCTAAAGTCCCAGTCCTGGTCTCACTGTCAGAGGCACAGCATAACACAGCCTGCCAGACATGACCGTGCAATGCCATGCCAAACCAAATGCTCCTTCCCCACACTTGCTGCATCATGCAATTTCAAGACATAATCAATCAGAGGCCTGACTTTGTCCTTTCCTACCATTTCAACATTCAACATACTACCTTCTGACTGCAGCTAGTAAGGACTCTTTCACCTGCACAAAATTTTACCCTGCATTAAGTCAACACCATTCAACCTATTTTATTATCTGTATGGCACCTTCCTCACATAATACAGCTCAATTCTGGCCCACCTTGGGCCATATTTGTGCTCTCCAGAACACCAATTTGAAGAAAAAACAAATACATTCATAAATGAAGATAAGACCTTGCTAATATTTAAACTACTTGAGCAAAAGGAGGGAGGTGGCAGGTGGTGGTGGGGGTTGCAAGATTTCTAAATGTGCCCAACTAATGCAATCAAAAAATGACTTAAATTGTTCCTGTATTTTTTTAAGTAAAAATAATCTTTTTATGTGCAAAAAATCAAATACTGGATTTTTTTTCCATGTAAACATCCTTCAAAGTCAGTGGCTGGATTCAAACCCCCATCCAGGGGTAGCTTCCTGCACCAAAGGCACTAGACTTTGCCTATGCACTATGGGCTTTTGGTGGGTTTCAGTTGTGCAAGAGACCCTATCAGCATCTGACAGGCCGTGGTGTCATTGCTAACGGCTGCCACTGCACAGGACACATCATAGCCATGATATAGGGAAGATTTGACAAGCTACATATAGGGAAGCCCGTCTGGTCCAGTGGGTAAGTTCCTACCTTACATGCAGGGTTCAATTCCAGGGCCTGACAGATGACACACTAAATCTCTCAGCAAGCATCTGTGCATTAACCACTTATTTTCTTGCAGTTTTCCTTCCAAATCCTGCAACCCCTTCACCACAAATACAGTCCAATCATTACTCGATACTCATTCACTCAGTCATTCCACTCCGCCATGCTACAGGCTGAACAAAAACCAACAAGAACAAGAGCTAGTTCAGCAAGCAAATTTAAAGCCTCTCTTTGGATTTATGTTGATGCTACTGCCCTCTAGTAATGTTATATGTCAACTGCAGCAAAATCAAAGGATTGAGAAAGGGGCAGTCCTATGCAAATAATCTCCTCCCATGATTACTTCTCTGAGCTTCCGTAGTGGTACGATGATAGGACCTTCAACAAATGGTCTTCAGCAGATTTCTAAAGTTGCCAAATTGTCTTAGGCTAAGGATTGTTCCAGTCAAAGGCCGTCAGATAAGGACCCCACCCTCACTTAGCAGGGTCCAGAATTACCTGCAGTAATCCTCTATACAGAACATGGGCGTTCGTGGGCGTTTGTGGGCCTACTGTAAAGGCTATATGCTAAAACTGGGATGTCTAAAGTCCCAGTCCCAGTCCCAGTCCCAGTCCTGGTCTCACTGTCAGAGGCACAGCATAACACAGCCTGCCAGACATGGCCGTGCAATGCCATGCCAAACCAAATGCTCCTTCCCCACACTTGCTGATTCATGCATTTTCAAGACATAATCAATCAGAGTCCTGACTTTGTCCTTTCCTATCACTTCAACATTCAACATACTATCTTCTGACTGCAGCTAATAAGGGCTCTTTCACCTGCAAAAAATTTTACTCTGCATTAAATCAACACCATTCAACCTATTTTATTATCTGCATGGCACCTTCCTCACATAATACAGCTCAATTCTGGCCCCCCTTGGGCCATATTTGTGCTCTCCAGAACACCAATTTGAAATAAAAACGAATACATTCATAAGTGAAGATAAGACCTTGCTAATATTTAAACTACTTGAGCAAAAGGAGGGAGGTGGCAGGTGGTGGTGAGGGTGGCAAGATTTGTAAATGTGCCCAACTAATGCAATCAAAAAATGACTTAAATTGTTGCTGTATTTTTTTAAGTAAAAATAATCTTTTTATGTGCAAAAAATCAAATACTGGATTTTTTTTCCATGTAAACATCCTTCAAAGTCAGTGGCTGGATTCAAACCCCCATCCAGGGGTAGCTTCCTGCACCAAAGGCACTAGACTTTGCCTATGCGATATAGGCTTTTGATGGTTTTCAGTTGTGCAAGAGACCCTATCAGCATCTGACAGGCCGTGGTGTCATTGCTAATGGCTGCCACTGTACAGGACACATCATAGCCATGATATAGGGAAGATTTGACTAGCTACATATAGGGAAGCCCGTCTGGTCCAGTGGGTAAGTTCCTGCTTTCCACCCAGACATGCAGTGTTCAATTCCAGGGCCCGACAGATGACACACTAAATCTCTCAGCAAGCATCTGTACATTAACCACTTATTTTCTTGCAGTTTTCCTTCCAAATCCTGCAACCCCTTCACCACAAATACAGTCCAATCATTCCTCGATACTCATTCACTCAGTCATTCCACTCCGCCATGCTACAGGGTGAACAAAAACCAACAAGAACAAGAGCTAGTTCAGCAAGCAAATTTATAGCCTCTCTTTGGATTTATGTTGATGCTGCTGCCCTCTAGTAATGTTATATGTCAACTGCAGCATAATCAAAGGATTGAGAAAGGGGCAGTCCTATGCAAATAATCTCCTCCCATGATTACTTCTCTGAGCTTCCGTAGTGGTACGATGATAGGACCTTCAACAAATGGTCTTCAGCAGATTTCTAAAGTTGCCAAATTGTCTTAGGCTAAGGATTGTTCCAGTCGAAGGCCTTCAGATAAGGACCCCACCCTCACTTAGCAGGGTCCAGAATTACCTGCAGTAATCCTCTATACAGAACATGGGTGTTTGTGGGCCTACTGTGAAGGCTATATGCTAAAACTGGGATGTCTAAAGTCCCAGTCCTGGTCTCACTGTCAGAGGCACAGCATAACATAGCCTGCCAGACATGACCGTGCAATGCCATGCCAAACCAAATGCTCCTTCCCCACACTTGCTGATTCATGCATTTTCAAGACATAATCAATCAGAGGCCTGACTTTGTCCATTCCTATCACTTCAACATTCAACATACTATCTTCTGACTGCAGCTAATAAGGGTTCTTTCACCTGCACAAAATTTTACTCTGCATTAAATCAACACCATTCAACCTATTTTATTATCTGCATGGCACCTTCCTCACATAATACAGCTCAATTCTGGCCCCCCTTGGGCCATATTTGTGCTCTCCAGAACACCAATTTGAAGAAAAAACGAATACATTCATAAATGAAGATAAGACCTTGCTAATATTTAAACTACTTGAGCAAAAGGAGGGAGGTGGCAGGTGGTGGTGGGGGTGGCAAGATTTGTAAATGTGCCCAACTAATGCAATCAATAATGACTTAAATTGTTGCTGTATTTTTTTAAGTAAAAATAATCTTTTTATGTGCAAAAAAACAAATACTGGATTTTTTTCCATGTAAACATCCTTCAAAGTCAGTGGCTGGATTCAAAACCCCATCCAGGGGTAGCTTCCTGCACCAAAGGCACTAGACTTTGCCTCTGAGCTATAGGCTTTTGATGGGGTTCTGTTGTGCAAGAGACCCTATCAGTATCTGACAGGCCGTGGTGTCATTGCTAATGGCTGCCACTGCACAGGACACATCATAGCCATGATATAGGAAAGATTTGACAAGCTACATAAAGGGAACCCCGTCTGGTCCAGTGGGTAAATTCCTGCCTTCCACCCAGACATGCAGGGTTCAACTCCTGGGCCCGACAGATGACACACTCAATCTCTCAGCAAGCATCTGTGCATTAACCACTTGTTTTCTTGCAGTTTTCCTTCCAAATCCTGCAACCCCTTCACCACAAATACAGTCCAATCATTCCTCGATACTCATTCACTCAGTCATTCCACTCCGCCATGCTACAGGCTGAACAAAAACCAACAAGAACAAGAGCTAGTTCAGCAAGCAAATTTAAAGCCTCTCTTTGGATTTATGTTGATGCTGCTGCCCTCTAGTAATGTTATATGTCAACTGCAGCATAATCAAAGTATTGAGAAAGGGGCAGTCCTATGCAAATAATCTCCTCCCATGATTACTTCTCTGAGCTTCCGTAGTGGTACGATGATAGGACCTTCAACATATGGTCTTCAGCAGATTTCTAAAGTTGCCAAATTGTCTAGGCTAAGGATTGTTCCAGTCGAAGGCCTTCAGATAAGGACCCCACCCTCACTTAGCAGGGTCGAGAATTACCTGCAGTAATCCTCTATACAGAACATGGGTGTTCGTGGGCCTACTGTAAAAGCTATATGCTAAAACTGGGATGTCTAAAGTCCCAGTCCTGGTCTCACTGTCAGAGGCACAGCATAACACAGCCTGCCAGACATGGCCATGCAATGCCATGCCAAACCAAATGCTCCTTCCCCACACTTGCTGCATCATGCATTTTCAAGACAAAATCAATCAGAGGCCTGACTTTGTCCCTTTCCTATCACTTCAACATTCAACATACTACCTTCTGACTGCAGCTAATAAGGGCTCTTTCACCTGCACAAAATTTTACTCTGCATTAAATCAACACCATTCAACCTATTTTATTATCTGCATGGCACCTTCCTCACATAATACAGCTCAATTCTGGCCCTCCTTGGGCCATATTTGTGCTCTCCAGAACACCAATTTGAAATAAAAACGAATACATTCATAAATGAAGATAAGACCTTGCTAATATTTAAACTACTTGAGCAAAAGGAGGGAGGTGGCAGGTGGTGGTGAGGGTGGCAAGATTTGTAAATGTGCCCAACTAATGCAATCAAAAAATGACTTAAATTGTTGCTGTATTTTTTTAAGTAAAAATAATCTTTTTATGTGCAAAAAATCAAATACTGGATTTTTTTTCCATGTAAACATCCTTCAAAGTCAGTGGCTGGATTCAAACCCCCATCCAGGGGTAGCTTCCTGCACCAAAGGCACTAGACTTTCCCTATGCGCTATAGGCTTTTGATGGGTTTCAGTTGTGCAAGAGACCCTATCAGCATCTGACAGGCCGTGGTGTCATTGCTAATGGCTGCCACTGCACAGGACATCATAGCCATGATATAGGGAAGATTTGACAAGCTACATATAGGGAAGCCCGTCTGGTCCAGTGGGTAAGTTCCTGCCTTCCACCCAGACATGCAGGGTTCAATTCCAGGGCCCGACAGATGACACACTAAATCTCTCAGCAAGCATCTGTGCATTAACCACTTGTTTTCTTGCAGTTTTCCTTCCAAATCCTGCAACCCCTTCACCACAAATACAGTCCAATCATTCCTCGATACTCATTCACTCAGTCATTCCACTCCGCCATGCTACAGGGTGAACAAAAACCAACAAGAACAAGAGCTAGTTCAGCAAGCAAATTTAAAGCCTCTCTTTGGATTTATGTTGATGCTGCTGCCCTCTAGTAATGTTATATGTCAACTGCAGCATAATCAAAGTATTGAGAAAGGGGCAGTCCTATGCAAATAATCTCCTCCCATGATTACTTCTCTGAGCTTCCGTAGTGGTACGATGATAGGACCTTCAACATATGGTCTTCAGCAGATTTCTAAAGTTGCCAAATTGTCTAGGCTAAGGATTGTTCCAGTCGAAGGCCTTCAGATAAGGACCCCACCCTCACTTAGCAGGGTCGAGAATTACCTGCAGTAATCCTCTATACAGAACATGGGTGTTCGTGGGCCTACTGTAAAAGCTATATGCTAAAACTGGGATGTCTAAAGTCCCAGTCCTGGTCTCACTGTCAGAGGCACAGCATAACACAGCCTGCCAGACATGGCCATGCAATGCCATGCCAAACCAAATGCTCCTTCCCCACACTTGCTGCATCATGCATTTTCAAGACAAAATCAATCAGAGGCCTGACTTTGTCCCTTTCCTATCACTTCAACATTCAACATACTACCTTCTGACTGCAGCTAATAAGGGCTCTTTCACCTGCACAAAATTTTACTCTGCATTAAATCAACACCATTCAACCTATTTTATTATCTGCATGGCACCTTCCTCACATAATACAGCTCAATTCTGGCCCTCCTTGGGCCATATTTGTGCTCTCCAGAACACCAATTTGAAATAAAAACGAATACATTCATAAATGAAGATAAGACCTTGCTAATATTTAAACTACTTGAGCAAAAGGAGGGAGGTGGCAGGTGGTGGTGAGGGTGGCAAGATTTGTAAATGTGCCCAACTAATGCAATCAAAAAATGACTTAAATTGTTGCTGTATTTTTTTAAGTAAAAATAATCTTTTTATGTGCAAAAAATCAAATACTGGATTTTTTTTCCATGTAAACATCCTTCTAAGTCAGTGGCTGGATTCAAACCCCCATCCAGGGGTAGCTTCCTGCACCAAAGGCACTAGACTTTGCCTATGCGCTATAGGCTTTTGATGGGTTTCAGTTGTGCAAGAGACCCTATCAGCATCTGACAGGCCGTGGTGTCATTGCTAATGGCTGCCACTGCACAGGACATCATAGCCATGATATAGGGAAGATTTGACAAGCTACATATAGGGAAGCCCGTCTGGTCCAGTGGGTAAGTTCCTGCCTTCCACCCAGACATGCAGGGTTCAATTCCAGGGCCCGACAGATGACACACTAAATCTCTCAGCAAGCATCTGTACATTAACCACTTATTTTCTTGCAGTTTTCCTTCCAAATCCTGCAACCCCTTCACCACAAATACAGTCCAATCATTCCTCGATACTCATTCACTCAGTCATTCCACTCCGCCATGCTACAGGGTGAACAAAAACCAACAAGAACAAGAGCTAGTTCAGCAAGCAAATTTATAGCCTCTCTTTGGATTTATGTTGATGCTGCTGCCCTCTAGTAATGTTATATGTCAACTGCAGCATAATCAAAGGATTGAGAAAGGGGCAGTCCTATGCAAATAATCTCCTCCCATGATTACTTCTCTGAGCTTCCGTAGTGGTACGATGATAGGACCTTCAACAAATGGTCTTCAGCAGATTTCTAAAGTTGCCAAATTGTCTTAGGCTAAGGATTGTTCCAGTCGAAGGCCTTCAGATAAGGACCCCACCCTCACTTAGCAGGGTCCAGAATTACCTGCAGTAATCCTCTATACAGAACATGGGTGTTTGTGGGCCTACTGTGAAGGCTATATGCTAAAACTGGGATGTCTAAAGTCCCAGTCCTGGTCTCACTGTCAGAGGCACAGCATAACACAGCCTGCCAGACATGACCGTGCAATGCCATGCCAAACCAAATGCTCCTTCCCCACACTTACTGCATCATGCAATTTCAAGACATAATCAATCAGAGGCCTGACTTTGTCCTTTCCTACCATTTCAACATTCAACATACTACCTTCTGACTGCAGCTAGTAAGGACTCTTTCACCTGCACAAAATTTTACCCTGCATTAAGTCAACACCATTCAACCTATTTTATTATCTGTATGGCACCTTCCTCACATAATACAGCTCAATTCTGGCCCCCCTTGGGCCATATTTGTGCTCTCCAGAACACCAATTTGAAATAAAAACGAATACATTCATAAGTGAAGATAAGACCTTGCTAATATTTAAACTACTTGAGCAAAAGGAGGGAGGTGGCAGGTGGTGGTGGGGGTGGCAAGATTTCTAAATGTGCCCAACTAATGCAATCAAAAAATGACTTAAATTGTTCCTGTATTTTTTTAAGTAAAAATAATCTTTTTATGTGCAAAAAATCAAATACTGGATTTTTTTTCCATGTAAACATCCTTCAAAGTCAGTGGCTGGATTCAAACCCCCATCCAGGGGTAGCTTCCTGCACCAAAGGCACTAGACTTTGCCTATGCACTATGGGCTTTTGGTGGGTTTCAGTTGTGCAAGAGACCCTATCAGCATCTGACAGGCCGTGGTGTCATTGCTAATGGCTGCCACTGCACAGGACACATCATAGCCATGATATAGGGAAGATTTGACAAGCTACATATAGGGAAGCCCGTCTGGTCCAGTGGGTAAGTTCCTACCTTACATGCAGGGTTCAATTCCAGGGCCTGACAGATGACACACTAAATCTCTCAGCAAGCATCTGTGCATTAACCACTTATTTTCTTGCAGTTTTCCTTCCAAATCCTGCAACCCCTTCACCACAAATACAGTCCAATCATTACTCGATACTCATTCACTCAGTCATTCCACTCCGCCATGCTACAGGCTGAACAAAAACCAACAAGAACAAGAGCTAGTTCAGCAAGCAAATTTAAAGCCTCTCTTTGGATTTATGTTGATGCTACTGCCCTCTAGTAATGTTATATGTCAACTGCAGCAAAATCAAAGGATTGAGAAAGGGGCAGTCCTATGCAAATAATCTCCTCCCATGATTACTTCTCTGAGCTTCCGTAGTGGTACGATGATAGGACCTTCAACAAATGGTCTTCAGCAGATTTCTAAAGTTGCCAAATTGTCTTAGGCTAAGGATTGTTCCAGTCAAAGGCCGTCAGATAAGGACCCCACCCTCACTTAGCAGGGTCCAGAATTACCTGCAGTAATCCTCTATACAGAACATGGGCGTTCGTGGGCGTTTGTGGGCCTACTGTAAAGGCTATATGCTAAAACTGGGATGTCTAAAGTCCCAGTCCCAGTCCCAGTCCCAGTCCCAGTCCCAGTCCCAGTCCCAGTCCCAGTCCCAGTCCTGGTCTCACTGTCAGAGGCACAGCATAACACAGCCTGCCAGACATGACCGTGCAATGCCATGCCAAACCAAATGCTCCTTCCCCACACTTGCTGATTCATGCATTTTCAAGACATAATCAATCAGAGTCCTGACTTTGTCCTTTCCTATCACTTCAACATTCAACATACTATCTTCTGACTGCAGCTAATAAGGGCTCTTTCACCTGCACAAAATTTTACTCTGCATTAAATCAACACCATTCAACCTATTTTATTATCTGCATGGCACCTTCCTCACATAATACAGCTCAATTCTGGCCCCCCTTGGGCCATATTTGTGCTCTCCAGAACACCAATTTGAAATAAAAACGAATACATTCATAAGTGAAGATAAGACCTTGCTAATATTTAAACTACTTGAGCAAAAGGAGGGAGGTGGCAGGTGGTGGTGAGGGTGGCAAGATTTGTAAATGTGCCCAACTAATGCAATCAAAAAATGACTTAAATTGTTGCTGTATTTTTTTAAGTAAAAATAATCTTTTTATGTGCAAAAAATCAAATACTGGATTTTTTTTCCATGTAAACATCCTTCAAAGTCAGTGGCTGGATTCAAACCCCCATCCAGGGGTAGCTTCCTGCACCAAAGGCACTAGACTTTGCCTATGCGATATAGGCTTTTGATGGTTTTCAGTTGTGCAAGAGACCCTATCAGCATCTGACAGGCCGTGGTGTCATTGCTAATGGCTGCCACTGTACAGGAAACATCATAGCCATGATATAGGGAAGATTTGACTAGCTACATATAGGGAAGCCCGTCTGGTCCAGTGGGTAAGTTCCTGCTTTCCACCCAGACATGCAGTGTTCAATTCCAGGCCCCGACAGATGACACACTAAATCTCTCAGCAAGCATCTGTACATTAACCACTTATTTTCTTGCAGTTTTCCTTCCAAATCCTGCAACCCCTTCACCACAAATACAGTCCAATCATTCCTCGATACTCATTCACTCAGTCATTCCACTCCGCCATGCTACAGGGTGAACAAAAACCAACAAGAACAAGAGCTAGTTCAGCAAGCAAATTTATAGCCTCTCTTTGGATTTATGTTGATGCTGCTGCCCTCTAGTAATGTTATATGTCAACTGCAGCATAATCAAAGGATTGAGAAAGGGGCAGTCCTATGCAAATAATCTCCTCCCATGATTACTTCTCTGAGCTTCCGTAGTGGTACGATGATAGGACCTTCAACAAATGGTTTTCAGCAGATTTCTAAAGTTGCCAAATTGTCTTAGGCTAAGGATTGTTCCAGTCGAAGGCCTTCAGATAAGAACCCCACCCTCACTTAGCAGGGTCCAGAATTACCTGCAGTAATCCTCTATACAGAACATGGGTGTTTGTGGGCCTACTGTGAAGGCTATATGCTAAAACTGGGATGTCTAAAGTCCCAGTCCTGGTCTCACTGTCAGAGGCACAGCATAACACAGCCTGCCAGACATGACCGTGCAATGCCATGCCAAACCAAATGCTCCTTCCCCACACTTGCTGATTCATGCATTTTCAAGACATAATCAATCAGAGGCCTGACTTTGTCCATTCCTATCACTTCAACATTCAACATACTATCTTCTGACTGCAGCTAATAAGGGCTCTTTCACCTGCACAAAATTTTACTCTGCATTAAATCAACACCATTCAACCTATTTTATTATCTGCATGGCACCTTCCTCACATAATACAGCTCAATTCTGGCCCCCCTTGGGCCATATTTGTGCTCTCCAGAACACCAATTTGAAGAAAAAACGAATACATTCATAAATGAAGATAAGACCTTGCTAATATTTAAACTACTTGAGCAAAAGGAGGGAGGTGGCAGGTGGTGGTGGGGGTGGCAAGATTTGTAAATGTGCCCAACTAATGCAATCAATAATGACTTAAATTGTTGCTGTATTTTTTTAAGTAAAAATAATCTTTTTATGTGCAAAAAAACAAATGCTGGATTTTTTTCCATGTAAACATCCTTCACAGTCAGTGGCTGGATTCAAACCCCCATCCAGGGGTAGCTTCCTGCACCAAAGGCACTAGACTTTGCCTCTGAGCTATAGGCTTTTGATGGGGTTCTGTTGTGCAAGAGACCCTATCAGTATCTGACAGGCCGTGGTGTCATTGCTAATGGCTGCCACTGCACAGGACACATCATAGCCATGATATAGGGAAGATTTGACAAGCTACATAAAGGGCACCCCGTCTGGTCCAGTGGGTAAATTCCTGCCTTCCACCCAGACATGCAGGGTTCAACTCCTGGGCCCGACAGATGACACACTCAATCTCTCAGCAAGCATCTGTGCATTAACCAGTTGTTTTCTTGCAGTTTTCCTTCCAAATCCTGCAACCCCTTCACCACAAATACAGTCCAATCATTCCTCGATACTCATTCACTCAGTCATTCCACTCCGCCATGCTACAGGCTGAACAAAAACCAACAAGAACAAGAGCTAGTTCAGCAAGCAAATTTAAAGCCTCTCTTTGGATTTATGTTGATGCTGCTGCCCTCTAGTAATGTTATATGTCAACTGCAGCATAATCAAAGTATTGAGAAAGGGGCAGTCCTATGCAAATAATCTCCTCCCATGATTACTTCTCTGAGCTTCCGTAGTGGTACGATGATAGGACCTTCAACATATGGTCTTCAGCAGATTTCTAAAGTTGCCAAATTGTCTAGGCTAAGGATTGTTCCAGTCGAAGGCCTTCAGATAAGGACCCCACCCTCACTTAGCAGGGTCGAGAATTACCTGCAGTAATCCTCTATACAGAACATGGGTGTTCGTGGGCCTACTGTAAAAGCTATATGCTAAAACTGGGATGTCTAAAGTCCCAGTCCTGGTCTCACTGTCAGAGGCACAGCATAACACAGCCTGCCAGACATGGCCATGCAATGCCATGCCAAACCAAATGCTCCTTCCCCACACTTGCTGCATCATGCATTTTCAAGACAAAATCAATCAGAGGCCTGACTTTGTCCCTTTCCTATCACTTCAACATTCAACATACTACCTTCTGACTGCAGCTAATAAGGGCTCTTTCACCTGCACAAAATTTTACTCTGCATTAAATCAACACCATTCAACCTATTTTATTATCTGCATGGCACCTTCCTCACATAATACAGCTCAATTCTGGCCCTCCTTGGGCCATATTTGTGCTCTCCAGAACACCAATTTGAAATAAAAACGAATACATTCATAAATGAAGATAAGACCTTGCTAATATTTAAACTACTTGAGAAAAAGGAGGGAGGTGGCAGGTGGTGGTGAGGGTGGCAAGATTTGTAAATGTGCCCAACTAATGCAATCAAAAAATGACTTAAATTGTTGCTGTATTTTTTTAAGTAAAAATAATCTTTTTATGTGCAAAAAATCAAATACTGGATTTTTTTTCCATGTAAACATCCTTCAAAGTCAGTGGCTGGATTCAAACCCCCATCCAGGGGTAGCTTCCTGCACCAAAGGCACTAGACTTTGCCTATGCGCTATAGGCTTTTGATGGGTTTCTGTTGTGCAAGAGACCCTATCAGTATCTGACAGGCCGTGGTGTCATTGCTAATGGCTGCCACTGCACACGACACATCATAGCCATGATATAGGGAAGATTTGACAAGCTACATAAAGGGAACCCTGTCTGGTCCAGTGGGTAAATTCCTGCCTTCCACCCAGACATGCAGGGTTCAACTCCTGGGCCCGACAGATGACACACTCAATCTCTCAGCAAGCATCTGTGCATTAACCACTTGTTTTCTTGCAGTTTTCCTTCCAAATCCTGCAACCCCTTCACCACAAATACAGTCCAATCATTCCTCGATACTCATTCACTCAGTCATTCCACTCCGCCATGCTACAGGCTGAACAAAAACCAACAAGAACAAGAGCTAGTTCAGCAAGCAAATTTAAAGCCTCTCTTTGGATTTATGTTGATGCTGCTGCCCTCTAGTAATGTTATATGTCAACTGCAGCATAATCAAAGTATTGAGAAAGGGGCAGTCCTATGCAAATAATCTCCTCCCATGATTACTTCTCTGAGCTTCCGTAGTGGTACGATGATAGGACCTTCAACATATGGTCTTCAGCAGATTTCTAAAGTTGCCAAATTGTCTAGGCTAAGGATTGTTCCAGTCGAAGGCCTTCAGATAAGGACCCCACCCTCACTTAGCAGGGTCGAGAATTACCTGCAGTAATCCTCTGTACAGAACATGGGTGTTCGTGGGCCTACTGTAAAAGCTATATGCTAAAACTGGGATGTCTAAAGTCCCAGTCCTGGTCTCACTGTCAGAGGCACAGCATAACACAGCCTGCCAGACATGGCCATGCAATGCCATGCCAAACCAAATGCTCCTTCCCCACACTTGCTGCATCATGCATTTTCAAGACAAAATCAATCAGAGGCCTGACTTTGTCCCTTTCCTATCACTTCAACATTCAACATACTACCTTCTGACTGCAGCTAATAAGGGCTCTTTCACCTGCACAAAATTTTACTCTGCATTAAATCAACACCATTCAACCTATTTTATTATCTGCATGGCACCTTCCTCACATAATACAGCTCAATTCTGGCCCTCCTTGGGCCATATTTGTGCTCTCCAGAACACCAATTTGAAATAAAAACGAATACATTCATAAATGAAGATAAGACCTTGCTAATATTTAAACTACTTGAGCAAAAGGAGGGAGGTGGCAGGTGGTGGTGAGGGTGGCAAGATTTGTAAATGTGCCCAACTAATGCAATCAAAAAATGACTTAAATTGTTGCTGTATTTTTTTAAGTAAAAATAATCTTTTTATGTGCAAAAAATCAAATACTGGATTTTTTTTCCATGTAAACATCCTTCAAAGTCAGTGGCTGGATTCAAACCCCCATCCAGGGTTAGCTTCCTGCACCAAAGGCACTAGACTTTGCCTATGCGCTATAGGCTTTTGATGGGTTTCAGTTGTGCAAGAGACCCTATCAGCATCTGACAGGCCGTGGTGTCATTGCTAATGGCTGCCACTGCACAGGACATCATAGCCATGATATAGGGAAGATTTGACAAGCTACATATAGGGAAGCCCGTCTGGTCCAGTGGGTAAGTTCCTGCCTTCCACCCAGACATGCAGGGTTCAATTCCAGGGCCCGACAGATGACACACTAAATCTCTCAGCAAGCATCTGTGCATTAACCACTTGTTTTCTTGCAGTTTTCCTTCCAAATCCTGCAACCCCTTCACCACAAATACAGTCCAATCATTCCTCGATACTCATTCACTCAGTCATTCCACTCCGCCATGCTACAGGCTGAACAAAAACCAACAAGAACAAGAGCTAGTTCAGCAAGCAAATTTAAAGCCTCTCTTTGGATTTATGTTGATGCTGCTGCCCTCTAGTAATGTTATATGTCAACTGCAGCATAATCAAAGTATTGAGAAAGGGGCAGTCCTATGCAAATAATCTCCTCCCATGATTACTTCTCTGAGCTTCCGTAGTGGTACGATGATAGGACCTTCAACATATGGTCTTCAGCAGATTTCTAAAGTTGCCAAATTGTCTAGGCTAAGGATTGTTCCAGTCGAAGGCCTTCAGATAAGGACCCCACCCTCACTTAGCAGGGTCGAGAATTACCTGCAGTAATCCTCTATACAGAACATGGGTGTTCGTGGGCCTACTGTAAAAGCTATATGCTAAAACTGGGATGTCTAAAGTCCCAGTCCTGGTCTCACTGTCAGAGGCACAGCATAACACAGCCTGCCAGACATGGCCATGTAATGCCATGCCAAACCAAATGCTCCTTCCCCACACTTGCTGCATCATGCATTTTCAAGACAAAATCAATCAGAGGCCTGACTTTGTCCCTTTCCTATCACTTCAACATTCAACATACTACCTTCTGACTGCAGCTAATAAGGGCTCTTTCACCTGCACAAAATTTTACTCTGCATTAAATCAACACCATTCAACCTATTTTATTATCTGCATGGCACCTTCCTCACATAATACAGCTCAATTCTGGCCCTCCTTGGGCCATATTTGTGCTCTCCAGAACACCAATTTGAAATAAAAACGAATACATTCATAAATGAAGATAAGACCTTGCTAATATTTAAACTACTTGAGCAAAAGGAGGGAGGTGGCAGGTGGTGGTGAGGGTGGCAAGATTTGTAAATGTGCCCAACTAATGCAATCAAAAAATGACTTAAATTGTTGCTGTATTTTTTTAAGTAAAAATAATCTTTTTATGTGCAAAAAATCAAATACTGGATTTTTTTTCCATGTAAACATCCTTCAAAGTCAGTGGCTGGATTCAAACCCCCATCCAGGGGTAGCTTCCTGCACCAAAGGCACTAGACTTTGCCTATGCGCTATAGGCTTTTGATGGGTTTCAGTTGTGCAAGAGACCCTATCAGCATCTGACAGGCCGTGGTGTCATTGCTAATGGCTGCCACTGCACAGGACATCATAGCCATGATATAGGGAAGATTTGACAAGCTACATATAGGGAAGCCCGTCTGGTCCAGTGGGTAAGTTCCTGCCTTCCACCCAGACATGCAGGGTTCAATTCCAGGGCCCGACAGATGACACACTAAATCTCTCAGCAAGCATCTGTACATTAACCACTTATTTTCTTGCAGTTTTCCTTCCAAATCCTGCAACCCCTTCACCACAAATACAGTCCAATCATTCCTCGATACTCATTCACTCAGTCATTCCACTCCGCCATGCTACAGGGTGAACAAAAACCAACAAGAACAAGAGCTAGTTCAGCAAGCAAATTTATAGCCTCTCTTTGGATTTATGTTGATGCTGCTTCCCTCTAGTAATGTTATATGTCAACTGCAGCATAATCAAAGGATTGAGAAAGGGGCAGTCCTATGCAAATAATCTCCTCCCATGATTACTTCTCTGAGCTTCCGTAGTGGTACGATGATAGGACCTTCAACAAATGGTCTTCAGCAGATTTCTAAAGTTGCCAAATTGTCTTAGGCTAAGGATTGTTCCAGTCGAAGGCCTTCAGATAAGGACCCCACCCTCACTTAGCAGGGTCGAGAATTACCTGCAGTAATCCTCTATACAGAACATGGGTGTTCGTGGGCCTACTGTAAAAGCTATATGCTAAAACTGGGATGTCTAAAGTCCCAGTCCTGGTCTCACTGTCAGAGGCACAGCATAACACAGCCTGCCAGACATGGCCATGCAATGCCATGCCAAACCAAATGCTCCTTCCCCACACTTGCTGCATCATGCATTTTCAAGACAAAATCAATCAGAGGCCTGACTTTGTCCCTTTCCTATCACTTCAACATTCAACATACTACCTTCTGACTGCAGCTAATAAGGGCTCTTTCACCTGCACAAAATTTTACTCTGCATTAAATCAACACCATTCAACCTATTTTATTATCTGCATGGCACCTTCCTCACATAATACAGCTCAATTCTGGCCCTCCTTGGGCCATATTTGTGCTCTCCAGAACACCAATTTGAAATAAAAACGAATACATTCATAAATGAAGATAAGACCTTGCTAATATTTAAACTACTTGAGCAAAAGGAGGGAGGTGGCAGGTGGTGGTGAGGGTGGCAAGATTTGTAAATGTGCCCAACTAATGCAATCAAAAAATGACTTAAATTGTTGCTGTATTTTTTTAAGTAAAAATAATCTTTTTATGTGCAAAAAATCAAATACTGGATTTTTTTTCCATGTAAACATCCTTCAAAGTCAGTGGCTGGATTCAAACCCCCATCCAGGGGTAGCTTCCTGCACCAAAGGCACTAGACTTTGCCTATGCGCTATAGGCTTTTGATGGGTTTCAGTTGTGCAAGAGACCCTATCAGCATCTGACAGGCCGTGGTGTCATTGCTAATGGCTGCCACTGCACAGGACATCATAGCCATGATATAGGGAAGATTTGACAAGCTACATATAGGGAAGCCCGTCTGGTCCAGTGGGTAAGTTCCTGCCTTCCACCCAGACATGCAGGGTTCAATTCCAGGGCCCGACAGATGACACACTAAATCTCTCAGCAAGCATCTGTACATTAACCACTTATTTTCTTGCAGTTTTCCTTCCAAATCCTGCAACCCCTTCACCACAAATACAGTCCAATCATTCCTCGATACTCATTCACTCAGTCATTCCACTCCGCCATGCTACAGGGTGAACAAAAACCAACAAGAACAAGAGCTAGTTCAGCAAGCAAATTTATAGCCTCTCTTTGGATTTATGTTGATGCTGCTGCCCTCTAGTAATGTTATATGTCTACTGCAGCATAATCAAAGGATTGAGAAAGGGGCAGTCCTATGCAAATAATCTCCTCCCATGATTACTTCTCTGAGCTTCCGTAGTGGTACGATGATAGGACCTTCAACAAATGGTCTTCAGCAGATTTCTAAAGTTGCCAAATTGTCTTAGGCTAAGGATTGTTCCAGTCGAAGGCCTTCAGATAAGGACCCCACCCTCACTTAGCAGTGTCCAGAATTACCTGCAGTAATCCTCTATACAGAACATGGGTGTTTGTGGGCCTACTGTGAAGGCTATATGCTAAAACTGGGATGTCTAAAGTCCCAGTCCTGGTCTCACTGTCAGAGGCACAGCATAACACAGCCTGCCAGACATGACCGTGCAATGCCATGCCAAACCAAATGCTCCTTCCCCACACTTGCTGCATCATGCAATTTCAAGACATAATCAATCAGAGGCCTGACTTTGTCCTTTCCTACCATTTCAACATTCAACATACTACCTTCTGACTGCAGCTAGTAAGGACTCTTTCACCTGCACAAAATTTTACCCTGCATTAAGTCAACACCATTCAACCTATTTTATTATCTGTATGGCACCTTCCTCACATAATACAGCTCAATTCTGGCCCACCTTGGGCCATATTTGTGCTCTCCAGAACACCAATTTGAAGAAAAAACAAATACATTCATAAATGAAGATAAGACCTTGCTAATATTTAAACTACTTGAGCAAAAGGAGGGAGGTGGCAGGTGGTGGTGGGGGTTGCAAGATTTCTAAATGTGCCCAACTAATGCAATCAAAAAATGACTTAAATTGTTCCTGTATTTTTTTAAGTAAAAATAATCTTTTTATGTGCAAAAAATCAAATACTGGATTTTTTTTCCATGTAAACATCCTTCAAAGTCAGTGGCTGGATTCAAACCCCCATCCAGGGGTAGCTTCCTGCACCAAAGGCACTAGACTTTGCCTATGCACTATGGGCTTTTGGTGGGTTTCAGTTGTGCAAGAGACCCTATCAGCATCTGACAGGCCGTGGTGTCATTGCTAACGGCTGCCACTGCACAGGACACATCATAGCCATGATATAGGGAAGATTTGACAAGCTACATATAGGGAAGCCCGTCTGGTCCAGTGGGTAAGTTCCTACCTTACATGCAGGGTTCAATTCCAGGGCCTGACAGATGACACACTAAATCTCTCAGCAAGCATCTGTGCATTAACCACTTATTTTCTTGCAGTTTTCCTTCCAAATCCTGCAACCCCTTCACCACAAATACAGTCCAATCATTACTCGATACTCATTCACTCAGTCATTCCACTCCGCCATGCTACAGGCTGAACAAAAACCAACAAGAACAAGAGCTAGTTCAGCAAGCAAATTTAAAGCCTCTCTTTGGATTTATGTTGATGCTACTGCCCTCTAGTAATGTTATATGTCAACTGCAGCAAAATCAAAGGATTGAGAAAGGGGCAGTCCTATGCAAATAATCTCCTCCCATGATTACTTCTCTGAGCTTCCGTAGTGGTACGATGATAGGACCTTCAACAAATGGTCTTCAGCAGATTTCTAAAGTTGCCAAATTGTCTTAGGCTAAGGATTGTTCCAGTCAAAGGCCGTCAGATAAGGACCCCACCCTCACTTAGCAGGGTCCAGAATTACCTGCAGTAATCCTCTATACAGAACATGGGCGTTCGTGGGCGTTTGTGGGCCTACTGTAAAGGCTATATGCTAAAACTGGGATGTCTAAAGTCCCAGTCCCAGTCCCAGTCCCAGTCCTGGTCTCACTGTCAGAGGCACAGCATAACACAGCCTGCCAGACATGACCGTGCAATGCCATGCCAAACCAAATGCTCCTTCCCCACACTTGCTGATTCATGCATTTTCAAGACATAATCAATCAGAGTCCTGACTTTGTCCTTTCCTATCACTTCAACATTCAACATACTATCTTCTGACTGCAGCTAATAAGGGCTCTTTCACCTGCACAAAATTTTACTCTGCATTAAATCAACACCATTCAACCTATTTTATTATCTGCATGGCACCTTCCTCACATAATACAGCTCAATTCTGGCCCCCCTTGGGCCATATTTGTGCTCTCCAGAACACCAATTTGAAATAAAAACGAATACATTCATAAGTGAAGATAAGACCTTGCTAATATTTAAACTACTTGAGCAAAAGGAGGGAGGTGGCAGGTGGTGGTGAGGGTGGCAAGATTTGTAAATGTGCCCAACTAATGCAATCAAAAAATGACTTAAATTGTTGCTGTATTTTTTTAAGTAAAAATAATCTTTTTATGTGCAAAAAATCAAATACTGGATTTTTTTTCCATGTAAACATCCTTCAAAGTCAGTGGCTGGATTCAAACCCCCATCCAGGGGTAGCTTCCTGCACCAAAGGCACTAGACTTTGCCTATGCGATATAGGCTTTTGATGGTTTTCAGTTGTGCAAGAGACCCTATCAGCATCTGACAGGCCGTGGTGTCATTGCTAATGGCTGCCACTGTACAGGAAACATCATAGCCATGATATAGGGAAGATTTGACTAGCTACATATAGGGAAGCCCGTCTGGTCCAGTGGGTAAGTTCCTGCTTTCCACCCAGACATGCAGTGTTCAATTCCAGGCCCCGACAGATGACACACTAAATCTCTCAGCAAGCATCTGTACATTAACCACTTATTTTCTTGCAGTTTTCCTTCCAAATCCTGCAACCCCTTCACCACAAATACAGTCCAATCATTCCTCGATACTCATTCACTCAGTCATTCCACTCCGCCATGCTACAGGGTGAACAAAAACCAACAAGAACAAGAGCTAGTTCAGCAAGCAAATTTATAGCCTCTCTTTGGATTTATGTTGATGCTGCTGCCCTCTAGTAATGTTATATGTCAACTGCAGCATAATCAAAGGATTGAGAAAGGGGCAGTCCTATGCAAATAATCTCCTCCCATGATTACTTCTCTGAGCTTCCGTAGTGGTACGATGATAGGACCTTCAACAAATGGTTTTCAGCAGATTTCTAAAGTTGCCAAATTGTCTTAGGCTAAGGATTGTTCCAGTCGAAGGCCTTCAGATAAGAACCCCACCCTCACTTAGCAGGGTCCAGAATTACCTGCAGTAATCCTCTATACAGAACATGGGTGTTTGTGGGCCTACTGTGAAGGCTATATGCTAAAACTGGGATGTCTAAAGTCCCAGTCCTGGTCTCACTGTCAGAGGCACAGCATAACACAGCCTGCCAGACATGACCGTGCAATGCCATGCCAAACCAAATGCTCCTTCCCCACACTTGCTGATTCATGCATTTTCAAGACATAATCAATCAGAGGCCTGACTTTGTCCATTCCTATCACTTCAACATTCAACATACTATCTTCTGACTGCAGCTAATAAGGGCTCTTTCACCTGCACAAAATTTTACTCTGCATTAAATCAACACCATTCAACCTATTTTATTATCTGCATGGCACCTTCCTCACATAATACAGCTCAATTCTGGCCCCCCTTGGGCCATATTTGTGCTCTCCAGAACACCAATTTGAAGAAAAAACGAATACATTCATAAATGAAGATAAGACCTTGCTAATATTTAAACTACTTGAGCAAAAGGAGGGAGGTGGCAGGTGGTGGTGGGGGTGGCAAGATTTGTAAATGTGCCCAACTAATGCAATCAATAATGACTTAAATTGTTGCTGTATTTTTTTAAGTAAAAATAATCTTTTTATGTGCAAAAAAACAAATGCTGGATTTTTTTCCATGTAAACATCCTTCACAGTCAGTGGCTGGATTCAAACCCCCATCCAGGGGTAGCTTCCTGCACCAAAGGCACTAGACTTTGCCTCTGAGCTATAGGCTTTTGATGGGGTTCTGTTGTGCAAGAGACCCTATCAGTATCTGACAGGCCGTGGTGTCATTGCTAATGGCTGCCACTGCACAGGACACATCATAGCCATGATATAGGGAAGATTTGACAAGCTACATAAAGGGCACCCCGTCTGGTCCAGTGGGTAAATTCCTGCCTTCCACCCAGACATGCAGGGTTCAACTCCTGGGCCCGACAGATGACACACTCAATCTCTCAGCAAGCATCTGTGCATTAACCAGTTGTTTTCTTGCAGTTTTCCTTCCAAATCCTGCAACCCCTTCACCACAAATACAGTCCAATCATTCCTCGATACTCATTCACTCAGTCATTCCACTCCGCCATGCTACAGGCTGAACAAAAACCAACAAGAACAAGAGCTAGTTCAGCAAGCAAATTTAAAGCCTCTCTTTGGATTTATGTTGATGCTGCTGCCCTCTAGTAATGTTATATGTCAACTGCAGCATAATCAAAGTATTGAGAAAGGGGCAGTCCTATGCAAATAATCTCCTCCCATGATTACTTCTCTGAGCTTCCGTAGTGGTACGATGATAGGACCTTCAACATATGGTCTTCAGCAGATTTCTAAAGTTGCCAAATTGTCTAGGCTAAGGATTGTTCCAGTCGAAGGCCTTCAGATAAGGACCCCACCCTCACTTAGCAGGGTCGAGAATTACCTGCAGTAATCCTCTATACAGAACATGGGTGTTCGTGGGCCTACTGTAAAAGCTATATGCTAAAACTGGGATGTCTAAAGTCCCAGTCCTGGTCTCACTGTCAGAGGCACAGCATAACACAGCCTGCCAGACATGGCCATGCAATGCCATGCCAAACCAAATGCTCCTTCCCCACACTTGCTGCATCATGCATTTTCAAGACAAAATCAATCAGAGGCCTGACTTTGTCCCTTTCCTATCACTTCAACATTCAACATACTACCTTCTGACTGCAGCTAATAAGGGCTCTTTCACCTGCACAAAATTTTACTCTGCATTAAATCAACACCATTCAACCTATTTTATTATCTGCATGGCACCTTCCTCACATAATACAGCTCAATTCTGGCCCTCCTTGGGCCATATTTGTGCTCTCCAGAACACCAATTTGAAATAAAAACGAATACATTCATAAATGAAGATAAGACCTTGCTAATATTTAAACTACTTGAGAAAAAGGAGGGAGGTGGCAGGTGGTGGTGAGGGTGGCAAGATTTGTAAATGTGCCCAACTAATGCAATCAAAAAATGACTTAAATTGTTGCTGTATTTTTTTAAGTAAAAATAATCTTTTTATGTGCAAAAAATCAAATACTGGATTTTTTTTCCATGTAAACATCCTTCAAAGTCAGTGGCTGGATTCAAACCCCCATCCAGGGGTAGCTTCCTGCACCAAAGGCACTAGACTTTGCCTATGCGCTATAGGCTTTTGATGGGTTTCAGTTGTGCAGGAGACCCTATCAGCATCTGACAGGCCGTGGTGTCATTGCTAATGGCTGCCACTGCACAGGACATCATAGCCATGATATAGGGAAGATTTGACAAGCTACATATAGGGAAGCCCGTCTGGTCTAGTGGGTAAGTTCCTGCCTTCCACCCAGACATGCAGGGTTCAATTCCAGGGCCCGACAGATGACACACTAAATCTCTCAGCAAGCATCTGTACATTAACCACTTATATTCTTGCAGTTTTCCTTCCAAATCCTGCAACCCCTTCACCACAAATACAGTCCAATCATTCCTCGATACTCATTCACTCAGTCATTCCACTCCGCCATGCTACAGGGTGAACAAAAACCAACAAGAACAAGAGCTAGTTCAGCAAGCAAATTTATAGCCTCTCTTTGGATTTATGTTGATGCTGCTGCCCTCTAGTAATGTTATATGTCAACTGCAGCATAATCAAAGGATTGATAAAGGGGCAGTCCTATGCAAATAATCTCCTCCCATGATTACTTCTCTGAGCTTCCGTAGTGGTACGATGATAGGACCTTCAACAAATGGTCTTCAGCAGATTTCTAAAGTTGCCAAATTGTCTTAGGCTAAGGATTGTTCCAGTCGAAGGCCTTCAGATAAGGACCCCACCCTCACTTAGCAGGGTCGAGAATTACCTGCAGTAATCCTCTATACAGAACATGGGTGTTCGTGGGCCTACTGTAAAAGCTATATGCTAAAACTGGGATGTCTAAAGTCCCAGTCCTGGTCTCACTGTCAGAGGCACAGCATAACACAGCCTGCCAGACATGGCCATGCAATGCCATGCCAAACCAAATGTTCCTTCCCCACACTTGCTGCATCATGCATTTTCAAGACAAAATCAATCAGAGGCCTGACTTTGTCCCTTTCCTATCACTTCAACATTCAACATACTACCTTCTGACTGCAGCTAATAAGGGCTCTTTCACCTGCACAAAATTTTACTCTGCATTAAATCAACACCATTCAACCTATTTTATTATCTGCATGGCACCTTCCTCACATAATACAGCTCAATTCTGGCCCTCCTTGGGCCATATTTGTGCTCTCCAGAACACCAATTTGAAATAAAAACGAATACATTCATAAATGAAGATAAGACCTTGCTAATATTTAAACTACTTGAGCAAAAGGAGGGAGGTGGCAGGTGGTGGTGAGGGTGGCAAGATTTGTAAATGTGCCCAACTAATGCAATCAAAAAATGACTTAAATTGTTGCTGTATTTTTTTAAGTAAAAATAATCTTTTTATGTGCAAAAAATCAAATACTGGATTTTTTTTCCATGTAAACATCCTTCAAAGTCAGTGGCTGGATTCAAACCCCCATCCAGGGGTAGCTTCCTGCACCAAAGGCACTAGACTTTGCCTATGCGCTATAGGCTTTTGATGGGTTTCAGTTGTGCAAGAGACCCTATCAGCATCTGACAGGCCGTGGTGTCATTGCTAATGGCTGCCACTGCACAGGACATCATAGCCATGATATAGGGAAGATTTGACAAGCTACATATAGGGAAGCCCGTCTGGTCCAGTGGGTAAGTTCCTGCCTTCCACCCAGACATGCAGGGTTCAATTCCAGGGCCCGACAGATGACACACTAAATCTCTCAGCAAGCATCTGTACATTAACCACTTATTTTCTTGCAGTTTTCCTTCCAAATCCTGCAACCCCTTCACCACAAATACAGTCCAATCATTCCTCGATACTCATTCACTCAGTCATTCCACTCCGCCATGCTACAGGGTGAACAAAAACCAACAAGAACAAGAGCTAGTTCAGCAAGCAAATTTATAGCCTCTCTTTGGATTTATGTTGATGCTGCTGCCCTCTAGTAATGTTATATGTCAACTGCAGCATAATCAAAGGATTGAGAAAGGGGCAGTCCTATGCAAATAATCTCCTCCCATGATTACTTCTCTGAGCTTCCGTAGTGGTACGATGATAGGACCTTCAACAAATGGTCTTCAGCAGATTTCTAAAGTTGCCAAATTGTCTTAGGCTAAGGATTGTTCCAGTCGAAGGCCTTCAGATAAGGACCCCACCCTCACTTAGCAGGGTCCAGAATTACCTGCAGTAATCCTCTATACAGAACATGGGTGTTTGTGGGCCTACTGTGAAGGCTATATGCTAAAACTGGGATGTCTAAAGTCCCAGTCCTGGTCTCACTGTCAGAGGCACAGCATAACACAGCCTGCCAGACATGACCGTGCAATGCCATGCCAAACCAAATGCTCCTTCCCCACACTTACTGCATCATGCAATTTCAAGACATAATCAATCAGAGGCCTGACTTTGTCCTTTCCTACCATTTCAACATTCAACATACTACCTTCTGACTGCAGCTAGTAAGGACTCTTTCACCTGCACAAAATTTTACCCTGCATTAAGTCAACACCATTCAACCTATTTTATTATCTGTATGGCACCTTCCTCACATAATACAGCTCAATTCTGGCCCCCCTTGGGCCATATTTGTGCTCTCCAGAACACCAATTTGAAATAAAAACGAATACATTCATAAGTGAAGATAAGACCTTGCTAATATTTAAACTACTTGAGCAAAAGGAGGGAGGTGGCAGGTGGTGGTGGGGGTGGCAAGATTTCTAAATGTGCCCAACTAATGCAATCAAAAAATGACTTAAATTGTTCCTGTATTTTTTTAAGTAAAAATAATCTTTTTATGTGCAAAAAATCAAATACTGGATTTTTTTTCCATGTAAACATCCTTCAAAGTCAGTGGCTGGATTCAAACCCCCATCCAGGGGTAGCTTCCTGCACCAAAGGCACTAGACTTTGCCTATGCACTATGGGCTTTTGGTGGGTTTCAGTTGTGCAAGAGACCCTATCAGCATCTGACAGGCCGTGGTGTCATTGCTAATGGCTGCCACTGCACAGGACACATCATAGCCATGATATAGGGAAGATTTGACAAGCTACATATAGGGAAGCCCGTCTGGTCCAGTGGGTAAGTTCCTACCTTACATGCAGGGTTCAATTCCAGGGCCTGACAGATGACACACTAAATCTCTCAGCAAGCATCTGTGCATTAACCACTTATTTTCTTGCAGTTTTCCTTCCAAATCCTGCAACCCCTTCACCACAAATACAGTCCAATCATTACTCGATACTCATTCACTCAGTCATTCCACTCCGCCATGCTACAGGCTGAACAAAAACCAACAAGAACAAGAGCTAGTTCAGCAAGCAAATTTAAAGCCTCTCTTTGGATTTATGTTGATGCTACTGCCCTCTAGTAATGTTATATGTCAACTGCAGCAAAATCAAAGGATTGAGAAAGGGGCAGTCCTATGCAAATAATCTCCTCCCATGATTACTTCTCTGAGCTTCCGTAGTGGTACGATGATAGGACCTTCAACAAATGGTCTTCAGCAGATTTCTAAAGTTGCCAAATTGTCTTAGGCTAAGGATTGTTCCAGTCAAAGGCCGTCAGATAAGGACCCCACCCTCACTTAGCAGGGTCCAGAATTACCTGCAGTAATCCTCTATACAGAACATGGGCGTTCGTGGGCGTTTGTGGGCCTACTGTAAAGGCTATATGCTAAAACTGGGATGTCTAAAGTCCCAGTCCCAGTCCCAGTCCCAGTCCCAGTCCCAGTCCCAGTCCCAGTCCCAGTCCCAGTCCTGGTCTCACTGTCAGAGGCACAGCATAACACAGCCTGCCAGACATGACCGTGCAATGCCATGCCAAACCAAATGCTCCTTCCCCACACTTGCTGATTCATGCATTTTCAAGACATAATCAATCAGAGTCCTGACTTTGTCCTTTCCTATCACTTCAACATTCAACATACTATCTTCTGACTGCAGCTAATAAGGGCTCTTTCACCTGCACAAAATTTTACTCTGCATTAAATCAACACCATTCAACCTATTTTATTATCTGCATGGCACCTTCCTCACATAATACAGCTCAATTCTGGCCCCCCTTGGGCCATATTTGTGCTCTCCAGAACACCAATTTGAAATAAAAACGAATACATTCATAAGTGAAGATAAGACCTTGCTAATATTTAAACTACTTGAGCAAAAGGAGGGAGGTGGCAGGTGGTGGTGAGGGTGGCAAGATTTGTAAATGTGCCCAACTAATGCAATCAAAAAATGACTTAAATTGTTGCTGTATTTTTTTAAGTAAAAATAATCTTTTTATGTGCAAAAAATCAAATACTGGATTTTTTTTCCATGTAAACATCCTTCAAAGTCAGTGGCTGGATTCAAACCCCCATCCAGGGGTAGCTTCCTGCACCAAAGGCACTAGACTTTGCCTATGCGATATAGGCTTTTGATGGTTTTCAGTTGTGCAAGAGACCCTATCAGCATCTGACAGGCCGTGGTGTCATTGCTAATGGCTGCCACTGTACAGGAAACATCATAGCCATGATATAGGGAAGATTTGACTAGCTACATATAGGGAAGCCCGTCTGGTCCAGTGGGTAAGTTCCTGCTTTCCACCCAGACATGCAGTGTTCAATTCCAGGCCCCGACAGATGACACACTAAATCTCTCAGCAAGCATCTGTACATTAACCACTTATTTTCTTGCAGTTTTCCTTCCAAATCCTGCAACCCCTTCACCACAAATACAGTCCAATCATTCCTCGATACTCATTCACTCAGTCATTCCACTCCGCCATGCTACAGGGTGAACAAAAACCAACAAGAACAAGAGCTAGTTCAGCAAGCAAATTTATAGCCTCTCTTTGGATTTATGTTGATGCTGCTGCCCTCTAGTAATGTTATATGTCAACTGCAGCATAATCAAAGGATTGAGAAAGGGGCAGTCCTATGCAAATAATCTCCTCCCATGATTACTTCTCTGAGCTTCCGTAGTGGTACGATGATAGGACCTTCAACAAATGGTTTTCAGCAGATTTCTAAAGTTGCCAAATTGTCTTAGGCTAAGGATTGTTCCAGTCGAAGGCCTTCAGATAAGAACCCCACCCTCACTTAGCAGGGTCCAGAATTACCTGCAGTAATCCTCTATACAGAACATGGGTGTTTGTGGGCCTACTGTGAAGGCTATATGCTAAAACTGGGATGTCTAAAGTCCCAGTCCTGGTCTCACTGTCAGAGGCACAGCATAACACAGCCTGCCAGACATGACCGTGCAATGCCATGCCAAACCAAATGCTCCTTCCCCACACTTGCTGATTCATGCATTTTCAAGACATAATCAATCAGAGGCCTGACTTTGTCCATTCCTATCACTTCAACATTCAACATACTATCTTCTGACTGCAGCTAATAAGGGCTCTTTCACCTGCACAAAATTTTACTCTGCATTAAATCAACACCATTCAACCTATTTTATTATCTGCATGGCACCTTCCTCACATAATACAGCTCAATTCTGGCCCCCCTTGGGCCATATTTGTGCTCTCCAGAACACCAATTTGAAGAAAAAACGAATACATTCATAAATGAAGATAAGACCTTGCTAATATTTAAACTACTTGAGCAAAAGGAGGGAGGTGGCAGGTGGTGGTGGGGGTGGCAAGATTTGTAAATGTGCCCAACTAATGCAATCAATAATGACTTAAATTGTTGCTGTATTTTTTTAAGTAAAAATAATCTTTTTATGTGCAAAAAAACAAATGCTGGATTTTTTTCCATGTAAACATCCTTCACAGTCAGTGGCTGGATTCAAACCCCCATCCAGGGGTAGCTTCCTGCACCAAAGGCACTAGACTTTGCCTCTGAGCTATAGGCTTTTGATGGGGTTCTGTTGTGCAAGAGACCCTATCAGTATCTGACAGGCCGTGGTGTCATTGCTAATGGCTGCCACTGCACAGGACACATCATAGCCATGATATAGGGAAGATTTGACAAGCTACATAAAGGGCACCCCGTCTGGTCCAGTGGGTAAATTCCTGCCTTCCACCCAGACATGCAGGGTTCAACTCCTGGGCCCGACAGATGACACACTCAATCTCTCAGCAAGCATCTGTGCATTAACCAGTTGTTTTCTTGCAGTTTTCCTTCCAAATCCTGCAACCCCTTCACCACAAATACAGTCCAATCATTCCTCGATACTCATTCACTCAGTCATTCCACTCCGCCATGCTACAGGCTGAACAAAAACCAACAAGAACAAGAGCTAGTTCAGCAAGCAAATTTAAAGCCTCTCTTTGGATTTATGTTGATGCTGCTGCCCTCTAGTAATGTTATATGTCAACTGCAGCATAATCAAAGTATTGAGAAAGGGGCAGTCCTATGCAAATAATCTCCTCCCATGATTACTTCTCTGAGCTTCCGTAGTGGTACGATGATAGGACCTTCAACATATGGTCTTCAGCAGATTTCTAAAGTTGCCAAATTGTCTAGGCTAAGGATTGTTCCAGTCGAAGGCCTTCAGATAAGGACCCCACCCTCACTTAGCAGGGTCGAGAATTACCTGCAGTAATCCTCTATACAGAACATGGGTGTTCGTGGGCCTACTGTAAAAGCTATATGCTAAAACTGGGATGTCTAAAGTCCCAGTCCTGGTCTCACTGTCAGAGGCACAGCATAACACAGCCTGCCAGACATGGCCATGCAATGCCATGCCAAACCAAATGCTCCTTCCCCACACTTGCTGCATCATGCATTTTCAAGACAAAATCAATCAGAGGCCTGACTTTGTCCCTTTCCTATCACTTCAACATTCAACATACTACCTTCTGACTGCAGCTAATAAGGGCTCTTTCACCTGCACAAAATTTTACTCTGCATTAAATCAACACCATTCAACCTATTTTATTATCTGCATGGCACCTTCCTCACATAATACAGCTCAATTCTGGCCCTCCTTGGGCCATATTTGTGCTCTCCAGAACACCAATTTGAAATAAAAACGAATACATTCATAAATGAAGATAAGACCTTGCTAATATTTAAACTACTTGAGAAAAAGGAGGGAGGTGGCAGGTGGTGGTGAGGGTGGCAAGATTTGTAAATGTGCCCAACTAATGCAATCAAAAAATGACTTAAATTGTTGCTGTATTTTTTTAAGTAAAAATAATCTTTTTATGTGCAAAAAATCAAATACTGGATTTTTTTTCCATGTAAACATCCTTCAAAGTCAGTGGCTGGATTCAAACCCCCATCCAGGGGTAGCTTCCTGCACCAAAGGCACTAGACTTTGCCTATGCGCTATAGGCTTTTGATGGGTTTCTGTTGTGCAAGAGACCCTATCAGTATCTGACAGGCCGTGGTGTCATTGCTAATGGCTGCCACTGCACACGACACATCATAGCCATGATATAGGGAAGATTTGACAAGCTACATAAAGGGAACCCTGTCTGGTCCAGTGGGTAAATTCCTGCCTTCCACCCAGACATGCAGGGTTCAACTCCTGGGCCCGACAGATGACACACTCAATCTCTCAGCAAGCATCTGTGCATTAACCACTTGTTTTCTTGCAGTTTTCCTTCCAAATCCTGCAACCCCTTCACCACAAATACAGTCCAATCATTCCTCGATACTCATTCACTCAGTCATTCCACTCCGCCATGCTACAGGCTGAACAAAAACCAACAAGAACAAGAGCTAGTTCAGCAAGCAAATTTAAAGCCTCTCTTTGGATTTATGTTGATGCTGCTGCCCTCTAGTAATGTTATATGTCAACTGCAGCATAATCAAAGTATTGAGAAAGGGGCAGTCCTATGCAAATAATCTCCTCCCATGATTACTTCTCTGAGCTTCCGTAGTGGTACGATGATAGGACCTTCAACATATGGTCTTCAGCAGATTTCTAAAGTTGCCAAATTGTCTAGGCTAAGGATTGTTCCAGTCGAAGGCCTTCAGATAAGGACCCCACCCTCACTTAGCAGGGTCGAGAATTACCTGCAGTAATCCTCTGTACAGAACATGGGTGTTCGTGGGCCTACTGTAAAAGCTATATGCTAAAACTGGGATGTCTAAAGTCCCAGTCCTGGTCTCACTGTCAGAGGCACAGCATAACACAGCCTGCCAGACATGGCCATGCAATGCCATGCCAAACCAAATGCTCCTTCCCCACACTTGCTGCATCATGCATTTTCAAGACAAAATCAATCAGAGGCCTGACTTTGTCCCTTTCCTATCACTTCAACATTCAACATACTACCTTCTGACTGCAGCTAATAAGGGCTCTTTCACCTGCACAAAATTTTACTCTGCATTAAATCAACACCATTCAACCTATTTTATTATCTGCATGGCACCTTCCTCACATAATACAGCTCAATTCTGGCCCTCCTTGGGCCATATTTGTGCTCTCCAGAACACCAATTTGAAATAAAAACGAATACATTCATAAATGAAGATAAGACCTTGCTAATATTTAAACTACTTGAGCAAAAGGAGGGAGGTGGCAGGTGGTGGTGAGGGTGGCAAGATTTGTAAATGTGCCCAACTAATGCAATCAAAAAATGACTTAAATTGTTGCTGTATTTTTTTAAGTAAAAATAATCTTTTTATGTGCAAAAAATCAAATACTGGATTTTTTTTCCATGTAAACATCCTTCAAAGTCAGTGGCTGGATTCAAACCCCCATCCAGGGTTAGCTTCCTGCACCAAAGGCACTAGACTTTGCCTATGCGCTATAGGCTTTTGATGGGTTTCAGTTGTGCAAGAGACCCTATCAGCATCTGACAGGCCGTGGTGTCATTGCTAATGGCTGCCACTGCACAGGACATCATAGCCATGATATAGGGAAGATTTGACAAGCTACATATAGGGAAGCCCGTCTGGTCCAGTGGGTAAGTTCCTGCCTTCCACCCAGACATGCAGGGTTCAATTCCAGGGCCCGACAGATGACACACTAAATCTCTCAGCAAGCATCTGTGCATTAACCACTTGTTTTCTTGCAGTTTTCCTTCCAAATCCTGCAACCCCTTCACCACAAATACAGTCCAATCATTCCTCGATACTCATTCACTCAGTCATTCCACTCCGCCATGCTACAGGCTGAACAAAAACCAACAAGAACAAGAGCTAGTTCAGCAAGCAAATTTAAAGCCTCTCTTTGGATTTATGTTGATGCTGCTGCCCTCTAGTAATGTTATATGTCAACTGCAGCATAATCAAAGTATTGAGAAAGGGGCAGTCCTATGCAAATAATCTCCTCCCATGATTACTTCTCTGAGCTTCCGTAGTGGTACGATGATAGGACCTTCAACATATGGTCTTCAGCAGATTTCTAAAGTTGCCAAATTGTCTAGGCTAAGGATTGTTCCAGTCGAAGGCCTTCAGATAAGGACCCCACCCTCACTTAGCAGGGTCGAGAATTACCTGCAGTAATCCTCTATACAGAACATGGGTGTTCGTGGGCCTACTGTAAAAGCTATATGCTAAAACTGGGATGTCTAAAGTCCCAGTCCTGGTCTCACTGTCAGAGGCACAGCATAACACAGCCTGCCAGACATGGCCATGTAATGCCATGCCAAACCAAATGCTCCTTCCCCACACTTGCTGCATCATGCATTTTCAAGACAAAATCAATCAGAGGCCTGACTTTGTCCCTTTCCTATCACTTCAACATTCAACATACTACCTTCTGACTGCAGCTAATAAGGGCTCTTTCACCTGCACAAAATTTTACTCTGCATTAAATCAACACCATTCAACCTATTTTATTATCTGCATGGCACCTTCCTCACATAATACAGCTCAATTCTGGCCCTCCTTGGGCCATATTTGTGCTCTCCAGAACACCAATTTGAAATAAAAACGAATACATTCATAAATGAAGATAAGACCTTGCTAATATTTAAACTACTTGAGCAAAAGGAGGGAGGTGGCAGGTGGTGGTGAGGGTGGCAAGATTTGTAAATGTGCCCAACTAATGCAATCAAAAAATGACTTAAATTGTTGCTGTATTTTTTTAAGTAAAAATAATCTTTTTATGTGCAAAAAATCAAATACTGGATTTTTTTTCCATGTAAACATCCTTCAAAGTCAGTGGCTGGATTCAAACCCCCATCCAGGGGTAGCTTCCTGCACCAAAGGCACTAGACTTTGCCTATGCGCTATAGGCTTTTGATGGGTTTCAGTTGTGCAAGAGACCCTATCAGCATCTGACAGGCCGTGGTGTCATTGCTAATGGCTGCCACTGCACAGGACATCATAGCCATGATATAGGGAAGATTTGACAAGCTACATATAGGGAAGCCCGTCTGGTCCAGTGGGTAAGTTCCTGCCTTCCACCCAGACATGCAGGGTTCAATTCCAGGGCCCGACAGATGACACACTAAATCTCTCAGCAAGCATCTGTACATTAACCACTTATTTTCTTGCAGTTTTCCTTCCAAATCCTGCAACCCCTTCACCACAAATACAGTCCAATCATTCCTCGATACTCATTCACTCAGTCATTCCACTCCGCCATGCTACAGGGTGAACAAAAACCAACAAGAACAAGAGCTAGTTCAGCAAGCAAATTTATAGCCTCTCTTTGGATTTATGTTGATGCTGCTTCCCTCTAGTAATGTTATATGTCAACTGCAGCATAATCAAAGGATTGAGAAAGGGGCAGTCCTATGCAAATAATCTCCTCCCATGATTACTTCTCTGAGCTTCCGTAGTGGTACGATGATAGGACCTTCAACAAATGGTCTTCAGCAGATTTCTAAAGTTGCCAAATTGTCTTAGGCTAAGGATTGTTCCAGTCGAAGGCCTTCAGATAAGGACCCCACCCTCACTTAGCAGGGTCGAGAATTACCTGCAGTAATCCTCTATACAGAACATGGGTGTTCGTGGGCCTACTGTAAAAGCTATATGCTAAAACTGGGATGTCTAAAGTCCCAGTCCTGGTCTCACTGTCAGAGGCACAGCATAACACAGCCTGCCAGACATGGCCATGCAATGCCATGCCAAACCAAATGCTCCTTCCCCACACTTGCTGCATCATGCATTTTCAAGACAAAATCAATCAGAGGCCTGACTTTGTCCCTTTCCTATCACTTCAACATTCAACATACTACCTTCTGACTGCAGCTAATAAGGGCTCTTTCACCTGCACAAAATTTTACTCTGCATTAAATCAACACCATTCAACCTATTTTATTATCTGCATGGCACCTTCCTCACATAATACAGCTCAATTCTGGCCCTCCTTGGGCCATATTTGTGCTCTCCAGAACACCAATTTGAAATAAAAACGAATACATTCATAAATGAAGATAAGACCTTGCTAATATTTAAACTACTTGAGCAAAAGGAGGGAGGTGGCAGGTGGTGGTGAGGGTGGCAAGATTTGTAAATGTGCCCAACTAATGCAATCAAAAAATGACTTAAATTGTTGCTGTATTTTTTTAAGTAAAAATAATCTTTTTATGTGCAAAAAATCAAATACTGGATTTTTTTTCCATGTAAACATCCTTCAAAGTCAGTGGCTGGATTCAAACCCCCATCCAGGGGTAGCTTCCTGCACCAAAGGCACTAGACTTTGCCTATGCGCTATAGGCTTTTGATGGGTTTCAGTTGTGCAAGAGACCCTATCAGCATCTGACAGGCCGTGGTGTCATTGCTAATGGCTGCCACTGCACAGGACATCATAGCCATGATATAGGGAAGATTTGACAAGCTACATATAGGGAAGCCCGTCTGGTCCAGTGGGTAAGTTCCTGCCTTCCACCCAGACATGCAGGGTTCAATTCCAGGGCCCGACAGATGACACACTAAATCTCTCAGCAAGCATCTGTACATTAACCACTTATTTTCTTGCAGTTTTCCTTCCAAATCCTGCAACCCCTTCACCACAAATACAGTCCAATCATTCCTCGATACTCATTCACTCAGTCATTCCACTCCGCCATGCTACAGGGTGAACAAAAACCAACAAGAACAAGAGCTAGTTCAGCAAGCAAATTTATAGCCTCTCTTTGGATTTATGTTGATGCTGCTGCCCTCTAGTAATGTTATATGTCTACTGCAGCATAATCAAAGGATTGAGAAAGGGGCAGTCCTATGCAAATAATCTCCTCCCATGATTACTTCTCTGAGCTTCCGTAGTGGTACGATGATAGGACCTTCAACAAATGGTCTTCAGCAGATTTCTAAAGTTGCCAAATTGTCTTAGGCTAAGGATTGTTCCAGTCGAAGGCCTTCAGATAAGGACCCCACCCTCACTTAGCAGTGTCCAGAATTACCTGCAGTAATCCTCTATACAGAACATGGGTGTTTGTGGGCCTACTGTGAAGGCTATATGCTAAAACTGGGATGTCTAAAGTCCCAGTCCTGGTCTCACTGTCAGAGGCACAGCATAACACAGCCTGCCAGACATGACCGTGCAATGCCATGCCAAACCAAATGCTCCTTCCCCACACTTGCTGCATCATGCAATTTCAAGACATAATCAATCAGAGGCCTGACTTTGTCCTTTCCTACCATTTCAACATTCAACATACTACCTTCTGACTGCAGCTAGTAAGGACTCTTTCACCTGCACAAAATTTTACCCTGCATTAAGTCAACACCATTCAACCTATTTTATTATCTGTATGGCACCTTCCTCACATAATACAGCTCAATTCTGGCCCACCTTGGGCCATATTTGTGCTCTCCAGAACACCAATTTGAAGAAAAAACAAATACATTCATAAATGAAGATAAGACCTTGCTAATATTTAAACTACTTGAGCAAAAGGAGGGAGGTGGCAGGTGGTGGTGGGGGTTGCAAGATTTCTAAATGTGCCCAACTAATGCAATCAAAAAATGACTTAAATTGTTCCTGTATTTTTTTAAGTAAAAATAATCTTTTTATGTGCAAAAAATCAAATACTGGATTTTTTTTCCATGTAAACATCCTTCAAAGTCAGTGGCTGGATTCAAACCCCCATCCAGGGGTAGCTTCCTGCACCAAAGGCACTAGACTTTGCCTATGCACTATGGGCTTTTGGTGGGTTTCAGTTGTGCAAGAGACCCTATCAGCATCTGACAGGCCGTGGTGTCATTGCTAACGGCTGCCACTGCACAGGACACATCATAGCCATGATATAGGGAAGATTTGACAAGCTACATATAGGGAAGCCCGTCTGGTCCAGTGGGTAAGTTCCTACCTTACATGCAGGGTTCAATTCCAGGGCCTGACAGATGACACACTAAATCTCTCAGCAAGCATCTGTGCATTAACCACTTATTTTCTTGCAGTTTTCCTTCCAAATCCTGCAACCCCTTCACCACAAATACAGTCCAATCATTACTCGATACTCATTCACTCAGTCATTCCACTCCGCCATGCTACAGGCTGAACAAAAACCAACAAGAACAAGAGCTAGTTCAGCAAGCAAATTTAAAGCCTCTCTTTGGATTTATGTTGATGCTACTGCCCTCTAGTAATGTTATATGTCAACTGCAGCAAAATCAAAGGATTGAGAAAGGGGCAGTCCTATGCAAATAATCTCCTCCCATGATTACTTCTCTGAGCTTCCGTAGTGGTACGATGATAGGACCTTCAACAAATGGTCTTCAGCAGATTTCTAAAGTTGCCAAATTGTCTTAGGCTAAGGATTGTTCCAGTCAAAGGCCGTCAGATAAGGACCCCACCCTCACTTAGCAGGGTCCAGAATTACCTGCAGTAATCCTCTATACAGAACATGGGCGTTCGTGGGCGTTTGTGGGCCTACTGTAAAGGCTATATGCTAAAACTGGGATGTCTAAAGTCCCAGTCCCAGTCCCAGTCCCAGTCCTGGTCTCACTGTCAGAGGCACAGCATAACACAGCCTGCCAGACATGACCGTGCAATGCCATGCCAAACCAAATGCTCCTTCCCCACACTTGCTGATTCATGCATTTTCAAGACATAATCAATCAGAGTCCTGACTTTGTCCTTTCCTATCACTTCAACATTCAACATACTATCTTCTGACTGCAGCTAATAAGGGCTCTTTCACCTGCACAAAATTTTACTCTGCATTAAATCAACACCATTCAACCTATTTTATTATCTGCATGGCACCTTCCTCACATAATACAGCTCAATTCTGGCCCCCCTTGGGCCATATTTGTGCTCTCCAGAACACCAATTTGAAATAAAAACGAATACATTCATAAGTGAAGATAAGACCTTGCTAATATTTAAACTACTTGAGCAAAAGGAGGGAGGTGGCAGGTGGTGGTGAGGGTGGCAAGATTTGTAAATGTGCCCAACTAATGCAATCAAAAAATGACTTAAATTGTTGCTGTATTTTTTTAAGTAAAAATAATCTTTTTATGTGCAAAAAATCAAATACTGGATTTTTTTTCCATGTAAACATCCTTCAAAGTCAGTGGCTGGATTCAAACCCCCATCCAGGGGTAGCTTCCTGCACCAAAGGCACTAGACTTTGCCTATGCGATATAGGCTTTTGATGGTTTTCAGTTGTGCAAGAGACCCTATCAGCATCTGACAGGCCGTGGTGTCATTGCTAATGGCTGCCACTGTACAGGAAACATCATAGCCATGATATAGGGAAGATTTGACTAGCTACATATAGGGAAGCCCGTCTGGTCCAGTGGGTAAGTTCCTGCTTTCCACCCAGACATGCAGTGTTCAATTCCAGGCCCCGACAGATGACACACTAAATCTCTCAGCAAGCATCTGTACATTAACCACTTATTTTCTTGCAGTTTTCCTTCCAAATCCTGCAACCCCTTCACCACAAATACAGTCCAATCATTCCTCGATACTCATTCACTCAGTCATTCCACTCCGCCATGCTACAGGGTGAACAAAAACCAACAAGAACAAGAGCTAGTTCAGCAAGCAAATTTATAGCCTCTCTTTGGATTTATGTTGATGCTGCTGCCCTCTAGTAATGTTATATGTCAACTGCAGCATAATCAAAGGATTGAGAAAGGGGCAGTCCTATGCAAATAATCTCCTCCCATGATTACTTCTCTGAGCTTCCGTAGTGGTACGATGATAGGACCTTCAACAAATGGTTTTCAGCAGATTTCTAAAGTTGCCAAATTGTCTTAGGCTAAGGATTGTTCCAGTCGAAGGCCTTCAGATAAGAACCCCACCCTCACTTAGCAGGGTCCAGAATTACCTGCAGTAATCCTCTATACAGAACATGGGTGTTTGTGGGCCTACTGTGAAGGCTATATGCTAAAACTGGGATGTCTAAAGTCCCAGTCCTGGTCTCACTGTCAGAGGCACAGCATAACACAGCCTGCCAGACATGACCGTGCAATGCCATGCCAAACCAAATGCTCCTTCCCCACACTTGCTGATTCATGCATTTTCAAGACATAATCAATCAGAGGCCTGACTTTGTCCATTCCTATCACTTCAACATTCAACATACTATCTTCTGACTGCAGCTAATAAGGGCTCTTTCACCTGCACAAAATTTTACTCTGCATTAAATCAACACCATTCAACCTATTTTATTATCTGCATGGCACCTTCCTCACATAATACAGCTCAATTCTGGCCCCCCTTGGGCCATATTTGTGCTCTCCAGAACACCAATTTGAAGAAAAAACGAATACATTCATAAATGAAGATAAGACCTTGCTAATATTTAAACTACTTGAGCAAAAGGAGGGAGGTGGCAGGTGGTGGTGGGGGTGGCAAGATTTGTAAATGTGCCCAACTAATGCAATCAATAATGACTTAAATTGTTGCTGTATTTTTTTAAGTAAAAATAATCTTTTTATGTGCAAAAAAACAAATGCTGGATTTTTTTCCATGTAAACATCCTTCACAGTCAGTGGCTGGATTCAAACCCCCATCCAGGGGTAGCTTCCTGCACCAAAGGCACTAGACTTTGCCTCTGAGCTATAGGCTTTTGATGGGGTTCTGTTGTGCAAGAGACCCTATCAGTATCTGACAGGCCGTGGTGTCATTGCTAATGGCTGCCACTGCACAGGACACATCATAGCCATGATATAGGGAAGATTTGACAAGCTACATAAAGGGCACCCCGTCTGGTCCAGTGGGTAAATTCCTGCCTTCCACCCAGACATGCAGGGTTCAACTCCTGGGCCCGACAGATGACACACTCAATCTCTCAGCAAGCATCTGTGCATTAACCAGTTGTTTTCTTGCAGTTTTCCTTCCAAATCCTGCAACCCCTTCACCACAAATACAGTCCAATCATTCCTCGATACTCATTCACTCAGTCATTCCACTCCGCCATGCTACAGGCTGAACAAAAACCAACAAGAACAAGAGCTAGTTCAGCAAGCAAATTTAAAGCCTCTCTTTGGATTTATGTTGATGCTGCTGCCCTCTAGTAATGTTATATGTCAACTGCAGCATAATCAAAGTATTGAGAAAGGGGCAGTCCTATGCAAATAATCTCCTCCCATGATTACTTCTCTGAGCTTCCGTAGTGGTACGATGATAGGACCTTCAACATATGGTCTTCAGCAGATTTCTAAAGTTGCCAAATTGTCTAGGCTAAGGATTGTTCCAGTCGAAGGCCTTCAGATAAGGACCCCACCCTCACTTAGCAGGGTCGAGAATTACCTGCAGTAATCCTCTATACAGAACATGGGTGTTCGTGGGCCTACTGTAAAAGCTATATGCTAAAACTGGGATGTCTAAAGTCCCAGTCCTGGTCTCACTGTCAGAGGCACAGCATAACACAGCCTGCCAGACATGGCCATGCAATGCCATGCCAAACCAAATGCTCCTTCCCCACACTTGCTGCATCATGCATTTTCAAGACAAAATCAATCAGAGGCCTGACTTTGTCCCTTTCCTATCACTTCAACATTCAACATACTACCTTCTGACTGCAGCTAATAAGGGCTCTTTCACCTGCACAAAATTTTACTCTGCATTAAATCAACACCATTCAACCTATTTTATTATCTGCATGGCACCTTCCTCACATAATACAGCTCAATTCTGGCCCTCCTTGGGCCATATTTGTGCTCTCCAGAACACCAATTTGAAATAAAAACGAATACATTCATAAATGAAGATAAGACCTTGCTAATATTTAAACTACTTGAGAAAAAGGAGGGAGGTGGCAGGTGGTGGTGAGGGTGGCAAGATTTGTAAATGTGCCCAACTAATGCAATCAAAAAATGACTTAAATTGTTGCTGTATTTTTTTAAGTAAAAATAATCTTTTTATGTGCAAAAAATCAAATACTGGATTTTTTTTCCATGTAAACATCCTTCAAAGTCAGTGGCTGGATTCAAACCCCCATCCAGGGGTAGCTTCCTGCACCAAAGGCACTAGACTTTGCCTATGCGCTATAGGCTTTTGATGGGTTTCAGTTGTGCAGGAGACCCTATCAGCATCTGACAGGCCGTGGTGTCATTGCTAATGGCTGCCACTGCACAGGACATCATAGCCATGATATAGGGAAGATTTGACAAGCTACATATAGGGAAGCCCGTCTGGTCTAGTGGGTAAGTTCCTGCCTTCCACCCAGACATGCAGGGTTCAATTCCAGGGCCCGACAGATGACACACTAAATCTCTCAGCAAGCATCTGTACATTAACCACTTATATTCTTGCAGTTTTCCTTCCAAATCCTGCAACCCCTTCACCACAAATACAGTCCAATCATTCCTCGATACTCATTCACTCAGTCATTCCACTCCGCCATGCTACAGGGTGAACAAAAACCAACAAGAACAAGAGCTAGTTCAGCAAGCAAATTTATAGCCTCTCTTTGGATTTATGTTGATGCTGCTGCCCTCTAGTAATGTTATATGTCAACTGCAGCATAATCAAAGGATTGATAAAGGGGCAGTCCTATGCAAATAATCTCCTCCCATGATTACTTCTCTGAGCTTCCGTAGTGGTACGATGATAGGACCTTCAACAAATGGTCTTCAGCAGATTTCTAAAGTTGCCAAATTGTCTTAGGCTAAGGATTGTTCCAGTCGAAGGCCTTCAGATAAGGACCCCACCCTCACTTAGCAGGGTCGAGAATTACCTGCAGTAATCCTCTATACAGAACATGGGTGTTCGTGGGCCTACTGTAAAAGCTATATGCTAAAACTGGGATGTCTAAAGTCCCAGTCCTGGTCTCACTGTCAGAGGCACAGCATAACACAGCCTGCCAGACATGGCCATGCAATGCCATGCCAAACCAAATGTTCCTTCCCCACACTTGCTGCATCATGCATTTTCAAGACAAAATCAATCAGAGGCCTGACTTTGTCCCTTTCCTATCACTTCAACATTCAACATACTACCTTCTGACTGCAGCTAATAAGGGCTCTTTCACCTGCACAAAATTTTACTCTGCATTAAATCAACACCATTCAACCTATTTTATTATCTGCATGGCACCTTCCTCACATAATACAGCTCAATTCTGGCCCTCCTTGGGCCATATTTGTGCTCTCCAGAACACCAATTTGAAATAAAAACGAATACATTCATAAATGAAGATAAGACCTTGCTAATATTTAAACTACTTGAGCAAAAGGAGGGAGGTGGCAGGTGGTGGTGAGGGTGGCAAGATTTGTAAATGTGCCCAACTAATGCAATCAAAAAATGACTTAAATTGTTGCTGTATTTTTTTAAGTAAAAATAATCTTTTTATGTGCAAAAAATCAAATACTGGATTTTTTTTCCATGTAAACATCCTTCAAAGTCAGTGGCTGGATTCAAACCCCCATCCAGGGGTAGCTTCCTGCACCAAAGGCACTAGACTTTGCCTATGCGCTATAGGCTTTTGATGGGTTTCAGTTGTGCAAGAGACCCTATCAGCATCTGACAGGCCGTGGTGTCATTGCTAATGGCTGCCACTGCACAGGACATCATAGCCATGATATAGGGAAGATTTGACAAGCTACATATAGGGAAGCCCGTCTGGTCCAGTGGGTAAGTTCCTGCCTTCCACCCAGACATGCAGGGTTCAATTCCAGGGCCCGACAGATGACACACTAAATCTCTCAGCAAGCATCTGTACATTAACCACTTATTTTCTTGCAGTTTTCCTTCCAAATCCTGCAACCCCTTCACCACAAATACAGTCCAATCATTCCTCGATACTCATTCACTCAGTCATTCCACTCCGCCATGCTACAGGGTGAACAAAAACCAACAAGAACAAGAGCTAGTTCAGCAAGCAAATTTATAGCCTCTCTTTGGATTTATGTTGATGCTGCTGCCCTCTAGTAATGTTATATGTCAACTGCAGCATAATCAAAGGATTGAGAAAGGGGCAGTCCTATGCAAATAATCTCCTCCCATGATTACTTCTCTGAGCTTCCGTAGTGGTACGATGATAGGACCTTCAACAAATGGTCTTCAGCAGATTTCTAAAGTTGCCAAATTGTCTTAGGCTAAGGATTGTTCCAGTCGAAGGCCTTCAGATAAGGACCCCACCCTCACTTAGCAGGGTCCAGAATTACCTGCAGTAATCCTCTATACAGAACATGGGTGTTTGTGGGCCTACTGTGAAGGCTATATGCTAAAACTGGGATGTCTAAAGTCCCAGTCCTGGTCTCACTGTCAGAGGCACAGCATAACACAGCCTGCCAGACATGACCGTGCAATGCCATGCCAAACCAAATGCTCCTTCCCCACACTTACTGCATCATGCAATTTCAAGACATAATCAATCAGAGGCCTGACTTTGTCCTTTCCTACCATTTCAACATTCAACATACTACCTTCTGACTGCAGCTAGTAAGGACTCTTTCACCTGCACAAAATTTTACCCTGCATTAAGTCAACACCATTCAACCTATTTTATTATCTGTATGGCACCTTCCTCACATAATACAGCTCAATTCTGGCCCCCCTTGGGCCATATTTGTGCTCTCCAGAACACCAATTTGAAGAAAAAACAAATACATTCATAAATGAAGATAAGACCTTGCTAATATTTAAACTACTTGAGCAAAAGGAGGGAGGTGGCAGGTGGTGGTGGGGGTGGCAAGATTTCTAAATGTGCCCAACTAATGCAATCAAAAAATGACTTAAATTGTTCCTGTATTTTTTTAAGTAAAAATAATCTTTTTATGTGCAAAAAATCAAATACTGGATTTTTTTTCCATGTAAACATCCTTCAAAGTCAGTGGCTGGATTCAAACCCCCATCCAGGGGTAGCTTCCTGCACCAAAGGCACTAGACTTTGCCTATGCACTATGGGCTTTTGGTGGGTTTCAGTTGTGCAAGAGACCCTATCAGCATCTGACAGGCCGTGGTGTCATTGCTAATGGCTGCCACTGCACAGGACACATCATAGCCATGATATAGGGAAGATTTGACAAGCTACATATAGGGAAGCCCGTCTGGTCCAGTGGGTAAGTTCCTACCTTACATGCAGGGTTCAATTCCAGGGCCTGACAGATGACACACTAAATCTCTCAGCAAGCATCTGTGCATTAACCACTTATTTTCTTGCAGTTTTCCTTCCAAATCCTGCAACCCCTTCACCACAAATACAGTCCAATCATTACTCGATACTCATTCACTCAGTCATTCCACTCCGCCATGCTACAGGCTGAACAAAAACCAACAAGAACAAGAGCTAGTTCAGCAAGCAAATTTAAAGCCTCTCTTTGGATTTATGTTGATGCTACTGCCCTCTAGTAATGTTATATGTCAACTGCAGCAAAATCAAAGGATTGAGAAAGGGGCAGTCCTATGCAAATAATCTCCTCCCATGATTACTTCTCTGAGCTTCCGTAGTGGTACGATGATAGGACCTTCAACAAATGGTCTTCAGCAGATTTCTAAAGTTGCCAAATTGTCTTAGGCTAAGGATTGTTCCAGTCAAAGGCCGTCAGATAAGGACCCCACCCTCACTTAGCAGGGTCCAGAATTACCTGCAGTAATCCTCTATACAGAACATGGGCGTTCGTGGGCGTTTGTGGGCCTACTGTAAAGGCTATATGCTAAAACTGGGATGTCTAAAGTCCCAGTCCCAGTCCCAGTCCCAGTCCCAGTCCCAGTCCCAGTCCCAGTCCCAGTCCCAGTCCCAGTCCCAGTCCTGGTCTCACTGTCAGAGGCACAGCATAACACAGCCTGCCAGACATGACCGTGCAATGCCATGCCAAACCAAATGCTCCTTCCCCACACTTGCTGATTCATGCATTTTCAAGACATAATCAATCAGAGTCCTGACTTTGTCCTTTCCTATCACTTCAACATTCAACATACTATCTTCTGACTGCAGCTAATAAGGGCTCTTTCACCTGCACAAAATTTTACTCTGCATTAAATCAACACCATTCAACCTATTTTATTATCTGCATGGCACCTTCCTCACATAATACAGCTCAATTCTGGCCCCCCTTGGGCCATATTTGTGCTCTCCAGAACACCAATTTGAAATAAAAACGAATACATTCATAAGTGAAGATAAGACCTTGCTAATATTTAAACTACTTGAGCAAAAGGAGGGAGGTGGCAGGTGGTGGTGAGGGTGGCAAGATTTGTAAATGTGCCCAACTAATGCAATCAAAAAATGACTTAAATTGTTGCTGTATTTTTTTAAGTAAAAATAATCTTTTTATGTGCAAAAAATCAAATACTGGATTTTTTTTCCATGTAAACATCCTTCAAAGTCAGTGGCTGGATTCAAACCCCCATCCAGGGGTAGCTTCCTGCACCAAAGGCACTAGACTTTGCCTATGCGATATAGGCTTTTGATGGTTTTCAGTTGTGCAAGAGACCCTATCAGCATCTGACAGGCCGTGGTGTCATTGCTAATGGCTGCCACTGTACAGGAAACATCATAGCCATGATATAGGGAAGATTTGACTAGCTACATATAGGGAAGCCCGTCTGGTCCAGTGGGTAAGTTCCTGCTTTCCACCCAGACATGCAGTGTTCAATTCCAGGCCCCGACAGATGACACACTAAATCTCTCAGCAAGCATCTGTACATTAACCACTTATTTTCTTGCAGTTTTCCTTCCAAATCCTGCAACCCCTTCACCACAAATACAGTCCAATCATTCCTCGATACTCATTCACTCAGTCATTCCACTCCGCCATGCTACAGGGTGAACAAAAACCAACAAGAACAAGAGCTAGTTCAGCAAGCAAATTTATAGCCTCTCTTTGGATTTATGTTGATGCTGCTGCCCTCTAGTAATGTTATATGTCAACTGCAGCATAATCAAAGGATTGAGAAAGGGGCAGTCCTATGCAAATAATCTCCTCCCATGATTACTTCTCTGAGCTTCCGTAGTGGTACGATGATAGGACCTTCAACAAATGGTTTTCAGCAGATTTCTAAAGTTGCCAAATTGTCTTAGGCTAAGGATTGTTCCAGTCGAAGGCCTTCAGATAAGAACCCCACCCTCACTTAGCAGGGTCCAGAATTACCTGCAGTAATCCTCTATACAGAACATGGGTGTTTGTGGGCCTACTGTGAAGGCTATATGCTAAAACTGGGATGTCTAAAGTCCCAGTCCTGGTCTCACTGTCAGAGGCACAGCATAACACAGCCTGCCAGACATGACCGTGCAATGCCATGCCAAACCAAATGCTCCTTCCCCACACTTGCTGATTCATGCATTTTCAAGACATAATCAATCAGAGGCCTGACTTTGTCCATTCCTATCACTTCAACATTCAACATACTATCTTCTGACTGCAGCTAATAAGGGCTCTTTCACCTGCACAAAATTTTACTCTGCATTAAATCAACACCATTCAACCTATTTTATTATCTGCATGGCACCTTCCTCACATAATACAGCTCAATTCTGGCCCCCCTTGGGCCATATTTGTGCTCTCCAGAACACCAATTTGAAGAAAAAACGAATACATTCATAAATGAAGATAAGACCTTGCTAATATTTAAACTACTTGAGCAAAAGGAGGGAGGTGGCAGGTGGTGGTGGGGGTGGCAAGATTTGTAAATGTGCCCAACTAATGCAATCAATAATGACTTAAATTGTTGCTGTATTTTTTTAAGTAAAAATAATCTTTTTATGTGCAAAAAAACAAATGCTGGATTTTTTTCCATGTAAACATCCTTCACAGTCAGTGGCTGGATTCAAACCCCCATCCAGGGGTAGCTTCCTGCACCAAAGGCACTAGACTTTGCCTCTGAGCTATAGGCTTTTGATGGGGTTCTGTTGTGCAAGAGACCCTATCAGTATCTGACAGGCCGTGGTGTCATTGCTAATGGCTGCCACTGCACAGGACACATCATAGCCATGATATAGGGAAGATTTGACAAGCTACATAAAGGGCACCCCGTCTGGTCCAGTGGGTAAATTCCTGCCTTCCACCCAGACATGCAGGGTTCAACTCCTGGGCCCGACAGATGACACACTCAATCTCTCAGCAAGCATCTGTGCATTAACCAGTTGTTTTCTTGCAGTTTTCCTTCCAAATCCTGCAACCCCTTCACCACAAATACAGTCCAATCATTCCTCGATACTCATTCACTCAGTCATTCCACTCCGCCATGCTACAGGCTGAACAAAAACCAACAAGAACAAGAGCTAGTTCAGCAAGCAAATTTAAAGCCTCTCTTTGGATTTATGTTGATGCTGCTGCCCTCTAGTAATGTTATATGTCAACTGCAGCATAATCAAAGTATTGAGAAAGGGGCAGTCCTATGCAAATAATCTCCTCCCATGATTACTTCTCTGAGCTTCCGTAGTGGTACGATGATAGGACCTTCAACATATGGTCTTCAGCAGATTTCTAAAGTTGCCAAATTGTCTAGGCTAAGGATTGTTCCAGTCGAAGGCCTTCAGATAAGGACCCCACCCTCACTTAGCAGGGTCGAGAATTACCTGCAGTAATCCTCTATACAGAACATGGGTGTTCGTGGGCCTACTGTAAAAGCTATATGCTAAAACTGGGATGTCTAAAGTCCCAGTCCTGGTCTCACTGTCAGAGGCACAGCATAACACAGCCTGCCAGACATGGCCATGCAATGCCATGCCAAACCAAATGCTCCTTCCCCACACTTGCTGCATCATGCATTTTCAAGACAAAATCAATCAGAGGCCTGACTTTGTCCCTTTCCTATCACTTCAACATTCAACATACTACCTTCTGACTGCAGCTAATAAGGGCTCTTTCACCTGCACAAAATTTTACTCTGCATTAAATCAACACCATTCAACCTATTTTATTATCTGCATGGCACCTTCCTCACATAATACAGCTCAATTCTGGCCCTCCTTGGGCCATATTTGTGCTCTCCAGAACACCAATTTGAAATAAAAACGAATACATTCATAAATGAAGATAAGACCTTGCTAATATTTAAACTACTTGAGAAAAAGGAGGGAGGTGGCAGGTGGTGGTGAGGGTGGCAAGATTTGTAAATGTGCCCAACTAATGCAATCAAAAAATGACTTAAATTGTTGCTGTATTTTTTTAAGTAAAAATAATCTTTTTATGTGCAAAAAATCAAATACTGGATTTTTTTTCCATGTAAACATCCTTCAAAGTCAGTGGCTGGATTCAAACCCCCATCCAGGGGTAGCTTCCTGCACCAAAGGCACTAGACTTTGCCTATGCGCTATAGGCTTTTGATGGGTTTCAGTTGTGCAGGAGACCCTATCAGCATCTGACAGGCCGTGGTGTCATTGCTAATGGCTGCCACTGCACAGGACATCATAGCCATGATATAGGGAAGATTTGACAAGCTACATATAGGGAAGCCCGTCTGGTCTAGTGGGTAAGTTCCTGCCTTCCACCCAGACATGCAGGGTTCAATTCCAGGGCCCGACAGATGACACACTAAATCTCTCAGCAAGCATCTGTACATTAACCACTTATTTTCTTGCAGTTTTCCTTCCAAATCCTGCAACCCCTTCACCACAAATACAGTCCAATCATTCCTCGATACTCATTCACTCAGTCATTCCACTCCGCCATGCTACAGGGTGAACAAAAACCAACAAGAACAAGAGCTAGTTCAGCAAGCAAATTTATAGCCTCTCTTTGGATTTATGTTGATGCTGCTGCCCTCTAGTAATGTTATATGTCAACTGCAGCATAATCAAAGGATTGAGAAAGGGGCAGTCCTATGCAAATAATCTCCTCCCATGATTACTTCTCTGAGCTTCCGTAGTGGTACGATGATAGGACCTTCAACAAATGGTCTTCAGCAGATTTCTAAAGTTGCCAAATTGTCTTAGGCTAAGGATTGTTCCAGTCGAAGGCCTTCAGATAAGGACCCCACCCTCACTTAGCAGGGTCGAGAATTACCTGCAGTAATCCTCTATACAGAACATGGGTGTTCGTGGGCCTACTGTAAAAGCTATATGCTAAAACTGGGATGTCTAAAGTCCCAGTCCTGGTCTCACTGTCAGAGGCACAGCATAACACAGCCTGCCAGACATGGCCATGCAATGCCATGCCAAACCAAATGTTCCTTCCCCACACTTGCTGCATCATGCATTTTCAAGACAAAATCAATCAGAGGCCTGACTTTGTCCCTTTCCTATCACTTCAACATTCAACATACTACCTTCTGACTGCAGCTAATAAGGGCTCTTTCACCTGCACAAAATTTTACTCTGCATTAAATCAACACCATTCAACCTATTTTATTATCTGCATGGCACCTTCCTCACATAATACAGCTCAATTCTGGCCCTCCTTGGGCCATATTTGTGCTCTCCAGAACACCAATTTGAAATAAAAACGAATACATTCATAAATGAAGATAAGACCTTGCTAATATTTAAACTACTTGAGCAAAAGGAGGGAGGTGGCAGGTGGTGGTGAGGGTGGCAAGATTTGTAAATGTGCCCAACTAATGCAATCAAAAAATGACTTAAATTGTTGCTGTATTTTTTTAAGTAAAAATAATCTTTTTATGTGCAAAAAATCAAATACTGGATTTTTTTTCCATGTAAACATCCTTCAAAGTCAGTGGCTGGATTCAAACCCCCATCCAGGGGTAGCTTCCTGCACCAAAGGCACTAGACTTTGCCTATGCGCTATAGGCTTTTGATGGGTTTCAGTTGTGCAAGAGACCCTATCAGCATCTGACAGGCCGTGGTGTCATTGCTAATGGCTGCCACTGCACAGGACATCATAGCCATGATATAGGGAAGATTTGACAAGCTACATATAGGGAAGCCCGTCTGGTCCAGTGGGTAAGTTCCTGCCTTCCACCCAGACATGCAGGGTTCAATTCCAGGGCCCGACAGATGACACACTAAATCTCTCAGCAAGCATCTGTACATTAACCACTTATTTTCTTGCAGTTTTCCTTCCAAATCCTGCAACCCCTTCACCACAAATACAGTCCAATCATTCCTCGATACTCATTCACTCAGTCATTCCACTCCGCCATGCTACAGGGTGAACAAAAACCAACAAGAACAAGAGCTAGTTCAGCAAGCAAATTTATAGCCTCTCTTTGGATTTATGTTGATGCTGCTGCCCTCTAGTAATGTTATATGTCTACTGCAGCATAATCAAAGGATTGAGAAAGGGGCAGTCCTATGCAAATAATCTCCTCCCATGATTACTTCTCTGAGCTTCCGTAGTGGTACGATGATAGGACCTTCAACAAATGGTCTTCAGCAGATTTCTAAAGTTGCCAAATTGTCTTAGGCTAAGGATTGTTCCAGTCGAAGGCCTTCAGATAAGGACCCCACCCTCACTTAGCAGTGTCCAGAATTACCTGCAGTAATCCTCTATACAGAACATGGGTGTTTGTGGGCCTACTGTGAAGGCTATATGCTAAAACTGGGATGTCTAAAGTCCCAGTCCTGGTCTCACTGTCAGAGGCACAGCATAACACAGCCTGCCAGACATGACCGTGCAATGCCATGCCAAACCAAATGCTCCTTCCCCACACTTGCTGCATCATGCAATTTCAAGACATAATCAATCAGAGGCCTGACTTTGTCCTTTCCTACCATTTCAACATTCAACATACTACCTTCTGACTGCAGCTAGTAAGGACTCTTTCACCTGCACAAAATTTTACCCTGCATTAAGTCAACACCATTCAACCTATTTTATTATCTGTATGGCACCTTCCTCACATAATACAGCTCAATTCTGGCCCACCTTGGGCCATATTTGTGCTCTCCAGAACACCAATTTGAAGAAAAAACAAATACATTCATAAATGAAGATAAGACCTTGCTAATATTTAAACTACTTGAGCAAAAGGAGGGAGGTGGCAGGTGGTGGTGGGGGTTGCAAGATTTCTAAATGTGCCCAACTAATGCAATCAAAAAATGACTTAAATTGTTCCTGTATTTTTTTAAGTAAAAATAATCTTTTTATGTGCAAAAAATCAAATACTGGATTTTTTTTCCATGTAAACATCCTTCAAAGTCAGTGGCTGGATTCAAACCCCCATCCAGGGGTAGCTTCCTGCACCAAAGGCACTAGACTTTGCCTATGCACTATGGGCTTTTGGTGGGTTTCAGTTGTGCAAGAGACCCTATCAGCATCTGACAGGCCGTGGTGTCATTGCTAACGGCTGCCACTGCACAGGACACATCATAGCCATGATATAGGGAAGATTTGACAAACTACATATAGGGAAGCCCGTCTGGTCCAGTGGGTAAGTTCCTACCTTACATGCAGGGTTCAATTCCAGGGCCTGACAGATGACACACTAAATCTCTCAGCAAGCATCTGTGCATTAACCACTTATTTTCTTGCAGTTTTCCTTCCAAATCCTGCAACCCCTTCACCACAAATACAGTCCAATCATTACTCGATACTCATTCACTCAGTCATTCCACTCCGCCATGCTACAGGCTGAACAAAAACCAACAAGAACAAGAGCTAGTTCAGCAAGCAAATTTAAAGCCTCTCTTTGGATTTATGTTGATGCTACTGCCCTCTAGTAATGTTATATGTCAACTGCAGCAAAATCAAAGGATTGAGAAAGGGGCAGTCCTATGCAAATAATCTCCTCCCATGATTACTTCTCTGAGCTTCCGTAGTGGTACGATGATAGGACCTTCAACAAATGGTCTTCAGCAGATTTCTAAAGTTGCCAAATTGTCTTAGGCTAAGGATTGTTCCAGTCAAAGGCCGTCAGATAAGGACCCCACCCTCACTTAGCAGGGTCCAGAATTACCTGCAGTAATCCTCTATACAGAACATGGGCGTTCGTGGGCGTTTGTGGGCCTACTGTAAAGGCTATATGCTAAAACTGGGATGTCTAAAGTCCCAGTCCCAGTCCCAGTCCCAGTCCTGGTCTCACTGTCAGAGGCACAGCATAACACAGCCTGCCAGACATGGCCGTGCAATGCCATGCCAAACCAAATGCTCCTTCCCCACACTTGCTGATTCATGCATTTTCAAGACATAATCAATCAGAGTCCTGACTTTGTCCTTTCCTATCACTTCAACATTCAACATACTATCTTCTGACTGCAGCTAATAAGGGCTCTTTCACCTGCAAAAAATTTTACTCTGCATTAAATCAACACCATTCAACCTATTTTATTATCTGCATGGCACCTTCCTCACATAATACAGCTCAATTCTGGCCCCCCTTGGGCCATATTTGTGCTCTCCAGAACACCAATTTGAAATAAAAACGAATACATTCATAAGTGAAGATAAGACCTTGCTAATATTTAAACTACTTGAGCAAAAGGAGGGAGGTGGCAGGTGGTGGTGAGGGTGGCAAGATTTGTAAATGTGCCCAACTAATGCAATCAAAAAATGACTTAAATTGTTGCTGTATTTTTTTAAGTAAAAATAATCTTTTTATGTGCAAAAAATCAAATACTGGATTTTTTTTCCATGTAAACATCCTTCAAAGTCAGTGGCTGGATTCAAACCCCCATCCAGGGGTAGCTTCCTGCACCAAAGGCACTAGACTTTGCCTATGCGATATAGGCTTTTGATGGTTTTCAGTTGTGCAAGAGACCCTATCAGCATCTGACAGGCCGTGGTGTCATTGCTAATGGCTGCCACTGTACAGGACACATCATAGCCATGATATAGGGAAGATTTGACTAGCTACATATAGGGAAGCCCGTCTGGTCCAGTGGGTAAGTTCCTGCTTTCCACCCAGACATGCAGTGTTCAATTCCAGGGCCCGACAGATGACACACTAAATCTCTCAGCAAGCATCTGTACATTAACCACTTATTTTCTTGCAGTTTTCCTTCCAAATCCTGCAACCCCTTCACCACAAATACAGTCCAATCATTCCTCGATACTCATTCACTCAGTCATTCCACTCCGCCATGCTACAGGGTGAACAAAAACCAACAAGAACAAGAGCTAGTTCAGCAAGCAAATTTATAGCCTCTCTTTGGATTTATGTTGATGCTGCTGCCCTCTAGTAATGTTATATGTCAACTGCAGCATAATCAAAGGATTGAGAAAGGGGCAGTCCTATGCAAATAATCTCCTCCCATGATTACTTCTCTGAGCTTCCGTAGTGGTACGATGATAGGACCTTCAACAAATGGTCTTCAGCAGATTTCTAAAGTTGCCAAATTGTCTTAGGCTAAGGATTGTTCCAGTCGAAGGCCTTCAGATAAGGACCCCACCCTCACTTAGCAGGGTCCAGAATTACCTGCAGTAATCCTCTATACAGAACATGGGTGTTTGTGGGCCTACTGTGAAGGCTATATGCTAAAACTGGGATGTCTAAAGTCCCAGTCCTGGTCTCACTGTCAGAGGCACAGCATAACATAGCCTGCCAGACATGACCGTGCAATGCCATGCCAAACCAAATGCTCCTTCCCCACACTTGCTGATTCATGCATTTTCAAGACATAATCAATCAGAGGCCTGACTTTGTCCATTCCTATCACTTCAACATTCAACATACTATCTTCTGACTGCAGCTAATAAGGGTTCTTTCACCTGCACAAAATTTTACTCTGCATTAAATCAACACCATTCAACCTATTTTATTATCTGCATGGCACCTTCCTCACATAATACAGCTCAATTCTGGCCCCCCTTGGGCCATATTTGTGCTCTCCAGAACACCAATTTGAAGAAAAAACGAATACATTCATAAATGAAGATAAGACCTTGCTAATATTTAAACTACTTGAGCAAAAGGAGGGAGGTGGCAGGTGGTGGTGGGGGTGGCAAGATTTGTAAATGTGCCCAACTAATGCAATCAATAATGACTTAAATTGTTGCTGTATTTTTTTAAGTAAAAATACTCTTTTTATGTGCAAAAAAACAAATACTGGATTTTTTTCCATGTAAACATCCTTCAAAGTCAGTGGCTGGATTCAAAACCCCATCCAGGGGTAGCTTCATGCACCAAAGGCACTAGACTTTGCCTCTGAGCTATAGGCTTTTGATGGGGTTCTGTTGTGCAAGAGACCCTATCAGTATCTGACAGGCCGTGGTGTCATTGCTAATGGCTGCCACTGCACAGGACACATCATAGCCATGATATAGGAAAGATTTGACAAGCTACATAAAGGGAACCCCGTCTGGTCCAGTGGGTAAATTCCTGCCTTCCACCCAGACATGCAGGGTTCAACTCCTGGGCCCGACAGATGACACACTCAATCTCTCAGCAAGCATCTGTGCATTAACCACTTGTTTTCTTGCAGTTTTCCTTCCAAATCCTGCAACCCCTTCACCACAAATACAGTCCAATCATTCCTCGATACTCATTCACTCAGTCATTCCACTCCGCCATGCTACAGGCTGAACAAAAACCAACAAGAACAAGAGCTAGTTCAGCAAGCAAATTTAAAGCCTCTCTTTGGATTTATGTTGATGCTGCTGCCCTCTAGTAATGTTATATGTCAACTGCAGCATAATCAAAGTATTGAGAAAGGGGCAGTCCTATGCAAATAATCTCCTCCCATGATTACTTCTCTGAGCTTCCGTAGTGGTACGATGATAGGACCTTCAACATATGGTCTTCAGCAGATTTCTAAAGTTGCCAAATTGTCTAGGCTAAGGATTGTTCCAGTCGAAGGCCTTCAGATAAGGACCCCACCCTCACTTAGCAGGGTCGAGAATTACCTGCAGTAATCCTCTATACAGAACATGGGTGTTCGTGGGCCTACTGTAAAAGCTATATGCTAAAACTGGGATGTCTAAAGTCCCAGTCCTGGTCTCACTGTCAGAGGCACAGCATAACACAGCCTGCCACACATGGCCATGCAATGCCATGCCAAACCAAATGCTCCTTCCCCACACTTGCTGCATCATGCATTTTCAAGACAAAATCAATCAGAGGCCTGACTTTGTCCCTTTCCTATCACTTCAACATTCAACATACTACCTTCTGACTGCAGCTAATAAGGGCTCTTTCACCTGCACAAAATTTTACTCTGCATTAAATCAACACCATTCAACCTATTTTATTATCTGCATGGCACCTTCCTCACATAATACAGCTCAATTCTGGCCCTCCTTGGGCCATATTTGTGCTCTCCAGAACACCAATTTGAAATAAAAACGAATACATTCATAAATGAAGATAAGACCTTGCTAATATTTAAACTACTTGAGCAAAAGGAGGGAGGTGGCAGGTGGTGGTGAGGGTGGCAAGATTTGTAAATGTGCCCAACTAATGCAATCAAAAAATGACTTAAATTGTTGCTGTATTTTTTTAAGTAAAAATAATCTTTTTATGTGCAAAAAATCAAATACTGGATTTTTTTTCCATGTAAACATCCTTCAAAGTCAGTGGCTGGATTCAAACCCCCATCCAGGGGTAGCTTCCTGCACCAAAGGCACTAGACTTTGCCTATGCGCTATAGGCTTTTGATGGGTTTCAGTTGTGCAAGAGACCCTATCAGCATCTGACAGGCCGTGGTGTCATTGCTAATGGCTGCCACTGCACAGGACATCATAGCCATGATATAGGGAAGATTTGACAAGCTACATATAGGGAAGCCCGTCTGGTCCAGTGGGTAAGTTCCTGCCTTCCACCCAGACATGCAGGGTTCAATTCCAGGGCCCGACAGATGACACACTAAATCTCTCAGCAAGCATCTGTGCATTAACCACTTGTTTTCTTGCAGTTTTCCTTCCAAATCCTGCAACCCCTTCACCACAAATACAGTCCAATCATTCCTCGATACTCATTCACTCAGTCATTCCACTCCGCCATGCTACAGGGTGAACAAAAACCAACAAGAACAAGAGCTAGTTCAGCAAGCAAATTTAAAGCCTCTCTTTGGATTTATGTTGATGCTGCTGCCCTCTAGTAATGTTATATGTCAACTGCAGCATAATCAAAGTATTGAGAAAGGGGCAGTCCTATGCAAATAATCTCCTCCCATGATTACTTCTCTGAGCTTCCGTAGTGGTACGATGATAGGACCTTCAACATATGGTCTTCAGCAGATTTCTAAAGTTGCCAAATTGTCTAGGCTAAGGATTGTTCCAGTCGAAGGCCTTCAGATAAGGACCCCACCCTCACTTAGCAGGGTCGAGAATTACCTGCAGTAATCCTCTATACAGAACATGGGTGTTCGTGGGCCTACTGTAAAAGCTATATGCTAAAACTGGGATGTCTAAAGTCCCAGTCCTGGTCTCACTGTCAGAGGCACAGCATAACACAGCCTGCCAGACATGGCCATGCAATGCCATGCCAAACCAAATGCTCCTTCCCCACACTTGCTGCATCATGCATTTTCAAGACAAAATCAATCAGAGGCCTGACTTTGTCCCTTTCCTATCACTTCAACATTCAACATACTACCTTCTGACTGCAGCTAATAAGGGCTCTTTCACCTGCACAAAATTTTACTCTGCATTAAATCAACACCATTCAACCTATTTTATTATCTGCATGGCACCTTCCTCACATAATACAGCTCAATTCTGGCCCTCCTTGGGCCATATTTGTGCTCTCCAGAACACCAATTTGAAATAAAAACGAATACATTCATAAATGAAGATAAGACCTTGCTAATATTTAAACTACTTGAGCAAAAGGAGGGAGGTGGCAGGTGGTGGTGAGGGTGGCAAGATTTGTAAATGTGCCCAACTAATGCAATCAAAAAATGACTTAAATTGTTGCTGTATTTTTTTAAGTAAAAATAATCTTTTTATGTGCAAAAAATCAAATACTGGATTTTTTTTCCATGTAAACATCCTTCTAAGTCAGTGGCTGGATTCAAACCCCCATCCAGGGGTAGCTTCCTGCACCAAAGGCACTAGACTTTGCCTATGCGCTATAGGCTTTTGATGGGTTTCAGTTGTGCAAGAGACCCTATCAGCATCTGACAGGCCGTGGTGTCATTGCTAATGGCTGCCACTGCACAGGACATCATAGCCATGATATAGGGAAGATTTGACAAGCTACATATAGGGAAGCCCGTATGGTCCAGTGGGTAAGTTCCTGCCTTCCACCCAGACATGCAGCGTTCAATTCCAGGGCCCGACAGATGACACACTAAATCTCTCAGCAAGCATCTGTACATTAACCACTTATTTTCTTGCAGTTTTCCTTCCAAATCCTGCAACCCCTTCACCACAAATACAGTCCAATCATTCCTCGATACTCATTCACTCAGTCATTCCACTCCGCCATGCTACAGGGTGAACAAAAACCAACAAGAACAAGAGCTAGTTCAGCAAGCAAATTTATAGCCTCTCTTTGGATTTATGTTGATGCTGCTGCCCTCTAGTAATGTTATATGTCAACTGCAGCATAATCAAAGGATTGAGAAAGGGGCAGTCCTATGCAAATAATCTCCTCCCATGATTACTTCTCTGAGCTTCCGTAGTGGTACGATGATAGGACCTTCAACAAATGGTCTTCAGCAGATTTCTAAAGTTGCCAAATTGTCTTAGGCTAAGGATTGTTCCAGTCGAAGGCCTTCAGATAAGGACCCCACCCTCACTTAGCAGGGTCGAGAATTACCTGCAGTAATCCTCTATACAGAACATGGGTGTTCGTGGGCCTACTGTAAAAGCTATATGCTAAAACTGGGATGTCTAAAGTCCCGGTCCTGGTCTCACTGTCAGAGGCACAGCATAACACAGCCTGCCAGACATGGCCATGCAATGCCATGCCAAACAAAATGTTCCTTCCCCACACTTGCTGCATCATGCATTTTCAAGACAAAATCAATCAGAGGCCTGACTTTGTCCCTTTCCTATCACTTCAACATTCAACATACTACCTTCTGACTGCAGCTAATAAGGGCTTTTTCACCTGCACAAAATTTTACTCTGCATTAAATCAACACCATTCAACCTATTTTATTATCTGCATGGCACCTTCCTCACATAATACAGCTCAATTCTGGCCCTCCTTGGGCCATATTTGTGCTCTCCAGAACACCAATTTGAAATAAAAACGAATACATTCATAAATGAAGATAAGACCTTGCTAATATTTAAACTACTTGAGCAAAAGGAGGGAGGTGGCAGGTGGTGGTGAGGGTGGCAAGATTTGTAAATGTGCCCAACTAATGCAATCAAAAAATGACTTAAATTGTTGCTGTATTTTTTTAAGTAAAAATAATCTTTTTATGTGCAAAAAATCAAATACTGGATTTTTTTTCCATGTAAACATCCTTCAAAGTCAGTGGCTGGATTCAAACCCCCATCCAGGGGTAGCTTCCTGCACCAAAGGCACTAGACTTTGCCTATGCGCTATAGGCTTTTGATGGGTTTCAGTTGTGCAAGAGACCCTATCAGCATCTGACAGGCCGTGGTGTCATTGCTAATGGCTGCCACTGCACAGGACATCATAGCCATGATATAGGGAAGATTTGACAAGCTACATATAGGGAAGCCCGTCTGGTCCAGTGGGTAAGTTCCTGCCTTCCACCCAGACATGCAGGGTTCAATTCCAGGGCCCGACAGATGACACACTAAATCTCTCAGCAAGCATCTGTACATTAACCACTTATTTTCTTGCAGTTTTCCTTCCAAATCCTGCAACCCCTTCACCACAAATACAGTCCAATCATTCCTCGATACTCATTCACTCAGTCATTCCACTCCGCCATGCTACAGGCTGAACAAAAACCAACAAGAACAAGAGCTAGTTCAGCAAGCAAATTTATAGCCTCTCTTTGGATTTATGTTGATGCTGCTGCCCTCTAGTAATGTTATATGTCAACTGCAGCATAATCAAAGGATTGAGAAAGGGGCAGTCCTATGCAAATAATCTCCTCCCATGATTACTTCTCTGAGCTTCCGTAGTGGTACGATGATAGGACCTTCAACAAATGGTCTTCAGCAGATTTCTAAAGTTGCCAAATTGTCTTAGGCTAAGGATTGTTCCAGTCGAAGGCCTTCAGATAAGGACCCCACCCTCACTTAGCAGGGTCCAGAATTACCTGCAGTAATCCTCTATACAGAACATGGGTGTTTGTGGGCCTACTGTGAAGGCTATATGCTAAAACTGGGATGTCTAAAGTCCCAGTCCTGGTCTCACTGTCAGAGGCACAGCATAACACAGCCTGCCAGACATGACCGTGCAATGCCATGCCAAACCAAATGCTCCTTCCCCACACTTACTGCATCATGCAATTTCAAGACATAATCAATCAGAGGCCTGACTTTGTCCTTTCCTACCATTTCAACATTCAACATACTACCTTCTGACTGCAGCTAGTAAGGACTCTTTCACCTGCACAAAATTTTACCCTGCATTAAGTCAACACCATTCAACCTATTTTATTATCTGTATGGCACCTTCCTCACATAATACAGCTCAATTCTGGCCCCCCTTGGGCCATATTTGTGCTCTCCAGAACACCAATTTGAAGAAAAAACAAATACATTCATAAATGAAGATAAGACCTTGCTAATATTTAAACTACTTGAGCAAAAGGAGGGAGGTGGCAGGTGGTGGTGGGGGTGGCAAGATTTCTAAATGTGCCCAACTAATGCAATCAAAAAATGACTTAAATTGTTCCTGTATTTTTTTAAGTAAAAATAATCTTTTTATGTGCAAAAAATCAAATACTGGATTTTTTTTCCATGTAAACATCCTTCAAAGTCAGTGGCTGGATTCAAACCCCCATCCAGGGGTAGCTTCCTGCACCAAAGGCACTAGACTTTGCCTATGCACTATGGGCTTTTGGTGGGTTTCAGTTGTGCAAGAGACCCTATCAGCATCTGACAGGCCGTGGTGTCATTGCTAATGGCTGCCACTGCACAGGACACATCATAGCCATGATATAGGGAAGATTTGACAAGCTACATATAGGGAAGCCCGTCTGGTCCAGTGGGTAAGTTCCTACCTTACATGCAGGGTTCAATTCCAGGGCCTGACAGATGACACACTAAATCTCTCAGCAAGCATCTGTGCATTAACCACTTATTTTCTTGCAGTTTTCCTTCCAAATCCTGCAACCCCTTCACCACAAATACAGTCCAATCATTACTCGATACTCATTCACTCAGTCATTCCACTCCGCCATGCTACAGGCTGAACAAAAACCAACAAGAACAAGAGCTAGTTCAGCAAGCAAATTTAAAGCCTCTCTTTGGATTTATGTTGATGCTACTGCCCTCTAGTAATGTTATATGTCAACTGCAGCAAAATCAAAGGATTGAGAAAGGGGCAGTCCTATGCAAATAATCTCCTCCCATGATTACTTCTCTGAGCTTCCGTAGTGGTACGATGATAGGACCTTCAACAAATGGTCTTCAGCAGATTTCTAAAGTTGCCAAATTGTCTTAGGCTAAGGATTGTTCCAGTCAAAGGCCGTCAGATAAGGACCCCACCCTCACTTAGCAGGGTCCAGAATTACCTGCAGTAATCCTCTATACAGAACATGGGCGTTCGTGGGCGTTTGTGGGCCTACTGTAAAGGCTATATGCTAAAACTGGGATGTCTAAAGTCCCAGTCCCAGTCCCAGTCCCAGTCCCAGTCCCAGTCCCAGTCCCAGTCCCAGTCCCAGTCCCAGTCCCAGTCCCAGTCCCAGTCCCAGTCCCAGTCCCAGTCCCAGTCCTGGTCTCACTGTCAGAGGCACAGCATAACACAGCCTGCCAGACATGACCGTGCAATGCCATGCCAAACCAAATGCTCCTTCCCCACACTTGCTGATTCATGCATTTTCAAGACATAATCAATCAGAGTCCTGACTTTGTCCTTTCCTATCACTTCAACATTCAACATACTATCTTCTGACTGCAGCTAATAAGGGCTCTTTCACCTGCACAAAATTTTACTCTGCATTAAATCAACACCATTCAACCTATTTTATTATCTGCATGGCACCTTCCTCACATAATACAGCTCAATTCTGGCCCCCCTTGGGCCATATTTGTGCTCTCCAGAACACCAATTTGAAATAAAAACGAATACATTCATAAGTGAAGATAAGACCTTGCTAATATTTAAACTACTTGAGCAAAAGGAGGGAGGTGGCAGGTGGTGGTGAGGGTGGCAAGATTTGTAAATGTGCCCAACTAATGCAATCAAAAAATGACTTAAATTGTTGCTGTATTTTTTTAAGTAAAAATAATCTTTTTATGTGCAAAAAATCAAATACTGGATTTTTTTTCCATGTAAACATCCTTCAAAGTCAGTGGCTGGATTCAAACCCCCATCCAGGGGTAGCTTCCTGCACCAAAGGCACTAGACTTTGCCTATGCGATATAGGCTTTTGATGGTTTTCAGTTGTGCAAGAGACCCTATCAGCATCTGACAGGCCGTGGTGTCATTGCTAATGGCTGCCACTGTACAGGAAACATCATAGCCATGATATAGGGAAGATTTGACTAGCTACATATAGGGAAGCCCGTCTGGTCCAGTGGGTAAGTTCCTGCTTTCCACCCAGACATGCAGTGTTCAATTCCAGGCCCCGACAGATGACACACTAAATCTCTCAGCAAGCATCTGTACATTAACCACTTATTTTCTTGCAGTTTTCCTTCCAAATCCTGCAACCCCTTCACCACAAATACAGTCCAATCATTCCTCGATACTCATTCACTCAGTCATTCCACTCCGCCATGCTACAGGGTGAACAAAAACCAACAAGAACAAGAGCTAGTTCAGCAAGCAAATTTATAGCCTCTCTTTGGATTTATGTTGATGCTGCTGCCCTCTAGTAATGTTATATGTCAACTGCAGCATAATCAAAGGATTGAGAAAGGGGCAGTCCTATGCAAATAATCTCCTCCCATGATTACTTCTCTGAGCTTCCGTAGTGGTACGATGATAGGACCTTCAACAAATGGTTTTCAGCAGATTTCTAAAGTTGCCAAATTGTCTTAGGCTAAGGATTGTTCCAGTCGAAGGCCTTCAGATAAGAACCCCACCCTCACTTAGCAGGGTCCAGAATTACCTGCAGTAATCCTCTATACAGAACATGGGTGTTTGTGGGCCTACTGTGAAGGCTATATGCTAAAACTGGGATGTCTAAAGTCCCAGTCCTGGTCTCACTGTCAGAGGCACAGCATAACACAGCCTGCCAGACATGACCGTGCAATGCCATGCCAAACCAAATGCTCCTTCCCCACACTTGCTGATTCATGCATTTTCAAGACATAATCAATCAGAGGCCTGACTTTGTCCATTCCTATCACTTCAACATTCAACATACTATCTTCTGACTGCAGCTAATAAGGGCTCTTTCACCTGCACAAAATTTTACTCTGCATTAAATCAACACCATTCAACCTATTTTATTATCTGCATGGCACCTTCCTCACATAATACAGCTCAATTCTGGCCCCCCTTGGGCCATATTTGTGCTCTCCAGAACACCAATTTGAAGAAAAAACGAATACATTCATAAATGAAGATAAGACCTTGCTAATATTTAAACTACTTGAGCAAAAGGAGGGAGGTGGCAGGTGGTGGTGGGGGTGGCAAGATTTGTAAATGTGCCCAACTAATGCAATCAATAATGACTTAAATTGTTGCTGTATTTTTTTAAGTAAAAATAATCTTTTTATGTGCAAAAAAACAAATGCTGGATTTTTTTCCATGTAAACATCCTTCACAGTCAGTGGCTGGATTCAAACCCCCATCCAGGGGTAGCTTCCTGCACCAAAGGCACTAGACTTTGCCTCTGAGCTATAGGCTTTTGATGGGGTTCTGTTGTGCAAGAGACCCTATCAGTATCTGACAGGCCGTGGTGTCATTGCTAATGGCTGCCACTGCACAGGACACATCATAGCCATGATATAGGGAAGATTTGACAAGCTACATAAAGGGCACCCCGTCTGGTCCAGTGGGTAAATTCCTGCCTTCCACCCAGACATGCAGGGTTCAACTCCTGGGCCCGACAGATGACACACTCAATCTCTCAGCAAGCATCTGTGCATTAACCAGTTGTTTTCTTGCAGTTTTCCTTCCAAATCCTGCAACCCCTTCACCACAAATACAGTCCAATCATTCCTCGATACTCATTCACTCAGTCATTCCACTCCGCCATGCTACAGGCTGAACAAAAACCAACAAGAACAAGAGCTAGTTCAGCAAGCAAATTTAAAGCCTCTCTTTGGATTTATGTTGATGCTGCTGCCCTCTAGTAATGTTATATGTCAACTGCAGCATAATCAAAGTATTGAGAAAGGGGCAGTCCTATGCAAATAATCTCCTCCCATGATTACTTCTCTGAGCTTCCGTAGTGGTACGATGATAGGACCTTCAACATATGGTCTTCAGCAGATTTCTAAAGTTGCCAAATTGTCTAGGCTAAGGATTGTTCCAGTCGAAGGCCTTCAGATAAGGACCCCACCCTCACTTAGCAGGGTCGAGAATTACCTGCAGTAATCCTCTATACAGAACATGGGTGTTCGTGGGCCTACTGTAAAAGCTATATGCTAAAACTGGGATGTCTAAAGTCCCAGTCCTGGTCTCACTGTCAGAGGCACAGCATAACACAGCCTGCCAGACATGGCCATGCAATGCCATGCCAAACCAAATGCTCCTTCCCCACACTTGCTGCATCATGCATTTTCAAGACAAAATCAATCAGAGGCCTGACTTTGTCCCTTTCCTATCACTTCAACATTCAACATACTACCTTCTGACTGCAGCTAATAAGGGCTCTTTCACCTGCACAAAATTTTACTCTGCATTAAATCAACACCATTCAACCTATTTTATTATCTGCATGGCACCTTCCTCACATAATACAGCTCAATTCTGGCCCTCCTTGGGCCATATTTGTGCTCTCCAGAACACCAATTTGAAATAAAAACGAATACATTCATAAATGAAGATAAGACCTTGCTAATATTTAAACTACTTGAGCAAAAGGAGGGAGGTGGCAGGTGGTGGTGAGGGTGGCAAGATTTGTAAATGTGCCCAACTAATGCAATCAAAAAATGACTTAAATTGTTGCTGTATTTTTTTAAGTAAAAATAATCTTTTTATGTGCAAAAAATCAAATACTGGATTTTTTTTCCATGTAAACATCCTTCAAAGTCAGTGGCTGGATTCAAACCCCCATCCAGGGGTAGCTTCCTGCACCAAAGGCACTAGACTTTGCCTATGCGCTATAGGCTTTTGATGGGTTTCAGTTGTGCAGGAGACCCTATCAGCATCTGACAGGCCGTGGTGTCATTGCTAATGGCTGCCACTGCACAGGACATCATAGCCATGATATAGGGAAGATTTGACAAGCTACATATAGGGAAGCCCGTCTGGTCTAGTGGGTAAGTTCCTGCCTTCCACCCAGACATGCAGGGTTCAATTCCAGGGCCCGACAGATGACACACTAAATCTCTCAGCAAGCATCTGTACATTAACCACTTATTTTCTTGCAGTTTTCCTTCCAAATCCTGCAACCCCTTCACCACAAATACAGTCCAATCATTCCTCGATACTCATTCACTCAGTCATTCCACTCCGCCATGCTACAGGGTGAACAAAAACCAACAAGAACAAGAGCTAGTTCAGCAAGCAAATTTATAGCCTCTCTTTGGATTTATGTTGATGCTGCTGCCCTCTAGTAATGTTATATGTCAACTGCAGCATAATCAAAGGATTGAGAAAGGGGCAGTCCTATGCAAATAATCTCCTCCCATGATTACTTCTCTGAGCTTCCGTAGTGGTACGATGATAGGACCTTCAACAAATGGTCTTCAGCAGATTTCTAAAGTTGCCAAATTGTCTTAGGCTAAGGATTGTTCCAGTCGAAGGCCTTCAGATAAGGACCCCACCCTCACTTAGCAGGGTCGAGAATTACCTGCAGTAATCCTCTATACAGAACATGGGTGTTCGTGGGCCTACTGTAAAAGCTATATGCTAAAACTGGGATGTCTAAAGTCCCAGTCCTGGTCTCACTGTCAGAGGCACAGCATAACACAGCCTGCCAGACATGGCCATGCAATGCCATGCCAAACCAAATGTTCCTTCCCCACACTTGCTGCATCATGCATTTTCAAGACAAAATCAATCAGAGGCCTGACTTTGTCCCTTTCCTATCACTTCAACATTCAACATACTACCTTCTGACTGCAGCTAATAAGGGCTCTTTCACCTGCACAAAATTTTACTCTGCATTAAATCAACACCATTCAACCTATTTTATTATCTGCATGGCACCTTCCTCACATAATACAGCTCAATTCTGGCCCTCCTTGGGCCATATTTGTGCTCTCCAGAACACCAATTTGAAATAAAAACGAATACATTCATAAATGAAGATAAGACCTTGCTAATATTTAAACTACTTGAGCAAAAGGAGGGAGGTGGCAGGTGGTGGTGAGGGTGGCAAGATTTGTAAATGTGCCCAACTAATGCAATCAAAAAATGACTTAAATTGTTGCTGTATTTTTTTAAGTAAAAATAATCTTTTTATGTGCAAAAAATCAAATACTGGATTTTTTTTCCATGTAAACATCCTTCAAAGTCAGTGGCTGGATTCAAACCCCCATCCAGGGGTAGCTTCCTGCACCAAAGGCACTAGACTTTGCCTATGCGCTATAGGCTTTTGATGGGTTTCAGTTGTGCAAGAGACCCTATCAGCATCTGACAGGCCGTGGTGTCATTGCTAATGGCTGCCACTGCACAGGACATCATAGCCATGATATAGGGAAGATTTGACAAGCTACATATAGGGAAGCCCGTCTGGTCCAGTGGGTAAGTTCCTGCCTTCCACCCAGACATGCAGGGTTCAATTCCAGGGCCCGACAGATGACACACTAAATCTCTCAGCAAGCATCTGTGCATTAACCACTTATTTTCTTGCAGTTTTCCTTCCAAATCCTGCAACCCCTTCACCACAAATACAGTCCAATCATTCCTCGATACTCATTCACTCAGTCATTCCACTCCGCCATGCTACAGGGTGAACAAAAACCAACAAGAACAAGAGCTAGTTCAGCAAACAAATTTATAGCCTCTCTTTGGATTTATGTTGATGCTGCTGCCCTCTAGTAATGTTATATGTCAACTGCAGCATAATCAAAGGATTGAGAAAGGGGCAGTCCTATGCAAATAATCTCCTCCCATGATTACTTCTCTGAGCTTCCGTAGTGGTACGATGATAGGACCTTCAACAAATGGTCTTCAGCAGATTTCTAAAGTTGCCAAATTGTCTTAGGCTAAGGATTGTTCCAGTCGAAGGCCTTCAGATAAGGACCCCACCCTCACTTAGCAGGGTCCAGAATTACCTGCAGTAATCCTCTATACAGAACATGGGTGTTTGTGGGCCTACTGTGAAGGCTATATGCTAAAATTGGGATGTCTAAAGTCCCAGTCCTGGTCTCACTGTCAGAGGCACAGCATAACACAGCCTGCCAGACATGACCGTGCAATGCCATGCCAAACCAAATGCTCCTTCCCCACACTTGCTGCATCATGCAATTTCAAGACATAATCAATCAGAGGCCTGACTTTGTCCTTTCCTACCATTTCAACATTCAACATACTACCTTCTGACTGCAGCTAGTAAGGACTCTTTCACCTGCACAAAATTTTACCCTGCATTAAGTCAACACCATTCAACCTATTTTATTATCTGTATGGCACCTTCCTCACATAATACAGCTCAATTCTGGCCCCCCTTGGGCCATATTTGTGCTCTCCAGAACACCAATTTGAAGAAAAAACAAATACATTCATAAATGAAGATAAGACCTTGCTAATATTTAAACTACTTGAGCAAAAGGAGGGAGGTGGCAGGTGGTGGTGGGGGTGGCAAGATTTCTAAATGTGCCCAACTAATGCAATCAAAAAATGACTTAAATTGTTCCTGTATTTTTTTAAGTAAAAATAATCTTTTTATGTGCAAAAAATCAAATACTGGATTTTTTTTCCATGTAAACATCCTTCAAAGTCAGTGGCTGGATTCAAACCCCCATCCAGGGGTAGCTTCCTGCACCAAAGGCACTAGACTTTGCCTATGCACTATGGGCTTTTGGTGGGTTTCAGTTGTGCAAGAGACCCTATCAGCATCTGACAGGCCGTGGTGTCATTGCTAATGGCTGCCACTGCACAGGACACATCATAGCCATGATATAGGGAAGATTTGACAAGCTACATATAGGGAAGCCCGTCTGGTCCAGTGGGTAAGTTCCTACCTTACATGCAGGGTTCAATTCCAGGGCCTGACAGATGACACACTAAATCTCTCAGCAAGCATCTGTGCATTAACCACTTATTTTCTTGCAGTTTTCCTTCCAAATCCTGCAACCCCTTCACCACAAATACAGTCCAATCATTACTCGATACTCATTCACTCAGTCATTCCACTCCGCCATGCTACAGGCTGAACAAAAACCAACAAGAACAAGAGCTAGTTCAACAAGCAAATTTAAAGCCTCTCTTTGGATTTATGTTGATGCTACTGCCCTCTAGTAATGTTATATGTCAACTGCAGCAAAATCAAAGGATTAAGAAAGGGGCAGTCCTATGCAAATAATCTCCTCCCATGATTACTTCTCTGAGCTTCCGTAGTGGTACGATGATAGGACCTTCAACAAATGGTCTTCAGCAGATTTCTAAAGTTGCCAAATTGTCTTAGGCTAAGGATTGTTCCAGTCAAAGGCCTTCAGATAAGGACCCCACCCTCACTTAGCAGGGTCCAGAATTACCTGCAGTAATCCTCTATACAGAACATGGGTGTTCGTGGGCCTACTGTAAAGGCTATATGCTAAAACTGAGATGTCTAAAGTCCCAGTCATGGTCTCACTGTCAGAGGCACAGCATAACACAGCCTGCCAGACATGGCCGTGCAATGCCATGCCAAACCAAATGCTCCTTCCCCACGCTTGCTGATTCATGCATTTTCAAGACATAATAAATCAGAGGCCTGACTTTGTCCTTTCCTATCACTTCAACATTCAACATACTACCTTCTGACTGCAGCTAATAAGGGCTCTTTCACCTGCACAAAATTTTACTCTGCATTAAATCAACACCATTCAACCTATTTTATTATCTGCATGGCACCTTCCTCACATAATACAGCTCAATTCTGGCCCCCCTTGGGCCATATTTGTGCTCTCCAGAACACCAATTTGAAATAAAAACGAATACATTCATAAATGAAGATAAGACCTTGCTAATATTTAAACTACTTGAGCAAAAGGAGGGAGGTGGCAGGTGGTGGTGAGGGTGGCAAGATTTGTAAATGTGCCCAACTAATGCAATCAAAAAATGACTTAAATTGTTGCTGTATTTTTTTAAGTAAAAATAATCTTTTTATGTGCAAAAAATCAAATACTGGATTTTTTTCCATGTAAACATGCTTCGAAGTCTGTGGCTGGATTCAAACCCCCATCCAGGGATAGCTTCCTGCACCAAAGGCACTAGACTTTGCCTATGCGCTATATGCTTTTAATGGGTTTCAGTTGTGCAAGAGACCCTATCAGCATCTGACAGGCCGTGGTGTCATTGCTAATGGCTGCCACTGCACAGGACACATCATAGCCATGATATAGGGAAGATTTGACAAGTTACATATAGGGAAACCTGTCTGGTCCAGTGGGTAAGTTCCTGCCTTCCACCCAGACATGCAGGGTTCAATTCCAGGGCCCGATAGATGACACACTAAATCTCTCAGCAAGCATCTGTACATTAACCACTTATTTTCTTGCAGTTTTCCTTCCAAATCCTGCAACCCCTTCACCACAAATACAAATACAGTCCAATCATTCCTCGATACTCATTCACTCAGTCATTCCACTCCGCCATGCTACAGGGTGAACAAAAACCAACAAGAACAAGAGCTAGTTCAGCAAGCAAATTTATAGCCTCTCTTTGGATTTATGTTGATGCTGCTGCCCTCTAGTAATGTTATATGTCAACTGCAGCATAATCAAAGGATTGAGAAAGGGGCAGTCCTATGCAAATAATCTCCTCCCATGATTACTTCTCTGAGCTTCCGTAGTGGTACGATGATAGGACCTTCAACAAATGGTCTTCAGCAGATTTCTAAAGTTGCCAAATTGTCTTAGGCTAAGGATTGTTCCAGTCGAAGGCCTTCAGATAAGGACCCCACCCTCACTTAGCAGGGTCCATAATTACCTGCAGTAATCCTCTATACAGAACATGGGCGTTTGTGGGCCTACTGTGAAGGCTATATGCTAAAACTGGGATGTCTAAAGTCCCAATCCTGGTTTCACTGTCAGAGGCACAGCATAACACAGACTGCCAGACATGACCGTGCAATGCCTTGCCAAACCAAGTGCTCCTTCCCCACACTTGCTGCATCATGCATTTTCAAGACATAATCAATCAGAGGCCTGACTTTGTCCTTTCCTACCATTTCAACATTCAACATGCTACCTTCTGACTGCAGCTAGTAAGGACTCTTTCACCTGCACACAATTTTACCCTGCATTAAGTCAACACCATTCAACCTATTTTATTATCTGTATGGCACCTTCCTCACATAATACAGCTCAATTCTGCCCCCCCTTGGGCCATATTTGTGCTCTCCAGAACACCAATTTGAAGAAAAAACAAATACATTCATAAATGAAGATAAGACCTTGCTAATATTTAAACTACTTGAGCAAAAGGAGGGAGGTGGCAGATGGTGGTGGGAGTGGCAAGATTTGTAAATGTGCCCAACTAATGCAATCAAAAAATAACTTAAATTGTTCCTGTATTTTTTTAAGTAAAAATAATCTTTTTATGTGCAAAAAATCAAATACTGGATTTTTTTTCCATGTAAACATCCTTCAAAGTCAGTGGCTGGATTTAAACCCCCATCCAGGGGTAGCTTCCTGCACCAAAGGCACTAGACTTTGCCTATGCACTATGGGCTTTTGGTGGGTTTTAGTTGTGCCAGAGACCCTATCAGCATCTGACAGGCCGTGGTGTCATTGCTAATGGCTGCCACTGCACAGGACACATCATAGCCATGATATAGGGAAGATTTGATAAACTACATATAGAGAAGCCCGTCTGGTCCAGTGGGTAAGTTCCTGCCTTCCATCCAGACATGCAGGGTTCAATTCCAGGGCCTGACAAATGCTCACTAAATCTCTCAGCAAGCATCTGTGCATTAACCACTTATTTTCTTGCAGTTTTCCTTCCAAATCCTGCAACCCCTTCACCACAAATACAGTCCAATCATTCCTCGATACTCATTCACTCAGTCATTCCACTCCGCCATGCTACAGGCTGAACAAAAACCAACAAGAACAAGAGCTAGTTCAGCAAGCAAATTTAAAGCCTCTCTTTGGATTTATGTTGATGCTACTGCCCTCTAGTAATGTTATATGTCAACTGCAGCAAAATCAAAGGATTGAGGAAGGGGCAGTCCTATGCAAATAATCTCCTCCCATGATTACTTCTCTGAGCTTCCGTAGTGGTACGATGATAGGACCTTCAACAAATGGTCTTCAGCAGATTTCTAAAGTTGCCAAATTGTCTTAGGCTAAGGATTGTTCCAGTCAAAGGCCGTCAGATAAGGACCCCACCCTCACTTAGCAGGGTCCAGAATTACCTGCAGTAATCCTCTATACAGAACATGGGCGTTTGTGGGCCTACTGTGTAGGCTATATGCTAAAACTGGGATGTCTAAAGTCCCAGTCCTGGTCTCACTGTCAGAGGCACAGCATAACACAGCCTGCCAGACATGACCGTGCAATGCCATGCCAAACCAAATGCTCCTTCCCCACACTTGCTGCATCATGCATTTTCAAGACATAATCAATCAGAGGCCTGACTTTGTCCTTTCCTATCACTTCAACATTCAACATACTACCTTCTGACTGCAGCTAATAAGGGCTCTTTCACCTGCACAAAATTTTACTCTGCATTAAATCAACACCATTCAACCTATTTTATTATCTGCATGGCACCTTCCTCACATAATACAGCTCAATTCTGGCCCCCCTTGGGCCATATTTGTGCTCTCCAGAACACCAATTTGAAATAAAAACGAATACATTCATAAATGAAGATAAGACCTTGCTAATATTTAAACTACTTGAGCAAAAGGAGGGAGGTGGCAGGTGGTGGTGAGGGTGGCAAGATTTGTAAATGTGCCCAACTAATGCAATCAAAAAATGACTTAAATTGTTGCTGTATTTTTTTAAGTAAAAATAATCTTTTTATGTGCAAAAAATCAAATACTGGATTTTTTTTCCATGTAAACATCCTTCAAAGTCAGTGGCTGGATTCAAACCCCCATCCAGGGATAGCTTCCTGCACCAAAGGCACTAGACTTTGCCTATGCGCTATAGGCTTTTAATGGGTTTCAGCTGTGCAAGAGACCCTATCAGCATCTGACAGGCCGTGGTGTCATTGCTAATGGCTGCCACTGCACAGGACACATCATAGCCATGATATAGGGAAGATTTGACAAGCTACATATAGGGAAACCCGTCTGGTCCGGTGGGTAAGTTCCTGCCTTCCACCCAGACATGCAGGGTTCAATTCCAGGGCCCGACAGATGACACACTAAATCTCTCAGCAAGCATCTGTACATTAACCACTTATTTTCTTGCAGTTTTCCTTCCAAATCCTGCAACCCCTTCACCACAAATACAGTCCAATCATTCCTCGATACTCATTCACTCAGTCATTCCACTCCGCCATGCTACAGGGTGAACAAAAACCAACAAGAACAAGAGCTAGTTCAGCAAGCAAATTTATAGCCTCTCTTTGGATTTATGTTGATGCTGCTGCCCTCTAGTAATGTTATATGTCAACTGCAGCATAATCAAAGGATTGAGAAAGGGGCAGTCCTATGCAAATAATCTCCTCCCATGATTACTTCTCTGAGCTTCCGTAGTGGTACGATGATAGGACCTTCAACAAATGGTCTTCAGCAGATTTCTAAAGTTGCCAAATTGTCTTAGGCTAAGGATTGTTCCAGTCGAAGGCCTTCAGATAAGGACCCCACCCTCACTTAGCAGGGTCCAGAATTACCTGCAGTAATCCTCTATACAGAACATGGGCGTTTGTGGGCCTACTGTAAAGGCTATATGCTACAACTGGGATGTCTAAAGTCCCAGTCCTGGTCTCACTGTCAGAGGCACAGCATAACACAGCCTGCCAGACATGGCCGTGCAATGCCATGCCAAACCAAATGCTCCTTCCCCACACTTGCTGATTCATGCATTTTCAAGACATAATCAATCAGAGGCCTGACTTTGTCCTTTCCTATCACTTCAACATTCAACATACTATCTTCTGACTGCAACTAATAAGGGCTCTTTCACCTGCACAAAATTTTACTCTGCCTTAAATCAACACCATTCAACCTATTTTATTATCTGCATGGCACCTTCCTCACATAATAAAGCTCAATTCTGGCCCCCCTTGGGCCATATTTGTGCTCTCCAGAACACCAATTTGAAGAAAAAACAAATACATTCATAAATGAAGATAAGACCTTGCTAATATTTAAACTACTTGAGCAAAAGGAGGGAGGTGGCAGGTGGTGGTGGGGGTGGCAAGATTTGTAAATGTGCCCAACTAATGCAATCAATAATGACTTAAATTGTTGCTGTATTTTTTTAAGTAAAAATAATCTTTTTATGTGCAAAAAATCAAATACTGGATTTTTTTCCATGTAAACATACTTCAAAGTCAGTGGCTGGATTCAAACCCCCATCCAGGGGTAGCTTCCTGCACCAAAGGCACTAGACTTTGCCTCTGAGTTATAGGCTTTTGATGGGTTTCTGTTGTGCAAGAGACCCTATCAGTATCTGACAGGCCGTGGTGTCATTGCTAATGGCTGCCACTGCACAGGACACATCATAGCCATGATATAGGGAAGATTTGACAAGCTACATATTGGGAAGCACGTCTGGTCCAGTGGGTAAATTCCTGCCTTCCACCCAGACATGCAGGGTTCAACTCCTGGGCCCGACAGATGACACACTCAATCTCTCAGCAAGCATCTGTGCATTAACCACTTATTTTCTTGCAGTTTTCCTTCCAAATCCTGCAACCCCTTCACCACAAATACAGTCCAATCATTCCTCGATACTCATTCACTCAGTCATTCCACTCCGCCATGCTACAGGCTGAACAAAAACCAACAAGAACAAGAGCTAGTTCAGCAAGCAAATTTAAAGCCTCTCTTTGGATTTATGTTGATGCTGCTGCCCTCTAGTAATGTTATATGTCAACTGCAGCATAATCAAAGTATTGAGAAAGTGGCAGTCCTATGCAAATAATCTCCTCCCATGATTACTTCTCTGAGCTTCCGTAGTGGTACGATGATAGGACCTTCAACATATGGTCTTCAGCAGATTTCTAAAGTTGCCAAATTGTCTTAGGCTAAGGATTGTTCCAGTCGAAGGCCTTCAGATAAGGACCCCACCCTCACTTAGCAGGGTCGAGAATTACCTGCAGTAATCCTCTATACAGCACATGGGCGTTCGTGGGCCTACTGTAAAAGCTATATGCTAAAACTGGGATGTCTAAAGTCCCAGTCCTGGTCTCACTGTCAGAGGCACAGCATAACACAGCTTGCCAGACATGGCCGTGCAATGCCATACCAAACCAAATGCTCCTTCCCCACACTTGCTGCATCATGCATTTTCAAGACATAATCAATCAGAGGCCTGACTTTGTCCTTTCCTATCACTTCAACATTCAACATACTACCTTCTGACTCCAGCTAATAAGGGCTCTTTCACCTGCACAAACTTTTACTCTGCATTAAATCAACACCATTCAACCTATTTTATTATCTGCATGGCACCTTCCTCACATAATACAGCTCAATTCTGGCCCCCCTTGGGCCATATTTGTGCTCTCCAGAACACCAATTTGAAATAAAAACGAATACATTCATAAATGAAGATAAGACCTTGCTAATATTTAAACTACTTGAGCAAAAGGAGGGAGGTGGCAGGTGGTGGTGAGGGTGGCAAGATTTGTAAATGTGCCCAACTAATGCAATCAAAAAATGACTTAAATTGTTGCTGTATTTTTTTAAGTAAAAATAATCTTTTTATGTGCAAAAAGTCAAATACTGGATTTTTTTTCCATGTAAACATCCTTCAAAGTCAGTGGCTGGATTCAAACCCCCATCCAGGGATAGCTTCCTGCACCAAAGGCACTAGACTTTGCCTATGCGCTATAGCCTTTTAATGGGTTTCAGTTGTGCAAGAGACCCTATCAGCATCTGACAGGCCGTGGTGTCATTGCTAATGGCTGCCACTGCACAGGACACATCATAGCCATGATATAGGGAAGATTTGACAAGCTACATATAGGGAAGCCTGTCTGGTCCAGTGGGTAAGTTCCTGCCTTCCACCCAGACATGCAGGGTTCAATTCCAAGGCCTGACAGATGACACACTAAATCTCTCAGCAAGCATCTGTACATTAACCACTTATTTTCTTGCAGTTTTCCTTCCAAATCCTGCAACCCCTTCACCACAAATACAGTCCAATCATTCCTCGATACTCATTCACTTAGTCATTCCACTCCGCCATGCTACAGGCTGAACAAAAACCAACAAGAACAAGAGCTAGTTCAGCAAGCAAATTTAAAGCCTCTCTTTGGATTTATGTTGATGCTGCTGCCCTCTAGTAATGTTATATGTCAACTGCAGCATAATCAAAGGATTGAGAAAGGGGCAGTCCTATGCAAATAATCTCCTCCCATGATTACTTCTCTGAGCTTCCGTAGTGGTACGATGATAGGACCTTCAACAAATGGTCTTCAGCAGATTTCTAAAGTTGCCAAATTGTCTTAGGCTAAGGATTGTTCCAGTCGAAGGCCTTCAGATAAGGACCCCACCCTCACTTAGCAGGGTCGAGAATTACCTGCAGTAATCCTCTATACAGCACATGGGCGTTTGTGGGCCTACTGTAAAAGCTATATGCTAAAACTGGGATGTCTAAAGTCTCAGTCCTGGTCTCACTGTCAGAGGCACAGCATAACACAGCTTGCCAGACATGGCCGTGCAATGCCATGCCAAACCAAATGCTCCTTCCCCACACTTGCTGCATCATGCATTTTCAAGACATAATCAATCAGAGGCCTGACTTTGTTCTTTCCTATCACTTCAACATTCAACATACTACCTTCTGACTCCAGCTAATAAGGGCTCTTTCACCTGCACAAAATTTTACTCTGCATTAAATCAACACCATTCAACCTATTTTATTATCTGCATGGCACCTTCCTCACATAATACAGCTCAATTCTGGCCCCCCTTGGGCCATATTTGTGCTCTCCAGAACACCAATTTGAAATAAAAACGAATACATTCATAAATGAAGACAAGACCTGTAGGAGGCTGGACTGGCTTGTAGTGAGTACCAAGGGGTACTTGCACCTTGCACCAGGCCCAGTTATCCCTTATTAGTGTATAGGGTGTCTAGCAGCTTAGGCTGATAGATAATGGTAGCTTAGCAGAGCAGCTTAGGCTGAACTAGGAGACGTGTGAAGCTACTACAGTACCACTTAGTGTCATATGCACAATATCATAAGAAAACACAATACACAGTTATACTAAAAATAAAGGTACTTTATTTTTATGACAATATGCCAAAGTATCTTAGAGTGTACCCTCAGTGAGAGGATAGGAAATATACACAAGATATATATACACAATAGCAAAAATATGCAGTATAGTCTTAGAAAACAGTGCAAACAATGTATAGTTACAATAGGATGCAATGGGGAAGCACAGGGATAGGGGCAACACAAACCATATACTCCAGAAGTGGAATGCGAACCACGAATGGTCCCCAAACCTATGTGACCTTGTAGAGGGTCGCTGGGACTATTAGAAAATAGTGAGAGTTAGCAAAATAACCCTCCCCAAGACCCTGAAAAGTGAGTGCAAAGTGCACCAAAGTTCCCCTAAGGACAAAATAGTCGTGTTAGAGGGAAAATGCAAGGAAAATACAAATCAGCAATGCAACAACGATGGATTCCTGTCTGAGGGTACCTGTGGAACAAGGGGACCAAGTCCAAAAGTCACAAGCAGCTCGGAGATGGGCAGATGCCCAAGAAATGCCAGCGGTTGGTGCAAAGAAGCTCTTACTAGGCTGAAGAACTGTGAATACTGCAGGAACGACAAGGGCTAGAGACTTCCCCCTTGGAGGATGGATCCCCCACGCCTTGGAGAGTTGTGCAGAAGTGTTTTCCCGCCGGATGGACGCCAACAAGCCTTGCTACACGCAAATCGTGCGTTTGGCGTTATTGGACGCTGCTGGGGCCCAGGAGGGACCAGGAGGTCGCAAATTGGACCTGCAGAGAGAGGGGACGTCGAGCAAGACAAAGAGCCCTCACTGAAGCAGGTAGCACCCGGAAAAGTGCCAGAAACAGGCACTACGAGGATGCGTGAAACGGTGCTCGCCAAAGTTGCACAAAGGAGTCCCACGTCGCCGGGGACCAACTTAGAAAGTCGTGCAATGCAGGTTAGAGTGCCGTGGACCCAGGCTTGGCTGTGCATGAGGGTTTTCCGCCGGAAGTGCACAGGGGCCGGAGTAGCTTGCAAAGTCGCGGTTCCCAGCAATGCAGCCCAGCGAGGTGAGGCAAGGACTTACCTCCACCAAACTTGGGCTGAAGAGTCACTGGACTGTGGGAGTCCCTTGGACGGTGTCGCTGGATTCGAGGGACCTCGCTCGTCGTGCTGAGAGGAGACCCAAGGGACCGGAGATGCAGCTTTTTGGTGCCTGCGGTTGCAGGGGGAAGATTCCGTCGACCCACGGGAGATTTCTTCGGAGCTTCTGGTGCAGAGAGGAGGCAGACTACCCCCACAGCATGCACAAGCAGGAAAACAGTCGAGAAGGCGGCAGGATCAGCGTTACAGAGTTGCAGTAGTCGTCTTTGCTACTATGTTGCAGGTTTGCAGGCTTCCAGCGCGGTCAGCGGTCGATTCCTTATCAGAAGGTGAAGAGGGAGATGCAGAGGAACTCGGCTGAGCTCATGCATTCGTTATCTAAAGTTTCCCCAGAGACAGAGACCCTAAATAGCCAGAAAAGAGGGTTTGGCTACCTAGGAGAGAGGAAAGGCTACTAACACCTGAAGGAGCCTATCACAAGGAGTCTCTGACGTCACCTGGTGGCACTGGCCACTCAGAGCAGTCCAGTGTGCCAGCAGCACCTCTGTTTCCAAGATGGCAGAGGTCTGGAGCACACTGGAGGAGCTCTGGACACCTCCCAGGGGAGGTGCAGGTCAGGGGAGTGGTCACTCCCCTTTCCTTTGTCCAGTTTCGCGCCAGAGCAGGGGCTAAGGGGTCCCTGAACCGGTGTAGACTGGCTTATGCAGAATTGGGCACATCTGTGCCCAACAAAGCATTTCCAGAGGCTGGGGGAGGCTACTCCTCCCCTGCCTTCACACCATTTTCCAAAGGGAGAGGGTGTCACACCCTCTCTCAGAGGAAGTTCTTTGTTCTGCCATCCTGGGCCAGGCCTGGCTGGACCCCAGGAGGGCAGATGCCTGTCTGAGGGGTTGGCAGCAGCAGCAGCTGCAGTGAAACCCCAGGAAGGGCAGTTTGGCAGTACCAGGGTCTGTGCTACAGACCACTGGGATCATGGAATTGTACCAACAATGCCAGGATGGCATAGAGGGGGCAATTCCATGATCATAGACATGTTACATGGCCATATTCGGAGTTACCATGGTGAAGCTACATATAGGTAGTGACCTATATGTAGTGCACGCGTGTAATGGTGTCCCCGCACTCACAAAGTTCAGTGAATTGGCTCTGAACAATGTGGGGGCACCTTGGCTAGTGCCAGGGTGCCCTCACACTAAGTAACTTTGCACCTAACCTTTACCAGGTAAAGGTTAGACATATAGGTGACTTATAAGTTACTTAAGTGCAGTGTAAAATGGCTGTGAAATAACGTGGACGTTATTTCACTCAGGCTGCAGTGGCAGGCCTGTGTAAGAATTGTCAGAGCTCCCTATGGGTGGCAAAAGGAATGCTGCAGTCCATAGGGATCTCCTGGAACCCCAATACCCTGGGTACCTCAGTACCATATACTAGGGAATTATAAGGGTGTTCCAGTAAGCCAATGTAAATTGGTCAAAATGGTCACTGGCCTGTTAGTGACAATTTGAAAGTAATGAGAGAGCATAACCACTGAGGTTCTGGTTAGCAGAGCCTCAGTGAGACAGTTAGGCACCACACAGGGAACATATACATGCACACCTATGAGCACTGGGGCCCTGTGTGACAGGGTCCCAGTGACACATACATATAGGCCACAAACCTATGAGCACTGGGGTCCTGACCAGCAGGATCCCAGTGACACATAACAACCATACTGAAAACATAGTGTTTTCACTATGAGCACTGAGGCCTGGCTATCAGGATCCCAGTGAGACAGTGAAAACAGTGACAAACACCCTGACATACACTCACAAACAGGCCAAAAGTGGGGGTAACAAGGCTAGAAAGAGGCTACCTTCTCACACAACCCCCCCCCAAACGAAGGACAATAAGGCTAACCTTGGCCAGTTGAGACTTTATTGTCTAAGTGGTGATAAGTAGAGAGTAGCTCTGCAATAGACTGGTTACTCCCTTTATCATCCACTATATGGTTACTTCCCTGTGGGGATGTAAACCACCCTGTTTGAAGTTTTTTAGCTAAGCAACAATGTGAAGATGTATTTTCAGAGTTTCTATCAGTAAGTTTTAGTTTAGAGCAGTGGGAATTGTCCACTGAACCTATTTGTAGTGATGGAAATGCCAGACAGGGATGCTGTCTCAGAAAAGCCATAGCTGGGCAAAAACGTTGTCCATCTGGCTGGAAGAGAGAACAGGGATGCTGTTTCTCTTGAGTTGGAGCAGGGCAGGGATGCTGTCCTATGAGCTCCACACTAGGGCAGGGATGCTGTCCTAAGTGTTGTGAGGTAGTGCAGGGTTTCTGCACTAAAGTTTCTCTGGGAGGGTTGGAGGGATGCTCCATGTTAACTAAAATGGTGCTGTTTTTCTCACCAATGTTAGTTATCCCACAGAGAGGTACTTCCACCTCAGGGAGTCCAGCTTTGCCAGCTGATGATTCCCTTGGAACAGGTGCCACCCCAGGAGAGGTTTCTCCCACCACAGGAATGGTATCCTGAATGGTAGGGTAGTTAGGGGATACTGTGATACCCTTTTTACCTGTTGATGGAGAGGGATCCTGAGTTTTCAGGCCTTCTCTCCTTTGCTTTTTCATTTCACTTGAAATGAGAGGGAACAATTCCTCAGGGATGCCCAGCATGGCTGCATGGGCATAAAACTCTACATCAGCCCAACCTGAGGCCTCTAGGTCATTACCTAAGAGACAGTCTACAGGTAAGCTAGGTGATACCACCACCTGCTTAGGGCCAGTAACTCCACCCCAACTAAACTGAATTATAGCTAAGGGAAGAAACTTAGTGGAGTTATGGACATCAATAATCTTATACTGTTGTCCAATGATGTGTTGTTCAGGAGGCACTAGGTTTTCAGTCACCAAAGTGAAACTGGCACCTGTGTCCCTGTAGGCCAAGGCCTCAACACCATTTATTGAAACTGTCTGCCTGTACTTATCCATTGTAAGGGGACAAGCAGCCAGTGTGGCAAGGCCAATGCCACTAGGTGTGACAGAAACTGTCTTGGGACTGATTACATCAGTTTCCACTATGGACCCATAAGTGAACCCAACTACACCCTTTGCTTGACTGTTGCCAGCAGTCCCACCACTAGTACCACTACTGCTAGGGGCACTAGAGCTTGATGTATTAGTGGTGGTAGGCTCAGGGGGTTTACCTGGACAGGACTTATCCCCTGGCCTATGGCCTCTGTTTTTACACACAAAGCACCAAGGCTTTTTAATGTGTGCAGGTTGGGAAGAAGAGGAAGAATTAGTTTTATCCCCACCCTCTGAAGAGTGTTTAAGATTTGAAGTGGGATCTTTGGTTTTACCCTTATCCCCATGCTTATCTTGAGATTTTTCACCATCGTTCTTCTTATTGCCATCTTTGTCACCCCCTGTATGAACTTTTCTGTTCACCCTTGTTCTGACCCATTTGTCTGCCTTCTTTCCCAATTCTTGGGGAGAGGTCAGATCAGAGTCTACCAGGTACTGGTGCAACAAATCAGACACACAATTATTAAGTATATGCTCTCTCAGGATTGTGTTATACAGGCTTTCATAATCAGTAACTTTACTGCCATGTAACCACCCCTCCAAGGCCTTCACTGAATGGTCAATGAAATCAACCCAGTCTTGTGAAGACTCCTTTTTGGTCTCTCTGAACTTTATCCTGTACTGTTCAGTGGTTAAGCCATAACCATCCAGGAGTGCATTCTTAAGAACTGTAAAATTATTGGCATCATTTTCTTTCACTGTAAGGAGCCTATCCCTACCTTTTCCACTAAATGATAGCCATAGGATAGCAGCCCACTGCCTTTGAGGGACATCCTGTACAGCACAGGCCCTCTCAAGTGCAGCAAACCACTTGTTAATGTCATCCCCCTCCTTGTAAGGGGGAACTATCTTATGTAGATTCCTGGAATCATGCTCTTTTGCAGGATGACTATGGGGAATACTGCTGCTGCCACCATGGGTATCTAAACCCATTTTCTGTCTTTCCCTCTCTATTTCTAAAGACTGTCTATCCAAATCCAGCTGTTGCTTCTTGAGCTTCAGTCTGGTTTGTTCCACTCTCAATCTATTGAGATCCCTTTCTAACAATCTGTCATCAGGGTGGGTGGGAGGGACATTTCTAGATACAGAGGTATGATGGGAATGAACAGAAGGAGACCTGTCCCTTACCAAGGGCACCCTAACAGCTTGGCTACCAGCATAATGTGAGAGCACATCATCAGTATGATGTGATTCAACCTCTGTACCAACTATGCTAGACTGTCTAGTAATGGGCAGGCTGAGAAGTTTCTTTCCTGAACCTTTTCCTGGGGGAGTCCCTGGATCAGATTGAGAACCATTAGCTACTTTTTCTACAGATTGGGCACTTATGGCCTTATCCTGTACTCTAAGCATATTAATTAACAGTTCTAAGGAAGGATTCTTCCCTACACTCAAACCTCTCTCTATGCAGAGACTCCTTGCTCCTTTCCAGCTAAGGTGATCATATGCAAGTTTGGACAGTTCAACTTTTTGGCCTGTGCCAGACATTTTTTAGAGAGAGTTAAAGTGATAGTAAAAGATAAAAAAGTTTTCAGAACTTTTTTTTTTTTGGAAAGACAGAAAAAACTTTTTAAACTTTTAAGAACTTTTTGAAAGTTTAGAAGTACTTTTCAGCACTTAGAAAAGAGTGAAAAGAGGAAATGCAAAACTTTTTGGCTATGTGTATATACACTGACCTTGTTTTGTATATTTTTCTCTTATGAAAAGTACAATGACAAGAGTGGTAAGTAGTCTCAAAGCACTTATCCCACCGCTGCACAACCAATGTAGGAGGCTGGACTGGCTTGTAGTGAGTACCAAGGGGTACTTGCACCTTGCACCAGGCCCAGTTATCCCTTATTAGTGTATAGGGTGTCTAGCAGCTTAGGCTGATAGATAATGGTAGCTTAGCAGAGCAGCTTAGGCTGAACTAGGAGACGTGTGAAGCTACTACAGTACCACTTAGTGTCATATGCACAATATCATAAGAAAACACAATACACAGTTATACTAAAAATAAAGGTACTTTATTTTTATGACAATATGCCAAAGTATCTTAGAGTGTACCCTCAGTGAGAGGATAGGAAATATACACAAGATATATATACACAATAGCAAAAATATGCAGTATAGTCTTAGAAAACAGTGCAAACAATGTATAGTTACAATAGGATGCAATGGGGAAACACAGGGATAGGGGCAACACAAACCATATACTCCAGAAGTGGAATGCGAACCACGAATGGACCCCAAACCTATGTGACCTTGTAGAGGGTCGCTGGGACTATTAGAAAATAGTGAGAGTTAGCAAAATAACCCTCCCCAAGACCCTGAAAAGTGAGTGCAAAGTGCACCAAAGTTCCCCTAAGGACAAAATAGTCGTGTTAGAGGGAAAATGCAAGGAAAATACAAATCAGCAATGCAACAACGATGGATTCCTGTCTGAGGGTACCTGTGGAACAAGGGGACCAAGTCCAAAAGTCACAAGCAGCTCGGAGATGGGCAGATGCCCAAGAAATGCCAGCGGTTGGTGCAAAGAAGCTCTTACTAGGCTGAAGAACTGTGAATACTGCAGGAACGACAAGGGCTAGAGACTTCCCCCTTGGAGGATGGATCCCCCACGCCTTGGAGAGTCGTGCAGAAGTGTTTTCCCGCCGGATGGACGCCAACAAGCCTTGCTACACGCAAATCGTGCGTTTGGCGTTTTTGGACGCTGCTGGGGCCCAGGAGGGACCAGGAGGTCGCAAATTGGACCTGCAGAGAGAAGGGACGTAGAGCAAGACAAAGAGCCCTCACTGAAGCAGGTAGCACCCGGAAAAGTGCCAGAAACAGGCACTACGAGGATGCGTGAAACGGTGCTCGCCAAAGTTGCACAAAGGAGTCCCACGTCGCCGGGGACCAACTTAGAAAGTCGTGCAATGCAGGTTAGAGTGCCGTGGACCCAGGCTTGGCTGTGCACGAGGGTTTTCCGCCGGAAGTGCACAGGGGCCGGAGTAGCTTGCAAAGTCGCGGTTCCCAGCAATGCAGCCCAGCGAGGTGAGGCAAGGACTTACCTCCACCAAACTTGGGCTGAAGAGTCACTGGACTGTGGGAGTCCCTTGGACGGTGTCGCTGGATTCGAGGGACCTCGCTCGTCGTGCTGAGAGGAGACCCAAGGGACCGGAGATGCAGCTTTTTGGTGCCTGCGGTTGCAGGGGGAAGATTCCGTCGACCCACGGGAGATTTCTTCGGAGCTTCTGGTGCAGAGAGGAGGCAGACTACCCCCACAGCATGCACAAGCAGGAAAACAGTCGAGAAGGCGGCAGGATCAGCGTTACAGAGTTGCAGTAGTCGTCTTTGCTACTATGTTGCAGGTTTGCAGGCTTCCAGCGCGGTCAGCGGTCGATTCCTTATCAGAAGGTGAAGAGGGAGATGCAGAGGAACTCGGCTGAGCTCATGCATTCGTTATCTAAAGTTTCCCCAGAGACAGAGACCCTAAATAGCCAGAAAAGAGGGTTTGGCTACCTAGGAGAGAGGAAAGGCTACTAACACCTGAAGGAGCCTATCACAAGGAGTCTCTGACGTCACCTGGTGGCACTGGCCACTCAGAGCAGTCCAGTGTGCCAGCAGCACCTCTGTTTCCAAGATGGCAGAGGTCTGGAGCACACTGGAGGAGCTCTGGACACCTCCCAGGGGAGGTGCAGGTCAGGGGAGTGGTCACTCCCCTTTCCTTTGTCCAGTTTCGCGCCAGAGCAGGGGCTAAGGGGTCCCTGAACCGGTGTAGACTGGCTTATGCAGAATTGGGCACATCTGTGCCCAACAAAGCATTTCCAGAGGCTGGGGGAGGCTACTCCTCCCCTGCCTTCACACCATTTTCCAAAGGGAGAGGGTGTCACACCCTCTCTCAGAGGAAGTTCCTTGTTCTGCCATCCTGGGCCAGGCCTGGCTGGACCCCAGGAGGGCAGATGCCTGTCTGAGGGGTTGGCAGCAGCAGCAGCTGCAGTGAAACCCCAGGAAGGGCAGTTTGGCAGTACCAGGGTCTGTGCTACAGACCACTGGGATCATGGAATTGTACCAACAATGCCAGGATGGCATAGAGGGGGCAATTCCATGATCATAGACATGTTACATGGCCATATTCGGAGTTACCATGGTGAAGCTACATATAGGTAGTGACCTATATGTAGTGCACGCGTGTAATGGTGTCCCCGCACTCACAAAGTTCAGTGAATTGGCTCTGAACAATGTGGGGGCACCTTGGCTAGTGCCAGGGTGCCCTCACACTAAGTAACTTTGCACCTAACCTTTACCAGGTAAAGGTTAGACATATAGGTGACTTATAAGTTACTTAAGTGCAGTGTAAAATGGCTGTGAAATAACGTGGACGTTATTTCAGTCAGGCTGCAGTGGCAGGCCTGTGTAAGAATTGTCAGAGCTCCCTATGGGTGGCAAAAGGAACGCTGCAGTCCATAGGGATCTCCTGGAACCCCAATACCCTGGGTACCTCAGTACCATATACTAGGGAATTATAAGGGTGTTCCAGTAAGCCAATGTAAATTGGTCCAAATGGTCACTGGCCTGTTAGTGAGAATTTGAAAGTAATGAGAGAGCATAACCACTGAGGTTCTGGTTAGCAGAGCCTCAGTGAGACAGTTAGGCACCACACAGGGAACATATACATGCACACCTATGAGCACTGGGGCCCTGTGTGACAGGGTCCCAGTGACACATACATATAGGCCACAAACCTATGAGCACTGGGGTCCTGACCAGCAGGATCCCAGTGACACATAACAACCATACTGAAAACATAGTGTTTTCACTATGAGCACTGAGGCCTGGCTATCAGGATCCCAGTGAGACAGTGAAAACAGTGACAAACACCCTGACATACACTCACAAACAGGCCAAAAGTGGGGGTAACAAGGCTAGAAAGAGGCTACCTTCTCACAAGACCTTGCTAATATTTAAACTACTTGAGCAAAAGGAGGGAGGTGGCAGGTGGTGGTGGGGGTGGCAAGATTTGTAAATGTGCCCAACTAATGCAATCAAAAAATGACTTAAATTGTTCCTGTATTTTTTTAAGTAAAAATAATCTTTTTATGTGCAAAAAATCAAATACTGGATTTTTTTTCCATGTAAACATCCTTCAAAGTCAGTGGCTGGATTCAAACCCCCATCCAGGGGTAGCTTCCTGCACCAAAGGCACTAGAGTTTGCCTATGCACTATGGGCTTTTGGTGGGTTTCAGCTGTGCAAGAGACCCTATCAGCATCTGACAGGCCGTGGTGTCATTGCTAATGGCTGCCACTGCACAGGACACATCATAGCCATGATATAGGGAAGATTTGACAAGCTACATATAGGGAAGCCCATCTGGTCCAGTGGGTAAGTTCCTACCTTCCATCCAGACATGCAGGGTTCAATTCCAGGGCCTGACAGATGACACACTAAATCTCTCAGCAAGCATCTGTGCATTAACCTCTTATTTTCTTGCAGTTTTCCTTCCAAATCCTGTAACCCCTTCACCACAAATACAGTCCAATCAGTACTCGATACTCATTCACTCAGTCATTCCACTCCGCCATGCTACAGGCTGAACAAAAACCAACAAGAACAAGAGCTAGTTCAGCAAGCAAATTTAAAGCCTCTCTTTGGATTTATGTTGATGCTACTGCCCTCTAGTAATGTTATATGTCAACTGCAGCAAAATCAAAGGATTGAGAAAGGGGCAGTCCTATGCAAATAATCTCCTCCCATGATTACTTCTCTGAGCTTCCGTAGTGGTACGATGATAGGACCTTCAACAAATGGTCTTCAGCAGATTTCTAAAGTTGCCAAATTGTCTTAGGCTAAGGATTGTTCCAGTCAAAGGCCTTCAGATAAGGACCCCACCCTCACTTAGCAGGGTCCAGAATTACCTGCAGTAATCCTCTATACAGCACATGGGCGTTCCTGGGCCTACTGTAAAGGCTATATGCTAAAACTGGGATGTCTAAAGTCCCAGTCCTGGTCTCACTGTCAGAGGCACAGCATAACACAGCCTGCCAGACATGGTCGTGCAATGCCATGCCAAACCAAATGCTCCTTCCCCACACTTGCTGATTCATGCATTTTCAAGACATAATCAATCAGAGGCCTGACTTTGTCCTTTCCTATCACTTCAACATTCAACATACTACCTTCTGACTGCAGCTAATAAGGGCTCTTTCACCTGCACAAAATTTTACTCTGCATTAAATCAACACCATTCAACCTATTTTATTATCTGCATGGCACCTTCCTCACATAATACAGCTCAATTCTGGCCCCCCTTGGGCCATATTTGTGCTCTCCAGAACACCAATTTGAAGAAAAAACGAATACATTCATAAATGAAGATAAGACCTTGCTAATATTTAAACTACTTGAGCAAAAGGAGGGAGGTGGCAGGTGGTGGTGGGGGTGGCAAGATTTGTAAATGTGCCCAACTAATGCAATCAATAATGACTTAAATTGTTGCTGTATTTTTTTAAGTAAAAATAATCTTTTTATGTGCAAAAAATCAAATACTGGATTTTTTTCCATGTAAACATACTTCAAAGTCAGTGGCTGGATTCAAACCCCCATCCAGGGGTTGCTTCCTGCACCAAAGGCACTAGACTGTGCCTCTGAGCTATAGGTTTTTGATGGGTTTCTGTTGTGCAAGAGACCCTATCAGTATCTGACAGGCCGTGGTGTCATTGCTAATGGCTGCCACTGCACAGGACACATCATAGCCATGATATAGGGAAGATTTGACAATCTACATATTGGGAAGCACGTCTGGTCCAGTGGGTAAATTCCTGCCTTCCACCCAGACATGCAGGGTTCAACTCCTGGGCCCGACAGATGACACACTCAATCTCTCAGCAAGCATCTGTGCATTAACCACTTATATTCTTGCAGTTTTTCTTCCAAATCCTGCAACCCCTTCACCACAAATACAGTCCAATCATTCCTCGATACTCATTCACTCAGTCATTCCACTCCGCCATGCTACAGGCTGAACAAAAACCAACAAGAACAAGAGCTAGTTCAGCAAGCAAATTTAAAGCCTCTCTTTGGATTTATGTTGATGCTGCTGCCCTCTAGTAATGTTATATGTCAACTGCAGCATAATCAAAGTATTGAGAAAGTGGCAGTCCTATGCAAATAATCTCCTCCCATGATTACTTCTCTGAGCTTCCGTAGTGGTACGATGATAGGACCTTCAACATATGGTCTTCAGCAGATTTCTAAAGTTGCCAAATTGTCTTAGGCTAAGGATTGTTCCAGTCGAAGGCCTTCAGATAAGGACCCCACCCTCACTTAGCAGGGTCGAGAATTACCTGCAGTAATCCTCTATACAGCACATGGGCGTTCGTGGGCCTACTGTAAAAGCTATATGCTAAAACTGGGATGTCTAAAGTCCCAGTCCTGGTCTCACTGTCAGAGGCACAGCATAACACATCTTGCCAGACATGGCCGTGCAATGCCATGCCAAACCAAATGCTCCTTCCCCACACTTGCTGCATCATGCATTTTCAAGACATAATCAATCAGAGGCCTGACTTTGTCCTTTCCTATCACTTCAACATTCAACATACTACCTTCTGACTGCAGCTAATAAGGGCTCTTTCACCTGCACAAAATTTTACTCTGCATTAAATCAACACCATTCAACCTATTTTATTATCTGCATGGCACCTTCCTCACATAATACAGCTCAATTCTGGCCCCCCTTGGGCCATATTTGTGCTCTCCAGAACACCAATTTGAAATAAAAACGAATACATTCATAAATGAAGATAAGACATTGCTAATATTTAAACTACTTGAGCAAAAGGAGGGAGGTGGCAGGTGGTGGTGAGGGTGGCAAGATTTGTAAATGTGCCCAACTAATGCAATCAAAAAATGACTTAAATTGTTGCTGTATTTTTTTAAGTAAAAATAATCTTTTTATGTGCAAAAAATCAAATACTGGATTTTTTTTCCATGTAAACATCCTTCAAAGTCAGTGGCTGGATTCAAACCCCCATCCAGGGATAGCTTCCTGCACCAAAGGAACTAGACTTTGCCTATGCGCTATAGGCTTTTAATGGGTTTCAGTTGTGCAAGAGACCCTATCAGCATCTGACAGGCCGTGGTGTCATTGCTAATGGCTGCCACTGCACAGGACACATCATAGCCATGATATAGGGAAGATTTGACAAACTACATATAGGGAAGCCTGTCTGGTCCAGTGGGTAAGTTCCTGCCTTCCATCCAGACATGCAGGGTTCAATTCCAGGGCCTGACAGATGACACACTAAATCTCTCAGCAAGCATCTGTGCATTAACCACTTATTTTCTTGCAGTTTTCCTTCCAAATCCTGCAACCCCTTCACCACAAATACAGTCCAATCATTACTCGATACTCATTCACTCAGTCATTCCACTCCGCCATGCTACAGGCTGAACAAAAACCAACAAGAACAAGAGCTAGTTCAGCAAGCAAATTTAAAGCCTCTCTTTGGATTTATGTTGATGCTACTGCCCTCTAGTAATGTTATATGTCAACTGCAGCAAAATCAAAGGATTGAGAAAGGGGCAGTCCTATGCAAATAATCTCCTCCCATGATTACTTCTCTGAGCTTCCGTAGTGGTACGATGATAGGACCTTCAACAAATGGTCTTCAGCAGATTTCTAAAGTTGCCAAATTGTCTTAGGCTAAGGATTGTTCCAGTCGAAGGCCTTCAGATAAGGACCCCACCCTCACTTAGCAGGGTCCAGAATTACCTGCAGTAATCCTCTATACAGAACATGGGCGTTTGTGGGCCTACTGTGAAGGCTATATGCTAAAACTGGGATGTCTAAAGTCCCAGTCCTGGTCTCACTGTCAGAGGCACAGCATAACACAGCCTGCCAGACATGACCGTATAATGTCATGCCAAACCAAATGCTCCTTCCCCACACTTGCTGCATCATGCATTTTCAAGACATAATCAATCAGAGGCCTGACTTTGTCCTTTCCTACCATTTCAACATTCAACATGCTACCTTCTGACTGCAGCTAGTAAGGACTCTTTCACCTGCACAAAATTTTACCCTGCATTAAGTCAACACCATTCAACCTATTTTATTATCTGTATGGCACCTTCCTCACATAATACAGCTCAATTCTGCCCCCCCTTGGGCCATATTTGTGCTCTCCAGAACACCAATTTGAAGAAAAAACAAATACATTCATAAATGAAGATAAGACCTTGCTAATATTTAAACTACTTGAGCAAAAGAAGGGAGGTGGCAGGTGGTGGTGGGGGTGGCAAGATTTGTAAATGTGCCCAACTAATGCAATCAAAAAATGACTTAAATTGTTCCTGTATTTTTTTAAGTAAAAATAATCTTTTTATGTGCAAAAAATCAAATACTGGATTTTTTTTCCATGTAAACATCCTTCAAAGTCAGTGGCTGGATTCAAACCCCCATCCAGGGGTAGCTTCCTGCACCAAAGGCACTAGAGTTTGCCTATGCACTATGCGCTTTTGGTGGGTTTCAGTTGTGCAAGAGACCCTATCAGCATCTGACAGGCCGTGGTGTCATTGCTAATGGCGGCCACTGCACAGGACACATCATAGCCATGATATAGGGAAGATTTGACAAGCTACATATAGGGAAGCCCATCTGGTCCAGTGGGTAAGTTCCTACCTTCCATCCAGACATGCAGGGTTCAATTCCAGGGCCTGACAGATGACACACTAAATCTCTCAGCAAGCATCTGTGCATTAACCACTTATTTTCTTGCAGTTTTCCTTCCAAATCCTGTAACCCCTTCACCACAAATACAGTCCAATCAGTACTCGATACTCATTCACTCAGTCATTCCACTCCGCCATGCTACAGGCTGAACAAAAACCAACAAGAACAAGAGCTAGTTCAGCAAGCAAATTTAAAGCCTCTCTTTGGATTTATGTTGATGCTACTGCCCTCTAGTAATGTTATATGTCAACTGCAGCAAAATCAAAGGATTGAGAAAGGGGCAGTCCTATGCAAATAATCTCCTCCCATGATTACTTCTCTGAGCTTCCGTAGTGGTACGATGATAGGACCTTCAACAAATGGTCTTCAGCAGATTTCTAAAGTTGCCAAATTGTCTTAGGCTAAGGATTGTTCCAGTCAAAGGCCTTCAGATAAGGACCCCACCCTCACTTAGCAGGGTCCAGAATTACCTGCAGTAATCCTCTATACAGAACATGGGCGTTCGTGGGCCTACTGTAAAGGCTATATGCTAAAACTGGGATGTCTAAAGTCCCAGTCCTGGTCTCACTGTCAGAGGCACAGCATAACACATCTTGCCAGACATGGCCGTGCCATGCCAAACCAAATGCTCCTTCCCCACACTTGCTGCATCATGCATTTTCAAGACATAATCAATCAGAGGCCTGACTTTGTCCTTTCCTATCACTTCAACATTCAACATACTACCTTCTGACTGCAGCTAATAAGGGCTCTTTCACCTGCACAAAATTTTACTCTGCATTAAATCAACACCATTCAACCTATTTTATTATCTGCATGGCACCTTCCTCACATAATACAGCTCAATTCTGGCCCCCCTTGGGCCATATTTGTGCTCTCCAGAACACCAATTTGAAATAAAAACGAATACATTCATAAATGAAGATAAGACATTGCTAATATTTAAACTACTTGAGCAAAAGGAGGGAGGTGGCAGGTGGTGGTGAGGGTGGCAAGATTTGTAAATGTGCCCAACTAATGCAATCAAAAAATGACTTAAATTGTTGCTGTATTTTTTTAAGTAAAAATAATCTTTTTATGTGCAAAAAATCAAATACTGGATTTTTTTTCCATGTAAACATCCTTCAAAGTCAGTGGCTGGATTCAAACCCCCATCCAGGGATAGCTTCCTGCACCAAAGGGACTAGACTTTGCCTATGCGCTATAGGCTTTTAATGGGTTTCAGTTGTGCAAGAGACCCTATCAGCATCTGACAGGCCGTGGTGTCATTGCTAATGGCTGCCACTGCACAGGACACATCATAGCCATGATATAGGGAAGATTTGACAAACTACATATAGGGAAGCCTGTCTGGTCCAGTGGGTAAGTTCCTGCCTTCCATCCAGACATGCAGGGTTCAATTCCAGGGCCTGACAGATGACACACTAAATCTCTCAGCAAGCATCTGTGCATTAACCACTTATTTTCTTGCAGTTTTCCTTCCAAATCCTGCAACCCCTTCACCACAAATACAGTCCAATCATTACTCGATACTCATTCACTCAGTCATTCCACTCCGCCATGCTACAGGCTGAACAAAAACCAACAAGAACAAGAGCTAGTTCAGCAAGCAAATTTAAAGCCTCTCTTTGGATTTATGTTGATGCTACTGCCCTCTAGTAATGTTATATGTCAACTGCAGCAAAATCAAAGGATTGAGAAAGGGGCAGTCCTATGCAAATAATCTCCTCCCATGATTACTTCTCTGAGCTTCCGTAGTGGTACGATGATAGGACCTTCAACAAATGGTCTTCAGCAGATTTCTAAAGTTGCCAAATTGTCTTAGGCTAAGGATTGTTCCAGTCGAAGGCCTTCAGATAAGGACCCCACCCTCACTTAGCAGGGTCCAGAATTACCTGCAGTAATCCTCTATACAGAACATGGGCGTTTGTGGGCCTACTGTGAAGGCTATATGCTAAAACTGGGATGTCTAAAGTCCCAGTCCTGGTCTCACTGTCAGAGGCACAGCATAACACAGCCTGCCAGACATGACCGTGCAATGTCATGCCAAACCAAATGCTCCTTCCCCACACTTGCTGCATCATGCATTTTCAAGACATAATCAATCAGAGGCCTGACTTTGTCCTTTCCTACCATTTCAACATTCAACATGCTACCTTCTGACTGCAGCTAGTAAGGACTCTTTCACCTGCACAAAATTTTACCCTGCATTAAGTCAACACCATTCAACCTATTTTATTATCTGTATGGCACCTTCCTCACATAATACAGCTCAATTCTGCCCCCCCTTGGGCCATATTTGTGCTCTCCAGAACACCAATTTGAAGAAAAAACAAATACATTCATAAATGAAGATAAGACCTTGCTAATATTTAAACTACTTGAGCAAAAGGAGGGAGGTGGCAGGTGGTGGTGGGGGTGGCAAGATTTGTAAATGTGCCCAACTAATGCAATCAAAAAATGACTTAAATTGTTCCTGTATTTTTTTAAGTAAAAATAATCTTTTTATGTGCAAAAAATCAAATACTGGATTTTTTTTCCATGTAAACATCCTTCAAAGTCAGTGGCTGGATTCAAACCCCCATCCAGGGGTAGCTTCCTGCACCAAAGGCACTAGAGTTTGCCTATGCACTATGGGCTTTTGGTGGGTTTCAGTTGTGCAAGAGACCCTATCAGCATCTGACAGGCCGTGGTGTCATTGCTAATGGCTGCCACTGCACAGGACACATCATAGCCATGATATAGGGAAGATTTGACAAGCTACATATAGGGAAGCCCATCTGGTCCAGTGGGTAAGTTCCTACCTTCCATCCAGACATGCAGGGTTCAATTCCAGGGCCTGACAGATGACACACTAAATCTCTCAGCAAGCATCTGTGCATTAACCACTTATTTTCTTGCAGTTTTCCTTCCAAATCCTGTAACCCCTTCACCACAAATACAGTCCAATCAGTACTCGATACTCATTCACTCAGTCATTCCACTCCGCCATGCTACAGGCTGAACAAAAACCAACAAGAACAAGAGCTAGTTCAGCAAGCAAATTTAAAGCCTCTCTTTGGATTTATGTTGATGCTACTGCCCTCTAGTAATGTTATATGTCAACTGCAGCAAAATCAAAGGATTGAGAAAGGGGCAGTCCTATGCAAATAATCTCCTCCCATGATTACTTCTCTGAGCTTCCGTAGTGGTACGATGATAGGACCTTCAACAAATGGTCTTCAGCAGATTTCTAAAGTTGCCAAATTGTCTTAGGCTAAGGATTGTTCCAGTCAAAGGCCTTCAGATAAGGACCCCACCCTCACTTAGCAGGGTCCAGAATTACCTGCAGTAATCCTCTATACAGAACATGGGCGTTCGTGGGCCTACTGTAAAGGCTATATGCTAAAACTGGGATGTCTAAAGTCCCAGTCCTGGTCTCACTGTCAGAGGCACAGCATAACACAGCCTGCCAGACATGGCTGTGCAATGCTATGCCATGCCTAACGCTCCTTCCCCACACTTGCTGATTCATGCATTTTCAAGACATAATCAATCAGAGGCCTGACTTTGTCCTTTCCTATCACTTCAACATTCAACATACTATCTTCTGACTGCAGCTAATAAGGGCTCTTTCACCTGCACAAAATTTTACTCTGCATTAAATCAACACCATTCAACCTATTTTATTATCTGCATGGCACCTTCCTCACATAATACAGCTCAATTCTGGCCCCCCTTGGGCCATATTTGTGCTCTCCAGAACACCAATTTGAAGAAAAAACGAATACATTCATAAATGAAGATAAGACCTTGCTAATATTTAAACTACTTGAGCAAAAGGAGGGAGGTGGCAGGTGGTGGTGGGGGTGGCAAGATTTGTAAATGTGCCCAACTAATGCAATCAATAATGACTTAAATTGTTGCTGTATTTTTTTAAGTAAAAATAATCTTTTTATGTGCAAAAAATCAAATACTGGATTTTTTTCCATGTAAACATACTTCAAAGTCAGTGGCTGGATTCAAACCCCCATCCAGGGGTAACTTCCTGCACCAAAGGCACTAGACTGTGCCTCTGAGCTATAGGTTTTTGATGGGTTTCTGTTGTGCAAGAGACCCTATCAGTATCTGACAGGCCGTGGTGTCATTGCTGATGGCTGCCACTGCACAGGACACATCATAGCCATGATATAGGGAAGATTTGACAAGCTACATATTGGGAAGCACGTCTGGTCCAGTGGGTAAATTCCTGCCTTCCACCCAGACATGCAGGGTTCAACTCCTGGGCCCGACAGATGACACACTCAATCTCTCAGCAAGCATCTGTGCATTAACCACTTATTTTCTTGCAGTTTTTCTTCCAAATCCTGCAACCCCTTCACCACAAATACAGTCCAATCATTCCTCGATACTCATTCACTCAGTCATTCCACTCCGCCATGCTACAGGCTGAACAAAAACCAACAAGAACAAGAGCTAGTTCAGCAAGCAAATTTAAAGCCTCTCTTTGGATTTATGTTGATGCTGCTGCCCTCTAGTAATGTTATATGTCAACTGCAGCATAATCAAAGTATTGAGAAAGTGGCAGTCCTATGCAAATAATCTCCTCCCATGATTACTTCTCTGAGCTTCCGTAGTGGTACGATGATAGGACCTTCAACATATGGTCTTCAGCAGATTTCTAAAGTTGCCAAATTGTCTTAGGCTAAGGATTGTTCCAGTCGAAGGCCTTCAGATAAGGACCCCACCCTCACTTAGCAGGGTCGAGAATTACCTGCAGTAATCCTCTATACAGCACATGGGCGTTCGTGGGCCTACTGTAATAGCTATATGCTAAAACTGGGATGTCTAAAGTCCCAGTCCTGGTCTCACTGTCAGAGGCACAGCATAACACAGCTTGCCAGACATGGCCGTGCAATGCCATGCCAAACCAAATGCTCCTTCCCCACACTTGCTGCATCATGCATTTTCAAGACATAATCAATCAGAGGCTTGACTTTGTCCTTTCCTATCACTTCAACATTCAACATACTACCTTCTGACTGCAGCTAATAAGGGCTCTTTCACCTGCACAAAATTTTACTCTGCATTAAATCAACACCATTCAACCTATTTTATTATCTGCATGGCACCTTCCTCACATAATACAGCTCAATTCTGGCCCCCCTTGGGCCATATTTGTGCTCTCCAGAACACCAATTTGAAATAAAAACGAATACATTCATAAATGAAGATAAGACATTGCTAATATTTAAACTACTTGAGCAAAAGGAGGGAGGTGGCAGGTGGTGGTGAGGGTGGCAAGATTTGTAAATGTGCCCAACTAATGCAATCAAAAAATGACTTAAATTGTTGCTGTATTTTTTTAAGTAAAAATAATCTTTTTATGTGCAAAAAATCAAATACTGGATTTTTTTTCCATGTAAACATCCTTCAAAGTCAGTGGCTGGATTCAAACCCCCATCCAGGGGTAGCTTCCTGCACCAAAGGCACTAGAGTTTGCCTATGCACTATGGGCTTTTGGTGGGTTTCAGTTGTGCAAGAGACCCTATCAGCATCTGACAGGCCGTGGTGTCATTGCTAATGGCTGCCACTGCACAGGACACATCATAGCCATGATATAGGGAAGATTTGACAAGCTACATATAGGGAAGCCCATCTGGTCCAGTGGGTAAGTTCCTACCTTCCATCCAGACATGCAGGGTTCAATTCCAGGGCCTGACAGATGACACACTAAATCTCTCAGCAAGCATCTGTGCATTAACCACTTATTTTCTTGCAGTTTTCCTTCCAAATCCTGTAACCCCTTCACCACAAATACAGTCCAATCAGTACTCGATACTCATTCACTCAGTCATTCCACTCCGCCATGCTACAGGCTGAACAAAAACCAACAAGAACAAGAGCTAGTTCAGCAAGCAAATTTAAAGCCTCTCTTTGGATTTATGTTGATGCTACTGCCCTCTAGTAATGTTATATGTCAACTGCAGCAAAATCAAAGGATTGAGAAAGGGGCAGTCCTATGCAAATAATCTCCTCCCATGATTACTTCTCTGAGCTTCCGTAGTGGTACGATGATAGGACCTTCAACAAATGGTCTTCAGCAGATTTCTAAAGTTGCCAAATTGTCTTAGGCTAAGGATTGTTCCAGTCAAAGGCCTTCAGATAAGGACCCCACCCTCACTTAGCAGGGTCCAGAATTACCTGCAGTAATCCTCTATACAGAACATGGGCGTTCGTGGGCCTACTGTAAAGGCTATATGCTAAAACTGGGATGTCTAAAGTCCCAGTCCTGGTCTCACTGTCAGAGGCACAGCATAACACAGCCTGCCAGACATGGCTGTGCAATGCTATGCCATGCCAAACGCTCCTTCCCCACACTTGCTGATTCATGCATTTTCAAGACATAATCAATCAGAGGCCTGACTTTGTCCTTTCCTATCACTTCAACATTCAACATACTATCTTCTGACTGCAGCTAATAAGGGCTCTTTCACCTGCACAAAATTTTACTCTGCATTAAATCAACACCATTCAACCTATTTTATTATCTGCATGGCACCTTCCTCACATAATACAGCTCAATTCTGGCCCCCCTTGGGCCATATTTGTGCTCTCCAGAACACCAATTTGAAGAAAAAACGAATACATTCATAAATGAAGATAAGACCTTGCTAATATTTAAACTACTTGAGCAAAAGGAGGGAGGTGGCAGGTGGTGGTGGGGGTGGCAAGATTTGTAAATGTGCCCAACTAATGCAATCAATAATGACTTAAATTGTTGCTGTATTTTTTTAAGTAAAAATAATCTTTTTATGTGCAAAAAATCAAATACTGGATTTTTTTCCATGTAAACATACTTCAAAGTCAGTGGCTGGATTCAAACCCCCATCCAGGGGTAACTTCCTGCACCAAAGGCACTAGACTGTGCCTCTGAGCTATAGGTTTTTGATGGGTTTCTGTTGTGCAAGAGACCCTATCAGTATCTGACAGGCCGTGGTGTCATTGCTGATGGCTGCCACTGCACAGGACACATCATAGCCATGATATAGGGAAGATTTGACAAGCTACATATTGGGAAGCACGTCTGGTCCAGTGGGTAAATTCCTGCCTTCCACCCAGACATGCAGGGTTCAACTCCTGGGCCCGACAGATGACACACTCAATCTCTCAGCAAGCATCTGTGCATTAACCACTTATTTTCTTGCAGTTTTTCTTCCAAATCCTGCAACCCCTTCACCACAAATACAGTCCAATCATTCCTCGATACTCATTCACTCAGTCATTCCACTCCGCCATGCTACAGGCTGAACAAAAACCAACAAGAACAAGAGCTAGTTCAGCAAGCAAATTTAAAGCCTCTCTTTGGATTTATGTTGATGCTGCTGCCCTCTAGTAATGTTATATGTCAACTGCAGCACAATCAAAGTATTGAGAAAGTGGCAGTCCTATGCAAATAATCTCCTCCCATGATTACTTCTCTGAGCTTCCGTAGTGGTACGATGATAGGACCTTCAACATATGGTCTTCAGCAGATTTCTAAAGTTGCCAAATTGTCTTAGGCTAAGGATTGTTCCAGTCGAAGGCCTTCAGATAAGGACCCCACCCTCACTTAGCAGGGTCGAGAATTACCTGCAGTAATCCTCTATACAGCACATGGGCGTTCGTGGGCCTACTGTAAAAGCTATATGCTAAAACTGGGATGTCTAAAGTCCCAGTCCTGGTCTCACTGTCAGAGGCACAGCATAACACAGCTTGCCAGACATGGCCGTGCAATGCCATGCCAAACCAAATGCTCCTTCCCCACACTTGCTGCATCATGCATTTTCAAGACATAATCAATCAGAGGCTTGACTTTGTCCTTTCCTATCACTTCAACATTCAACATACTACCTTCTGACTGCAGCTAATAAGGGCTCTTTCACCTGCACAAAATTTTACTCTGCATTAAATCAACACCATTCAACCTATTTTATTATCTGCATGGCACCTTCCTCACATAATACAGCTCAATTCTGGCCCCCCTTGGGCCATATTTGTGCTCTCCAGAACACCAATTTGAAATAAAAACGAATACATTCATAAATGAAGATAAGACCTTGCTAATATTTAAACTACTTGAGCAAAAGGAGGGAGGTGGCAGGTGGTGGTGAGGGTGGCAAGATTTGTAAATGTGCCCAACTAATGCAATCAAAAAATGACTTAAATTGTTGCTGTATTTTTTTAAGTAAAAATAATCTTTTTATGTGCAAAAAATCAAATACTGGATTTTTTTTCCAGGTAAACATCCTTCAAAGTCATTGGCTGGATTCAAACCCCCATCCAGGGATAGCTTCCTGCACCAAAGGCACTAGACTTTGCCTATGCGCTATAGGCTTTTAATGGGTTTCAGTTGTGCAAGAGACCCTATCAGCATCTGACAGGCCGTGGTGTCATTGCTAATGGCTGCCACTGCACAGGACACATCATAGCCATGATATAGGGAAGATTTGACAAGCTACATATAGGGAAGCCCGTCTGGTCCGGTGGGTAAGTTCCTGCCTTCCACCCAGACATGCAGGGTTCAATTCCAGGGCCCGACAGATGACACACTAAATCTCTCAGCAAGCATCTGTACATTAACCACTTGTTTTCTTCCAGTTTTCCTTCCAAATCCTGCAACCCCTTCACCACAAATACAGTCCAATCATTCCTCGATACTCATTCACTCAGTCATTCCACTCCGCCATGCTACAGGGTGAACAAAAACCAACAAGAACAAGAGCTAGTTCAGCAAGCAAATTTATAGCCTCTCTTTGGATTTATGTTGATGCTGCTGCCCTCTAGTAATGTTATATGTCAACTGCAGCATAATCAAAGGATTGAGAAAGGGGCAGTCCTATGCAAATAATCTCCTCCCATGATTACTTCTCTGAGCTTCCGTAGTGGTACGATGATAGGACCTTCAACAAATGGTCTTCAGCAGATTTCTAAAGTTGCCAAATTGTCTTAGGCTAAGGATTGTTCCAGTCGAAGACCTTCAGATAAGGACCCCACCCTCACTTAGCAGGGTCCAGAATTACCTGCAGTAATCTTCTATACAGAACATGGGCGTTTGTGGGCCTACTGTGAAGGCTATATGCTAAAACTGGGATGGCTAAAGTCCCAGTCCTGGTCTCTCTGTCAGAGGCACAGCATAACACAGCCTGCCAGACATGACCGTGCAATGTCATGCCAAACCAAATGCTCCTTCCCCACACTTGCTGCATCATGCATTTTCAAGACATAATCAATCAGAGGCCTGACTTTGTCCTTTCCTACCATTTCAACATTCAACATGCTACTTTCTGACTGCAGCTAGTAAGGACTCTTTCACCTGCACAAAATTTTACCCTGCATTAAGTCAACACCATTCAACCTATTTTATTATCTGTATGGCACCTTCCTCACATAATACAGCTCAATTCTGGCCCCCCTTGGGCCATATTTGTGCTCTCCAGAACACCAATTTGAAGAAAAAACAAATACATTCATAAATGAGGATAAGACCTTGCTAATATTTAAACTACTTGAGCAAAAGGAGGGAGGTGGCAGGTGGTGGTGGGGGTGGCAAGATTTGTAAATGTGCCCAACTAATGCAATCAAAAAATGACTTAAATTGTTCCTGTATTTTTTTAAGTAAAAATAATCTTTTTATGCAAAAAATCAAATACTGGATTTTTTTCCATGTAAACGTACTTCAAAGTCAGTGGCTGGATTCAAACCCCCATCCAGGGGTAGCTTCCTGCACCAAAGGCACTAGACTTTGCCTCTGAGCTATAGGCTTTTGATGGGTTTCTGTTGTGCAAGAGACCCTATCAGTATCTGACAGGCCGTGGTGTCATTGCTAATGGCTGCCACTGCACAGGACACATCATAGCCATGATATAGGGAAGATTTGACAAACTACATATTGGGAAGCACGTCTGGTCCAGTGGGTAAATTCCTGCCTTAATCCCAGACATGCAGGGTTCAACTCCTGGGCCGGACAGATGACACACTCAATCTCTCAGCAAGCATCTGTGCATTAACCACTTATTTTCTTGCAGTTTTCCTTCCAAATCCTGCAACCCCTTCACCACAAATACAGTCCAATCATTACTCGATACTCATTCACTCAGTCATTCCACTCCGCCATGCTACAGGCTGAACAAAAACCAACAAGAACAAGAGCTAGTTCAGCAAGCAAATTTAAAGCCTCTCTTTGGATTTATGTTGATGCTACTGCCCTCTAGTAATGTTATATGTCAACTGCAGCAAAATCAAAGGATTGAGAAAGGGGCAGTCCTATGCAAATAATCTCCTCCCATGATTACTTCTCTGAGCTTCCGTAGTGGAACGATGATAGGACCTTCAACAAATGGTCTTCAGCAGATTTCTAAAGTTGCCAAATTGTCTTAGGCTAAGGATTGTTCCAGTCAAAGGCCTTCAGATAAGGACCCCACCCTCACTTAGCAGGGTCCAGAATTACCTGCAGTAATCCTCTATACAGAACATGGGCGTTCGTGGGCCTACTCTAAAGGCTATATGCTAAAACTGGGATGTCTAAAGTCCCAGTCCTGGTCTCACTGTCAGAGGCACAGCATAACACAGCCTGCCAGACATGGCCGTGCAATGCCATGCCAAACCAAATGCTCCTTCCCCACACTTGCTGATTCATGCATTTTCAAGACGTAATCAATCAGAGGCCTGACTTTGTCCTTTCCTATCACTTCAACATTCAACATACTATCTTCTGACTGCAGCTAATAAGGGCTCTTTCACCTGCACAAAATTTTACTCTGCATTAAATCAACACCATTCAACCTATTTTATTATCTGCATGGCACCTTCCTCACATAATACAGCTCAATTCTGGCCCCCCTTGGGCCATATTTGTGCTCTCCAGAACACCAATTTGAAGAAAAAACGAATACATTCATAAATGGAGATAAGACCTTGCTAATATTTAAACTACTTGAGCAAAAGGAGGGAGGTGGCAGGTGGTGGTGGGGGTGGAAAGATTTGTAAATGTGCCCAACTAATGCAATCAACAATGACTTAAATTGTTGCTGTATTTTTTTAAGTAAAAATAATCTTTTTATGTGCAAAAAATCAAATACTGGATTTTTTTCCATGTAAACGTACTTCAAAGTCAGTGGCTGGATTCAAACCCCCATCCAGGGGTAGCTTCCTGCACCAAAGGCACTAGACTTTGCCTCTGAGCTATAGGCTTGTGATGGGTTTCTGTTGTGCAAGAGACCCTATCAGTATCTGACAGGCCGTGGTGTCATTGCTAATGGCTGCCACTGCACAGGACACATCATAGCCATGATATAGGGAAGATTTGACAAACTACATATTGGGAAGCACGTCTGGTCCAGTGGGTAAATTCCTGCCTTAAACCCAGACATGCAGGGTTCAACTCCTGGGCCTGACAGATGACACACTCAATCTCTCAGCAAGCATCTGTGCATTAACCACTTATTTTCTTGCAGTTTTCCTTCCAAATCCTGCAACCCCTTCACCACAAATACAGTCCAATCATTACTTGATTCTCATTCACTCAGTCATTCCACTCCGCCATGCTACAGGCTGAACAAAAACCAACATGAACAAGAGCTAGTTCAGCAAGCAAATTTAAAGCCTCTCTTTGGATTTATGTTGATGCTGCTGCCCTCTAGTAATGTTATATGTCAACTGCAGCATAATCAAAGTATTGAGAAAGTGGCAGTCCTATGCAAATAATCTCCTCCCATGATTACTTCTCTGAGCTTCCGTAGTGGTACGATGATAGGACCTTCAACATATGGTCTTCAGCAGATTTCTAAAGTTGCCAAATTGTCTTAGGCTAAGGATTGTTCCAGTCGAAGGCCTTCAGATAAGGACCCCACCCTCACTTAGCAGGGTCGAGAATTACCTGCAGTAATCCTCTATACAGAACATGGGTGTTCGTGGGCCTACTGTAAAGGCTATATGCTAAAACTGGGATGTCTAAAGTCCCAGTCCCAGTCCTGGTCTCACTGTCCGAGGCACAGCATAACACAGCCTGCCAGACATGGCCGTGCAATGCCATGCCAAACCAAATGCTGCTTCCCCACACTTGCTGATTCATGCATTTTCAAGACATAATCAATCAGAGGCCTGACTTTGTCCTTTCCTATCACTTCAACATTCAACATACTATCTTCTGACTGCAACTAATAAGGGCTCTTTCACCTGCACAAAATTTTACTCTGCATTAAATCAACACCATTCAACCTATTTTATTATCTGCATGGCACCTTCCTCACATAATACAGCTCAATTCTGGCCCCCCTTGGGCCATATTTGTGCTCTCCAGAACACCAATTTGAAGAAAAAACGAATACATTCATAAATGAAGATAAGACCTTGCTAATATTTAAACTACTTGAGCAAAAGGAGGGAGGTGGCAGGTGGTGGTGGGGGTGGCAAGATTTGTAAATGTGCCCAACTAATGCAATCAATAATGACTTAAATTGTTGCTGTATTTTTTTAAGTAAAAATAATCTTTTTATGTGCAAAAAATCAAATACTGGATTTTTTTCCATGTAAACGTACTTCAAAGTCAGTGGCTGGATTCAAACCCCCATCCAGGGGTAGCTTCCTGCACCAAAGGCACTAGACTTTGCCTTTGAGCTATAGGCTTTTGATGGGTTTATGTTGTGCAAGAGACCCTATCAGTATCTGACAGGCCGTGGTGTCATTGCTAATGGCTGCCACTGCACAGGACACATCATAGCCATGATATAGGGAAGATTTGACAAACTACATATTGGGAAGCACGTCTGGTCCAGTGGGTAAATTCCTGCCTTAAACCCAGACATGCAGGGTTCAACTCCTGGGCCCGACAGATGACACACTCAATCTCTCAGCAAGCATCTGTGCATTAACACTTATTTTCTTGCAGTTTTCCTTCCAAATCCTGCAACCCCTTCACCACAAATACAGTCCAATCATTACTCGATACTCATTCACTCAGTCATTCCACTCCGCCATGCTACAGGCTGAACAAAAACCAACATGAACAAGAGCTAGTTCAGCAAGCAAATTTAAAGCCTCTCTTTGGATTTATGTTGATGCTGCTGCCCTCTAGTAATGTTATATGTCAACTGCAGCATAATCAAAGTATTGAGAAAGTGGCAGTCCTATGCAAATAATCTCCTCCCATGATTACTTCTCTGAGCTTCCGTAGTGGTACGATGATAGGACCTTCAACATATGGTCTTCAGCAGATTTCTAAAGTTGCCAAATTGTCTTAGGCTAAGGATTGTTCCAGTCGAAGGCCTTCAGATAAGGACCCCACCCTCACTTAGCAGGGTCGAGAATTACCTGCAGTAATCCTCTATACAGCACATGGGCGTTCGTGGGCCTACTGTAAAAGCTATATGCTAAAACTGGGATGTCTAAAGTCCCAGTCCTGGTCTCACTGTCAGAGGCACAGCATAACACAGCTTGCCAGACATGGCCGTGCAATGCCATGCCAAACCAAATGCTCCTTCCCCACACTTGCTGCATCATGCATTTTCAAGACATAATCAATCAGAGGCCTGACTTTGTTCTTTCCTATCACTTCAACATTCAACATACTACCTTCTGACTGCAGCTAATAAGGGCTCTTTCACCTGCACAAAATTTTACTCTGCATTAAATCAACACCATTCAACCTATTTTATTATCTGCATGGCACCTTCCTCACATAATACAGCTCAATTCTGGCCCCCCTTGGGCCATATTTGTGCTCTCCAGAACACCAATTTGAAATAAAAACGAATACATTCATAAATGAAGATAAGACCTTGCTAATATTTAAACTACTTGAGCAAAAGGAGGGAGGTGGCAGGTGGTGGTGAGGGTGGCAACATTTGTAAATGTGCCCAACTAATGCAATCAAAAAATGACTTAAATTGTTGCTGTATTTTTTTAAGTAAAAATAATCTTTTTATGTGCAAAAAATCAAATACTGGATTTTTTTTCCATGTAAACATCCTTCAAAGTCAAGTGGCTGGATTCAAACCCCCATCCAGGGATAGCTTCCTGCACCAAAGGCACTAGACTTTGCCTATGCGCTATAGGCTTTTAATGGGTTTCAGTTGTGCAAGAGACCCTATCAGCATCTGACAGGCCGTGGTGTCATTGCTAATGGCTGCCACTGCACAGGACACATCATAGCCATGATATAGGGAAGATTTGACAAACTACATATAGGGAAGCCCGTCTGGTCCGGTGGGTAAGTTCCTGCCTTCCACCCAGACATGCAGGGTTCAATTCCAGGGCCCGACAGATGACACACTAAATCTCTCAGCAAGCATCTGTACATCAACCACTTATTTTCTTGCAGTTTTCCTTCCAAATCCTGCAACCCCTTCACCACAAATACAGTCCAATCATTCCTCGATACTCATTCACTCAGTCATTCCACTCCGCCATGCTACAGGGTGAACAAAAACCAACAAGAACAAGAGCTAGTTCAGCAAGCAAATTTATAGCCTCTCTTTGGATTTATGTTGATGCTGCTGCCCTCTAGTAATGTTATATGTCAACTGCAGCATAATCAAAGGATTGAGAAAGGGGCAGTCCTATGCAAATAATCTCCTCCCATGATTACTTCTCTGAGCTTCCGTAGTGGTACGATGATAGGACCTTCAACAAATGGTCTTCAGCAGATTTCTAAAGTTGCCAAATTGTCTTAGGCTAAGGATTGTTCCAGTCGAAGGCCTTCAGATAAGGACCCCACCCTCACTTAGCAGGGTCCAGAATTACCTGCAGTAATCCTCTATACAGAACATGGGCGTTTGTGGGCCTACTGTGAAGGCTATATGCTAAAACTGGGATGTCTAAAGTCCCAGTCCTGGTCTCACTGTCAGAGGCACAGCATAACACAGCCTGCCAGACATGACCGTGCAATGTCATGCCAAACCAAATGCTCCTTCCCCACACTTGCTGCATCATGCATTTTCAAGACATAATCAATCAGAGGCCTGACTTTGTCCATTCCTACCATTTCAACATTCAACATGCTACTTTCTGACTGCAGCTAGTAAGGACTCTTTCACCTGCACAAAATTTTACCCTGCATTAAGTCAACACCATTCAACCTATTTTATTATCTGTATGGCACCTTCCTCACATAATACAGCTCAATTCTGGCCCCCCTTGGGCCATATTTGTGCTCTCCAGAACACCAATTTGAAGAAAAAACAAATACATTCATAAATGAGGATAAGACCTTGCTAATATTTAAACTACTTGAGCAAAAGGAGGGAGGTGGCAGGTGGTGGTGGGGGTGGCAAGATTTGTAAATGTGCCCAACTAATGCAATCAAAAAATGACTTAAATTGTTCCTGTATTTTTTTAAGTAAAAATAATCTTTTTATGTGCAAAAAATCAAATACTGGATTTTTTTTCCATGTAAACATCCTTCAAAGTCAGTGGCTGGATTTAAACACTCATCCAGGGGAAGCTTCCTGCACCAAAGGCACTAGACTTTGCCTATGCACTATGGGCTTTTGGTGGGTTTCAGTTGTGCCAGAGACCCTATCAGCATCTGACAGGCCGTGGTGTCATTGCTAATGGCTGCCACTGCACAGGACACATCATAGCCATGATATAGGGAAGATTTGACAAACTACATATAGGGAAGCCTGTCTGGTCCAGTGGGTAAGTTCCTGCCTTCCATCCAGACATGCAGGGTTCAATTCCAGGGCCTGACAGATGACACACTAAATCTCTCAGCAAGCATCTGTGCATTAACCACTTATTTTCTTGCAGTTTTCCTTCCAAATCCTGCAACCCCTTCACCACAAATACAGTCCAATCATTACTCGATACTCATTCACTCAGTCATTCCACTCCGCCATGCTACAGGGTGAACAAAAACCAACAAGAACAAGAGCTAGTTCAGCAAGCAAATTTAAAGCCTCTCTTTGGATTTATGTTGATGCTACTGCCCTCTAGTAATGTTATATGTCAACTGCAGCAAAATCAAAGGATTGAGAAAGGGGCAGTCCTATGCAAATAATCTCCTCCCATGATTACTTCTCTGAGCTTCCGTAGTGGTACGATGATAGGACCTTCAACAAATGGTCTTCAGCAGATTTCTAAAGTTGCCAAATTGTCTTAGGCTAAGGATTGTTCCAGTCGAAGGCCTTCAGATAAGGACCCCACCCTCACTTAGCAGGGTCCAGAATTACCTGCAGTAATCCTCTATACAGAACATGGGCGTTTGTGGGCCTACTGTGAAGGCTATATGCTAAAACTGGGATGTCTAAAGTCCCAGTCCTGGTCTCACTGTCAGAGGCACAGCATAACACAGCCTGCCAGACATGACCGTGCAATGCCATGCCAAACCAAATGCTCCTTCCCCACACTTGCTGCATCATGCATTTTCAAGACATAATCAATCAGAGGCCTGACTTTGTCCTTTCCTACCATTTCAACATTCAACATGCTACCTTCTGACTGCAGCTAGTAAGGACTCTTTCACCTGCACAAAATTTTACCCTGCATTAAGTCAACACCATTCAACCTATTTTATTATCTGTATGGCACCTTCCTCACATAATACAGCTCAATTCTGGCCCCCCTTGGGCCATATTTGTGCTCTCCAGAACACCAATTTGAAGAAAAAACAAATACATTCATAAATGAAGATAAGACCTTGCTAATATTTAAACTACTTGAGCAAAAGGAGGGAGGTGGCAGGTGGTGGTGGGGGTGGCAAGATTTGTAAATGTGCCCAACTAATGCAATCAAAAAATGACTTAAATTGTTCCTGTATTTTTTTAAGTAAAAATAATCTTTTTATGTGCAAAAAATCAAATACTGGATTTTTTTTCCATGTAAACATCCTTCAAAGTCAGTGGCTGGATTCAAACCCCCATCCAGGGGTAGCTTCCTGCACCAAAGGCACTAGAGTTTGCCTATGCACTATGGGCTTTTGGTGGGTTTCAGTTGTGCAAGAGACCCTATCAGCATCTGACAGGCCGTGGTGTCATTGCTAATGGCTGCCACTGCACAGGACACATCATAGCCATGATATAGGGAAGATTTGACAAGCTACATATAGGGAAGCCCATCTGGTCCAGTGGGTAAGTTCCTACCTTCCATCCAGACATGCAGGGTTCAATTCCAGGGCCTGTCAGATGACACTCTAAATCTCTCAGCAAGCATCTGTGCATTAACCACTTATTTTCTTGCAGTTTTCCTTCCAAATCCTGTAACCCCTTCACCACAAATACAGTCCAATCAGTACTCGATACTCATTCACTCAGTCATTCCACTCCGCCATGCTACAGGCTGAACAAAAACCAACAAGAACAAGAGCTAGTTCAGCAAGCAAATTTAAAGCCTCTCTTTGGATTTATGTTGATGCTACTGCCCTCTAGTAATGTTATATGTCAACTGCAGCAAAATCAAAGGATTGAGAAAGGGGCAGTCCTATGCAAATAATCTCCTCCCATGATTACTTCTCTGAGCTTCCGTAGTGGTACGATGATAGGACCTTCAACAAATGGTCTTCAGCAGATTTCTAAAGTTGCCAAATTGTCTTAGGCTAAGGATTGTTCCAGTCAAAGGCCTTCAGATAAGGACCCCACCCTCACTTAGCAGGGTCCAGAATTACCTGCAGTAATCCTCTATACAGAACATGGGCGTTCGTGGGCCTACTGTAAAGGCTATATGCTAAAACTGGGATGTCTAAAGTCCCAGTCCTGGTCTCACTGTCAGAGGCACAGCATAACACAGCCTGCCAGACATGGCTGTGCAATGCAATGCCATGCCAAACCAAATGCTCCTTCCCCACACTTGTTGATTCATGCATTTTCAAGACATAATCAATCAGAGGCCTGACTTTGTCCTTTCCTATCACTTCAACATTCAACATACTATCTTCTGACTGCAGCTAATAAGGGCTCTTTCACCTGCACAAAATTTTACTCTGCATTAAATCAACACCATTCAACCTATTTTATTATCTGCATGGCACCTTCCTCACATAATACAGCTCAATTCTGGCCCCCCTTGGGCCATATTTGTGCTCTCCAGAACACCAATTTGAAGAAAAAACGAATACATTCATAAATGAAGATAAGACCTTGCTAATATTTAAACTACTTGAGCAAAAGGAGGGAGGTGGCAGGTGGTGGTGGGGGTGGCAAGATTTGTAAATGTGCCCAACTAATGCAATCAATAATGACTTAAATTGTTGCTGTATTTTTTTAAGTAAAAATAATCTTTTTATGTGCAAAAAATCAAATACGGGATTTTTTTCCATGTAAACATACTTCAAAGTCAGTGGCTGGATTCAAACCCCCATCCAGGGGTAACATCCTGCACCAAAGGCACTAGACTGTGCCTCTGAGCTATAGGTTTTTGATGGGTTTTTGTTGTGCAAGAGACCCTATCAGTATCTGACAGGCCGTGGTGTCATTGCTAATGGCTGCCACTGCACAGGACACATCATAGCCATGATATAGGGAAGATTTGACAAGCTTCATCTTGGGAAACACGTCTGGTCCAGTGGTTAAATTCCTGCCTTCCACCCAGACATGCAGGGTTCAACTCCTGGGCCCGACAGATGACACACTCAATCTCTCAGCAAGCATCTGTGCATTAACCACTTATTTTCTTGCAGTTTTTCTTCCAAATCCTGCAACCCCTTCACCACAAATACAGTCCAATCATTCCTCGATACTCATTCACTCAGTCATTCCACTCCGCCATGCTACAGGCTGAACAAAAACCAACAAGAACAAGAGCTAGTTCAGCAAGCAAATTTAAAGCCTCTCTTTGGATTTATGTTGATGCTGCTGCCCTCTAGTAATGTTATATGTCAACTGCAGCATAATCAAAGTATTGAGAAAGTGGCAGTCCTATGCAAATAATCTCCTCCCATGATTACTTCTCTGAGCTTCCGTAGTGGTACGATGATAGGACCTTCAACATATGGTCTTCAGCAGATTTCTAAAGTTGCCAAATTGTCTTAGGCTAAGGATTGTTCCAGTCGAAGGCCTTCAAATAAGGACCCCACCCTCACTTAGCAGGGTCGAGAATTACCTGCAGTAATCCTCTATACAGCACATGGGCGTTCGTGGGCCTACTGTAAAAGCTATATGCTAAAACTGGGATGTCTAAAGTCCCAGTCCTGGTCTCACTGTCAGAGGCACAGCATAACACAGCTTGCCAGACATGGCCGTGCAATGCCATGCCAAACCAAATGCTCCTTCCCCACACTTGCTGCATCATGCATTTTCAAGACATAATCAATCAGAGGCTTGACTTTGTCCTTTCCTATCACTTCAACATTCAACATACTACCTTCTGACTGCAGCTAATAAGGGCTCTTTCACCTGCACAAAATTTTACTCTGCATTAAATCAACACCATTCAACCTATTTTATTATCTGCATGGCACTTTCCTCACATAATACAGCTCAATTCTGGCCCCCCTTGGGCCATATTTGTGCTCTCCAGAACACCAATTTGAAATAAAAACGAATACATTCATAAATTAAGATAAGACCTTGCTAATATTTAAACTACTTGAGCAAAAGGAGGGAGGTGGCAGGTGGTGGTGAGGGTGGCAAGATTTGTAAATGTGCCCAACTAATGCAATCAAAAAATGACTTAAATTGTTGCTGTATTTTTTTAAGTAAAAATAATCTTTTTATGTGCAAAAAATCAAATACCGGATTTTTTTTCCATGTAAACATCCTTCAAAGTCAGTGGCTGGATTCAAACCCCCATCCAGGTATAGCTTCCTGCACCAAAGGCACTAGACTTTGCCTATGCGCTATAGGCTTTTAATGGGTTTCAGTTGTGCAAGAGACCCTATCAGCATCTGACAGGCCGTGGTGTCATTGCTAATGGCTGCCACTGCACAGGACACATCATAGCCATGATATAGGGAAGATTTGACAAGCTACATATAGGGAAGCCCGTCTGGTCCGGTGGGTAAGTTCCTGCCTTCCACCCCGACATGCAGGGTTCAATTCCAGGGCCCGACAGATGACACACTAAATCTCTCAGCAAGCATCTGTACATTAACCACTTATTTTCTTGCAGTTTTCCTTCCAAATCCTGCAACCCCTTCACCACAAATACAGTCCAATCATTCCTCGATACTCATTCACTCAGTCATTCCACTCCGCCATGCTACAGGGTGAACAAAAACCAACAAGAACAAGAGCTAGTTCAGCAAGCAAATTTATAGCCTCTCTTTGGATTTATGTTGATGCTGCTGCCCTCTAGTAATGTTATATGTCAACTGCAGCATAATCAAAGGATTGAGAAAGGGGCAGTCCTATGCAAATAATCTCCTCCCATGATTACTTCTCTGAGCTTCCGTAGTGGTACGATGATAGGACCTTCAACAAATGGTCTTCAGCAGATTTCTAAAGTTGCCAAATTGTCTTAGGCTAAGGATTGTTCCAGTCGAAGGCCTTCAGATAAGGACCCCACCCTCACTTAGCAGGGTCCAGAATTACCTGCAGTAATCCTCTATACAGAACATGGGCGTTTGTGGGCCTACTGTGAAGGCTATATGCTAAAACTGGGATGTCTAAAGTCCCAGTCCTGGTCTCACTGTCAGAGGCACAGCATAACACAGCCTGCCAGACATGACCGTGCAATGTCATGCCAAACCAAATGCTCCTTCCCCACACTTGCTGCATCATGCATTTTCAAGACATAATCAATCAGAGGCCTGACTTTGTCCTTTCCTACCATTTCAACATTCAACATGCTACTTTCTGACTGCAGCTAGTAAGGACTCTTTCACCTGCACAAAATTTTACCCTGCATTAAGTCAACACCATTCAACCTATTTTATTATCTGTATGGCACCTTCCTCACATAATACAGCTCAATTCTGGCCCCCCTTGGGCCATATTTGTGCTCTCCAGAACACCAATTTGAAGAAAAAACAAATACATTCATAAATGAGGATAAGACCTTGCTAATATTTAAACTACTTGAGCAAAAGGAGGGAGGTGGCAGGTGGTGGTGGGGGTGGCAAGATTTGTAAATGTGCCCAACTAATGCAATCAAAAAATGACTTAAATTGTTCCTGTATTTTTTTAAGTAAAAATAATCTTTTTATGTGCAAAAAATCAAATACTGGATTTTTTTTCCATGTAAACATCCTTCAAAGTCAGTGGCTGGATTTAAACCCCCATCCAGGGGTAGCTTCCTGCACCAAAGGCACTAGACTTTGCCTATGCACTATGGGCTTTTGGTGGGTTTCAGTTGTGCCAGAGACCCTATCAGCATCTGACAGGCTGTGGTGTCATTGCTAATGGCTGCCACTGCACAGGACACATCATAGCCATGATATAGGTAAGATTTGACAAACTACATATAGGGAATCCTGTCTGGTCCAGTGGGTAAGTTCCTGCCTTCCATCCAGACATGCAGGGTTCAATTCCAGGGCCTGACAGATGACACACTAAATCTCTCAGCAAGCATCTGTGCATTAACCACTTATTTTCTTGCAGTTTTCCTTCCAAATCCTGCAACCCCTTCACCACAAATACAGTCCAATCATTACTCAATACTCATTCACTCAGTCATTCCACTCCGCCATGCTACAGGCTGAACAAAAACCAACAAGAACAAGAGCTAGTTCAGCAAGCAAATTTAAAGCCTCTCTTTGGATTTATGTTGATGCTACTGCCCTCTAGTAATGTTATATGTCAACTGCAGCAAAATCAAAGGATTGAGAAAGGGGCAGTCCTATGCAAATAATCTCCTCCCATGATTACTTCTCTGAGCTTCCGTAGTGGTACGATGATAGGACCTTCAACAAATGGTCTTCAGCAGATTTCTAAAGTTGCCAAATTGTCTTAGGCTAAGGATTGTTCCAGTCAAAGGCCGTCAGATAAGGACCCCACCCTCACTTAGCAGGGTCCAGAATTACCTGCAGTAATCCTCTATACAGAACATGGGCGTTCGTGGGCCTACTGTAAAGGCTATATGCTAAAACTGGGATGTCTAAAGTCCCAGTCCTGGTCTCACTGTCAGAGGCACAGCATAACACAGCCTGCCAGACATGGTCGTGCAATGCCATGCCAAACCAAATGCTGCTTCCCCACACTTGCTGATTCATGCATTTTCAAGACATAATCAATCAGAGGCCTGACTTTGTTCTTTCCTATCACTTCAACATTCAACATACTATCTTCTGACTGCAGCTAATAAGGGCTCTTTCACCTGCACAAAATTTTACTCTGCATTAAATCAACACCATTCAACCTATTTTATTATCTGCATGGCACCTTCCTCACATAATACAGCTCAATTCTGGCCCCCCTTGGGCCATATTTGTGCTCTCCAGAACACCAATTTGAAGAAAAAACGAATACATTCATAAATGAAGATAAGACCTTGCTAATATTTAAACAACTTGAGCAAAAGGAGGGAGGTGGCAGGTGGTGGTGGGGGTGGCAAGATTTGTAAATGTGCCCAACTAATGCAATCAATAATGACTTAAATTGTTGCTGTATTTGTTTAAGTAAAAATAATCTTTTTATGTGCAAAAAATCAAATACTGGATTTTTTTCCATGTAAACGTACTTCAAAGTCAGTGGCTGGATTCAAGCCCCCATCCAGGGGTAGCTTCCTGCACCAAAGGCACTAGACTTTGCCTCTGAGCTATAGGCTTTTGATGGTTTTCTGTTGTGCAAGAGACCCTATCAGTATCTGACAGGCCGTGGTGTCATTGCTAATGGCTGCCACTGCACAGGACACATCATAGCCATGATATAGGGAAGATTTGACAAGCTACATATAGGGAAGCCCGTCTGGTCCGGTGGGTAAGTTCCTGCCTTCCACCCAGACATGCAGGGTTCAATTCCAGGGCCCGACAGATGACACACTAAATCTCTCAGCAAGCATCTGTACATTAACCACTTATTTTCTTGCAGTTTTCCTTCCAAATCCTGCAACCCCTTCACCACAAATACAGTCCAATCATTCCTCGATACTCATTCACTCAGTCATTCCACTCCGCCATGCTACAGGGTGAACATAAACCAACAAGAACAAGAGCTAGTTCAGCAAGCAAATTTATAGCCTCTCTTTGGATTTATGTTGATGCTGCTGCCCTCTAGTAATGTTATATGTCAACTACAGCATTATCAAAGGATTGAGAAAGGGGCAGTCCTATGCAAATAATCTCCTCCCATGATTACTTCTCTGAGCTTCCGTAATGGTACGATGATAGGACCTTCAACAAATGGTCTTCAGCAGATTTCTAAAGTTGCCAAATTGTCTTGGGCTAAGGATTGTTCCAGTCGAAGGCCTTCAGATAAGGACCCCACCCTCACTTAGCAGGGTCCAGAATTACCTGCAGTAATCCTCTATACAGAACATGGGCGTTTGTGGGCCTACTGTGAAGGCTATATGCTAAAACTGGGATGTCTAAAGTCCCAGGCCTGGTCTCACTGTCAGAGGCACAGCATAACACAGCCTGCCAGACATAACCGTGCAATGCCATGCCAAACCAAATGCTCCTTCCCCACACTTGCTGCATCATGCATTTTCAAGACATAATCAATCAGAGGCCTGACTTTGTCCTTTCCTACCATTTCAACATTCAACATGCTACCTTCTGACTGCAGCTAGTAAGGACTCTTTCACCTGCACAAAATTTTACCCTGCATTAGGTCAACACCATTCAACCTATTTTATTATCTGTATGGCACCTTCCTCACATAATACAGCTCAATTCTGGCCCCCCTTGGGCCATATTTGTGCTCTCCAGAACACCAATTTGAAGAAAAAACAAATACATTCATAAATGAAGATAAGACCTTGCTAATATTTAAACTACTTGAGCAAAAGGAGGGAGGTGGCAGGTGGTGGTGGGGGTGGCAAGATTTGTAAATGTGCCCAACGAATGCAATCAAAAAATGACTAAAATTGTTGCTGTATTTTTTTAAGTAAAAATAATCTTTTTATGTGCAAAAAATCAAATACTGGATTTTTTTCCATGTAAACATACTTCAAAGTCAGTGGCTGGATTCAAACCCCCATCCAGGGGTAGCTTCCTGCACCAAAGGCACTAGACTTTGCCTCTGAGCTATAGGCTTTTGATGGGTTTCTGTTGTGCAAGAGACCCTATCAGTATCTGACAGGCCGTGGTGTCATTGCTAATGGCTGCCACTGCACAGGACACATCATAGCCATGATATAGGGAAGATTTGACAAGCTACATATAGGGAAGCCCGTCTGGTCCGGTGGGTAAGTTCCTGCCTTCCACCCAGACATGCAGGGTTCAATTCCAGGGCCCAACAGATGACACACTCAATCTCTCAGCAAGCATCTGTACATTAACCACTTATTTTCTTGCAGTTTTCCTTCCAAATCCTGCAACCCCTTCACCACAAATACAGTCCAATCATTCCTCGATACTCATTCACTCCGTCATTCCACTCCGCCATGCTACAGGGTGAACAAAAACCAACAAGAACAAGAGCTAGTTCAGCAAGCAAATTTATAGCCTCTCTTTGGATTTATGTTGATGCTGCTGCCCTCTAGTAATGTTATATGTCAACTGCAGCATAATCAAAGGATTGAGAAAGGGGCAGTCCTATGCAAATAATCTCCTCCCATGATTACTTCTCTGAGCTTCCATAGTGGTACGATGATAGGACCTTCAACAAATGGTCTTCAGCAGATTTCTAAAGTTGCCAAATTGTCTTAGGCTAAGGATTGTTCCAGTCGAAGGCCTTCAGATAAGGACCCCACCCTCACTTAGCAGGGTCCAGAATTACCTGCAGTAATCCTCTATACAGAACATGGGCGTTTGTGGGCCTACTGTGAAGGCTATATGCTAAAACTGGGATGTCTAAAGTCCCAGTCCTGGTCTCACTGTCAGAGGCACAGCATAACACAGCCTGCCAGACATAACCATGCAATGCCATGCCAAACCAAATGCTTCTTCCCCACACTTGCTGCATCATGCATTTTCAAGACATAATCAATCAGAGGCCTGACTTTGTCCTTTCCTACCATTTCAACATTCAACATGCTACTTTCTGACTGCAGCTAGTAAGGACTCTTTCACCTGCACAAAATTTTACCCTGCATTAGGTCAACACCATTCAACCTATTTTATTATCTGTATGGCACCTTCCTCTCATAATACAGCTCAATTCTGGCCCCCCTTGGGCCATATTTGTGCTCTCCAGAACACCAATTTGAAGAAAAAACAAATACATTCATAAATGAAGATAAGACCTTGCTAATATTTAAACTACTTGAGCAAAAGGAGGGAGGTGGCAGGTGGTGGTGGGGGTGGCAAGATTTGTAAATGTGCCCAACTAATGCAATCAAAAAATGACTAAAATTGTTGCTGTATTTTTTTAAGTAAAAATAATCTTTTTATGTGCAAAAAATCAAATACTGGATTTTTTTCCATGTAAACATACTTCAAAGTCAGTGGCTGGATTCAAACCCCCATCCAGGGGTAGCTTCCTGCACCAAAGGCACTAGACTTTGCCTCTGAGCTATAGAATTTTGATGGGTTTCTGTTGTGCAAGAGACCCTATCAGTATCTGATAGGCCGTGGTGTCATTGCTAATGGCTGCCACTGCACAGGACACATCATAGCCATGATATAGGGAAGATTTGACAAAGTACATAAAGGGAAGCCCGTCTGGTCCAGTGGGTAAATTCCTGCCTTCCACCCAAACATGCAGGGTTCAATTCCAGGGCCCGACAGATGACACACTAAATCTCTCAGCAAGCATCTGTACATTAACCACTTATTTTCTTGCAGTTTTCCTTCCAAATCCTGCAACCCCTTCACCACAAATACAGTCCAATCATTCCTCGATACTCATTCACTCAGTCATTCCACTCCGCCATGCTACAGGGTGAACAAAAACCAACAAGAACAAGAGCTACTTCAGCAAGCAAATTTATAGCCTCTCTTTGGATTTATGTTGATGCTGCTGCCCTCTAGTAATGTTATATGTCAACTGCAGCATAATCAAAGGATTGAGAAAGGGGCAGTCCTATGCAAATAATCTCCTCCCATGATTAGTTCTCTGAGCTTCTGTAGTGGTACGATGATAGGACCTTCAACAAATGGTCTTCAGCAGATTTCTAAAGTTGCCAAATTGTCTTAGGCTAAGGATTGTTCCAGTCGAAGGCCTTCAGATAAGGACCCCACCCTCACTTAGCAGGGTCCAGAATTACCTGCAGTAATCCTCTATACAGAACATGGGCGTTTGTGGGCCTACTGTGAAAGCTATATGCTAAAACTGGGATGTCTAAAGTCCCAGTCCTGGTTTCACTGTCAGAGGCACAGCATAACACAGCCTGCTAGACATGACCGTGCAATGCCATGCCAAACCAAATGCTCCTTCCCAACACTTGCTGATTCATGCATTTTCAAGACATAATCAATCAGAGACCTGACTTTGTCCTTTCCTATCACTTCAACATTCAACATACTATCTTCTGACTGCAGCTAATAAGGGCTCTTTCACCTGCACAAAATTTTACTCTGCATTAAATCAACACCATTCAACCTATTTTATTATCTGCATGGCACCTTCCTCACATAATACAGCTCAATTCTTGCCCCCCTTGGGCCATATTTGTGCTCTCCAGAACACCAATTTGAAGAAAAAACGAATACATTCATAAATGAAGATAAGACCTTGCTAATATTTAAACTACTTGAGCAAAAGGAGGGAGGTGGCAGGTGGTGGTGGGGGTGGCAAGATTTGTAAATGTGCCCAACTAATGCAATCAAAAAATGACTTAAATTGTTGCTGTATTTTTTTAAGTAAAAATAATCTTTTTATGTGCAAAAAATCAAATACTGGATTTTTTTTCCATGTAAACATGCTTCAAAGTCAGTGGCTGGATTCAAACCCCCATCCAGGGGTAGCTTCCTGCACCAAAGGCACTAGACTTTGCCTATGCACTATGGGCTTTTGATGGGTTTCAGTTGTGCAAGAGACCCTATCAGCATCTGACAGGCCGTGGTGTCATTGCTAATGGCTGCCACTGCACAGGACACATCATAGCCATGATATAGGAAAGATTTGACAAGCTACATATAGGGAAGCCTGTCTGGTCCAGTGGGTAAATTCCTGCCTTCCACCCAGATATGCAGGGTTCAACTCCTGGGCCCGACAGATGACACACTCAATCTCTCAGCAAGCATTAACCACTTATTTTCTTGCAGTTTTCCTTCCAAATCCTGCAACCCCTTCACCACAAATACAGTCCAATCATTCCTCGATACTCATTCACTCAGTCATTCCACTCCGCCATGCTACAGGCTGAACAAAAACCAACAAGAACAAGAGCTAGTTCAGCAAGCAAATTTAAAGCCTCTCTTTGGATTTATGTTGATGCTGCTGCCCTCTAGTAATGTTATATGTCAACTGCAGCATAATCAAAGGATTGAGAAAGGGGCAGTCCTATGCAAATAATCTCCTCCCATGATTACTTCTCTGAGCTTCCGTAGTGGTACGATGATAGGACCTTCAACATATGGTCTTCAGCAGATTTCTAAAGTTGCCAAATTGTCTTAGGCTAAGGATTGTTCCAGTCGAAGGCCTTCAGATAAGGACCCCACCCTCACTTAGCAGGGTCGAGAATTACCTGCAGTAATCCTCTATACAGAACATGGGCGTTCGTGGGCCTACTGTAAAAGCTATATGCTAAAACTGGGATGTCTAAAGTCCCAGTCCTGGTCTCACTGTCAGAGGCACAGCATAACACAGCTTGCCAGATATGGTCATGCAATGCCATGCCAAGCCAAATGCTTCTTCCCCACACTTGCTGCATCATGCATTTTCAAGACATAATCAATCAGAGGCCTGACTTCGTCTTTTCCTATCACTTCAACATTCAACATACTACCTTCTGACTGCAGCTAATAAGGACTCTTTCACCTGCACAACATTTTACCCTGCATTAAGTCAACACCATTCAACCTATTTTATTATCTGTATGGCACCTTCCTCACATAATACAGCTCAATTCTGGCCCCCCTTGGGCCATATTTGTGCTCTCCAGAACACCAATTTGAAGAAAAAACAAATACATTCATAAATGAAGATAAGACCTTGCTAATATTTAAACTACTTGAGCAAAAGGAGGGAGGTGGCAGGTGGTGGTGGGGGTGGCAAGATTTCTAAATGTGCCCAACTAATGCAATCAAAAAATGACTTAAATTGTTCCTGTATTTTTTTAAGTAAAAATAATCTTTTTCTGTGCAAAAAATCAAAAACTGTATTTTTTTTCCATGTAAACATCCTTCAAAGTCAGTGGCTGGATTCAAACCCCCATCCAGGGGTAGCTTCCTGCACCAAAAGCACTAGACTTTGCCTATGCACTATGGGCTTTTGATGGGTTTCAGTTGTGCAAGAGACCCTATCAGCATCTGACAGGCCGTGGTGTCATTGCTAATGGCTGCCACTGCACAGGACACATCATAGCCATGATATAGGGAAGATTTGACAAGCTACATATAGGGAAGCCCGTCTGGTCCAGTGGGTAAGTTCCTGCCTGACATGCAGGGTTCAATTCCAGGGACTGACAGATGACACACTAAATCTCTCAGCAAGCATCTGTGCATTAACCACTTATTTTCTTGCAGTTTTCCTTCCAAATCCTGCAACCCCTTCACCACAAATACAGTCCAATCATTCCTCGATACTCATTCACTCAGTCATTCCACTCCGCCATGCTACAGGCTGAACAAAAACCAACAAGAACAAGAGCTAGTTCAGCAAGCAAATTTAAAGCCTCTCTTTGGATTTATGTTGATGCTGCTGCCCTCTAGTAATGTTATATGTCAACTGCAGCATAACCAAAGGATTGAGAAAGGGGCAGTCCTATGCAAATAATCTCCTCCCATGATTACTTCTCTGAGCTTCCGTAGTGGTACGATGATAGGACATTCAACAAATGGTCTTCAGCAGATTTCTAAAGTTGCCAAATTGTCTTAGGCTAAGGATTGTTCCAGTCAAAGGCCTTCAGATAAGGACCCCACCCTCACTTAGCAGGGTCCAGAATTACCTGCAGTAATCCTCTATACAGAACATGGGCGTTCGTGGGCTTACTGTAAAAGCTATATGCTAAAACTGGGATGTCTAAAGTCCCAGTCCTGGTCTCACTGTCAGAGGCACAGCATAACACAGCCTGCCAGACATGGCCGTGCAATGCCATGCCAAACCAAATGCTCCTTCCCCACACTTGCTGCATCATGCATTTTCATGACATAATCAATCAGAGGCTTGACTTTGTCCTTTTCTATCACTTCAACATTCAACATACTACCTTCTGACTGCAGCTAATAAGGGCTCTTTCACCTGCACAAAATTTTACTCTGCATTAAATCAACACCATTCAACCTATTTTATTATCTGCATGGCACCTTCCTCACATAATACAGCTCAATTCTGGCCCCCCTTGGGCCATATTTGTGCTCTCCAGAACACCAATTTGAAGAAAAAACGAATACATTCATAAATGAAGATAAGACCTTGCTAATATTTAAACTACTTGACCAAAAGGAGGGAGGTGGCAGGTGGTGGTGGGGGTGGCAAGATTTGTAAATGTGCCCAACTAATGCAATCAAAAAATGACGTAAATTGTTCCTGTATTTTTTTAAGTAAAAATAATCTTTTTATGTGCAAAAAATCAAATACTGGATTTTTTTTCCATGTAAACATCCTTCAAAGTCAGGGGCTGGATTCAAACCCCAATACAGGGGTAGCTTCCTGCACCATAGGCACTATACTTTGCCTATGCGCTAAAGGATTTTGATGGGTTTCAGTTGTGCAAGAGACCCTATCAGCATCTGACAGGCCGTGGTGTCATTTCTAATGGCTGCCACTGCACAGGACACATCATAGCCATGATATAGGGAAGATTTGACAAGCTACATATAGGGAAGCCTGTCTGGTCCAGTGGGTAAGTTCCTGCTTTCCACCCAGATATGCAGGGTTCAATTCCAGGGCCCGACAGGTGACACACTAAATCTCTCAGCAAGCATCTGTGCATTAACCACTTATTTTCTTGCAGTTTTCCTTCCAAATCCTGCAACCCCTTCACCACAAATACAGTCCAATCATTCCTCGATACTCATTCACTCAGTCATTCCACTCCGCCATGCTACAGGCTGAACAAAAACCAACAAGAACAAGAGCTAGTTCAGCAAGCAAATTTAAAGCCTCTCTTTGGATTTATGTTGATGCTGCTGCCCTCTAGTAAGGTTATATGTCAACTGCAGCATAATCAAAGGATTGAGAAAGGGGCAGTCCTATGCAAATAATCTCCTCCCATGATTACTTCTCTGAGCTTCCGTAGTGGTACGATGATAGGGCCTTCAACAAATGGTCTTCAGCAGATTTCTAAAGTTGCCAAATTGTCTTAGGCTAAGGATTGTTCCAGTCGAAGGCCTTCAGATAAGGACCCCACCCTCACTTAGCAGGGTCCAGAATTACCTGCAGTAATCCTCTATACAGAACATGGGCATTTGTGGGCCTACTGCAAAGGCTATATGCTAAAACTGGGATGTCTAAAGTCCCAGTCCTGGTCTCACTGTCAGAGGCACAGCATAACACAGCCTGCCAGACCAAATGCTCCTTCCCCACACTTGCTGCATCATGCATTTTCAAGACATAATCAATCAGAGGCCTGACTTTGTCCTTTCCTATCACTTCAACATTCAACATACTACCTTCTGACTGCAGCTAATAAGGGCTCTTTCACCTGCACAAAATTTTACTCTGCATTAAATCAACACCATTCAACCTATTTTCTTATCTGCATTGCACCTTCCTCACATAATACAGCTCAATTCTGGTCCCCCTTGGGCCATATTTGTGCTCTCCAGAACACCAATTTGAAATAAAAATGAATACATTCATAAATGAAGATAAGACCTTGCTAATATTTAAACTACTTGAGCAAAAGGAGGGAGGTGGCAGGTGGTGGTGAGGGTGGCAAGATTTGTAAATGTGCCCAACTAATGCAATCAAAAAATGACTTAAATTGTTCCTGTATTTTGTTAAGTAAAAATAATCTTTTTATGTGCAAAAAATCAAATACTGGATTTTTTCCATGTAAACTTACTTCAAAGTCAGTGTCTGGATTCAAACCCCCAACCAGGGGTAGCTTCCTGCACCAAAGGCACTAGACTTTGCATCTGAGCTATAGGCTTTTGATGGGTTTCTGGTGTGCAAGAGACCCTATCAGTATCTGACAGGCCGTGGTGTCATTGCTAATGGCTGCCACTGCACAGGACACATCATAGCCATGATATAGGGAAGATTTGACAAGCTACATAAAGGGAAGCCCGTCTGGTCCAGTGGGTAAATTCCTGCCTTCCACCCAGACATGCAGCGTTCAACTCCTGGGCCCGACAGATGACACACTCAATCTCTCAGCAAGTATCTGTGCATTAACCACTTATTTTCTTGCAGTTTTCCTTCCAAATCCTGCAACCCCTTCACCACAAATACAGTCCAATCATTCCTCGATACTCATTCACTCAGTCATTCCACTCCGCCATGCTACAGGCTGAACAAAAACCAACAAGAACAAGAGCTAGTTCAGCAAGCAAATTTAAAGCCTCTCTTTGGATTTATGTTGATGCTGCAGCCCTCTAGTAATGTTATATGTCAACTGCAGCAAAATCAAAGGATTGAGAAAGGGGCAGTCCTATGCAAATAATCTCCTCCCATGATTACTTCTCTGAGCTTCCGTAGTGGTACGATGATAGGGCCTTCAACAAATGGTCTTCAGCAGATTTCTAAAGTTGCCAAATTGTCTTAGGCTAAGGATTGTTCCAGTCGAAGGCCTTCAGATAAGGACCCCACCCTCACTTAGCAGGGTCCAGAATTACCTGCAGTAATCCTCTATACAGAACATGGGCATTTGTGGGCCTACTGCAAAGGCTATATGCTAAAACTGGGATGTCGAAAGTCCCAGTCCTGGTCTCACTGTCAGAGGCACAGCATAACACAGCCTGCCAGACCAAATGCTCCTTCCCCACACTTGCTGCATCATGCATTTTAAAGACATAATCAATCAGAGGCTTGACTTTGTCCTTTTCTATCACTTCAACATTCAACATACTCCCTTCTGACTGCAGCTAATAAGGGCTCTTTCACCTGCACAAAATTTTACTCTGCATTAAATCAACACCATTCAACCTATTTTATTATCTGCATGGCACCTTCCTCACATAATACAGCTCAATTCTGGTCCCCCTTGGGCCATATTTGTGCTCTCCAGAACACCAATTTGAAGAAAAAACTAATACATTCATAAATGAAGATAAGACCTTGCTAATATTTAAACTAATTGAGCAAAAGGAGGGAGGTGGCAGGTGGTGGTGGCAAGATTTGTAAATGTGCCCAACTAATGCAATCAAAAAATGACTTAAATTGTTCCTGTATTTTTTTAAGTAAAAATAATCTTTTTATGTGCAAAAAATCAAATACTGGATTTTTTTTCCATGTAAACATCCTTCAAAGTCAGTGGCTGGATTCAAACCCCAATCCAGGGGAAGCTTCCTGCACCAAAGGCACTAGACTTTGCCTATGCGCTATAGGCTTTTGATGGGTTTCAGTTGTGCAAAGGACCCTATCAGCATCTGACAGGCCGTGGTGTCATTTCTAATGGCTGCCACTGCACAGGACACATCATAGCCATGATATAGGGAAGATTTGACAAGCTACATATAGGGAAGCCCGTCTGGTCCAGTGGGTAAGTTCCTGCTTTCCACCCAGACATGCAGGGTTTAATTCCAGGGCCCGACAGATGACACACTAAATCTCTCAGCAAGCATCTGTGCATTAACCACTTATTTTCTTGCAGTTTTCCTTCCAAATCCTGCAACCCCTTCACCACAAATACAGTCCAATCATTCCTCGATACTCATTCACTCAGTCATTCCACTCTGCCATGCTACAGGCTGAACAAAAACCAACAAGAGCAAGAGCTAGTTCAGCAAGCAAATTTAAAGCCTCTCTTTGGATTTATGTTGATGCTGCTGCCCTCTAGTAATGTTATATGTCAACTGCAGCATAATCAAAGTATTGAGAAAGGGGCAGTCCTATGCAAATAATCCCCTCCCATGATTACTTCTCTGAGCTTCCGTAGTGGTACGATGATAGGACCTTCAACAAATGGTCTTCAGCAGATTTCTAAAGTTGCCAAAATGTCTTAGGCTAAGGATTGTTCCAGTCAAAGGCCTTCAGATAAGGACCCCACCCTCACTTAGCAGGGTCCAGAATTACCTGCAGTAATCCTCTATACAGAACATGGGCGTTCTTGGGCTTACTGTAAAAGCTATATGCTAAAACTGGGATGTCTAAAGTCCCAGTCCTGGTTTCACTGTCAGAGGCACAGCATAACACAGCCTGCCAGACATGGCCGTGCAATGCCATGCCAAACCAAATGCTCCTTCCCCACACTTGCTGCATCATGCATTTTCAAGACATAATCAATCAGAGGCTTGACTTTGTCCTTTTCTATCACTTCAACATTCAACATTCTACCTTCTGACTGCAGCTAATAAGGGCTCTTTCACCTGCACAAAATTTTACTCTGCATTAAATCAACACCATTCAACCTATTTTATTATCTGCATGGCACCTTCCTCACATAATACAGCTCAATTCTGGCCCCCCTTGGGCCATATTTGTGCTCTCCAGAACACCAATTTGAAGAAAAAATGAATAAATTCATAACTGAAGATAAGACCTTGCTAATATTTAAACTACTTGAGCAAAAGGAGGGAGGTGGCAGGTGGTGGTGGGGGTGGCAAGATTTGTAAATGTGCCCAACTAATGCAATCAAAAAATGACTTAAATTGTTCCTGTATTTTTTTAAGTAAAAATAATCTTTTTATGTGCAAAAAATCAAATACTGGATTTTTTCCATGTAAACTTACTTCAGTCAGGGGCTGGATTCAAACCCCCAACCAGGGGTAGCTTCCTGCACCAAAGGCACGAGACTTTGCCTCTGAGCTATAGGCTTTTGATGGGTTTCTGTTGTGCAAGAGACCCTATCAGTATCTGACAGGCCGTGGTGTCATTGCTAATGGCTGCCACTGCACAGGACACACCATAGCCATGATATAGGGAAGATTTGACAAGCTTCATAAAGGGAAGCCCGTCTGGTCCAGTGGGTAAATTCCTGCCTTCCACCCAGACATGCAGCGTTCAACTCCTGGGCCCGACAGATGACACACTCAATCTCTCAGCAAGCATCTGTGCATTAACCACTTATTTTCTTGCAGTTTTCCTTCCAAATCCTGCAACCCCTTCACCACAAATACAGTCCAATCATTCCTCGATACTCATTCACTCAGTCATTCCACTCCGCCATGCTACAGGCTGAACAAAAACCAACAAGAGCAAGAGCTAGTTCAGCAAGCAAATTTAAAGCCTCTCTTTGGATTTATGTTGATGCTGCTGCCCTCTAGTAATGTTATATGTCAACTGCAGCATAATCAAAGTATTGAGAAAGGGGCAGTCCTATGCAAATAATCCCCTCCCATGATTACTTCTCTGAGCTTCCGTAGTGGTACGATGATAGGACCTTCAACAAATGGTCTTCAGCAGATTTCTAAAGTTGCCAAATTGTCTTAGGCTAAGGATTGTTCCAGTCGAAGGCCTTCAGATAAGGACCCCACCCTCACTTAGCAGGGTCGAGAATTACCTGCAGTAATCCTCTATACAGAACATGGGCGTTTGTGGGCCTACTGTAAAAGCTATATGCTAAAACTGGGATGTCTAAAGTCCCAGTCCTGGTCTCACTGTCAGAGGCACAGCATAACACAGCCTGCCAGACATGGCCGTGCAGTGCAATGCCATGCCAAACCAAATGCTCCTTCCCCACACTTGCTGCATCCTGCGTTTTCAAGACATAATCAATCCGAGGCCTGACTTTGTCCTATCCTATCACTTCAACATTCAACATACTACCTTCTGACTGCAGCTAATAAGGGCTCTTTCACCTGCACAAAATTTTACTCTGCATTAAATCAACACCATTCAACCTATTTTATTATCTGCATGGCACCTTCCTCACATAATACAGCTCAATTCTGGCCCCCCTTGGGCCATATTTGTGCTCTCCAGAACACCAATTTGAAGAAAAAACGAATACATTCATAAATGAAGATAAGACCTTGCTAATATTTAAACTACTTGAGCAAAAGGAGGGAGGTGGCAGGTGGTGGTGGGGGTGGCAAGATTTGTAAATGTGCCCAACTAATGCAATCAAAAAATGACTTAAATTGTTCCTGTATTTTTTTAAGTAAAAATAATCTTTTTATGTGCAAAAAATCAAATACTGGATTTTTTTTTCATGTAAACATCCTTCAAAGTCAGTGGCTGGATTCAAACCCCAATCCAGGGGTAGCTTCCTGCACCAAAAGCACTAGACTTTGCCTATGCGCTATAGGCTTTTGATTGGTTTCAGTTGTGCAAGAGACCCTATCAGCATCTGACAGGCCGTGGTGTCATTTCTAATGGCTGCCACTGCACAGGACACATCATAGCCATGATATAGGGAAGATTTGACAAGCTACATATAGGGAAGCCCGTCTGGTCCAGTGGGTAAGTTCCTGCTTTCCACCCAGACATGCAGGGTTCAATTCCAGGGCCCGACAGATGACACACTAAATCTCTCAGCAAGCATCTGTGCATTAACCACTTATTTTCTTGCAGTTTTCCTTCCAAATCCTGCAACCCCTTCACCACAAATACAGTCCAATCATTCCTCGATACTCATTCACTCAGTCATTCCACTCTGCCATGCTACAGGCTGAACAAAAACCAACAAGAGCAAGAGCTAGTTCAGCAAGCAAATTTAAAGCCTCTCTTTGGATTTATGTTGATGCTGCTGCCCTCTAGTAATGTTATATGTCAACTGCAGCATAACCAAAGTATTGAGAAAGGGGCAGTCCTATGCAAATAATCCCCTCCCATGATTACTTCTCTGAGCTTCCGTAGTGGTACGATGATAGGACCTTCAACAAATGGTCTTCAGCAGATTTCTAAAGTTGCCAAATTTTCTTAGGCTAAAGATTGTTCCTGTCGAAGGCCTTCAGATAAGGACCCCACCCTCACTTAGCAGGGTCGAGAATTACCTGCAGTAATCCTCTATACAGAACATGGGTGTTTGTGGGCCTACTGTAAAAGCTATATGCTAAAACTGGGATGTCTAAAGTCCCAGTCCTGGTCTGACTGTTAGAGGTACAGCATAACACAGCCTGCCAGACATGGCCGTGCAATGCCATGCCAAACCAAATGCTCCTTCCCCACACTTGCTGATTCATGCATTTTCAAGACATAATCAATCAGAGGCCTGACTTTGTCCTTTCCTATCACTTCAACATTCAACATACTACCTTCTGACTGCAGCTAATAAGGGCTCTTTCACCTGCACAAAATTTTAATCTGCATTAAATCAACACCATTCAACCTATTTTATTATCTGCATGGCACCTTCCTCACATAATACAGCTCAATTCTGGCCCCCCTTGGGCCATATTTGTGCTCTCCAGAACACCAATTTGAAATAAAAACGAATACATTCACAAATGAAGATAAGACCTTGCTAATATTTAAACTACTTGAGCAAAAGGAGGGAGGTGGCAGGTGGTGGTGAGGGTGGCAAGATTTGTAAATGTGCCCAACTAATGCAATCAAAAAATGACTTAAATTGTTCCTGTATTTTTTTAAGTAAAAATAATCTTTTTATGTGCAAAAAATCAAATACTGGATTTTTGGCCATGTAAACATACTTCAAAGTCAGTGGCTGGATTCAAACCCCCATCCAGGGGTAGCTTCCTGCACCAAAGGCACTAGACTTTGCCTCTGCGCTATAGGCTTTTGATGGGTTTCAGTTGTGCAAGAGACCCTATCAGCATCTGACAGGCCGTGGTGTCATTGCTAATGGCTGCCACTGCACAGGACACATCACAGCCATGATATAGGGAAGATTTGACAAGCTACATAAAGGGAAGCCCGTCTGGTCTTGTGGGAAAGTTCCTGCCTTCCACCCAGACATGCAGGTTTCAATTCCTGGGCCCAACAGATGACTCACTCAATCTCTCAGCAAGCATCTGTGCATTAACCACTTATTTTCTTGCAGTTTTCCTTCCAAATCCTGCAACCCCTTCACCACAAATACAGTCCAATCATTCCTCGATACTCATTCACTCAGTCATTCCACTCCGCCATGCTACAGGGTGAACAAAAACCAACAAGAACAAGAGCTAGTTCAGCAAGCAAATTTATAGCCTCTCTTTGGATTTATGTTGATGCTGCTGCCCTCTAGTAAAGTTATATGTCAACTGCAGCATAACCAAAGGATTGAGAAAGGGGCAGTCCTATGCAAATAATCTCCTCCCATGATTACTTCTCTGAGCTTCCGTAGTGGTACGATGATAGGACCTTCAACAAATGGTCTTCAGCAGATTTCTAAAGTTGCCAAATTGTCTTAGGCTAAGGATTGTTCCAGTCAAAGGCCTTCAGATAAGGACCTCACCCTCACTTAGCAGGGTCCAGAATTACCTGCAGTAATCCTCTATACAGAACATGGGCGTTCGTGGGCTTACTGTAAAAGCTATATGCTAAAACTGGGATGTCTAAAGTCCCAGTCCTGGTCTCACTGTCAGAGGCACAGCATAACACAGCCTGCCAGACGTGGCCGTGCAATGCCATGCCAAACCAAATGCTCCTTCCCCACACTTGCTGCATCATGCATTTTCAAGACATAATCAATCAGAGGCTTGACTTTGTCCTTTTCTATCACTTCAACATTCAACATACTACCTTCTGACTGCAGCTAATAAGGGCTCTTTCACCTGCACAAAATTTTACTCTGCATTAAATCAACACCATTCAACCTATTTTATTATCTGCATGGCACCTTCCTCACATAATACAGCTCAATTCTGGCCCCCCTTGGGCCATATTTGTGCTCTCCAGAACACCAATTTGAAGAAAAAACGAATACATTCATAAATGAAGATAAGACCTTGCTAATATTTAAACTACTTGAGCAAAAGGAGGGAGGTGGCAGGTGGTGGTGGGGGTGGCAAGATTTGTAAATGTGCCCAACTAATGCAATCAAAAAATGACTTAAATTGTTCCTGTATTTTTTTAAGTAAAAATAATCTTTTTATGTGCAAAAAATCAAATACTGGATTTTTTTTCCATGTAAACATCCTTCAAAGTCAGTGGCTGGATTCAAACCCTAATCCAGGGGTAGCTTCCTGCACCAAAGGCACTAGACTTTGCCTATGCGCTATAGGCTTTTGATGGGTTTCAGTTGTGCAAGAGACCCTATCAGCATCTGACAGGCCGTGGTGTCATTTCTAATGGCTGCCACTGCACAGGACACATCATAGCCATGATATAGGGAAGATTTGATAAGCTACATATAGGGAAGCCTGTCTGGTCCAGTGGGTAAGTTCCTGCTTTCCACCCAGACATGCAGGGTTCAATTCCAGGGCCCGACAGATGACACACTAAATCTCTCAGCAAGCATCTGTGCATTAACCACTTATTTTCTTGCAGTTTTCCTTCCAAATCCAGCAACCCCTTCACCACAAATACAGTCCAATCATTCCTCCATACTCATTCACTCAGTCATTCCACTCCGCCATGCTACGGCTGAACAAAAACCAACAAGAACAAGAGCTAGTTCAGCAAGCAAATTTAAAGCCTCTCTTTGGATTTATGTTGATGCTGCTGCCCTCTAGTAATGTTATATGTCAACTGCAGCAAAATCAAAGGATTGAGAAAGGGGCAGTCGTATGCAAATAATCTCCTCCCATGATTACTTCTCTGAGCTTCCGTAGTGGTACGATGATAGGGCCTTCAACAAATGGTCTTCAGGAGATTTCTAAAGTTGCCAAATTGTCTTAGGCTAAGGATTGTTCCAGTCGAAGGCCTTCAGATAAGGACCCCACCCTCACTTAGCAGGGTCCAGAATTACCTGCAGTAATCCTCTATACAGAACATGGGCATTTGTGGGCCTACTGCAAAGGCTATATGCTAAAACTGGGATGTCTAAAGTCCCAGTCCTGGTCTCACTGTCAGAGGCACAGCATAACACAGCCTGCCAGACCAAATGCTCCTTCCCCACACTTGCTGCATCATGCATTTTCAAGACATAATCAATCAGAGGCCTGACTTTGTCCTATCCTATCACTTCAACATTCAACATACTACCTTCTGACTGCAGCTAATAAGGGCTCTTTCACCTGCACAAAATTTTACTCTGCATTAAATCAACACCATTCAACCTATTTTATTATCTGCATGGCACCTTCCTCATATAATACAGCTCAAATCTGGCCCCCCTTGGGCCATATTTGTGCTCTCCAGAACACCAATTTGAAGAAAAAACGAATAAATTCATAAATGAAGATAAGACCTTGCTAATATTTAAACTACTTGAGCAAAAGAAGGGAGGTGGCAGGTGGTGGTGGGGGTGGCAAGATTTGTAAATGTGCCCAACTAATGCAATCAAAAAATGACTTAAATTGTTCCTGTATTTTTTTAAGTAAAAATAATCTTTTTATGTGCAAAAAATCAAATCCTGGATTTTTTCCATGTAAACATACTTCAAAGTCAGTGGCTGGATTCAAACCCCCAACCAGGGGTAGCTTCCTGCACCAAAGGCACTAGACTTTGCCTCTGAGCTATAGGCTTTTGATGGGATTCTGTTGTGCAAGAGACCCTATCAGCATCTGACAGGCCGTGGTGTCATTTCTAATGGCTGCCACTGCACAGGACACATCATAGCCATGATATAGGGAAGATTTGACAAGCTACATATAGGGAAGCCCGTCTGGTCCAGTGGGTAAGTTCCTGCTTTCCACCCAGACATGCAGGGTTTAATTCCAGGGCCCGACAGATGACACACTAAATCTCTCAGCAAGCATCTGTGCATTAACCACTTATTTTCTTGCAGTTTTCCTTCCAAATCCTGCAACCCCTTCACCACAAATACAGTCCAATCATTCCTCGATACTCATTCACTCAGTCATTCCACTCTGCCATGCTACAGGCTGAACAAAAACCAACAAGAGCAAGAGCTAGTTCAGCAAGCAAATTTAAAGCCTCTCTTTGGATTTATGTTGATGCTGCTGCCCTCTAGTAATGTTATATGTCAACTGCAGCATAATCAAAGTATTGAGAAAGGGGCAGTCCTATGCAAATAATCCCCTCCCATGATTACTTCTCTGAGCTTCCGTAGTGGTACGATGATAGGACCTTCAACAAATGGTCTTCAGCAGATTTCTAAAGTTGCCAAAATGTCTTAGGCTAAGGATTGTTCCAGTCAAAGGCCTTCAGATAAGGACCCCACCCTCACTTAGCAGGGTCCAGAATTACCTGCAGTAATCCTCTATACAGAACATGGGCGTTCTTGGGCTTACTGTAAAAGCTATATGCTAAAACTGGGATGTCTAAAGTCCCAGTCCTGGTCTCACTGTCAGAGGCACAGCATAACACAGCCTGCCAGACATGGCCGTGCAATGCCATGCCAAACCAAATGCTCCTTCCCCACACTTGCTGCATCATGCATTTTCAAGACATAATCAATCAGAGGCTTGACTTTGTCCTTTTCTATCACTTCAACATTCAACATTCTACCTTCTGACTGCAGCTAATAAGGGCTCTTTCACCTGCACAAAATTTTACTCTGCATTAAATCAACACCATTCAACCTATTTTATTATCTGCATGGCACCTTCCTCACATAATACAGCTCAATTCTGGCCCCCCTTGGGCCATATTTGTGCTCTCCAGAACACCAATTTGAAGAAAAAACGAATAAATTCATAAATGAAGATAAGACCTTGCTAATATTTAAACTACTTGAGCAAAAGGAGGGAGGTGGCAGGTGGTGGTGGGGGTGGCAAGATTTGTAAATGTGCCCAACTAATGCAATCAAAAAATGACTTAAATTGTTCCTGTATTTTTTTAAGTAAAAATAATCTTTTTATGTGCAAAAAATCAAATACTGGATTTTTTCCATGTAAACTTACTTCAGTCAGTGGCTGGATTCAAACCCCCAACCAGGGGTAGCTTCCTGCACCAAAGGCACGAGACTTTGCCTCTGAGCTATAGGCTTTTGATGGGTTTCTGTTGTGCAAGAGACCCTATCAGTATCTGACAGGCCGTGGTGTCATTGCTAATGGCTGCCACTGCACAGGACACACCATAGCCATGATATAGGGAAGATTTGACAAGCTTCACAAAGGGAAGCCCGTCTGGTCCAGTGGGTAAATTCCTGCCTTCCACCCAGACATGCAGGGTTCAACTCCTGGGCCCGACAGATGACACACTCAATCTCTCAGCAAGCATCTGTGCATTAACCACTTATTTTCTTGCAGTTTTCCTTCCAAATCCTGCAACCCCTTCACCACAAATACAGTCCAATCATTCCTCGATACTCATTCACTCAGTCATTCCACTCCGCCATGCTACAGGCTGAACAAAAACCAACAAGAGCAAGAGCTAGTTCAGCAAGCAAATTTAAAGCCTCTCTTTGGATTTATGTTGATGCTGCTGCCCTCTAGTAATGTTATATGTCAACTGCAGCATAATCAAAGTATTGAGAAAGGGGCAGTCCTATGCAAATAATCCCCTCCCATGATTACTTCTCTGAGCTTCCGTAGTGGTACGATGATAGGACCTTCAACAAATGGTCTTCAGCAGATTTCTAAAGTTGCCAAATTGTCTTAGGCTAAGGATTGTTCCAGTCGAAGGCCTTCAGATAAGGACCCCACCCTCACTTAGCAGGGTCGAGAATTACCTGCAGTAATCCTCTATACAGAACATGGGCGTTTGTGGGCCTACTGTAAAAGCTATATGCTAAAACTGGGATGTCTAAAGTCCCAGTCCTGGTTTCACTGTCAGAGGCACAGCATAACACAGCCTGCCAGACATGGCCGTGCAGTGCAATGCCATGCCAAACCAAATGCTCCTTCCCCACACTTGCTGCATCCTGCATTTTCAAGACATAATCAATCCGAGGCCTGACCTTGTCCTATCCTATCACTTCAACATTCAACATACTACCTTCTGACTGCAGCTAATAAGGGCTCTTTCACCTGCACAAAATTTTACTCTGCATTAAATCAACACCATTCAACCTATTTTATTATCTGCATGGCACCTTCCTCACATAATACAGCTCAATTCTGGCCCCCCTTGGGCCATATTTGTGCTCTCCAGAACACCAATTTGAAGAAAAAACGAATACATTCATAAATGAAGATAAGACCTTGCTAATATTTAAACTACTTGAGCAAAAGGAGGGAGGTGGCAGGTGGTGGTGGGGGTGGCAAGATTTGTAAATGTGCCCAACTAATGCAATCAAAAAATGACTTAAATTGTTCCTGTATTTTTTTAAGTAAAAATAATCTTTTTATGTGCAAAAAATCAAATACTGGATTTTTTTTCCATGTAAACATCCTTCAAAGTCAGTGGCTGGATTCAAACCCCAATCCAGGGGTAGCTTCCTGCACCAAAAGCACTAGACTTTGCCTATGCGCTATAGCCTTTTGATTGGTTTCAGTTGTGCAAGAGACCCTATCAGCATCTGACAGGCCGTGGTGTCATTTCTAATGGCTGCCACTGCACAGGACACATCATAGCCATGATATAGGGAAGATTTGACAAGCTACATATAGGGAAGCCCGTCTGGTCCAGTGGGTAAGTTCCTGCATTCCACCCAGACATGCAGGGTTCAATTCCAGGGCCCGACAGATGACACACTAAATCTCTCAGCAAGCATCTGTGCATTAACCACTTATTTTCTTGCAGTTTTCCTTCCAAATCCTGCAACCCCTTCACCACAAATACAGTCCAATCATTCCTCGATACTCATTCACTCAGTCATTCCACTCTGCCATGCTACAGGCTGAACAAAAACCAACAAGAGCAAGAGCTAGTTCAGCAAGCAAATTTAAAGCCTCTCTTTGGATTTATGTTGATGCTGCTGCCCTCTAGTAATGTTATATGTCAACTGCAGCATAATCAAAGTATTGAGAAAGGGGCAGTCCTATGCAAATAATCCCCTCCCATGATTACTTCTCTGAGCTTCCGTAGTGGTACGATGATAGGACCTTCAACAAATGGTCTTCAGCAGATTTCTAAAGTTGCCAAAATGTCTTAGGCTAAGGATTGTTCCAGTCAAAGGCCTTCAGATAAGGACCCCACCCTCACTTAGCAGGGTCCAGAATTACCTGCAGTAATCCTCTATACAGAACATGGGCGTTCTTGGGCTTACTGTAAAAGCTATATGCTAAAACTGGGATGTCTAAAGTCCCAGTCCTGGTTTCACTGTCAGAGGCACAGCATAACACAGCCTGCCAGACATGGCCGCGCAATGCCATGCCAAACCAAATGCTCCTTCCCCACACTTGCTGCATCATGCATTTTCAAGACATAATCAATCAGAGGCTTGACTTTGTCCTTTTCTATCACTTCAACATTCAACATTCTACCTTCTGACTGCAGCTAATAAGGGCTCTTTCACCTGCACAAAATTTTACTCTGCATTAAATCAACACCATTCAACCTATTTTATTATCTGCATGGCACCTTCCTCACATAATACAGCTCAATTCTGGCCCCCCTTGGGCCATATTTGTGCTCTCCAGAACACCAATTTGAAGAAAAAACGAATAAATTCATAACTGAAGATAAGACCTTGCTAATATTTAAACTACTTGAGCAAAAGGAGGGAGGTGGCAGGTGGTGGTGGGGGTGGCAAGATTTGTAAATGTGCCCAACTAATGCAATCAAAAAATGACAAATTGTTCCTGTATTTTTTTAAGTAAAAATAATCTTTTTATGTGCAAAAAATCAAATACTGGATTTTTTCCATGTAAACTTACTTCAGTCAGGGGCTGGATTCAAACCCCCAACCAGGGGTAGCTTCCTGCACCAAAGGCACGAGACTTTGCCTCTGAGCTATAGGCTTTTGATGGGTTTCTGTTGTGCAAGAGACCCTATCAGTATCTGACAGGCCGTGGTGTCATTGCTAATGGCTGCCACTGCACAGGACACACCATAGCCATGATATAGGGAAGATTTGACAAGCTTCATAAAGGGAAGCCCGTCTGGTCCAGTGGGTAAATTCCTGCCTTCCACCCAGACATGCAGCGTTCAACTCCTGGGCCCGACAGATGACACACTCAATCTCTCAGCAAGCATCTGTGCATTAACCACTTATTTTCTTGCAGTTTTCCTTCCAAATCCTGCAACCCCTTCACCACAAATACAGTCCAATCATTCCTCGATACTCATTCACTCAGTCATTCCACTCCGCCATGCTACAGGCTGAACAAAAACCAACAAGAGCAAGAGCTAGTTCAGCAAGCAAATTTAAAGCCTCTCTTTGGATTTATGTTGATGCTGCTGCCCTCTAGTAATGTTATATGTCAACTGCAGCATAATCAAAGTATTGAGAAAGGGGCAGTCCTATGCAAATAATCCCCTCCCATGATTACTTCTCTGAGCTTCCGTAGTGGTACGATGATAGGACCTTCAACAAATGGTCTTCAGCAGATTTCTAAAGTTGCCAAATTGTCTTAGGCTAAGGATTGTTCCAGTCGAAGGCCTTCAGATAAGGACCCCACCCTCACTTAGCAGGGTCGAGAATTACCTGCAGTAATCCTCTATACAGAACATGGGCGTTTGTGGGCCTACTGTAAAAGCTATATGCTAAAACTGGGATGTCTAAAGTCCCAGTCCTGGTCTCACTGTCAGAGGCACAGCATAACACAGCCTGCCAGACATGGCCGTGCAGTGCAATGCCATGCCAAACCAAATGCTCCTTCCCCACACTTGCTGCATCCTGCGTTTTCAAGACATAATCAATCCGAGGCCTGACTTTGTCCTATCCTATCACTTCAACATTCAACATACTACCTTCTGACTGCAGCTAATAAGGGCTCTTTCACCTGCACAAAATTTTACTCTGCATTAAATCAACACCATTCAACCTATTTTATTATCTGCATGGCACCTTCCTCACATAATACAGCTCAATTCTGGCCCCCCTTGGGCCATATTTGTGCTCTCCAGAACACCAATTTGAAGAAAAAACGAATACATTCATAAATGAAGATAAGACCTTGCTAATATTTAAACTACTTGAGCAAAAGGAGGGAGGTGGCAGGTGGTGGTGGGGGTGGCAAGATTTGTAAATGTGCCCAACTAATGCAATCAAAAAATGACTTAAATTGTTCCTGTATTTTTTTAAGTAAAAATAATCTTTTTATGTGCAAAAAATCAAATACTGGATTTTTTTTCCATGTAAACATCCTTCAAAGTCAGTGGCTGGATTCAAACCCCAATCCAGGGGTAGCTTCCTGCACCAAAAGCACTAGACTTTGCCTATGCGCTATAGGCTTTTGATTGGTTTCAGTTGTGCAAGAGACCCTATCAGCATCTGACAGGCCGTGGTGTCATTTCTAATGGCTGCCACTGCACAGGACACATCATAGCCATGATATAGGGAAGATTTGACAAGCTACATATAGGGAAGCCCGTCTGGTCCAGTGGGTAAGTTCCTGCTTTCCACCCAGACATGCAGGGTTCAATTCCAGGGCCCGACAGATGACACACTAAATCTCTCAGCAAGCATCTGTGCATTAACCACTTATTTTCTTGCAGTTTTCCTTCCAAATCCTGCAACCCCTTCACCACAAATACAGTCCAATCATTCCTCGATACTCATTCACTCAGTCATTCCACTCTGCCATGCTACAGGCTGAACAAAAACCAACAAGAGCAAGAGCTAGTTCAGCAAGCAAATTTAAAGCCTCTCTTTGGATTTATGTTGATGCTGCTGCCCTCTAGTAATGTTATATGTCAACTGCAGCATAACCAAAGTATTGAGAAAGGGGCAGTCCTATGCAAATAATCCCCTCCCATGATTACTTCTCTGAGCTTCCGTAGTGGTACGATGATAGGACCTTCAACAAATGGTCTTCAGCAGATTTCTAAAGTTGCCAAATTTTCTTAGGCTAAAGATTGTTCCTGTCGAAGGCCTTCAGATAAGGACCCCACCCTCACTTAGCAGGGTCGAGAATTACCTGCAGTAATCCTCTATACAGAACATGGGTGTTTGTGGGCCTACTGTAAAAGCTATATGCTAAAACTGGGATGTCTAAAGTCCCAGTCCTGGTCTGACTGTTAGAGGTACAGCATAACACAGCCTGCCAGACATGGCCGTGCAATGCCATGCCAAACCAAATGCTCCTTCCCCACACTTGCTGATTCATGCATTTTCAAGACATAATCAATCAGAGGCCTGACTTTGTCCTTTCCTATCACTTCAACATTCAACATACTACCTTCTGACTGCAGCTAATAAGGGCTCTTTCACCTGCACAAAATTTTAATCTGCATTAAATCAACACCATTCAACCTATTTTATTATCTGCATGGCACCTTCCTCACATAATACAGCTCAATTCTGGCCCCCCTTGGGCCATATTTGTGCTCTCCAGAACACCAATTTGAAATAAAAACGAATACATTCACAAATGAAGATAAGACCTTGCTAATATTTAAACTACTTGAGCAAAAGGAGGGAGGTGGCAGGTGGTGGTGAGGGTGGCAAGATTTGTAAATGTGCCCAACTAATGCAATCAAAAAATGACTTAAATTGTTCCTGTATTTTTTTAAGTAAAAATAATCTTTTTATGTGCAAAAAATCAAATACTGGATTTTTGGCCATGTAAACATACTTCAAAGTCAGTGGCTGGATTCAAACCCCCATCCAGGGGTAGCTTCCTGCACCAAAGGCACTAGACTTTGCCTCTGCGCTATAGGCTTTTGATGGGTTTCAGTTGTGCAAGAGACCCTATCAGCATCTGACAGGCCGTGGTGTCATTGCTAATGGCTGCCACTGCACAGGACACATCACAGCCATGATATAGGGAAGATTTGACAAGCTACATAAAGGGAAGCCCGTCTGGTCTTGTGGGAAAGTTCCTGCCTTCCACCCAGACATGCAGGTTTCAATTCCTGGGCCCAACAGATGACTCACTCAATCTCTCAGCAAGCATCTGTGCATTAACCACTTATTTTCTTGCAGTTTTCCTTCCAAATCCTGCAACCCCTTCACCACAAATACAGTCCAATCATTCCTCGATACTCATTCACTCAGTCATTCCACTCCGCCATGCTACAGGGTGAACAAAAACCAACAAGAACAAGAGCTAGTTCAGCAAGCAAATGTATAGCCTCTCTTTGGATTTATGTTGATGCTGCTGCCCTCTAGTAAAGTTATATGTCAACTGCAGCATAACCAAAGGATTGAGAAAGGGGCAGTCCTATGCAAATAATCTCCTCCCATGATTACTTCTCTGAGCTTCCGTAGTGGTACGATGATAGGACCTTCAACAAATGGTCTTCAGCAGATTTCTAAAGTTGCCAAATTGTCTTAGGCTAAGGATTGTTCCAGTCAAAGGCCTTCAGATAAGGACCTCACCCTCACTTAGCAGGGTCCAGAATTACCTGCAGTAATCCTCTATACAGAACATGGGCGTTCGTGGGCTTACTGTAAAAGCTATATGCTAAAACTGGGATGTCTAAAGTCCCAGTCCTGGTCTCACTGTCAGAGGCACAGCATAACACAGCCTGCCAGACGTGGCCGTGCAATGCCATGCCAAACCAAATGCTCCTTCCCCACACTTGCTGCATCATGCATTTTCAAGACATAATCAATCAGAGGCTTGACTTTGTCCTTTTCTATCACTTCAACATTCAACATACTACCTTCTGACTGCAGCTAATAAGGGCTCTTTCACCTGCACAAAATTTTACTCTGCATTAAATCAACACCATTCAACCTATTTTATTATCTGCATGGCACCTTCCTCACATAATACAGCTCAATTCTGGCCCCCCTTGGGCCATATTTGTGCTCTCCAGAACACCAATTTGAAGAAAAAACGAATACATTCATAAATGAAGATAAGACCTTGCTAATATTTAAACTACTTGAGCAAAAGGAGGGAGGTGGCAGGTGGTGGTGGGGGTGGCAAGATTTGTAAATGTGCCCAACTAATGCAATCAAAAAATGACTTAAATTGTTCCTGTATTTTTTTAAGTAAAAATAATCTTTTTATGTGCAAAAAATCAAATACTGGATTTTTTTTCCATGTAAACATCCTTCAAAGTCAGTGGCTGGATTCAAACCCCAATCCAGGGGTAGCTTCCTGCACCAAAGGCACTAGACTTTGCCTATGCGCTATAGGCTTTTGATGGGTTTCAGTTGTGCAAGAGACCCTATCAGCATCTGACAGGCCGTGGTGTCATTTCTAATGGCTGCCACTGCACAGGACACATCATAGCCATGATATAGGGAAGATTTGACAAGCTACATATAGGGAAGCCCGTCTGGTCCAGTGGGTAAGTTCCTGCTTTCCACCCAGACATGCAGGGTTCAATTCCAGGGCCCGACAGATGACACACTAAATCTCTCAGCAAGCATCTGTGCATTAACCACTTATTTTCTTGCAGTTTTCCTTCCAAATCCAGCAACCCCTTCACCACAAATACAGTCCAATCATTCCTCCATACTCATTCACTCAGTCATTCCACTCCGCCATGCTACGGCTGAACAAAAACCAACAAGAACAAGAGCTAGTTCAGCAAGCAAATTTAAAGCCTCTCTTTGGATTTATGTTGATGCTGCTGCCCTCTAGTAATGTTATATGTCAACTGCAGCAAAATCAAAGGATTGAGAAAGGGGCAGTCGTATGCAAATAATCTCCTCCCATGATTACTTCTCTGAGCTTCCGTAGTGGTACGATGATAGGGCCTTCAACAAATGGTCTTCAGCAGATTTCTAAAGTTGCCAAATTGTCTTAGGCTAAGGATTGTTCCAGTCGAAGGCCTTCAGATAAGGACCCCACCCTCACTTAGCAGGGTCCAGAATTACCTGCAGTAATCCTCTATACAGAACATGGGCATTTGTGGGCCTACTGCAAAGGCTATATGCTAAAACTGGGATGTCTAAAGTCCCAGTCCTGGTCTCACTGTCAGAGGCACAGCATAACACAGCCTGCCAGACCAAATGCTCCTTCCCCACACTTGCTGCATCATGCATTTTCAAGACATAATCAATCAGAGGCCTGACTTTGTCCTATCCTATCACTTCAACATTCAACATACTACCTTCTGACTGCAGCTAATAAGGGCTCTTTCACCTGCACAAAATTTTAGTCTGCATTAAATCAACACCATTCAACCTATTTTATTATCTGCATGGCACCTTCCTCATATAATACAGCTCAAATCTGGCCCCCCTTGGGCCATATTTGTGCTCTCCAGAACACCAATTTGAAGAAAAAACGAATAAATTCATAAATGAAGATAAGACCTTGCTAATATTTAAACTACTTGAGCAAAAGAAGGGAGGTGGCAGGTGGTGGTGGGGGTGGCAAGATTTGTAAATGTGCCCAACTAATGCAATCAAAAAATGACTTAAATTGTTCCTGTATTTTTTTAAGTAAAAATAATCTTTTTATGTGCAAAAAATCAAATCCTGGATTTTTTCCATGTAAACATACTTCAAAGTCAGTGGCTGGATTCAAACCCCCAACCAGGGGTAGCTTCCTGCACCAAAGGCACTAGACTTTGCCTCTGAGCTATAGGCTTTTGATGGGATTCTGTTGTGCAAGAGACCCTATCAGCATCTGACAGGCCGTGGTGTCATTTCTAATGGCTGCCACTGCACAGGACACATCATAGCCATGATATAGGGAAGATTTGACAAGCTACATATAGGGAAGCCCGTCTGGTCCAGTGGGTAAGTTCCTGCTTTCCACCCAGACATGCAGGGTTTAATTCCAGGGCCCGACAGATGACACACTAAATCTCTCAGCAAGCATCTGTGCATTAACCACTTATTTTCTTGCAGTTTTCCTTCCAAATCCTGCAACCCCTTCACCACAAATACAGTCCAATCATTCCTCGATACTCATTCACTCAGTCATTCCACTCTGCCATGCTACAGGCTGAACAAAAACCAACAAGAGCAAGAGCTAGTTCAGCAAGCAAATTTAAAGCCTCTCTTTGGATTTATGTTGATGCTGCTGCCCTCTAGTAATGTTATATGTCAACTGCAGCATAATCAAAGTATTGAGAAAGGGGCAGTCCTATGCAAATAATCCCCTCCCATGATTACTTCTCTGAGCTTCCGTAGTGGTACGATGATAGGACCTTCAACAAATGGTCTTCAGCAGATTTCTAAAGTTGCCAAAATGTCTTAGGCTAAGGATTGTTCCAGTCAAAGGCCTTCAGATAAGGACCCCACCCTCACTTAGCAGGGTCCAGAATTACCTGCAGTAATCCTCTATACAGAACATGGGCGTTCTTGGGCTTACTGTAAAAGCTATATGCTAAAACTGGGATGTCTAAAGTCCCAGTCCTGGTCTCACTGTCAGAGGCACAGCATAACACAGCCTGCCAGACATGGCCGTGCAATGCCATGCCAAACCAAATGCTCCTTCCCCACACTTGCTGCATCATGCATTTTCAAGACATAATCAATCAGAGGCTTGACTTTGTCCTTTTCTATCACTTCAACATTCAACATTCTACCTTCTGACTGCAGCTAATAAGGGCTCTTTCACCTGCACAAAATTTTACTCTGCATTAAATCAACACCATTCAACCTATTTTATTATCTGCATGGCACCTTCCTCACATAATACAGCTCAATTCTGGCCCCCCTTGGGCCATATTTGTGCTCTCCAGAACACCAATTTGAAGAAAAAACGAATAAATTCATAAATGAAGATAAGACCTTGCTAATATTTAAACTACTTGAGCAAAAGGAGGGAGGTGGCAGGTGGTGGTGGGGGTGGCAAGATTTGTAAATGTGCCCAACTAATGCAATCAAAAAATGACTTAAATTGTTCCTGTATTTTTTTAAGTAAAAATAATCTTTTTATGTGCAAAAAATCAAATACTGGATTTTTTCCATGTAAACTTACTTCAGTCAGTGGCTGGATTCAAACCCCCAACCAGGGGTAGCTTCCTGCACCAAAGGCACGAGACTTTGCCTCTGAGCTATAGGCTTTTGATGGGTTTCTGTTGTGCAAGAGACCCTATCAGTATCTGACAGGCCGTGGTGTCATTGCTAATGGCTGCCACTGCACAGGACACACCATAGCCATGATATAGGGAAGATTTGACAAGCTTCACAAAGGGAAGCCCGTCTGGTCCAGTGGGTAAATTCCTGCCTTCCACCCAGACATGCAGGGTTCAACTCCTGGGCCCGACAGATGACACACTCAATCTCTCAGCAAGCATCTGTGCATTAACCACTTATTTTCTTGCAGTTTTCCTTCCAAATCCTGCAACCCCTTCACCACAAATACAGTCCAATCATTCCTCGATACTCATTCACTCAGTCATTCCACTCCGCCATGCTACAGGCTGAACAAAAACCAACAAGAGCAAGAGCTAGTTCAGCAAGCAAATTTAAAGCCTCTCTTTGGATTTATGTTGATGCTGCTGCCCTCTAGTAATGTTATATGTCAACTGCAGCATAATCAAAGTATTGAGAAAGGGGCAGTCCTATGCAAATAATCCCCTCCCATGATTACTTCTCTGAGCTTCCGTAGTGGTACGATGATAGGACCTTCAACAAATGGTCTTCAGCAGATTTCTAAAGTTGCCAAATTGTCTTAGGCTAAGGATTGTTCCAGTCGAAGGCCTTCAGATAAGGACCCCACCCTCACTTAGCAGGGTCGAGAATTACCTGCAGTAATCCTCTATACAGAACATGGGCGTTTGTGGGCCTACTGTAAAAGCTATATGCTAAAACTGGGATGTCTAAAGTCCCAGTCCTGGTCTCTCTGTCAGAGGCACAGCATAACACAGCCTGCCAGACATGGCCGTGCAGTGCAATGCCATGCCAAACCAAATGCTCCTTCCCCACACTTGCTGCATCCTGCATTTTCAAGACATAATCAATCCGAGGCCTGACTTTGTCCTATCCTATCACTTCAACATTCAACATACTACCTTCTGACTGCAGCTAATAAGGGCTCTTTCACCTGCACAAAATTTTACTCTGCATTAAATCAACACCATTCAACCTATTTTATTATCTGCATGGCACCTTCCTCACATAATACAGCTCAATTCTGGCCCCCCTTGGGCCATATTTGTGCTCTCCAGAACACCAATTTGAAGAAAAAACGAATACATTCATAAATGAAGATAAGACCTTGCTAATATTTAAACTACTTGAGCAAAAGGAGGGAGGTGGCAGGTGGTGGTGGGGGTGGCAAGATTTGTAAATGTGCCCAACTAATGCAATCAAAAAATGACTTAAATTGTTCCTGTATTTTTTTAAGTAAAAATAATCTTTTTATGTGCAAAAAATCAAATACTGGATTTTTTTTCCATGTAAACATCCTTCAAAGTCAGTGGCTGGATTCAAACCCCAATCCAGGGGTAGCTTCCTGCACCAAAAGCACTAGACTTTGCCTATGCGCTATAGGCTTTTGATTGGTTTCAGTTGTGCAAGAGACCCTATCAGCATCTGACAGGCCGTGGTGTCATTTCTAATGGCTGCCACTGCACAGGACACATCATAGCCATGATATAGGGAAGATTTGACAAGCTACATATAGGGAAGCCCGTCTGGTCCAGTGGGTAAGTTCCTGCATTCCACCCAGACATGCAGGGTTCAATTCCAGGGCCCGACAGATGACACACTAAATCTCTCAGCAAGCATCTGTGCATTAACCACTTATTTTCTTGCAGTTTTCCTTCCAAATCCTGCAACCCCTTCACCACAAATACAGTCCAATCATTCCTCGATACTCATTCACTCAGTCATTCCACTCTGCCATGCTACAGGCTGAACAAAAACCAACAAGAGCAAGAGCTAGTTCAGCAAGCAAATTTAAAGCCTCTCTTTGGATTTATGTTGATGCTGCTGCCCTCTAGTAATGTTATATGTCAACTGCAGCATAATCAAAGTATTGAGAAAGGGGCAGTCCTATGCAAATAATCCCCTCCCATGATTACTTCTCTGAGCTTCCGTAGTGGTACGATGATAGGACCTTCAACAAATGGTCTTCAGCAGATTTCTAAAGTTGCCAAAATGTCTTAGGCTAAGGATTGTTCCAGTCAAAGGCCTTCAGATAAGGACCCCACCCTCACTTAGCAGGGTCCAGAATTACCTGCAGTAATCCTCTATACAGAACATGGGCGTTCTTGGGCTTACTGTAAAAGCTATATGCTAAAACTGGGATGTCTAAAGTCCCAGTCCTGGTTTCACTGTCAGAGGCACAGCATAACACAGCCTGCCAGACATGGCCGTGCAATGCCATGCCAAACCAAATGCTCCTTCCCCACACTTGCTGCATCATGCATTTTCAAGACATAATCAATCAGAGGCTTGACTTTGTCCTTTTCTATCACTTCAACATTCTACCTTCTGACTGCAGCTAATAAGGGCTCTTTCACCTGCACAAAATTTTACTCTGCATTAAATCAACACCATTCAACCTATTTTATTATCTGCATGGCACCTTCCTCACATAATACAGCTCAATTCTGGCCCCCCTTGGGCCATATTTGTGCTCTCCAGAACACCAATTTGAAGAAAAAACGAATAAATTCATAACTGAAGATAAGACCTTGCTAATATTTAAACTACTTGAGCAAAAGGAGGGAGGTGGCAGGTGGTGGTGGGGGTGGCAAGATTTGTAAATGTGCCCAACTAATGCAATCAAAAAATGACTTAAATTGTTCCTGTATTTTTTTAAGTAAAAATAATCTTTTTATGTGCAAAAAATCAAATACTGGATTTTTTCCATGTAAACTTACTTCAGTCAGGGGCTGGATTCAAACCCCCAACCAGGGGTAGCTTCCTGCACCAAAGGCACGAGACTTTGCCTCTGAGCTATAGGCTTTTGATGGGTTTCTGTTGTGCAAGAGACCCTATCAGTATCTGACAGGCCGTGGTGTCATTGCTAATGGCTGCCACTGCACAGGACACACCATAGCCATGATATAGGGAAGATTTGACAAGCTTCATAAAGGGAAGCCCGTCTGGTCCAGTGGGTAAATTCCTGCCTTCCACCCAGACATGCAGCGTTCAACTCCTGGGCCCGACAGATGACACACTCAATCTCTCAGCAAGCATCTGTGCATTAACCACTTATTTTCTTGCAGTTTTCCTTCCAAATCCTGCAACCCCTTCACCACAAATACAGTCCAATCATTCCTCGATACTCATTCACTCAGTCATTCCACTCCGCCATGCTACAGGCTGAACAAAAACCAACAAGAGCAAGAGCTAGTTCAGCAAGCAAATTTAAAGCCTCTCTTTGGATTTATGTTGATGCTGCTGCCCTCTAGTAATGTTATATGTCAACTGCAGCATAATCAAAGTATTGAGAAAGGGGCAGTCCTATGCAAATAATCCCCTCCCATGATTACTTCTCTGAGCTTCCGTAGTGGTACGATGATAGGACCTTCAACAAATGGTCTTCAGCAGATTTCTAAAGTTGCCAAATTGTCTTAGGCTAAGGATTGTTCCAGTCGAAGGCCTTCAGATAAGGACCCCACCCTCACTTAGCAGGGTCGAGAATTACCTGCAGTAATCCTCTATACAGAACATGGGCGTTTGTGGGCCTACTGTAAAAGCTATATGCTAAAACTGGGATGTCTAAAGTCCCAGTCCTGGTCTCACTGTCAGAGGCACAGCATAACACAGCCTGCCAGACATGGCCGTGCAGTGCAATGCCATGCCAAACCAAATGCTCCTTCCCCACACTTGCTGCATCCTGCGTTTTCAAGACATAATCAATCCGAGGCCTGACTTTGTCCTATCCTATCACTTCAACATTCAACATACTACCTTCTGACTGCAGCTAATAAGGGCTCTTTCACCTGCACAAAATTTTACTCTGCATTAAATCAACACCATTCAACCTATTTTATTATCTGCATGGCACCTTCCTCACATAATACAGCTCAATTCTGGCCCCCCTTGGGCCATATTTGTGCTCTCCAGAACACCAATTTGAAGAAAAAACGAATACATTCATAAATGAAGATAAGACCTTGCTAATATTTAAACTACTTGAGCAAAAGGAGGGAGGTGGCAGGTGGTGGTGGGGGTGGCAAGATTTGTAAATGTGCCCAACTAATGCAATCAAAAAATGACTTAAATTGTTCCTGTATTTTTTTAAGTAAAAATAATCTTTTTATGTGCAAAAAATCAAATACTGGATTTTTTTTCCATGTAAACATCCTTCAAAGTCAGTGGCTGGATTCAAACCCCAATCCAGGGGTAGCTTCCTGCACCAAAAGCACTAGACTTTGCCTATGCGCTATAGGCTTTTGATTGGTTTCAGTTGTGCAAGAGACCCTATCAGCATCTGACAGGCCGTGGTGTCATTTCTAATGGCTGCCACTGCACAGGACACATCATAGCCATGATATAGGGAAGATTTGACAAGCTACATATAGGGAAGCCCGTCTGGTCCAGTGGGTAAGTTCCTGCTTTCCACCCAGACATGCAGGGTTCAATTCCAGGGCCCGACAGATGACACACTAAATCTCTCAGCAAGCATCTGTGCATTAACCACTTATTTTCTTGCAGTTTTCCTTCCAAATCCTGCAACCCCTTCACCACAAATACAGTCCAATCATTCCTCGATACTCATTCACTCAGTCATTCCACTCTGCCATGCTACAGGCTGAACAAAAACCAACAAGAGCAAGAGCTAGTTCAGCAAGCAAATTTAAAGCCTCTCTTTGGATTTATGTTGATGCTGCTGCCCTCTAGTAATGTTATATGTCAACTGCAGCATAACCAAAGTATTGAGAAAGGGGCAGTCCTATGCAAATAATCCCCTCCCATGATTACTTCTCTGAGCTTCCGTAGTGGTACGATGATAGGACCTTCAACATATGGTCTTCAGCAGATTTCTAAAGTTGCCAAATTGTCTAGGCTAAGGATTGTTCCAGTCGAAGGCCTTCAGATAAGGACCCCACCCTCACTTAGCAGGGTCGAGAATTACCTGCAGTAATCCTCTGTACAGAACATGGGTGTTCGTGGGCCTACTGTAAAAGCTATATGCTAAAACTGGGATGTCTAAAGTCCCAGTCCTGGTCTCACTGTCAGAGGCACAGCATAACACAGCCTGCCAGACATGGCCATGCAATGCCATGCCAAACCAAATGCTCCTTCCCCACACTTGCTGCATCATGCATTTTCAAGACAAAATCAATCAGAGGCCTGACTTTGTCCCTTTCCTATCACTTCAACATTCAACATACTACCTTCTGACTGCAGCTAATAAGGGCTCTTTCACCTGCACAAAATTTTACTCTGCATTAAATCAACACCATTCAACCTATTTTATTATCTGCATGGCACCTTCCTCACATAATACAGCTCAATTCTGGCCCTCCTTGGGCCATATTTGTGCTCTCCAGAACACCAATTTGAAATAAAAACGAATACATTCATAAATGAAGATAAGACCTTGCTAATATTTAAACTACTTGAGCAAAAGGAGGGAGGTGGCAGGTGGTGGTGAGGGTGGCAAGATTTGTAAATGTGCCCAACTAATGCAATCAAAAAATGACTTAAATTGTTGCTGTATTTTTTTAAGTAAAAATAATCTTTTTATGTGCAAAAAATCAAATACTGGATTTTTTTTCCATGTAAACATCCTTCAAAGTCAGTGGCTGGATTCAAACCCCCATCCAGGGGTAGCTTCCTGCACCAAAGGCACTAGACTTTCCCTATGCGCTATAGGCTTTTGATGGGTTTCAGTTGTGCAAGAGACCCTATCAGCATCTGACAGGCCGTGGTGTCATTGCTAATGGCTGCCACTGCACAGGACATCATAGCCATGATATAGGGAAGATTTGACAAGCTACATATAGGGAAGCCCGTCTGGTCCAGTGGGTAAGTTCCTGCCTTCCACCCAGACATGCAGGGTTCAATTCCAGGGCCCGACAGATGACACACTAAATCTCTCAGCAAGCATCTGTGCATTAACCACTTGTTTTCTTGCAGTTTTCCTTCCAAATCCTGCAACCCCTTCACCACAAATACAGTCCAATCATTCCTCGATACTCATTCACTCAGTCATTCCACTCCGCCATGCTACAGGGTGAACAAAAACCAACAAGAACAAGAGCTAGTTCAGCAAGCAAATTTAAAGCCTCTCTTTGGATTTATGTTGATGCTGCTGCCCTCTAGTAATGTTATATGTCAACTGCAGCATAATCAAAGTATTGAGAAAGGGGCAGTCCTATGCAAATAATCTCCTCCCATGATTACTTCTCTGAGCTTCCGTAGTGGTACGATGATAGGACCTTCAACATATGGTCTTCAGCAGATTTCTAAAGTTGCCAAATTGTCTAGGCTAAGGATTGTTCCAGTCGAAGGCCTTCAGATAAGGACCCCACCCTCACTTAGCAGGGTCGAGAATTACCTGCAGTAATCCTCTATACAGAACATGGGTGTTCGTGGGCCTACTGTAAAAGCTATATGCTAAAACTGGGATGTCTAAAGTCCCAGTCCTGGTCTCACTGTCAGAGGCACAGCATAACACAGCCTGCCAGACATGGCCATGCAATGCCATGCCAAACCAAATGCTCCTTCCCCACACTTGCTGCATCATGCATTTTCAAGACAAAATCAATCAGAGGCCTGACTTTGTCCCTTTCCTATCACTTCAACATTCAACATACTACCTTCTGACTGCAGCTAATAAGGGCTCTTTCACCTGCACAAAATTTTACTCTGCATTAAATCAACACCATTCAACCTATTTTATTATCTGCATGGCACCTTCCTCACATAATACAGCTCAATTCTGGCCCTCCTTGGGCCATATTTGTGCTCTCCAGAACACCAATTTGAAATAAAAACGAATACATTCATAAATGAAGATAAGACCTTGCTAATATTTAAACTACTTGAGCAAAAGGAGGGAGGTGGCAGGTGGTGGTGAGGGTGGCAAGATTTGTAAATGTGCCCAACTAATGCAATCAAAAAATGACTTAAATTGTTGCTGTATTTTTTTAAGTAAAAATAATCTTTTTATGTGCAAAAAATCAAATACTGGATTTTTTTTCCATGTAAACATCCTTCAAAGTCAGTGGCTGGATTCAAACCCCCATCCAGGGGTAGCTTCCTGCACCAAAGGCACTAGACTTTGCCTATGCGCTATAGGCTTTTGATGGGTTTCAGTTGTGCAAGAGACCCTATCAGCATCTGACAGGCCGTGGTGTCATTGCTAATGGCTGCCACTGCACAGGACATCATAGCCATGATATAGGGAAGATTTGACAAGCTACATATAGGGAAGCCCATCTGGTCCAGTGGGTAAGTTCCTACCTTACATGCAGGGTTCAATTCCAGGGCCTGACAGATGACACACTAAATCTCTCAGCAAGCATCTGTGCATTAACCACTTATTTTCTTGCAGTTTTCCTTCCAAATCCTGCAACCCCTTCACCACAAATACAGTCCAATCATTCCTCCATACTCATTCACTCAGTCATTCCACTCCGCCATGCTACAGGGTGAACAAAAACCAACAAGAACAAGAGCTAGTTCAGCAAGCAAATTTATAGCCTCTCTTTGGATTTATGTTGATGCTGCTGCCCTCTAGTAATGTTATATGTCAACTGCAGCATAATCAAAGGATTGAGAAAGGGGCAGTCCTATGCAAATAATCTCCTCCCATGATTACTTCTCTGAGCTTCCGTAGTGGTACGATGATAGGGCCTTCAACAAATGGTCTTCAGCAGATTTCTAAAGTTGCCAAATTGTCTTAGGCTAAGGATTGTTCCAGTCGAAGGACTTCAGATAAGGACCCCACTCTCACTTAGCAGGGTCCAGAATTACCTGCAGTAATCCTCTATACAGAACATGGGCGTTTGTGGGCCTACTGTAAAGGCTATATGCTAAAACTGGGATGTTTAAAGTCCCAGTCCTGGTCTCACTGTCAGAGGCACAGCATAACACAGCCTGCTAGACATGACCGTGCAATGCCATGCCAAACCAAATGCTCCTTCCCCACACTTGCTGCATCATGCAATTTCAAGACATAATCAATCAGAGGCCTGACTTTGTCCTTTCCTACCATTTCAACATTCAACATACTACCTTCTAACTGCAGCTAGTAAGGGCTCTTTCACCTGCACAAAATTTTACCCTGCATTAAGTCAACACCATTCAACCTATTTTATTATCTGTATGGCACCTTCCTCACTTAATACAGCTCAATTCTGGCCCCCCTTGGGCCATATTTGTGCTCTCCAGAACACCAATTTGAAGAAAAAACAAATACATTCATAAATGAAGATAAGACCTTGCTAATATTTAAACTACTTGAGCAAAAGGAGGGAGGTGGCAGGTGGTGGTGGGGGTGGCAAGATTTCTAAATGTGCCCAACTAATGCAATCAAAAAATGACTTAAATTGTTCCTGTATTTTTTTAAGTAAAAATAATCTTTTTATGTGCAAAAAATCAAATACTGGATTTTTTTTCCATGTAAACATCCTTCAAAGTCAGTGGCTGGATTCAAACCCCCATCCAGGGGTAGCTTCCTGCACCAAAGGCACTAGACTTTGCCTATGCACTATGGGCTTTTGGTGGGTTTCAGTTGTGCAAGAGACCCTATCAGCATCTGACAGGCCGTGGTGTCATTGCTAATGGCTGCCACTGCACAGGACACATCATAGCCATGATATAGGGAAGATTTGACAAGCTACATATAGGGAAGCCCGTCTGGTCCAGTGGGTAAGTTCCTACCTTACATGCAGGGTTCAATTCCAGGGCCTGACAGATGACACACTAAATCTCTCAGCAAGCATCTGTGCATTAACCACTTATTTTCTTGCAGTTTTCCTTCCAAATCCTGCAACCCCTTCACCACAAATACAGTCCAATCATTACTCGATACTCATTCACTCAGTCATTCCACTCCGCCATGCTACAGGCTGAACAAAAACCAACAAGAACAAGAGCTAGTTCAGCAAGCAAATTTAAAGCCTCTCTTTGGATTTATGTTGATGCTGCTGCCCTCTAGTAATGTTATATGTCAACTGCAGCATAATCAAAGTATTGAGAAAGGGGCAGTCCTATGCAAATAATCTCCTCCCATGATTACTTCTCTGAGCTTCCGTAGTGGTACGATGATAGGACCTTCAACAAATGGTCTTCAGCAGATTTCTAAAGTTGCCAAATTGTCTTAGGCTAAAGATTGTTCCAGTCGAAGGCCTTCAGATAAGGACCCCACCCTCACTTAGCAGGGTCCAGAATTACCTGCAGTAATCCTCTATACAGAACATGGGTGTTTGTGGGCCTACTGTGAAGGCTATATGCTAAAACTGGGATGTCTAAAGTCCCAGTCCTGGTCTCACTGTCAGAGGCACAGCATAACACAGCCTGACAGACATGACCGTGCAAGGCCATGCCAAACCAAATGCTCCTTCCCCACACTTGCTGCATCATGCAATTTCAAGACATAATCAATCAGAGGCCTGACTTTGTCCTTTCCTACCATTTCAACATTCAACATACTACCTTCTGACTGCAGCTAGTAAGGACTCTTTCACCTGCACAAAATTTTACCCTGCATTAAGTCAACACCATTCAACCTATTTTATTATCTGTATGGCACCTTCCTCACATAATACAGCTCAATTCTGGCCCCCCTTGGGCCATATTTGCGCTCTCCAGAACACCAATTTGAAGAAAAAACAAATACATTCATAAATGAAGATAAGACCTTGCTAATATTTAAACTACTTGAGCAAAAGGAGGGAGGTGGCAGGTGGTGGTGAGGGTGGCAAGATTTGTAAATGTGCCCAACTAATGCAATCAAAAAATGACTTAAATTGTTCCTGTATTTTTTTAAGTAAAAATAATCTTTTTATGTGCAAAAAATCAAATACTGGATTTTTTTTCCATGTAAACATCCTTCAAAGTCAGTGGCTGGATTCAAACCCCCATCCAGGGGTAGCTTCCTGCACCAAAGGCACTAGACTTTGCCTATGCGATATAGGCTTTTGATGGTTTTCAGTTGTGCAAGAGACCCTATCAGCATCTGACAGGCCGTGGTGTCTTTGCTAATGGCTGCCACTGTACAGGACACATCATAGCCATGATATAGGGAAGATTTGACAAGCTACATATAGGGAAGCCCGTCTGGTCCAGTGGGTAAGTTCCTGCTTTCCACCCAGACATGCAGGGTTCAATTCCAGGGCCCGACAGATGACACACTAAATCTCTCAGCAAGCATCTGTGCATTAACCACTTGTTTTCTTGCAGTTTTCCTTCCAAATCCTGCAACCCCTTCACCACAAATACAGTCCAATCATTCCTCGATACTCATTCACTCAGTCATTCCACTCCGCCATGCTACAGGGTGAAAAAAAAGTAACAAGAACAAGAGCTAGTTCAGCAAGCAAATTTATAGCCTCTCTTTGGATTTATGTTGATGCTGCTGCCCTCTAGTAATGTTATATGTCAACTGCAGCATAATCAAAGGATTGAGAAAGGGGCAGTCCTATGCAAATAATCTCCTCCCATGATTACTTCTCTGAGCTTCCGTAGTGGTACGATGATAGGACCTTAAAGAAATGGTCTTCAGCAGATTTCTAAAGTTGCCAAATTGTCTTAGGCTAAGGATTGTTCCAGTCAAAGGCCGTCAGATAAGGACCCCACCCTCACTTAGCAGGGTCCAGAATTACCTGCAGTAATCCTCTATACAGAACATGGGTGTTTGTGGGCCTACTGTGAAGGCTATATGCTAAAACTGGGATGTCTAAAGTCCCAGTCCTGGTCTCACTGTCAGAGGCACAGCATAACACAGCCTGCCAGACATGACCGTGCAATGCCATGCCAAACCAAATGCTCCTTCCCCACACTTGCTGATTCATGCATTTTCAAGACATAATCAATCAGAGGCCTGACTTTGTCCATTCCTATCACTTCAACATTCAACATACTATCTTCTGACTGCAGCTAATAAGGGCTCTTTCACCTGCACAAAATTTTACTCTGCATTAAATCAACACCATTCAACCTATTTTATTATCTGCATGGCACCTTCCTCACATAATACAGCTCAATTCTGGCCCCCCTTGGGCCATATTTGTGCTCTCCAGAACACCAATTTGAAGAAAAAACAAATACATTCATAAATGAAGATAAGACCTTGCTAATATTTAAACTACTTGAGCAAAAGGAGGGAGGTGGCAGGTGGTGGTGGGGGTGGCAAGATTTGTAAATGTGCCCAACTAATGCAATCAAAAAATGACTTAAATTGTTCCTGTATTTTTTTAAGTAAAAATAATCTTTTTATGTGCAAAAAATCAAATACTGGACTTTTTTCCATGTAAACATACTTCAAAGTCAGTGGCTGGATTCAAACCCCCATCCAGGGGTAGCTTCCTGCACCAAAGGCACTAGACTTTGCCTATGCACTATGGGCTTTTGGTGGGTTTCAGTTGTGCAAGAGACCCTATCAGCATCTGACAGGCCGTGGTGTCATTGCTAATGGCTGCCACTGCACAGGACACATCATAGCCATGATATAGGGAAGATTTGACAAGCTACATATAGGGAAGCCCGTCTGGTCCAGTGGGTAAGTTCCTACCTTACATGCAGGGTTCAATTCCAGGGCCTGACAGATGACACACTAAAACTCTCAGCAAGCATCTGTGCATTAACCACTTGTTTTCTGGCAGTTTTCCTTCCAAATCCTGCAACCCCTTCACCACAAATACAGTCCAATCATTACTCGATACTCATTCACTCAGTCATTCCACTCCGCCATGCTACAGGCTGAACAAAAACCAACAAGAACAAGAGCTAGTTCAGCAAGCAAATTTAAAGCCTCTCTTTGGATTTATGTTGATGCTACTGCCCTCTAGTAATGTTATATGTCAACTGCAGCAAAATCAAAGGATTGAGAAAGGGGCAGTCCTATGCAAATAATCTCCTCCCATGATTACTTCTCTGAGCTTCCGTAGTGGTACGATGATAGGACCTTCAACAAATGGTCTTCAGCAGATTTCTAAAGTTGCCAAATTGTCTTAGGCTAAGGATTGTTCCAGTCAAAGGCCGTCAGATAAGGACCCCACCCTCACTTAGCAGGGTCGAGAATTACCTGCAGTAATCCTCTATACAGAACATGGGCGTTCGTGGGCCTACTGTAAAGGCTATATGCTAAAACTGGGATGTCTAAAGTCCCAGTCCCAGTCCCAGTCCCAGTCCCAGTCCCAGTCCCAGTCCCGGTCCCGGTCTCACTGTCAGAGGCACAGCATAACACAGCCTGCCAGACATGGCCGTGCAATGCCATGCCAAACCAAATGCTCCTTCCCCACACTTGCTGATTCATGCATTTTCAAGACATAATCAATCAGAGGCCTGACTTTGTCCATTCCTATCACTTCAACATTCAACATACTATCTTCTGACTGCAGCTAATAAGGGCTCTTTCACCTGCACAAAATTTTACTCTGCATTAAATCAACACCATTCAACCTATTTTATTATCTGCATGGCACCTTCCTCACATAATACAGCTCAATTCTGGCCCCCCTTGGGCCATATTTGTGCTCTCCAGAACACCAATTTGAAATAAAAACGAATACATTCATAAATGAAGATAAGACCTTGCTAATATTTAAACTACTTGAGCAAAAGGAGGGAGGTGGCAGGTGGTGGTGAGGGTGGCAAGATTTGTAAATGTGCCCAACTAATGCAATCAAAAAATGACTTAAATTGTTGCTGTATTTTTTTAAGTAAAAATAATCTTTTTATGTGCAAAAAATCAAATACTGGATTTTTTTTCCATGTAAACATCCTTCAAAGTCAGTGGCTGGATTCAAACCCCCATCCAGGGGTAGCTTCCTGCACCAAAGGCACTAGACTTTGCCTATGCACTATGGGCTTTTGGTGGGTTTCAGTTGTGCAAGAGACCCTATCAGCATCTGACAGGCCATGGTGTCATTGCTAATGGCTGCCACTGCACAGGACACATCATAGCCATGATATAGGGAAGATTTGACAAACTACATATAGGGAAGCCCGTCTGGTCCGGTGGGTAAGTTCCTGCCTTCCACCCAGACATGCAGGGTTCAATTTCAGGGCCCGACAGATGACACACTAAATCTCTCAGCAAGCATCTGTGTATAAACCACTTATTTTCTTGCAGTTTTCCTTCCAAATCCTGCAACCCCTTCACCACAAATACAGTCCAATCATTCCTCGATACTCATTCACTCAGTCATTCCACTCCGCCATGCTACAGGGTGAACAAAAACCAACAAGAACAAGAGCTAGTTCAGCAAGCAAATTTATAGCCTCTCTTTGGATTTATGTTGATGCTGCTGCCCTCTAGTAATGTTATATGTCAACTGCAGCATAACCAAAGGATTGAGAAAGGGGCAGTCCTATGCAAATAATCTCCTCCCATGATTACTTCTCTGAGCTTCCGTAGTGGTACGATGATAGGACCTTCAACAAATGGTCTTCAGCAGATTTCTAAAGTTGCCAAATTGTCTTAGGCTAAGGATTGTTCCAGTCGAAGGCCTTCAGATAAGGACCCCACCCTCACTTAGCAGGGTCCAGAATTACCTGCAGTAATCCTCTATACAGAACATGGGCGTTTGTGGGCCTACTGTGAAGGCTATATGCTAAAACTGGGATGTCTAAAGTCCCAGTCCTGGTCTCACTGTCAGAGGCACAGCATAACACAGCCTGCCAGACATGACCGTGCAATGCCATGCCAAACCAAATGCTCCTTCCCCACACTTGCTGCATCATGCATTTTCAAGACATAATCAATCAGAGGCCTGACTTTGTCCCTTTCCTATCACTTCAACATTCAACATACTACCTTCTGACTGCAGCTAATAAGGGCTCTTTCACCTGCACAAAATTTTACTCTGCATTAAATCAACACCATTCAACCTATTTTATTATCTGCATGGCACCTTCCTCACATAATACAGCTCAATTCTGGCCCTCCTTGGGCCATATTTGTGCTCTCCAGAACACCAATTTGAAGAAAAAACGAATACATTCATAAATGAAGATAAGACCTTGCTAATATTTAAACTACTTGAGCAAAAGGAGGGAGGTGGCAGGTGGTGGTGAGGGTGGCAAGATTTGTAAATGTGCCCAACTAATGCAATCAAAAAATGACTTAAATTGTTCCTGTATTTTTTAAAGTAAAAATAATCTTTTTATGTGCAAAAAATCAAATACTGGATTTTTTCCATGTAAACATACTTCAAAGTCAGTGGCTGGATTCAAACCCCCAACCAGGGGTAGCTTCCTGCACCAAAGGCACTAGACTTTGCCTCTGAGCTATAGGCTTTTGATGGGTTTCTGTTGTGCAAGAGACCCTATCAGTATCTGACAGGCCGTGGTGTCATTGCTAATGGCTGCCACTGCACAGGACACATCATAGCCATGATATAGGGAAGATTTGACAAGCTACATAAAGGGAACCCCGTCTGGTCCAGTGGGTAAATTCCTGCCTTCCACCCAGACATGCAGGGTTCAACTCCTGGGCCCGACAGATGACACACTCAATCTCTCAGCAAGCATCTGTGCATTAACCACTTGTTTTCTTGCAGTTTTCCTTCCAAATCCTGCAACCCCTTCACCACAAATACAGTCCAATCATTCCTCGATACTCATTCACTCAGTCATTCCACTCCGCCATGCTACAGGGTGAACAAAAACCAACAAGAACAAGAGCTAGTTCAGCAAGCAAATTTATAGCCTCTCTTTGGATTTATGTTGATGCTGCTGCCCTCTAGTAATGTTATATGTCAACTGCAGCATAATCAAAGGATTGAGAAAGGGGCAGTCCTATGCAAATAATCTCCTCCCATGATTACTTCTCTGAGCTTCCGTAGTGGTACGATGATAGGACCTTCAACAAATGGTCTTCAGCAGATTTCTAAAGTTGCCAAATTGTCTTAGGCTAAGGATTGTTCCAGTCGAAGGCCTTCAGATAAGGACCCCACCCTCACTTAGCAGGGTCCAGAATTACCTGCAGTAATCCTCTATACAGAACATGGGCGTTTGTGGGCCTACTGTGAAGGCTATATGCTAAAACTGGGATGTCTAAAGTCCCAGTCCTGGTCTCACTGTCAGAGGCACAGCATAACACAGCCTGCCAGACATGACCGTGCAATGCCATGCCAAACCAAATGCTCCTTCCCCACACTTGCTGCATCATGCAATTTCAAGACATAATCAATCAGAGGCCTGACTTTGTCCTTTCCTACCATTTCAACATTCAACATACTACCTTCTGACTGCAGCTAGTAAGGACTCTTTCACCTGCACAAAATTTTACCCTGCATTAAGTCAACACCATTCAACCTATTTTATTATCTGTATGGCACCTTCCTCACATAATACAGCTCAATTCTGGCCCCCCTTGGGCCATATTTGTGCTCTCCAGAACACCAATTTGAAGAAAAAACGAATACATTCATAAATGAAGATAAGACCTTGCTAATATTTAAATTACTTGAGCAAAAGGAGGGAGGTGGCAGGTGGTGGTGGGGGTGGCAAGATTTGTAAATGTGCCCAACTAATGCAATCAAAAAATGACTTAAATTGTTCCTGTATTTTTTTAAGTAAAAATAATCTTTTTATGTGCAAAAAATCAAATACTGGATTTTTTTTCCATGAAAACATCCTTCAAAGTCAGTGGCTGGATTCAAACCCCAATCCAGGGGTAGCTTCCTGCACCAAAGGCACTAGACTTTGCCTATGCGCTATAGGCTTTTGATGGGTTTCAGTTGTGCAAGAGACCCTATCAGCATCTGACAGGCCGTGGTGTCATTTCTAATGGCTGCCACTGCACAGGACACATCATAGCCATGATATAGGGAAGATTTGACAAGCTACATATAGGGAAGCCCGTCTGGTCCAGTGGGTAAGTTCCTGCTTTCCACCCAGACATACAGGGTTCAATTCCAGGGCCCGACAGATGACACACTAAATCTCTCAGCAAGCATCTGTGCATTAACCACTTATTTTCTTGCAGTTTTCCTTCCAAATCCTGCAACCCCTTCACCACAAATACAGTCCAATCATTCCTCGATACTCATTCACTCAGTCATTCCACTCCGCCATGCTACAGGGTGAACAAAAACCAACAAGAACAAGAGCTAGTTCAGCAAGCAAATTTATAGCCTCTCTTTGGATTTATGTTGATGCTGCTGCCCTCTAGTAATGTTATATGTCAACTGCAGCATAATCAAAGGATTGAGAAAGGGGCAGTCCTATGCAAATAATCTCCTCCCATGATTACTTCTCTGAGCTTCCGTAGTGGTACGATGATAGGACCTTCAACAAATGGTCTTCAGCAGATTTCTAAAGTTGCCAAATTGTCTTAGGCTAAGGATTGTTCCAGTCGAAGGCCTTCAGATAAGGACCCCACCCTCACTTAGCAGGGTCCAGAATTACCTGCTGTAATCCTCTATACAGAACATGGGCGTTCGTGGGCCTACTGTAAAGGCTATATGCTAAAACTGGGATGTCTAAAGTCCCAGTCCTGGTCTCACTGTCAGAGGCACAGCATAACACAGCCTGCCAGACATGGTCGTGCAATGCCATGCCAAACCAAATGCTCCTTCCCCACACTTGCTGCATCCTGCATTTTCAAGACATAATCAATCAGAGGCCTGACTTTGTCCTTTCCTATCACTTCAACATTCAACATACTACCTTCTGACTGCAGCTAATAAGGGCTCTTTCACCTGCACAAAATTTTACTCTGCATTAAATCAACACCATTCAACCTATTTTATTATCTGCATGGCACCTTCCTCACATAATACAGCTCAATTCTGGCCCCCCTTGGGCCATATTTGTGCTCTCCAGAACACCAATTTGAAGAAAAAACGAATACATTCATAAATGAAGATAAGACCTTGCTAATATTTAAATTACTTGAGCAAAAGGAGGGAGGTGGCAGGTGGTGGTGGGGGTGGCAAGATTTGTAAATGTGCCCAACTAATGCAATCAAAAAATGACTTAAATTGTTCCTGTATTTTTTTAAGTAAAAATAATCTTTTTATGTGCAAAAAATCAAATACTGGATTTTTTTTCCATGAAAACATCCTTCAAAGTCAGTGGCTGGATTCAAACCCCAATCCAGGGGTAGCTTCCTGCACCAAAGGCACTAGACTTTGCCTATGCGCTATAGGCTTTTGATGGGTTTCAGTTGTGCAAGAGACCCTATCAGCATCTGACAGGCCGTGGTGTCATTTCTAATGGCTGCCACTGCACAGGACACATCATAGCCATGATATAGGGAAGATTTGACAAGCTACATATAGGGAAGCCCGTCTGGTCCAGTGGGTAAGTTCCTGCTTTCCACCCAGACATACAGGGTTCAATTCCAGGGCCCGACAGATGACACACTAAATCTCTCAGCAAGCATCTGTGCATTAACCACTTATTTTCTTGCAGTTTTCCTTCCAAATCCTGCAACCCCTTCACCACAAATACAGTCCAATCATTCCTCCATACTCATTCACTCAGTCATTCCACTCTGCCATGCTACAGGCTGAACAAAAACCAACAAGAGCAAGAGCTAGTTCAGCAAGCAAATTTAAAGCCTCTCTTTGGATTTATGTTGATGCTGCTGCCCTCTAGTAATGTTATATGTCAACTGCAGCATAATCAAAGTATTGAGAATGGGGCAGTCCTATGCAAATAATCCCCTCCCATGATTACTTCTCTGAGCTTCCGTAGTGGTACGATGATAGGACCTTCAACAAATGGTCTTCAGCAGATTTCTAAAGTTGCCAAATTGTCTTAGGCTAAAGATTGTTCCAGTCGAAGGCCTTCAGATAAGGACCCCACCCTCACTTAGCAGGGTCGAGAATTACCTGCAGTAATCCTCTATACAGAACATGGGCGTTTGTGGGCCTACTGTAAAAGCTATATGCTAAAACTGGGATGTCTAAAGTCCCAGTCCTGGTCTCACTGTCAGAGGCACAGCATAACACAGCCTGCCAGACATGGCCGTGCAGTGCAATGCCATGCCAAACCAAATGCTCCTTCCCCACACTTGCTGATTCATGCATTTTCAAGACATAATCAATCAGAGGCCTGACTTTGTCCTTTCCTATCACTTCAACATTCAACATACTACCTTCTGACTGCAGCTAATAAGGGCTCTTTCACCTGCACAAAATTTTAATCTGCATTAAATCAACACCATTCAACCTATTTTATTATCTGCATGGAACCTTTCTCACTTAATACAGCTCAATTCTGGCCCCCCTTGGGCCATATTTGTGCTCTCCAGAACACCAATTTGAAATAAAAACGAATACATTCATAAATGAAGATAAGACCTTGCTAATATTTAAACTACTTGAGCAAAAGGAGGGAGGTGGCAGGTGGTGGTGAGGGTGGCAAGATTTGTAAATGTGCCCAACTAATGCAATCAAAAAATGACTTAAATTGTTCCTGTATTTTTTTAAGTAAAAATAATCTTTTTATGTGCAAAAAATCAAATACTGGATTTTTTTCCATGTTTACATTCTTCAAAGTCAGTGGCTGGATTCAAACCCCCATCCAAGGGTAGCTTCCTGCACCAAAGGCACTAGACTTTGCCTCTGCGCTATAGGGTTTTGATGGGTTTGATTTATGCAAGAGACCCTATCAGCATCTGACAGGCCGTGGTGTCATTGCTAATGGCTGCCACTGCACAGGACACATCACAGCCATGATATAGGGAAGATTTGACAAGCTACATAAAGGGAAGCCCGTCTGGTCTTGTGGGTAAGTTCCTGCCTTCCACCCAGACATGCAGGTTTCAATTCCTGGGCCCAACATATGACTAACTCAATCTCTCAGCAAGCATCTGTGCATTAACCACTTATTTTCTTGCAGTTTTCCTTCCAAATCCTGCAACCCCTTCACCACAAATACAGTCCAATCATTCCTCGATACTCATTCACTCAGTCATTCCACTCCGCCATGCTACAGGGTGAACAAAAACCAACAAGAACAAGAGCTAGTTCAGCAAGCAAATTTATAGCCTCTCTTTGGATTTATGTTGATGCTGCTGCCCTCTAGTAATGTTATATGTCAACTGCAGCATAACCAAAGGATTGAGAAAGGGGCAGTCCTATGCAAATAATCTCCTCCCATGATTACTTCTCTGAGCTTCCGTAGTGGTACGATGATAGGACCTTCAACAAATGGTCTTCAGCAGATTTCTAAAGTTGCCAAATTGTCTTAGGCTAAGGATTGTTCCAGTCAAAGACCTTCAGATAAGGACCCCACCCTCACTTAGCAGGGTCCAGAATTACCTGCAGTAATCCTCTATACAGAACATGGGCGTTCGTGGGCTTACTGTAAAAGCTATATGCTAAAACTGGGATGTCTAAAGTCCCAGTCCTGGTCTCACTGTCAGAGGCACAGCATAACACAGCCTGCCAGACATGGCCGTGCAATGCCATGCCAAACCAAATGCTACTTCCCCACACTTGCTGCATCATGCATTTTCAAGACATAATCAATCAGAGACCTGATTTTGTCCTTTTCTATCACTTCAACATTCAACATACTACCTTCTGACTGCAGCTAATAAGGGCTCTTTCACCTGCACAAAATTTTACTCTGCATTAAATCAACACCATTCAACCTATTTTATTATCTGCATGGCACCTTCCTCACATAATACAGCTCAATTCTGGCCCCCCTTGGGCCATATTTGTGCTCTCCAGAACACCAATTTGAAGAAAAAACAAATACATTCATAAATGAAGATAAGACCTTGCTAATATTTAAACTACTTGAGCAAAAGGAGGGAGGTGGCAGGTGGTGGTGGGGGTGGCAAGATTTGTAAATGTGCCCAACTAATGCAATCAAAAAATGACTTAAATTGTTCCTGTATTTTTTTAAGTAAAAATAATCTTTTTATGTGCAAAAAATCAAATACTGGATTTTTTTTCCATGTAATCATCCTTCAAAGTCAGTGGCTGGATTCAAACCCCAATCCAGGGGTAGCTTCCTGCACCAAAGGCACTAGACTTTGCCTCTGAGCTATAGGCTTTTGATGGGTTTCTGTTGTGCAAGAGACCCTATCAGTATCTGACAGGCCGTGGTGTCATTGCTTATGGGTGCCACTGCACAGGACACATCATAGCCACGATATAGGGAAGATTTGACAAGCTACATAAAAGGAAGCCCGTCTGGTCCAGTGGGTAAATTCCTGCCTTCCACCCAGACATGCAGGGTTCAACTCCTGGGCCCGACAGATGACACACTCAATCTCTCAGCAAGCATCTGTGCATTAACACTTATTTTCTTGCAGTTTTCCTTCCAAATCCTGCAACCCCTTCACCACTAATACAGTCCAATCATTCCTCGATACTCATTCACTCAGTCATTCCACTCCGCCATGCTACAGGCTGAACAAAAACCAACAAGAGCAAGAGCTAGTTCAGCAAGCAAATTTAAAGCCTCTCTTTGGATTTATGTTGATGCTGCTGCCCTCTAGTAATGTTATATGTCAACTGCAGCATAATCAAAGTATTGAGAAAGGGGCAGTCCTATGCTAATAATCCCCTCCCATGATTACTTCTCTGAGCTTCCGTAGTGGTACGATGATAGGACCTTCAACAAATGGTCTTCAGCAGATTTCTAAAGTTGCCAAATTGTCTTAGGCTAAGGATTGTTCCAGTCAAAGGCCTTCAGATAAGGACCCCACCCTCACTTAGCAGGGTCCAGAATTACCTGCTGTAATCCTCTATACAGAACATGGGCATTTGTGGGCCTACTGTAAAGGCTATATGCTAAAACTGGGATGTCTAAAGTCCCAGTCCTGGTCTCACTGTCAGAGGCACAGCATAACACAGCCTGCCAGACATGGCCGTGCAATGCCATGCCAAACCAAATGCTCCTTCCCCACACTTGCTGCATCATGCATTTTCAAGACGTAATCAATCAGAGGCCTGACTTTGTCCTTTTCTATCACTTCAACATTCAACATACTACCTTCTGACTGCAGCTAATAAGGGCTCTTTCACCTGCACAAAATTTTACTCTGCATTAAATCAACACCATTCAACCTATTTTATTATCTGTATGGCACCTTCCTCACATAATACAGCTCAATTCTGGCCCCCCTTGGGCCATATTTGTGCTCTCCAGAACACCAATTTGAAGAAAAAACGAATACATTCATAAATGAAGATAAGACCTTGCTAATATTTAAACTACTTGAGCAAAAGGAGGGAGGTGGCAGGTGGTGGTGGGGGTGGCAAGATTTGTAAATGTGCCCAACTAATGCAATCAAAAAATGACTTAAATTGTTGCTGTATTTTTTTAAGTAAAAATAATCTTTTTATGTGCAAAAAATCAAATACTGGATTTTTTTCCATGTAAACATACTTCAAAGTCAGTGGCTGGATTCAAACCCCCATCCAGGGGTAGCTTCCTGCACCAAAGACACTAGACTTTGCCTCTGCGCTATAGGCTGTTGACAGGTTTCAGTTGTGCAAGAGACCCTATCAGCATCTGACAGGCTGTGGTGTCATTGCTAATGGCTGCCACTGCACAGGACACATCACAGCCATGATATAGGGAAGATTTGAGAAGCTACCTAAAGGGAAGCCCATCTGGTCCGGTGGGTAAGTTCCTGCCTTCCACCCAGACATGCAGGGTTACATTCCTGGGCCCAACAGATGACACACTCAATCTCTCAGCAAGCATCTGTGCATTATCCACTTATTTTCTTGCAGTTTTCCTTCCAAATCCTGCAACCCCTTCACCACAAATACAGTCCAATCATTCCTCGATACTCATTCACTCAGTCATTCCACTCCGCCATGCTACAGGGTGAACAAAAACCAACAAGAACAAGAGCTAGTTCAGCAAGCAAATTTATAGCCTATCTTTGGATTTATGTTGATGCTGCTGCCCTCTAGTAATGTTATATGTCAACTGCAGCATAACCAAAGGATTGAGAAAGGGGCAGTCCTATGCAAATAATCCCCTCCCATGATTACTTCTCTGAGCTTCCGTAGTGGTACGATGATAGGACCTTCAACAAATGGTCTTCAGCAGATTTCTAAAGTTGCCAAATTGTCTTAGGCTAAGGATTGTTCCAGTCGAAGGCCTTCAGATAAGGACCCCACCCTCACTTAGCAGGGTCGAGAATTACCTGCAGTAATCCTCTATACAGTACATGGGCTTTTGTGGGCCTACTGTAAAAGCTATATGTTAAAACTGGGATGTCTAAAGTCCCAGTCCTGGTCTCACTGTCAGAGGCACAGCATAACACAGCCTGCCAGACATGGCCGTGCAGTGCAATGCCATGCCAAACCAAATGCTCCTTCCCCACACTTGCTGATTCATGCATTTTCAAGACATAATCAATCAGAGGCCTGACTTTGTCCTTTCCTATCACTTCAACATTCAACATACTACCTTCTGACTGCAGCTAATAAGGGCTCTTTCACCTGCACAAAATTTTAATCTGCATTAAATCAACACCATTCAACCTATTTTATTATCTGCATGGAACCTTCCTCACTTAATACAGCTCAATTCTGGCCCCCCTTGGGCCATATTTGTGCTCTCCAGAACACCAATTTGAAATAAAAACGAATACATTCATAAATGAAGATAAGACCTTGCTAATATTTAAACTACTTGAGCAAAAGGAGGGAGGTGGCAGGTGGTGGTGAGGGTGAGGGTGGCAAGATTTGTAAATGTGCCCAACTAATGCAATCAAAAAATGACTTAAATTGTTGCTGTATTTTTTTTAAGTAAAAATAATCTTTTTATGTGCAAAAAATAAAATACTGGATTTTTTTTCCATGTAAACATGCTTCAAAGTCAGTGGCTGGATTCAAAGCCCCATCCAGGGGTAGCTTCCTGCACCAAAGGCACTAGACTTTGCCTCTGCGCTATAGGCTTTTGATGGGCTCAGTTGTGCAAGAGACCCTATCAGCATCTGACAGGCCGTGGTGTCATTGCTAATGGCTGCCACTGCACAGGACACATCACAGCCATGATATAGGGAAGATTTGACAAGCTACAGAAAGGGAAGCCCGTCTGGTCCCGTGGGTAAGTTCCTGCCTTCCACCCAGACATGCAGGGTTCAATTCCTGGGCCCAACAGATGACTCACTCAATCTCTCAGCAAGCATCTGTGCATTAACCACTTATTTTCTTGCAGTTTTCTTTCCAAATCCTGCAACCCCTTCACCACAAATACAGTCCAATCATTCCTCGATACTCATTCACTCAGTCATTCCACTCCGCCATGCTACAGGGTGAACAAAAACCAACAAGAACAAGAGCTAGTTCAGCAAGCAAATTTATAGCCTCTCTTTGGATTTATGTTGATGCTGCTGCCCTCTAGTAATGTTATATGTCAACTGCAGCATAACCAAAGGATTGAGAAAGGGGCAGTCCTATGCAAATAATCTCCTCCCATGATTACTTCTCTGAGCTTCCGTAGTGGTACGATGATAGGACCTTCAACAAATGGTCTTCAGCAGATTTCTAAAGTTGCCAAATTGTCTTAGGCTAAGGATTGTTCCAGTCAAAGGCCTTCAGATAAGGACCCCACCCTCACTTAGCAGGGTCCAGAATTACCTGCTGTAATCCTCTATACAGAACATGGGCGTTCGTGGGCCTACTGTAAAGGCTATTTGCTAAAACTGGGATGTCTAAAGTCCCAGTCCTGGTCTCACTGTCAGAGGCACAGCATAACACAGCCTGCCAGACATGGCCGTGCAATGCCATGCCAAACCAAATGCTCCTTCCCCACACTTGCTGCATCCTGCATTTTCAAGACATAATCAATCAGAGGCCTGACTTTGTCCTTTCCTATCACTTCAACATTCAACATACTATCTTCTGACTGCAGCTAATAAGGGCTCTTTCACCTGCACAAAATTTTACTCTTCATTAAATCAACACCATTCAACCTATTTTATTATCTGCATGGCACCTTCCTCACATAATACAGCTCAATTCTGGCCCCCCTTGGGCCATATTTGTGCTCTCCAGAACACCAATTTGAAGAAAAAACGAATACATTCATAAATGAAGATAAGACCTTGCTAATATTTAAACTACTTGAGCAAAAGGAGGGAGGTGGCAGGTGGTGGTGGGGGTGGCAAAATTTGTAAATGTGCCCAACTAATGCAATCGAAAAATGACTTAAATAGTTCCTGTATTTTTTTAAGTAAAAATAATCTTTTTATGTGCAAAAAATCAAATTCTGGATTTTTTTTCCATGTAATCATCCTTCAAAGTCAGTGGCTGGATTCAAACCCCAATCCAGGGGTAGCTTCCTGAACCAAAGGCACTAGACTTTGCCTATGCGCTATAGGCTTTTGATGGGTTTCAGTTGTGCAAGAGACCCTATCAGCATCTGACAGGCCGTGGTGTGAGTGCTAATGGCTGCCACAGCACAGGACACATCATAGCCATGATATAGGGAAGATTTGACAAGCTACATATAGGGAAGCCTGTCTGGTCCAGTGGGTAAGTTCCTGCTTTCCACCCAGACATGCAGGGTTCAATTCCAGGGCCCGACAGATGACACACTAAATCTCTCAGCAAGCATCTGTGCATTAACCACTTATTTTCTTGCAGTTTTCCTTCCAAATCCTGCAACCCCTTCACCACAAATGCAGTCCAATCATTCCTCGATACTCATTCACTCAGTCATTCCACTCCGCCATGCTGCAGGCTGAACAAAAACCAAAAAGAACAAGAGCTAGTTCAGCAACCAAATTTAAAGCCTCTCTTTGGATTTATGTTGATGCTGCTGCCCTTTAGTAATGTTATATGTCAACTGCAGCAAAATCAAAGGATTGAGAAAGGGGCAGTCCTATGCAAATAATCTCCTCCCATGATTACTTCTCTGAGCTTCCGTAGTGGTACGATGATAGGGCCTTCAACAAATGGTCTTCAGTAGATTTCTAAAGTTGCCAAATTGTCTTAGGCTAAGGATTGTTCCAGTCGAAGGCCTTCAGATAAGGACCCAACCCTCACTTAGCAGGGTCCAGAATTACCTGCAGTAATCCTCTATACAGAACGTGGGCATTTGTGGGCCTACTGCAAAGGCTATATGCTAAAACTGGGATGTCTAAAGTCCCAGTCCTGGTCTCACTGTCAGAGGCACAGCATAACATAGCCTGCCAGACCAAATGCTCCTTCCCCACACTTGCTGCATCATGCATTTTCAAGACGTAATCAATCAGAGGTCTGACTTTGTCCTTTCTTATCACTTCAACATTCAACATACTACTTTCGGACTGCAGCTAATAAGGGCTCTTTCACCTGCACAAAATTTTACTCTGCATTAAATCAACACCATTCAACCTATTTTATTATCTGCATGGCACCTTCCTCACATAATACAGCTCGATTCTGGCCCCCCTTGGGCCATATTTGTGCTCTCCAGAACACCAATTTGAAGAAAAAACGAATACATTCATAAATGAAGATAAGACCTTGCTAATATTTAAACTACTTGAGCAAAAGGAGGGAGGTGGCAGGTGGTGGTGGGGGTGGCAAGATTTGTAAATGTGCCCAACTAATGCAATCAAAAAATGACTTAAATTGTTCCTGTATTTTTTTAAGTAAAAATTATCTTTTTATGTGCAAAAAATCAAATACTGGATTTTTTCCATGTAAACATACTTCAAAGTCAGTGGCTGGATTCAAACACCCAACCAGGGGTAGCTTCCTGCACCAAAGGCACTAGACTTTGCCTCTGAGCTATAGGCTTTTGATGGGTTTCTGTTGTGCAAGAGACCCTATCAGTATCTGACAGGCTGTGGTGTCATTGCTAGTGGCTGCCACTGCACAGGACACATCATAGCCATGATATAGGGAAGATTTGACAAGCTACATAAAGGGAAGCCGTCTAGTCCAGTGGGTAAATTCCTGCCTTCCACCCAGACATGCAGGGTTCAACTCCTGGGCCCGACAGATCACACACTCAATCTCTCAGCAAGCAACTGTGCATTAACCACTTATTTTCTTGCAGTTTTCCTTCCAAATCCTGCAACCCCTTCACCACAAATACAGTCCAATCATTCCTCGATACTCATTCACTCAGTCATTCCACTCCGCCATGCTACAGGCTGAACAAAAACCAACAAGAGCAAGAGCTAGTTCAGCAAGCAAATTTAAAGCCTCTCTTTGGATTTATGTTGATGCTGCTGCCCTCTAGTAATGTTATATGTCAACTGCAGCATAATCAAAGTATTGAGAAAGGGGCAGTCCTATGCAAATAATCTCCTCCCATGATTACTTCTCTGAGCTTCCGTAGTGGTACGATGATAGGACCTTCAACAAATGGTCTTCAGCAGATTTCTAAAGTTGCCAAATTGTCTTAGGCTAAGGATTGTTCCAGTCAAAGGCCTTCAGATAAGGACCCCACCCTCACTTAGCAGGGTCCAGAATTACCTGCAGTAATCCTCTATACAGAACGTGGGCATTTGTGGGCCTACTGCAAAGGCTATATGCTAAAACTGGGATGTCTAAAGTCCCAGTCCTGGTCTCACTGTCAGAGGCACAGCATAACATAGCCTGCCAGACCAAATGCTCCTTCCCCACACTTGCTGCATCATGCATTTTCAAGACGTAATCAATCAGAGGTCTGACTTTGTCCTTTCCTATCACTTCAACATTCAACATACTACTTTCGGACTGCAGCTAATAAGGGCTCTTTCACCTGCACAAAATTTTACTCTGCATTAAATCAACACCATTCAACCTATTTTATTATCTGCATGGCACCTTCCTCACATAATACAGCTCGATTCTGGCCCCCCTTGGGCCATATTTGTGCTCTCCAGAACACCAATTTGAAGAAAAAACGAATACATTCATAAATGAAGATAAGACCTTGCTAATATTTAAACTACTTGAGCAAAAGGAGGGAGGTGGCAGGTGGTGGTGGGGGTGGCAAGATTTGTAAATGTGCCCAACTAATGCAATCAAAAAATGACTTAAATTGTTCCTGTATTTTTTTAAGTAAAAATTATCTTTTTATGTGCAAAAAATCAAATACTGGATTTTTTCCATGTAAACATACTTCAAAGTCAGTGGCTGGATTCAAACACCCAACCAGGGGTAGCTTCCTGCACCAAAGGCACTAGACTTTGCCTCTGAGCTATAGGCTTTTGATGGGTTTCTGTTGTGCAAGAGACCCTATCAGTATCTGACAGGCTGTGGTGTCATTGCTAGTGGCTGCCACTGCACAGGACACATCATAGCCATGATATAGGGAAGATTTGACAAGCTACATAAAGGGAAGCCGTCTGGTCCAGTGGGTAAATTCCTGCCTTCCACCCAGACATGCAGGGTTCAACTCCTGGGCCCGACAGATCACACACTCAATCTCTCAGCAAGCATCTGTGCATTAACCACTTATTTTCTTGCAGTTTTCCTTCCAAATCCTGCAACCCCTTCACCACAAATACAGTCCAATCATTCCTCGATACTCATTCACTCAGTCATTCCACTCCGCCATGCTACAGGCTGAACAAAAACCAACAAGAGCAAGAGCTAGTTCAGCAAGCAAATTTAAAGCCTCTCTTTGGATTTATGTTGATGCTGCTGCCCTCTAGTAATGTTATATGTCAACTGCAGCATAATCAAAGTATTGAGAAAGGGGCAGTCCTATGCAAATAATCTCCTCCCATGATTACTTCTCTGAGCTTCCGTAGTGGTACGATGATAGGACCTTCAACAAATGGTCTTCAGCAGATTTCTAAAGTTGCCAAATTGTCTTAGGCTAAGGATTGTTCCAGTCAAAGACCTTCAGATAAGGACCCCACCCTCACTTAGCAGGGTCCAGAATTACCTGCAGTAATCCTCTATACAGAACATGGGCGTTCGTGGGCCTACTGTAAAGGCTATATGCTAAAACTGGGATGTCAAAAAGTCCCAGTCCTGGTCTTACTGTCAGAGGCACAGCATAACACAGCCTGCCAGACATGGCCGTGCAATGCCATGCCAAACCAAATGCTCCCTCCCCACACTTACTGCATCATGCATTTTCAAGACATAATCAATCAGAGGCCTGACTTTGTCCTTTCCTATCACTTCAACATTCAACATACTACCTTCTGACTGCAGCTAATAAGGGCTCTTTCACCTGCACAAAATTTTACTCTGCATTAAATCAACACCATTCAACCTATTTTATTATCTGCATGGCACCTTCCTCACATAATACAGCTCAATTCTACCCCCCTTGGGCCATATTTGTGCTCTCCAGAACACCAATTTGAAGAAAAAACGAATAAATTCATAAATGAAGATAAGACCTTGCTAATATTTAAACTACTTGAGCAAAAGGAGGGAGGTGGCAGGTGGTGGTGGGGGTGGCAAGATTTGTAAATGTGCCCAACTAATGCAATCAAAAAATGACTTAAATTGTTCCTGTATTTTTTTAAGTAAAAATAATCTTTTTATGTGCAAAAAATCAAATACTGGATTTTTTTTCCATGTAAACATCATTCAAAGTCAGTGGCTGGATTCAAACCCCAATCCAGGGGTAGCTTTCTGCACCAAAGGCACTAGACTTTGCCTATGCGCTATAGGCTTTTGATGGGTTTCAGTTGTGCAAGAGACCCTATCACCATCTGACAGGCCGTGGTGTCATTGCTAATGGCTGCCACAGCACAGGACACATCATAGCCATGATATAGGGAAGATTTGACAAGCTACATATAGGGAAGATTTGACAAGCTACATATAGGGAAGCCCTTCTGGTCCAGTGGATAAGTTCCTGCTTTCCACCCAGACATGCAGGGTTCAATTCCAGGGCACGACAGATGACACACTAAATCTCTCAGCAAGCATTTGTGCATTAACCACTTCTTTTCTTGCAGTTTTCCTTCCAAATCCTGCAACACCTTCACCACAAATACAGTCCAATCATTCCTCGATACTCATTCACTCAGTCATTCCACTCCGCCATGCTACAGGCTGAACAAAAACCAACAAGAACAAGAGCTAGTTCAGCAAGCAAATTTAAAGCCTCTCTTTGGATTTATGTTGATGCTGCTGCCCTCTAGTAATGTTATATGTCAACTGCAGCAAAATCAAAGGATTGAGAAAGGGGCAGTCCTATGCAAATAATCTCCTCCCTTGATTACTTCTCTGAGCTTCCGTAGTGGGACGATGATAGGACCTTCAACAAATGGTCTTCAGCAGATTTCTAAAGTTGCCAAATTGTCTTAGGCTAAGGATTGTTCCAGTCAAAGGCCTTCAGATAAGGACCCCACCCTCACTTAGCAGGGTCCAGAATTACCTGCTGTAATCCTCTATACAGAACATGGGCATTCGTGGGCCTACTGTAAAGGCTATATGCTAAAACTGGGATGTCTAAAGTCCCAGTCCTGGTCTCACTGTCAGAGGCACAGCATAACACAGCCTGCCAGACATGGCCGTGCAATGCCATGCCAAACCAAATGCTCCTTCCCCACACTTGCTGCATCATGCGTTTTCAAGACATAATCAATCAGAGGCTTGACTTTGTCCTTTTCTATCACTTCAACATTCAACATACTACCTTCTGACTGCAGCTAATAAGGGCTCTTTCACCTGCACAAAATTTTACTCTGCATTAAATCAACACCATTCAACCTATTTTATTATCTGCATGGCACCTTCCTCACATAATACAGCTCAATTCTGGCCCCCCTTGGGCCATATTTGTGCTCTCCAGAACACCAATTTGAAGAAAAAACGAATACATTCATAAATGAAGATAAGACCTTGCTAATATTTAAACTACTTGAGCAAAAGGAGGGAGGTGGCAGGTGGTGGTGGGGGTGGCAAGATTTGTAAATGTGCCCAACTAATGCAATCAAAAAATGACTTAAATTGTTCCTGTATTTTTTTAAGTAAAAATAATCTTTTTATGTGCAAAAAATCAAATACTGGATTTTTTTTCCATGTAAACATCCTTCAAAGTCAGTGGCTGGATTCAAACCCCAATCCAGGGGTAGCTTCCTACACCAAAGGCACTAGACTTTGCCTATGCGCTATTGGCTTTTGATGGGTTTCAGTTGTGCAAGAGACCCTATCAGCATCTGACAGGCCGTGGTGTCATTTCTAATGGCTGGCACTGCACAGGACACATCATAGCCATGATATAGGGAAGATTTGACAAGCTACATATAGGGAAGCCCGTCTGGTCCAGTGGGTAAGTTCCTGCTTTCCAACCAGACATGCAGGGTTCAATTCCAGGGCCCGACAGATGACACACTAAATCTCTCAGCAAGCATCTGTGCATTAACCACTTATTTTCTTGCAGTTTTCCTTCCAAATCCAGCAACCCCTTCACCACAAATACAGTCCAATCATTCCTCGATACTCATTCACTCAGTCATTCCACTCCGCCATGCTACAGGCTGAACAAAAACCAACAAGAACAAGAGCTAGTTCAGCAAGCAAATTTAAAGCCTCTCTTTGGATTTATGTTGATGCTGCTGCCCTCTAGTAATGTTATATGTCAACTGCAGCAAAATCAAAGGATTGAGAAAGGGGCAGTCCTATGCAAATAATCTCCTCCCATGATTACTTCTCTGAGCTTCCGTAGTGGTACGATGATAGGGCCTTCAACAAATGGTCTTCAGCAGATTTCTAAAGTTGCCAAATTGTCTTAGGCTAAGGATTGTTCCAGTCGAAGGCCTTCAGATAAGGACCCCACCCTCACTTAGCAGGGTCCAGAATTACCTGCAGTAATCCTCTATACAGAACATGGGCATTTGTGGGCCTACTGCAAAGGCTATATGCTAAAACTGGGATGTCTAAAGTCCCAGTCCTGGTCTCACTGTCAGAGGCACAGCATAACACAGCCTGCCAGACCAAATGCTCCTTCCCCACACTTGCTGCATCATGCATTTTCAAGACATAATCAATCAGGGGCCTGACTTTGTCCTTTCCTATTACTTCAACATTCAACATACTACCTTCTGACTGCAGCTAATAAGGGCTCTTTCACCTGCACAAAATTTTACTCTGCATTCAATCAACACCATTCAACCTATTTTATTATCTGCATGGCACATTCCTCATATAATACAGCTCAATTCTGGCCCCCCTTGGGCCATATTTGTGCTCTCCAGAACACCAATTTGAAGAAAAAACGAATAAATTCATAAATGAAGATAAGACCTTGCTAATATTTAAACTACTTGAGCAAAAGGAGGGAGGTGGCAGGTGGTGGTGGCAAGATTTGTAAATGTGCCCAACTAATGCAATCAAAAAATGACTTAAATTGTTCCTGTATTTTTTTAAGTAAAAATAATCTTTTTATGTGCAAAAAATCAAATACTGGATTTTTTCCATGTAAACATACTTCAAAGTCAGTGGCTGGATTCAAACCCCCAACCAGGGGTAGCTTCCTGCACCAAAGGTACTAGACTTTGCCTCTGAGCTATAGGCTTTTGATGGGTTTCTGTTGTGCAAGAGACCCTATCAGTATCTGACAGGCCGTGGTGTCATTGCTAATGGGTGCCACTGCACAGGACACATCATAGCCATGATATAGGGAAGATTTGACAAGCTACATAAAGGGAAGCCTGTCTGGTCCAGTGGGTAAATTCCTGCCTTCCACCCAGACATGCAGGGTTCAACTCCTGGGCCCGACAGATGACACACTCAATCTCTCAGCAAGCATCTGTGCATTAACCACTTATTTTCTTGCAGTTTTCCTTCCAAATCCTGCAACCCCTTCACCACAAATACAGTCCAATCATTCCTCGATACTCATTCACTCAGTCATTCCACTCCGCCATGCTACAGGCTGAACAAAAACCAACAAGAGCAAGAGCTAGTTCAGCAAGCAAATTTAAAGCCTCTCTTTGGATTTATGTTGATGCTGCTGCCCTCTAGTAATGTTATATGTCAACTGCAGCATAATCAAAGTATTGAGAAAGGGGCAGTCCTATGCAAATAATCCCCTCCCATGATTACTTCTCTGAGCTTCCGTAGTGGTACGATGATAGGACCTTCAACAAATGGTCTTCAGCAGATTTCTAAAGTTGCCAAATTGTCTTAGGCTAAGGATTGTTCCAGTCAAAGGCCTTCAGATAAGGACCCCACCCTCACTTAGCAGGGTCCAGAATTACCTGCTGTAATCCTCTATACAGAACATGGGCGTTCGTGGGCCTACTGTAAAGGCTATTTGCTAAAACTGGGATGTCTAAAGTCCCAGTCCTGGTCTCACTGTCAGAGGCACACCATAACACAGCCTGCCAGACATGGCCGTGCAATGCCATGCCAAACCAAATGCTCCTTCCCCACACTTGCTGCATCCTGCATTTTCAAGACATAATCAATCAGAGGCCTGACTTTGTCCTTTCCTATCACTTCACCATTCAACATACTATCTTCTGACTGCAGCTAATAAGGGCTCTTTCACCTGCACAAAATTTTACTCTTCATTAAATCAACACCATTCAACCTATTTTATTATCTGCATGGCACCTTCCTCACATAATACAGCTCAATTCTGGCCCCCCTTGGGCCATATTTGTGCTCTCCAGAACACCAATTTGAAGAAAAAACGAATACATTCATAAATGAAGATAAGACCTTGCTAATATTTAAACTACTTGAGCAAAAGGAGGGAGGTGGCAGGTGGTGGTGAGGGTGGCAAAATTTGTAAATGTGCCCAACTAATGCAATCGAAAAATGACTTAAATAGTTCCTGTATTTTTTTAAGTAAAAATAATCTTTTTATGTGCAAAAAATCAAATTCTGGATTTTTTTTCCATGTAATCATCCTTCAAAGTCAGTGGCTGGATTCAAACCCCAATCCAGGGGTAGCTTCCTGCACCAAAGGCACTAGACTTTGCCTATGCGCTATAGGCTTTTGATGGGTTTCAGTTGTGCAAGAGACCCTATCAGCATCTGACAGGCCGTGGTGTGATTGCTAATGGCTGCCACAGCACAGGACACATCATAGCCATGATATAGGGAAGATTTGACAAGCTACATATAGGGAAGCCTGTCTGGTCCAGTGGGTAAGTTCCTGCTTTCCACCCAGACATGCAGGGTTCAATTCCAGGGCCCGACAGATGACACACTAAATCTCTCAGCAAGCATCTGTGCATTAACCACTTATTTTCTTGCAGTTTTCCTTCCAAATCCTGCAACCCCTTCACCACAAATGCAGTCCAATCATTCCTCGATACTCATTCACTCAGTCATTCCACTCCGCCATGCTGCAGGCTGAACAAAAACCAAAAAGAACAAGAGCTAGTTCAGCAACCAAATTTAAAGCCTCTCTTTGGATTTATGTTGATGCTGCTGCCCTTTAGTAATGTTATATGTCAACTGCAGCAAAATCAAAGGATTGAGAAAGGGGCAGTCCTATGCAAATAATCTCCTCCCATGATTACTTCTCTGAGCTTCCGTAGTGGTACGATGATAGGGCCTTCAACAAATGGTCTTCAGTAGATTTCTAAAGTTGCCAAATTGTCTTAGGCTAAGGATTGTTCCAGTCGAAGGCCTTCAGATAAGGACCCAACCCTCACTTAGCAGGGTCCAGAATTACCTGCAGTAATCCTCTATACAGAACGTGGGCATTTGTGGGCCTACTGCAAAGGCTATATGCTAAAACTGGGATGTCTAAAGTCCCAGTCCTGGTCTCACTGTCAGAGGCACAGCATAACACAGCCTGCCAGACATGGCCGTGCAATGCCATGCCAAACCAAATGCTCCTTCCCCACACTTGCTGCATCATGCGTTTTCAAGACATAATCAATCAGAGGCTTGACTTTGTCCTTTTCTATCACTTCAACATTCAACATACTACCTTCTGACTGCAGCTAATAAGGGCTCTTTCACCTGCACAAAATTTTACTCTGCATTAAATCAACACCATTCAACCTATTTTATTATCTGCATGGCACCTTCCTCACATAATACAGCTCAATTCTGGCCCCCCTTGGGCCATATTTGTGCTCTCCAGAACACCAATTTGAAGAAAAAACGAATACATTCATAAATGAAGATAAGACCTTGCTAATATTTAAACTACTTGAGCAAAAGGAGGGAGGTGGCAGGTGGTGGTGGGGGTGGGGGTGGCAAGATTTGTAAATGTGCCCAACTAATGCAATCAAAAAATGACTTAAATTGTTCCTGTATTTTTTTACGTAAAAATAATCTTTTTATGTGCAAAAAATCAAATACTGGATTTTTTTTCCATGTAAACATCCTTCAAAGTCAGTGGCTGGATTCAAACCCCAATCCAGGGGAAGCTTCCTACACCAAAGGCACTGGACTTTGCCTATGCGCTATAGGCTTTTGATGGGTTTCAGTTGTGCAAGAGACCCTATCAGCATCTGACAGGCCGTGGTGTCATTTCTAATGGCTGCCACTGCACAGGACACATCATAGCCATGATATAGGGAAGATTTGACAAGCTACATATAGGGAAGCCCGTCTGGTCCAGTGGGTAAGTTCCTGCTTTCCAACCAGACATGCAGGGTTCAATTCCAGGGCCCGACAGATGACACACTAAATCTCTCAGCAAGCATCTGTGCATTAACCACTTATTTTCTTGCAGTTTTCCTTCCAAATCCAGCAACCCCTTCACCACAAATACAGTCCAATCATTCCTCGATACTCATTCACTCAGTCATTCCACTCCGCCATGCTACAGGCTGAACAAAAACCAACAAGAACAAGAGCTAGTTCAGCAAGCAAATTTAAAGCCTCTCTTTGGATTTATGTTGATGCTGCTGCCCTCTAGTAATGTTATATGTCAACTGCAGCAAAATCAAAGGATTGAGAAAGGGGCAGTCCTATGCAAATAATCTCCTCCCATGATTACTTCTCTGAGCTTCCGTAGTGGTACGATGATAGGGCCTTCAACAAATGGTCTTCAGCAGATTTCTAAAGTTGCCAAATTGTCTTAGGCTAAGGATTGTTCCAGTCGAAGGCCTTCAGATAAGGACCCCACCCTCACTTAGCAGGGTCCAGAATTACCTGCAGTAATCCTCTATACAGAACATGGGCATTTGTGGGCCTACTGCAAAGGCTATATGCTAAAACTGGGATGTCTAAAGTCCCTGTCCTGGTCTCACTGTCAGAGGCACAGCATAACACAGCCTGCCAGACCAAATGCTCCTTCCCCACACTTGCTGCATCATGCATTTTCAGGACATAATCAATCAGGGGCCTGACTTTGTCCTTTCCTATTACTTCAACATTCAACATACTACCTTCTGACTGCAGCTAATAAGGGCTCTTTCACCTGCACAAAATTTTACTCTGCATTCAATCAACACCATTCAACCTATTTTATTATCTGCATGGCACATTCCTCATATAATACAGCTCAATTCTGGCCCCCCTTGGGCCATATTTGTGCTCTCCAGAACACCAATTTGAAGAAAAAACGAATAAATTCATAAATGAAGATAAGACCTTGCTAATATTTAAACTACTTGAGCAAAAGGAGGGAGGTGGCAGGTGGTGGTGGCAAGATTTGTAAATGTGCCCAACTAATGCAATCAAAAAATGACTTAAATTGTTCCTGTATTTTTTTAAGTAAAAATAATCTTTTTATGTGCAAAAAATCAAATACTGGATTTTTTCCATGTAAACATACTTCAAAGTCAGTGGCTGGATTCAAACCCCCAACCAGGGGTAGCTTCCTGCACCAAAGGCACTAGACTTTGCCTCTGAGCTATAGGCTTTTGATGGGTTTCTGTTGTGCAAGAGACCCTATCAGTATCTGACAGGCCGTGGTGTCATTGCTAATGGGTGCCACTGCACAGGACACATCATAGCCATGATATAGGGAAGATTTGACAAGCTACATAAAGGGAAGCCTGTCTGGTCCAGTGGGTAAATTCCTGCCTTCCACCCAGACATGCAGGGTTCAACTCCTGGGCCCGACAGATGACACACTCAATCTCTCAGCAAGCATCTGTGCATTAACCACTTATTTTCTTGCAGTTTTCCTTCCAAATCCTGCAACCCCTTCACCACAAATACAGTCCAATCATTCCTCGATACTCATTCACTCAGTCATTCCACTCCGCCATGCTACAGGCTGAACAAAAACCAACAAGAGCAAGAGCTAGTTCAGCAAGCAAATTTAAAGCCTCTCTTTGGATTTATGTTGATGCTGCTGCCCTCTAGTAATGTTATATGTCAACTGCAGCATAATCAAAGTATTGAGAAAGGGGCAGTCCTATGCAAATAATCCCCTCCCATGATTACTTCTCTGAGCTTCCGTAGTGGTACGATGATAGGACCTTCAACAAATGGTCTTCAGCAGATTTCTAAAGTTGCCAAATTGTCTTAGGCTAAGGATTGTTCCAGTCAAAGGCCTTCAGATAAGGACCCCACCCTCACTTAGCAGGGTCCAGAATTACCTGCTGTAATCCTCTATACAGAACATGGGCGTTCGTGGGCCTACTGTAAAGGCTATTTGCTAAAACTGGGATGTCTAAAGTCCCAGTCCTGGTCTCACTGTCAGAGGCACACCATAACACAGCCTGCCAGACATGGCCGTGCAATGCCATGCCAAACCAAATGCTCCTTCCCCACACTTGCTGCATCCTGCATTTTCAAGACATAATCAATCAGAGGCCTGACTTTGTCCTTTCCTATCACTTCAACATTCAACATACTATCTTCTGACTGCAGCTAATAAGGGCTCTTTCACCTGCACAAAATTTTACTCTTCATTAAATCAACACCATTCAACCTATTTTATTATCTGCATGGCACCTTCCTCACATAATACAGCTCAATTCTGGCCCCCCTTGGGCCATATTTGTGCTCTCCAGAACACCAATTTGAAGAAAAAACGAATACATTCATAAATGAAGATAAGACCTTGCTAATATTTAAACTACTTGAGCAAAAGGAGGGAGGTGGCAGGTGGTGGTGGGGGTGGCAAAATTTGTAAATGTGCCCAACTAATGCAATCGAAAAATGACTTAAATAGTTCCTGTATTTTTTTAAGTAAAAATAATCTTTTTATGTGCAAAAAATCAAATTCTGGATTTTTTTTCCATGTAATCATCCTTCAAAGTCAGTGGCTGGATTCAAACCCCAATCCAGGGGTAGCTTCCTGCACCAAAGGCACTAGACTTTGCCTATGCGCTATAGGCTTTTGATGGGTTTCAGTTGTGCAAGAGACCCTATCAGCATCTGACAGGCCGTGGTGTGATTGCTAATGGCTGCCACAGCACAGGACACATCATAGCCATGATATAGGGAAGATTTGACAAGCTACATATAGGGAAGCCTGTCTGGTCCAGTGGGTAAGTTCCTGCTTTCCACCCAGACATGCAGGGTTCAATTCCAGGGCCCGACAGATGACACACTAAATCTCTCAGCAAGCATCTGTGCATTAACCACTTATTTTCTTGCAGTTTTCCTTCCAAATCCTGCAACCCCTTCACCACAAATGCAGTCCAATCATTCCTCGATACTCATTCACTCAGTCATTCCACTCCGCCATGCTGCAGGCTGAACAAAAACCAAAAAGAACAAGAGCTAGTTCAGCAACCAAATTTAAAGCCTCTCTTTGGATTTATGTTGATGGTGCTGCCCTTTAGTAATGTTATATGTCAACTGCAGCAAAATCAAAGGATTGAGAAAGGGGCAGTCCTATGCAAATAATCTCCTCCCATGATTACTTCTCTGAGCTTCTGTAGTGGTACGATGATAGGGCCTTCAACAAATGGTCTTCAGTAGATTTCTAAAGTTGCCAAATTGTCTTAGGCTAAGGATTGTTCCAGTCGAAGGCCTTCAGATAAGGACCCAACCCTCACTTAGCAGGGTCCAGAATTACCTGCAGTAATCCTCTATACAGAACGTGGGCATTTGTGGGCCTACTGCAAAGGCTATATGCTAAAACTGGGATGTCTAAAGTCCCAGTCCTGGTCTCACTGTCAGAGGCACAGCATAACACAGCCTGCCAGACATGGCCGTGCAATGCCATGCCAAACCAAATGCTCCTTCCCCACACTTGCTGCATCATGCGTTTTCAAGACATAATCAATCAGAGGCTTGACTTTGTCCTTTTCTATCACTTCAACATTCAACATACTACCTTCTGACTGCAGCTAATAAGGGCTCTTTCACCTGCACAAAATTTTACTCTGCATTAAATCAACACCATTCAACCTATTTTATTATCTGCATGGCACCTTCCTCACATAATACAGCTCAATTCTGGCCCCCCTTGGGCCATATTTGTGCTCTCCAGAACACCAATTTGAAGAAAAAACGAATACATTCATAAATGAAGATAAGACCTTGCTAATATTTAAACTACTTGAGCAAAAGGAGGGAGGTGGCAGGTGGTGGTGGGGGTGGCAAGATTTGTAAATGTGCCCAACTAATGCAATCAAAAAATGACTTAAATTGTTCCTGTATTTTTTTACGTAAAAATAATCTTTTTATGTGCAAAAAATCAAATACTGGATTTTTTTTCCATGTAAACATCCTTCAAAGTCAGTGGCTGGATTCAAACCCCAATCCAGGGGAAGCTTCCTACACCAAAGGCACTAGACTTTGCCTATGCGCTATAGGCTTTTGATGGGTTTCAGTTGTGCAAGAGACCCTATCAGCATCTGACAGGCCGTGGTGTCATTTCTAATGGCTGCCACTGCACAGGACACATCATAGCCATGATATAGGGAAGATTTGACAAGCTACATATAGGGAAGCCCGTCTGGTCCAGTGGGTAAGTTCCTGCTTTCCAACCAGACATGCAGGGTTCAATTCCAGGGCCCGACAGATGACACACTAAATCTCTCAGCAAGCATCTGTACATTAACCACTTATTTTCTTGCAGTTTTCCTTCCAAATCCAGCAACCCCTTCACCACAAATACAGTCCAATCATTCCTCGATACTCATTCACTCAGTCATTCCACTCCGCCATGCTACAGGCTGAACAAAAACCAACAAGAACAAGAGCTAGTTCAGCAAGCAAATTTAAAGCCTCTCTTTGGATTTATGTTGATGCTGCTGCCCTCTAGTAATGTTATATGTCAACTGCAGCAAAATCAAAGGATTGAGAAAGGGGCAGTCCTATGCAAATAATCTCCTCCCATGATTACTTCTCTGAGCTTCCGTAGTGGTACGATGATAGGGCCTTCAACAAATGGTCTTCAGCAGATTTCTAAAGTTGCCAAATTGTCTTAGGCTAAGGATTGTTCCAGTCGAAGGCCTTCAGATAAGGACCCCACCCTCACTTAGCAGGGTCCAGAATTACCTGCAGTAATCCTCTATACAGAACATGGGCATTTGTGGGCCTACTGCAAAGGCTATATGCTAAAACTGGGATGTCTAAAGTCCCAGTCCTGGTCTCACTGTCAGAGGCACAGCATAACACAGCCTGCCAGACCAAATGCTCCTTCCCCACACTTGCTGCATCATGCATTTTCAAGACATAATCAATCAGGGGCCTGACTTTGTCCTTTCCTATCACTTCAACATTCAACATACTACCTTCTGACTGCAGCTAATAAGGGCTCTTTCACCTGCACAAAATTTTACTCTGCATTCAATCAACACCATTCAACCTATTTTATTATCTGCATGGCACATTCCTCACATAATACAGCTCAATTCTGGCCCCCCCTTGGGCCATATTTGTGCTCTCCAGAACACCAATTTGAAGAAAAAACGAATAAATTCATAAATGAAGATAAGACCTTGCTAATATTTAAACTACTTGAGCAAAAGGAGGGAGGTGGCAGGTGGTGGTGGGGGTGGCAAGATTTGTAAATGTGCCCAACTAATGCAATCAAAAAATGACTTAAATTGTTCCTGTATTTTTTTAAGTAAAAATAATCTTTTTATGTGCAAAAAATCAAATACTGGATTTTTTCCATGTAAACATACTTCAAAGTCAGTGGCTGGATTCAAACCCCCAACCAGGGGTAGCTTCCTGCACCAAAGGCACTAGACTTTGCCTCTGAGCTATAGGCTTTTGATGGGTTTCTGTTGTGCAAGAGACCCTATCAGTATCTGACAGGCCGTGGTGTCATTGCTAATGGGTGCCACTGCACAGGACACATCATAGCCATGATATAGGGAAGATTTGACAAGCTACATAAAGGGAAGCCCGTCTGGTCCAGTGGGTAAATTCCTGCCTTCCACCCAGACATGCAGGGTTCAACTCCTGGGCCCGACAGATGACACACTCAATCTCACAGCAAGCATCTGTGCATTAACACTTATTTTCTTGCAGTTTTCCTTCCAAATCCTGCAACCCCTTCACCACAAATACAGTCCAATCATTCCTCGATACTCATTCACTCAGTCATTCCACTCCGCCATGCTACAGGCTGAACAAAAACCAACAAGAGCAAGAGCTAGTTCAGCAAGCAAATTTAAAGCCTCTCTTTGGATTTATGTTGATGCTGCTGCCCTCTAGTAATGTTATATGTCAACTGCAGCATAATCAAAGTATTGAGAAAGGGGCAGTCCTATGCAAATAATCCCCTCCCATGATTACTTCTCTGAGCTTCCGTAGTGGTACGATGATAGGACCTTCAACAAATGGTCTTCAGCAGATTTCTAAAGTTGCCAAATTGTCTTAGGCTAAGGATTGTTCCAGTCGAAGGCCTTCAGATAAGGACCCCACCCTCACTTAGCAGGGTCGAGAATTACCTGCAGTAATCCTCTATACAGAACATGGGCGTTTGTGGGCCTACTGTAAAAGCTATATGCTAAAACTGGGATGTCTAAAGTCCCAGTCCTGGTCTCACTGTCAGAGGCACAGCATAACACAGCCTGCCAGACATGGCCGTGCAGTGCAATGCCATGCCAAACCAAATGCTCCTTCCCCACACTTGCTGATTCATGCATTTTCAAGACATAATCAATCAGAGGCCTGACTTTGTCCTTTCCTATCACTTCAACATTCAACATACTACCTTCTGACTGCAGCTAATAAGGGCTCTTTCACCTGCACAAAATTTTAATCTGCATTAAATCAACACCATTCAACCTATTTTATTATCTGCATGGAACCTTCCTCACTTAATACAGCTCAATTCTGGCCCCCCTTGGGCCATATTTGTGCTCTCCAGAACACCAATTTGAAATAAAAACGAATACATTCATAAATGAAGATAAGACCTTGCTAATATTTAAACTACTTGAGCAAAAGGAGGGAGGTGGCAGGTGGTGGTGGGGGTGGCAAGATTTGTAAATGTGCCCAACTAATGCAATCAAAAAATGACTTAAATTGTTCCTGTATTTTTTTAAGTAAAAATAATCTTTTTATGTGCAAAAAATCAAATACTGGATTTTTTTTCCATGTAAACATCCTTCAAAGTCAGTGGCTGGATTCAAACCCCTATCCAGGGGTAGCTTCCTACACCAAAGGCACTAGACTTTGCCTATGCGCTATAGGCTTTTGATGGGTTTCAGTTGTGCAAGAGACCCTATCAGCATCTGACAGGCCGTGGTGTCATTTCTAATGGCTGCCACTGCACAGGACACATCATAGCCATGATATAGGGAAGATTTGACAAGCTACATATAGGGAAGCCCGTCTGGTCCAGTGGATAAGTTCCTGCTTTCCAACCAGACATGCAGGGTTCAATTCCAGGGCCCGACAGATGACACACTAAATCTCTCAGCAAGCATCTGTGCATTAACCACTTATTTTCTTGCAGTTTTCCTTCCAAATCCAGCAACCCCTTCACCACAAATACAGTCCAATCATTCCTCGATACTCATTCACTCAGTCATTCCACTCCGCCATGCTACAGGCTGAACAAAAACCAACAAGAGCAAGAGCTAGTTCAGCAAGCAAATTTAAAGCCTCTCTTTGGATTTATGTTGATGCTGCTGCCCTCTAGTAATGTTATATGTCAACTGCAGCATAATCAAAGTATTGAGAAAGGGGCAGTCCTATGCAAATAATCCCCTCCCATGATTACTTCTCTGAGCTTCCGTAGTGGTACGATGATAGGACCTTCAACAAATGGTCTTCAGCAGATTTCTAAAGTTGCCAAATTGTCTTAGGCTAAGGATTGTTCCAGTCAAAGGCCTTCAGATAAGGACCCCACCCTCACTTAGCAGGGTCCAGAATTACCTGCTGTAATCCTCTATACAGAACATGGGCGTTCGTGGGCCTACTGTAAAGGCTATTTGCTAAAACTGGGATGTCTAAAGTCCAAGTCCTGGTCTCACTGTCAGAGGCACAGCATAACACAGCCTGCCAGACATGGCCGTGCAATGCCATGCCAAACCAAATGCTCCTTCCCCACACTTGCTGCATCCTGCATTTTCAAGACATAATCAATCAGAGGCCTGACTTTGTCCTTTCCTATCACTTCAACATTCAACATACTATCTTCTGACTGCAGCTAATAAGGGCTCTTTCACCTGCACAAAATTTTACTCTTCATTAAATCAACACCATTCAACCTATTTTATTATCTGCATGGCACCTTCCTCACATAATACAGCTCAATTCTGGCCCCCCTTGGGCCATATTTGTGCTCTCCAGAACACCAATTTGAAGAAAAAACGAATACATTCATAAATGAAGATAAGACCTTGCTAATATTTAAACTACTTGAGCAAAAGGAGGGAGGTGGCAGGTGGTGGTGGGGGTGGCAAAATTTGTAAATGTGCCCAACTAATGCAATCGAAAAATGACTTAAATAGTTCCTGTATTTTTTTAAGTAAAAATAATCTTTTTATGTGCAAAAAATCAAATTCTGGATTTTTTTTCCATGTAATCATCCTTCAAAGTCAGTGGCTGGATTCAAACCCCAATCCAGGGGTAGCTTCCTGCACCAAAGGCACTAGACTTTGCCTATGCGCTATAGGCTTTTGATGGGTTTCAGTTGTGCAAGAGACCCTATCAGCATCTGACAGGCCGTGGTGTGATTGCTAATGGCTGCCACAGCACAGGACACATCATAGCCATGATATAGGGAAGATTTGACAAGCTACATATAGGGAAGCCTGTCTGGTCCAGTGGGTAAGTTCCTGCTTTCCACCCAGACATGCAGGGTTCAATTCCAGGGCCCGACAGATGACACACTAAATCTCTCAGCAAGCATCTGTGCATTAACCACTTATTTTCTTGCAGTTTTCCTTCCAAATCCTGCAACCCCTTCACCACAAATGCAGTCCAATCATTCCTCGATACTCATTCACTCAGTCATTCCACTCCGCCATGCTGCAGGCTGAACAAAAACCAAAAAGAACAAGAGCTAGTTCAGCAACCAAATTTAAAGCCTCTCTTTGGATTTATGTTGATGCTGCTGCCCTTTAGTAATGTTATATGTCAACTGCAGCAAAATCAAAGGATTGAGAAAGGGGCAGTCCTATGCAAATAATCTCCTCCCATGATTACTTCTCTGAGCTTCCGTAGTGGTACGATGATAGGGCCTTCAACAAATGGTCTTCAGTAGATTTCTAAAGTTGCCAAATTGTCTTAGGCTAAGGATTGTTCCAGTCGAAGGCCTTCAGATAAGGACCCAACCCTCACTTAGCAGGGTCCAGAATTACCTGCAGTAATCCTCTATACAGAACGTGGGCATTTGTGGGCCTACTGCAAAGGCTATATGCTAAAACTGGGATGTCTAAAGTCCCAGTCCTGGTCTCACTGTCAGAGGCACAGCATAACACAGCCTGCCAGACATGGCCGTGCAATGCCATGCCAAACCAAATGCTCCTTCCCCACACTTGCTGCATCATGCGTTTTCAAGACATAATCAATCAGAGGCTTGACTTTGTCCTTTTCTATCACTTCAACATTCAACATACTACCTTCTGACTGCAGCTAATAAGGGCTCTTTCACCTGCACAAAATTTTACTCTGCATTAAATCAACACCATTCAACCTATTTTATTATCTGCATGGCACCTTCCTCACATAATACAGCTCAATTCTGGCCCCCCTTGGGCCATATTTGTGCTCTCCAGAACACCAATTTGAAGAAAAAACGAATACATTCATAAATGAAGATAAGACCTTGCTAATATTTAAACTACTTGAGCAAAAGGAGGGAGGTGGCAGGTGGTGGTGGGGGTGGCAAGATTTGTAAATGTGCCCAACTAATGCAATCAAAAAATGACTTAAATTGTTCCTGTATTTTTTTACGTAAAAATAATCTTTTTATGTGCAAAAAATCAAATACTGGATTTTTTTTCCATGTAAACATCCTTCAAAGTCAGTGGCTGGATTCAAACCCCAATCCAGGGGTAGCTTCCTACACCAAAGGCACTAGACTTTGCCTATGCGCTATAGGCTTTTGATGGGTTTCAGTTGTGCAAGAGACCCTATCAGCATCTGACAGGCCGTGGTGTCATTTCTAATGGCTGCCACTGCACAGGACACATCATAGCCATGATATAGGGAAGATTTGACAAGCTACATATAGGGAAGCCCGTCTGGTCCAGTGGGTAAGTTCCTGCTTTCCAACCAGACATGCAGCGTTCAATTCCAGGGCCCGACAGATGACACACTAAATCTCTCAGCAAGCATCTGTGCATTAACCACTTATTTTCTTGCAGTTTTTCTTCCAAATCCAGCAACCCCTTCACCACAAATACAGTCCAATCATTCCTCGATACTCATTCACTCAGTCATTCCACTCCGCCATGCTACAGGCTGAACAAAAACCAACAAGAACAAGAGCTAGTTCAGCAAGCAAATTTAAAGCCTCTCTTTGGATTTATGTTGATGCTGCTGCCCTCTAGTAATGTTATATGTCAACTGCAGCAAAATCAAAGGATTGAGAAAGGGGCAGTCCTATGCAAATAATCTCCTCCCATGATTACTTCTCTGAGCTTCCGTAGTGGTACGATGATAGGGCCTTCAACAAATGGTCTTCAGCAGATTTCTAAAGTTGCCAAATTGTCTTAGGCTAAGGATTGTTCCAGTCGAAGGCCTTCAGATAAGGACCCCACCCTCACTTAGCAGGGTCAAGAATTACCTGCAGTAATCCTCTATACAGAACATGGGCATTTGTGGGCCTACTGCAAAGGCTATATGCTAAAACTGGGATGTCTAAAGTCCCAGTCCTGGTCTCACTGTCAGAGGCACAGCATAACACAGCCTGCCAGACATGGCCGTGCAGTGCAATGCCATGCCAAACCAAATGCTCCTTCCCCACACTTGCTGATTCATGCATTTTCAAGACATAATCAATCAGAGGCCTGACTTTGTCCTTTCCTATCACTTCAACATTCAACATACTACCTTCTGACTGCAGCTAATAAGGGCTCTTTCACCTGCACAAAATTTTAATCTGCATTAAATCAACACCATTCAACCTATTTTATTATCTGCATGGAACCTTCCTCACTTAATACAGCTCAATTCTGGCCCCCCTTGGGCCATATTTGTGCTCTCCAGAACACCAATTTGAAATAAAAACGAATACATTCATAAATGAAGATAAGACCTTGCTAATATTTAAACTACTTGAGCAAAAGGAGGGAGGTGGCAGGTGGTGGTGGGGGTGGCAAGATTTGTAAATGTGCCCAACTAATGCAATCAAAAAATGACTTAAATTGTTCCTGTATTTTTTTAAGTAAAAATAATCTTTTTATGTGCAAAAAATAAAATACTGGATTTTTTTTCCATGAAAACATCCTTCAAAGTCAGTGGCTGGATTCAAACCCCAATCCAGGGGTAGCTTCCTGCACCAAAGGCACTAGACTTTGCCTATGCGCTATAGGCTTTTGATGGGTTTCAGTTGTGCAAGAGACCCTATCACCATCTGACAGGCCGTGGTGTCATTGCTAATGGCTGCCACTGCACAGGACACATCATAGCCATGATATAGGGAAGATTTGACAAACATATATAGGGAAGCCCTTCTGGTCCAGTGGGTAAGTTCCTGCTTTCCACCCAGACATGCAGGGTTCAATTCCAGGACACGACAGATGACACACTAAATCTCTCAGCAAGCATTTGTGCATTAACCACTTATTTTCTTGCAGTTTTCCTTCCAAATCCTGCAACCCCTTCACCACAAATACAGTCCAATCATTCCTCGATACTCATTCACTCAGTCATTCCACTCCGCCATGCTACAGGCTGAACAAAAACCAACAAGAACAAGAGCTAGTTCAGCAAGCAAATTTATAGCCTCTCTTTGGATTTATGTTGATGCTGCTGCCCTCTAGTAATGTTATATGTCAACTGCAGCATAACCAAAGGATTGAGAAAGGGGCAGTCCTATGCAAATAATCTCCTCCCATGATTACTTCTCTGAGCTTCCGTAGTGGTACGATGATAGGACCTTCAACAAATGGTCTTCAGCAGATTTCTAAAGTTGCCAAATTGTCTTAGGCTAAGGATTGTTCCAGTCAAAGGCCTTCAGATAAGGACCCCACCATCACTTAGCAGGGTCCTGAATTACCTGCTGTAATCCTCTATACAGAACATGGGCGTTCGTGGGCCTACTGTAAAGGCTATATGCTAAAACTGGGATGTCTAAAGTCCCAGTCCTGGTCTCACTGTCAGAGGCACAGCTTAACACAGCCTGCCAGACATGGCCGTGCAATGCCATGCCAAACCAAATGCTCCTTCCCCACACTTACTGCATCATGCATTTTCAAGACATAATCAATCAGAGGCCTGACTTTGTCCTTTCCTATCACTTCAACATTCAACATACTACCTTCTGACTGCAGCTAATAAGGGCTCTTTCACCTGCACAAAATTTTACTCTGCATTAAATCAACACCATTCAACCTATTTTATTATCTGCATGGCACCTTCCTCACATAATACAGCTCAATTCTGGCCCCCCTTGGGCCATATTTGTGCTCTCCAGAACACCAATTTGAAGAAAAAACGAATACATTCATAAATGAAGATAAGACCTTGCTAATATTTAAACTACTTGAGCAAAAGGAGGGAGGTGGCAGGTGGTGGTGGGGGTGGCAAGATTTGTAAATGTGCCCAACTAATGCAATCAAAAAATGACTTAAATTGTTCCTGTATTTTTTTAAGTAAAAATAATCTTTTTATGTGCAAAAAATAAAATACTGGATTTTTTTTCCATGTAAACATCCTTCAAAGTCAGTGGCTGGATTCAAACCCCAATCCAGGGGTAGCTTCCTACACCAAAGGCACTAGACTTTGCCTATGCGCTATAGGCTTTTGATGGGTTTCAGTTGTGCAAGAGACCCTATCAGCATCTGACAGGCCGTGGTGTCATTTCTAATGGCTGCCACTGCACAGGACACATCATAGCCATGATATAGGGAAGATTTGACAAGCTACATATAGGGAAGCCCGTCTGGTCCAGTGGATAAGTTCCTGCTTTCCAACCAGACATGCAGGGTTCAATTCCAGGGCCCGACAGATGACACACTAAATCTCTCAGCAAGCATCTGTGCATTAACCACTTATTTTCTTGCAGTTTTCCTTCCAAATCCAGCAACCCCTTCACCACAAATACAGTCCAATCATTCCTCGATACTCATTCACTCAGTCATTCCACTCCGCCATGCTACAGGCTGAACAAAAACCAACAAGAACAAGAGCTAGTTCAGCAAGCAAATTTAAAGCCTCTCTTTGGATTTATGTTGATGCTGCTGCCCTCTAGTAATGTTATATGTCAACTGCAGCAAAATCAAAGGATTGAGAAAGGGGCAGTCCTATGCAAATAATCTCCTCCCATGATTACTTCTCTGAGCTTCCGTAGTGGTACGATGATAGGGCCTTCAACAAATGGTCTTCAGCAGATTTCTAAAGTTGCCAAATTGTCTTAGGCTAAGGATTGCTCCAGTCGAAGGCCTTCAGATAAGGACCCCACCCTCACTTAGCAGGGTCCAGAATTACCTGCAGTAATCCTCTATACAGAACATGGGCATTTGTGGGCCTACTGCAAAGGCTATATGCTAAAACTGGGATGTCTAAAGTCCCAGTCCTGGTCTCACTGTCAGAGGCACAGCATAACACAGCCTGCCAGACCAAATGCTCCTTCCCCACACTTGCTGCATCATGCATTTTCAAGACATAATCAATCAGGGGCCTGACTTTGTCCTTTCCTATCACTTCAACATTCAACATACTACCTTCTGACTGCAGCTAATAAGGGCTCTTTCACCTGCACAAAATTTTACTCTGCATTCAATCAACACCATTCAACCTATTTTATTATCTGCATGGCACTTTCCTCACATAATACAGCTCAATTCTGGCCCCCCTTGGGCCATATTTGTGCTCTCCAGAACACCAATTTGAAGAAAAAACGAATAAATTCATAAATGAAGATAAGACCTTGCTAATATTTATACTTGAGCAAAAGGAGGGAGGTGGCAGGTGGTGGTGGGGGTGGCAAGATTTGTAAATGTGCCCAACTAATGCAATCAAAAAATGACTTAAATTGTTCCTGTATTTTTTAAAGTAAAAATAATCTTTTTATGTGCAAAAAATCAAATACTGGATTTTTTCCATGTAAACATACTTCAAAGTCAGTGGCTGGATTCAAACCCCCAACCAGGGGTAGCTTCCTGCACCAAAGGCACTAGACTTTGCCTCTGAGCTATAGGCTTTTGATGGGTTTCTGTTGTGCAAGAGACCCTATCAGTATCTGACAGGCTGTGGTGTCATTGCTAATGGGTGCCACTGCACACGACACATCATAGCCATGATATAGGGAAGATTTGACAAGCTACATAAAGGGAAGCCCGTCTGGTCCAGTGGGTAGATTCCTGCCTTCCACCCAGACATGCAGGGTTCAACTCCTGGGCCCGACAGATGACACACTCAATCTCTCAGCAAGCATCTGTGCATTAACCACTTATTTTCTTGCAGTTTTCCTTCCAAATCCTGCAACCCCTTCACCACAAATACAGTCCAATCATTCCTCGATACTCATTCACTCAGTCATTCCACTCCGCCATGCTACAGGCTGAACAAAAACCAACAAGAGCAAGAGCTAGTTCAGCAAGCAAATTTAAAGCCTCTCTTTGGATTTATGTTGATGCTGCTGCCCTCTAGTAATGTTATATGTCAACTGCAGCATAATCAAAGTATTGAGAAAGGGGCAGTCCTATGCAAATAATCCCCTCCCATGATTACTTCTCTGAGCTTCCGTAGTGGTACGATGATAGGACCTTCAACAAATGGTCTTCAGCAGATTTCTAAAGTTGCCAAATTGTCTTAGGCTAAGGATTGTTCCAGTCGAAGGCCTTCAGATAAGGACCCCACCCTCACTTAGCAGGGTCGAGAATTACCTGCAGTAATCCTCTATACAGAACATGGGCGTTTGTGGGCCTACTGTAAAAGCTATATGCTAAAACTGGGATGTCTAAAGTCCCAGTCCTGGTCTCACTGTCAGAGGCACAGCATAACACAGCCTGCCAGACATGGTCGTGCAGTGCAATGCCATGCCAAACCAAATGCTCCTTCCCCACACTTGCTGATTCATGCATTTTCAAGACATAATCAATCAGAGGCCTGACTTTGTCCTTTCCTATCACTTCAACATTCAACATACTACCTTCTGACTGCAGCTAATAAGGGCTCTTTCACCTGCACAAAATTTTAATCTGCATTAAATCAACACCATTCAACCTATTTTATTATCTGCATGGAACCTTCCTCACTTAATACAGCTCAATTCTGGCCCCCCTTGGGGCATATTTGTGCTCTCCAGAACACCAATTTGAAATAAAAACGAATACATTCATAAATGAAGATAAGACCTTGCTAATATTTAAACTACTTGAGCATAAGGAGGGAGGTGGCAGGTGGTGGTGAGGGTGGCAAGATTTGTAAATGTGCCCAACTAATGCAATCAAAAAATGACTTAAATTGTTGCTGTATTTTTTTTAAGTAAAAATAATCTTTTTATGTGCAAAAAATCAAATACTGGATTTTTTTTCCATGTAAACATGCTTCAAAGTCAGTGGCTGGATTCAAACCCCCATCCAGGGGTAGCTTCCTGCACCAAAGGCACTAGACTTTGCCTCTGCGCTATAGGCTTTTGATGGGCTCAGTTGTGCAAGAGACCCTATCAGCATCTGACAGGCCGTGGTGTCATTGCTAATGGCTGCCACTGCACAGGACACATCACAGCCATGATATAGGGAAGATTTGACAAGCTACATAAAGGGAAGCCCGTCTGGTCCCGTTGGTAAGTTCCTGCCTTCCACCCAGACATGCAGGGTTCAATTCCTGGGCCCAACAGATGACTCACTCAATCTCTCAGCAAGCATCTGTGCATTAACCACTTATTTTCTTGCAGTTTTCCTTCCAAATCCTGCAACCCCCTCACCACAAATACAGTCCAATCATTCCTCGATACTCATTCACTCAGTCATTCCACTCCGCCATGCTACAGGGTGAACAAAAACCAACAAGAACAAGAGCTAGTTCAGCAAGCAAATTTATAGCCTCTCTTTGGATTTATGTTGATGCTGCTGCCCTCTAGTAATGTTATATGTCAACTGCAGCATAACCAAAGGATTGAGAAAGGGGCAGTCCTATGCAAATAATCTCCTCCCATGATTACTTCTCTGAGCTTCCGTAGTGGTACGATGATAGGACCTTCAACAAATGGTCTTCAGCAGATTTCTAAAGTTGCCAAATTGTCTTAGGCTAAGGATTGTTCCAGTCAAAGGCCTTCAGATAAGGACCCCACCCTCACTTAGCAGGGTCCAGAATTACCTGCTGTAATCCTCTATACAGAACGTGGGCGTTCGTGGGCCTACTGTAAAGGCTATTTGCTAAAACTGGGATGTCTAAAGTCCCAGTCCTGGTCTCACTGTCAGAGGCACAGCATAACACAGCCTGCCAGACATGGCCGTGCAATGCCATGCCAAACCAAATGCTCCTTCCCCACACTTGCTGCATCCTGCATTTTCAAGACATAATCAATCAGAGGCCTGACTTTGTCCTTTCCTATCACTTTAACATTCAACATACTACCTTCTGACTGCAGCTAATAAGGGCTCTTTCACCTGCACAAAATTTTACTCTGCATTAAATCAACACCATTCAACCTATTTTATTATCTGCATGGCACCTTCCTCACATAATACAGCTCAATTCTGGCCCCCCTTGGGCCATATTTGTGCTCTCCAGAACACCAATTTGAAGAAAAAACGAATACATTCATAAATGAAGATAAGACCTTGCTAATATTTAAACTACTTGAGCAAAAGGAGGGAGGTGGCAGGTGGTGGTGGGGGTGGCAAGATTTGTAAATGTGCCCAACTAATGCAATCAAAAAATGACTTAAATTGTTCCTGTATTTTTTTAAGTAAAAATAATCTTTTTATGTGCAAAAAATCAAATACTGGATTTTTTTTCCATGAAAACATCCTTCAAAGTCAGTGGCTGGATTCAAACCCCAATCCAGGGGTAGCTTCCTGCACCAAAGGCACTAGACTTTGCCTATGCGCTATAGGCTTTTGATGGGTTTCAGTTGTGCAAGAGACCCTATCACCATCTGACAGGCCGTGGTGTCATTGCTAATGGCTGCCACTGCACAGGACACATCATAGCCATGATATAGGGAAGATTTGACAAGCTACATATAGGGAAGCCCTTCTGGTCCAGTGGGTAAGTTCCTGCTTTCCACCCAGACATGCAGGGTTCAATTCCAGGACACGACAGATGACACACTAAATCTCTCAGCAAGCATTTATGCATTAACCACTTATTTTCTTGCAGTTTTCCTTCCAAATCCTGCAACCCCTTCACCACAAATACAGTCCAATCATTCCTCGATACTCATTCACTCAGTCATTCCACTCCGCCATGCTACAGGGTGAACAAAAACCAACAAGAACAAGAGCTAGTTCAGCAAGCAAATTTATAGCCTCTCTTTGGATTTATGTTGATGCTGCTGCCCTCTAGTAATGTTATATGTCAACTGCAGCATAACCAAAGGATTGAGAAAGGGGCAGTCCTATGCAAATAATCTCCTCCCATGATTACTTCTCTGAGCTTCCGTAGTGGTACGATGATAGGATCTTCAACAAATGGTCTTCAGCAGATTTCTAAAGTTGCCAAATTGTCTTAGGCTAAGGATTGTTCCAGTCAAAGGCCTTCAGATAAGGACCCCACCCTCACTTAGCAGGGTCCAGAATTACCTGCAGTAATCCTCTATACAGAACATGGGCGTTCGTGGGCTTACTGTAAAGGCTATATGCTAAAACTGGGATGTCTAAAGTCCCAGTCCTGGTCTCACTGTCAGAGGCACAGTATAACACAGCCTTCCAGACATGGCTGTGCAATGCCATGCCAATCCAAATGCTCCTTCCCCACACTTGCTGCATCATGCATTTTCAAGAGATAATCAATCAGAGGCCTGACTTTGTCCTTTTCTATCACTTCAACATACTACCTTCTGACTGCAGCTAATAAGGGCTATTTCACCTGCACAAAATTTTACTCTGCATTAAATCAACACCATTCAACCTATTTTATTATCTGCATGGCACCTTCCTCACATAATACAGCTCAATTCTGGCCCCCCTTGTGCCATATTTGTGCTCTCCAGAACACCAATTTGAAGAAAAAACGAATACATTCATAAATGAAGATAAGACCTTGCTAATATTTAAACTACTTGAGCAAAAGGAGGGAGGTGGCAGGTGGTGGTGGGGGTGGCAAGATTTGTAAATGTGCCCAACTAATGCAATCAAAAAATGACTTAAATTGTTCCTGTATTTTTTTAAGTAAAAATAATCTTTTTATGTGCAAAAAATCAAACACTGGATTTTTTTCCATGTAAACATACTTCAAAGTCAGTGGCTGGATTCAAACCCCCATCCAGGGGTAGCTTCCTGCACCAAAGGAACTAGACTTTGCCTCTGCGCTATAGGCTGTTGACGGGTTTCAGTTGTGCAAGAGACCCTATCAGCATCTGACAGGCTGTGGTGTCACTGCTAATGGCTGCCACTGCACAGGACACATCACAGCCATGATATAGGGAAGATTTGAGAAGCTACATAAAGGGAAGCCCGTCTGGTCCGGTGGGTAAGTTCCTGCCTTCCACCCAGACATGCAGGGTTCAATTCCTGGGCCCAACAGATGACACACTCAATCTCTCAGCAAGCATCTGTGCATTAACCACTTATTTTCTTGCAGTTTTCCTTCCAAATCCTGCAACCCCTTCACCACAAATACAGTCCAATCATTCCTCGATACTCATTCACTCAGTCATTCCACTCCGCCATGCTACAGGGTGAACAAAAACCAACAAGAACAAGAGCTAGTTCAGCAAGCAAATTTATAGCCTCTCTTTGGATTTATGTTGATGCTGCTGCCCTCTAGTAATGTTATATGTCAACTGCAGCATAACCAAAGGATTGAGAAAGGGGCAGTCCTATGCAAATAATCTCCTCCCATGATTACTTCTCTGAGCTTCCGTAGTGGTACGATGATAGGACCTTCAACAAATGGTCTTCAGCAGATTTCTAAAGTTGCCAAATTGTCTTAGGCTAAGGATTGTTCCAGTCAAAGGCCTTCAGATAAGGACCCCACCCTCACTTAGCAGGGTCCAGAATTACCTGCAGTAATCCTCTATACAGAACATGGGCGTTCGTGGGCTTACTGTAAAGGCTATATGCTAAAACTGGGATGTCTAAAGTCCCAGTCCTGGTCTCATTGTCAGAGGCACCGCATAACACAGCCTGCCAGACAGGGCCGTGCAATGCCATGCCAAACCAAATGCTCCTTCCTCACACTTGCTGCATCATGCATTTTCAAGACATAATCAATCAGAGGCCTGACTTTGTCCTTTCCTATCACTTCAACATTCAACATACTACCTTCTGACTGCAGCTAATAAGGGCTCTTTCACCTGCACAAAATTTTCCTCTGCATTAAATCAACACCATTAAACCTATTTTATTATCTGTATGGCACCTTCCTCACATAATACAGCTCAATTCTGGCCCCCCTTGGGCCATATTTGTGCTCTCCAGAACACCAATTTGAAGAAAAAACGAATACATTCATAAATGAAGATAAGACCTTGCTAATATTTAAACTACTTGAGCAAAAGGAGGGAGGTGGCAGGTGGTGGTGGGGGTGGCAAGATTTGTAAATGTGCCCAACTAATGCAATCAAAAAATGACTTAAATTGTTCCTGTATTTTTTTAAGTAAAAATAATCTTTTTATGTGCAAAAAATCAAATACTAGATTTTTTCCATGTAAACATACTTCAAAGACAGTGGCTGGATTCAAACCCCCATCCAGAGGTAGCTTCCTGCACCAAAGGAACTAGACTTTGCCTCTGCGCTATAGGCTGTTGACGGGTTTCAGTTGTGCAAGAGACCCTATCAGCATCTGACAGGCTGTGGTGTCATTGCTAATGGCTGCCACTGCACAGGACACATCACAGCCATGATATAGGGAAGATTTGAGAAGCTACATAAAGGGAAGCCCGTCTGGTCCGGTGGGTAAGTTCCTGCCTTCCACCCAGACATGCAGGGTTCAATTCCTGGGCCCAACAGATGACACACTCAATCTCTCAGCAAGCATCTGTGCATTAACCACTTATTTTCTTGCAGTTTTCCTTCCAAATCCTGCAACCCCTTCACCACAAATACAGTCCAATCATTCCTCGATACTCATTCACTCAGTCATTCCACTCCGCCATGCTACAGGGTGAACAAAAACCAACAAGAACAAGAGCTAGTTCAGCAAGCAAATTTATAGCCTCTCTTTGGATTTATGTTGATGCTGCTGCCCTCTAGTAATGTTATATGTCAACTGCAGCATAACCAAAGGATTGAGAAAGGGGCAGTCCTATGCAAATAATCTCCTCCCATGATTACTTCTCTGAGCTTCCGTAGTGGTACGATGATAGGACCTTCAACAAATGGTCTTCAGCAGATTTCTAAAGTTGCCAAATTGTCTTAGGCTAAGGATTGTTCCAGTCAAAGGCCTTCAGATAAGGACCCCACCCTCACTTAGCAGGGTCCAGAATTACCTGCAGTAATCCTCTATACAGAACATGGGCGTTTGTGGGCTTACTGTAAAGGTTATATGCTAAAACTGGGATGTCTAAAGTCCCAGTCCTGGTCTCACTGTCAGAGGCACAGCATAACACAGCCTGCCAGACATGGCCGTGCAATGCCATGCCAAACCAAATGCTCCTTCCCCACACTTGCTGCATCATGCATTTTCAAGACATAATCAATCAGAGACCTGACTTTGTCCTTTTCTATCACTTCAACATTCAACATACTACCTTCTGACTGCAGCTAATAAGGGCTATTTCACCTGCACAAAATTTTACTCTGCATTAAATCAACACCATTCAACCTATTTTATTATCTGTATGGCACCTTCCTCACATAATACAGCTCAATTCTGGCCCCCCTTGGGCCATATTTGTGCTCTCCAGAACACCAATTTGAAGAAAAAACGAATACATTCATAAATGAAGATAAGACCTTGCTAATATTTAAACTACTTGAGCAAAAGGAGGGAGGTGGCAGGTGGTGGTGGGGGTGGCAAGATTTGTAAATGTGCCCAACTAATGCAATCAAAAAATGACTTAAATTGTTCCTGTATTTTTTTAAGTAAAAATAATCTTTTTATGTGCAAAAAATAAAATACTGGATTTTTTCCATGTAAACATACTTCAAAGACAGTGGCTGGATTCAAACCCCCATCCAGAGGTAGCTTCCTGCACCAAAGGAACTAGACTTTGCCTCTGCGCTATAGGCTGTTGACGGGTTTCAGTTGTGCAAGAGACCCTATCAGCATCTGACAGGCTGTGGTGTCATTGCTAATGGCTGCCACTGCACAGGACACATCACAGCCATGATATAGGGAAGATTTGAGAAGCTACATAAAGGGAAGCCCGTCTGGTCCGGTGGGTAAGTTCCTGCCTTCCACCCAGACATGCACGGTTCAATTCCTGGGCCCAACAGATGACACTCTCAATCTCTCAGCAAGCATCTGTGCATTAACCACTTATTTTCTTGCAGTTTTCCTTCCAAATCCTGCAACCCCTCACCACAAATACAGTCCAATCATTCCTCGATACTCATTCACTCAGTCATTCCACTCCGCCATGCTACAGGGTGAACAAAAACCAACAAGAACAAGAGCTAGTTCAGCAAGCAAATTTATAGCCTCTCTTTGTATTTATGTTGATGCTGCTGCCCTCTAGTAATGTTATATGTCAACTGCAGCATAACCAAAGGATTGAGAAAGGGGCAGTGCTATGCAAATAATCTCCTTCCATGATTACTTCTCTGAGCTTCCGTAGTGGTACGATGATAGGACCTTCAACAAATGGTCTTCAGCAGATTTCTAAAGTTGCCAAATTGTCTTAGGCTAAGGATTGTTCCAGTCGAAGGCCTTCAGATAAGGACCCCACCCTCACTTAGCAGGGTCGAGAATTACCTGCAGTAATCCTCTATACAGAACATGGGCGTTTGTGGGCCTACTGTAAAAGCTATATGCTAAAACTGGGATGTCTAAAGTCCCAGTCCTGGTCTCACTGTCAGAGGCACAGCATAACACAGCCTGCCAGACATGGCCGTGCAGTGCAATGCCATGCCAAACCAAATGCTCCTTCCCCACACTTGCTGATTCATGCATTTTCAAGACATAATCAATCAGAGGCCTGACTTTGTCCTTTCCTATCACTTCAACAATCAACATACTACCTTCTGACTGCAGCTAATAAGGGCTATTTCACCTGCACAAAATTTTACTCTGCATTAAATCAACACCATTCAACCTATTTTATTATCTGCATGGCACCTTCCTCACATAATACAGCTCAATTCTGGCCCCCCTTGGGCCATATTTGTGCTCTCCAGAACACCAATTTGAAGAAAAAACGAATACATTAATAAATGAAGATAAGACCTTGCTAATATTTAAACTACTTGAGCAAAAGGAGGGAGGTGGCAGGTGGTGGTGGGGGTGGCAAGATTTGTAAATGTGCCCAACTAATGCAATCAAAAAATGACTTAAATTGTTCCTGTATTTTTTTAAGTAAAAATAATCTTTTTATGTGCAAAAAATCAAATACTGGATTTTTTTCCATGTAAACATACTTCAAAGTCAGTGGCTGGATTCAAACCCCCATCCAGGGGTAGCTTCCTGCACCAAAGGAACTAGACTTTGCCTCTGCGCTATAGGCTGTTGACAGGTTTCAGTTGTGCAAGAGACCCTATCAGCATCTGACAGGCTGTGGTGTCACTGCTAATGGCTGCCACTGCACTGGACACATCACAGCCATGATATAGGGAAGATTTGAGAAGCTACATAAAGGGAAGCCTGTCTGGTCCGGTGGGTAAGTTCCTGCCTTCCACCCAGACATGCAGGGTTCAATTCCTGGGCCCATCAGATGACACACTCAATCTCTCAGCAAGCATCTGTGCATTAACCATTTATTTTCTTGCAGTTTTCCTTCCAAATCCTGCAACCCCTTCACCACAAATACAGTCCAATCATTCCTCGATACTCATTCACTCACTCATTCCACTCCGCCATGCTACAGGGTGAACAAAAACCAACAAGAACAAGAGCTAGTTCAGCAAGCAAATTTATAGCCTCTCTTTGGATTTATGTTGATGCTGCTGCCCTCTAGTAATGTTATATGTCAACTGCAGCATAACCAAAGGATTGAGAAAGGGGCAGTCCTATGCAAATAATCTCCTCCCATGATTACTTCTCTGAGCTTCCGTAGTGGTACGATGATAGGACCTTCAACAAATGGTCTTCAGCAGATTTCTAAAGTTGCCAAATTGTCTTAGGCTAAGGATTGTTCCAGTCAAAGGCCTTCAGATAAGGACCCCACCCTCACTTAGCAGGGTCCAGAATTACCTGCAGTAATCCTCTATACAGAACATGGGCGTTTGTGGGGTTACTGTAAAGGCTATATGCTAAAACTGGGATGTCTAAAGTCCCAGTCCTGGTCTCATTGTCAGAGGCACAGCATAACACAGCCTGCCAGACATGGCCGTGCAATGCCATGCCAAACCAAATGCTCTTTCCCCACACTTGCTGCATCATGCATTTTCAAGACATAATCAATCAGAGGCCTGACTTTGTTCTTTCCTATCACTTCAACATTCAACATACTACCTTCTGACTGCAGCTAATAAGGGCTCTTTCACCTGCACAAAATTTTCCTCTGCATTAAATCAACACCATTCAACCTATTTTATTATCTGTATGGCACCTTCCTCACATAATACAGCTCAATTCTGGCCCCCCTTGGGCCATATTTGTGCTCTCCAGAACACCAATTTGAAGAAAAAACGAATACATTCATAAATGAAGATAAGACCTTGCTAATATTTAAACTACTTGAGCAAAAGGAGGGAGGTGGCAGGTGGTGGTGGGGGTGGCAAGATTTGTAAATGTGCCCAACTAATACAATCAAAAAATGACTTAAATTGTTCCTGTATTTTTTTAAGTAAAAATAATCTTTTTATGTGCAAAAAATCAAATACTGGATTTTTTCCATGTAAACATACTTCAAAGACAGTGGCTGGATTCAAACCCCCATCCAGGGGTAGCTTCCTGCACCAAAGGAACTAGACTTTGCCTCTGCGCTATAGGCTGTTGACGGGTTTCAGTTGTGCAAGAGACCCTATCAGCATCTGACTGGCTGTGGTGTCATTGCTAATGGCTGCCACTGCACAGGACACATCACAGCCATGATATAGGGAAGATTTGAGAAGCTACATAAAGGGAAGCCCGTCTGGTCCGGTGGGTAAGTTCCTGCCTTCCACCCAGACATGCAGGGTTCAATTCCTGGGCCCAACAGATGACACTCTCAATCTCTCAGCAAGCATCTGTGCATTAACCACTTATTTTCTTGCAGTTTTCCTTCCAAATCCTGCAACCCCTTCACCACAAATACAGTCCAATCATTCCTCGATACTCATTCACTCAGTCATTCCACTCCGCCATGCTACAGGGTGAACAAAAACCAACAAGAACAAGAGCTAGTTCAGCAAGCAAATTTATAGCCTCTGTTTGGATTTATGTTGATGCTGCTGCCCTCTAGTAATGTTATATGTCAACTGCAGCATAACCAAAGGATTGAGAAAGGGGCAGTCCTATGCAAATAATCTCCTCCCATGATTACTTCTCTGAGCTTCCGTAGTGGTACGATGATAGGACCTTCAACAAATGGTCTTCAGCAGATTTCTAAAGTTGCCAAATTGTCTTAGGCTAAGGATTGTTCCAGTCAAAGGCCTTCAGATAAGGACCCCACCCTCACTTAGCAGGGTCCAGAATTACCTGCAGTAATCCTCTATACAGAACATGGGCGTTCGTGGGCTTACTGTAAAGGCTATATGCTAAAACTGGGATGTCTAAAGTCCCAGTCTTGGTCTCATTGTCAGAGGCACAGCATAACACAGCCTGCCAGACATGGCCGTGCAATGCCATGCCAAACCAAATGCTCCTTCCCCACTCTTGCTGCATCATGCATTTTCAAGACATAATCAATCAGAGGCCTGACTTTGTCCTTTCCTATCACTTCAACATTCAACATACTACCTTCTGACTGCAGCTAATAAGGGCTCTTTCACCTGCACAAAATTTTACTCTGCATTAAATCAACACCATTCAACCTATTTTATTATCTATATGGCACCTTCCTCACATAATTGACCCAAGGGTAGGTCGCTCCCCCTGCCGCTGCAGCTCCTCCAAGTTCCCGAGTTCCTGTGTTCCTGAGACCCACCTAACTGTAAGTACCCCCCTCCTCCCAGCCCCTCGCCCTGCCCCGCGCCACTCACCTTCTCTCCTGCTCATGCTTCTTTTCCTCCTCTCTGTCTCTTCCTCCTCGCTCCCCCTCTGCAATCTTCTTCTGTGTTCTTCTGTTCTTCTCTTCTGTTCTTCTGTTCTTCCCTTCTGTTCTTCTGTGTTCTTCCGGTCTTCTGTGTTCTTCTTCTCTGTTCTTCTCGGTGCTTCTGTGTTCTTCTTCTCGGTTCTTCTGTGTTCTTCTCTGTTCTTCTCTGTTCTTCTCTGTTCTTCTCTGTTCTTCTGCTCTTCCGATCTTCTGTGCTTCTGTCTTCTGTTCTTCTGTCTTCTGCTCTTCTGTTCTTCTGTCTTCTGCTCTTCCGGTCTTCTGTTCTTCTGTCTTCTGTTCTTCTGTCTTCTGTTTTCCTGTCTTCGACTCTTCTACCTCCTCCGTCTTCTTCCCCCGAGCCTGCCCTCCTGCTCCTTCCTCATCCCCCTCCCTCACTCGCCTCCCCCTCTCTCACCCCTAGCTAACCCGTTCGCTATCTACCTCCCTCACTCCTCCTATCTTCCTATCTCTCTAGCTCCCTATCTCACTATCTAACTCCCCCACTCTCCACCTCCTCCTACCTATCTGTCTATCTATCTATTTCCCTATCTATCGACTTCTCTATCTATTTTCTCTATCTATTTCTCTATCTCTCCCCCCCTCCCGCCACCCCCTCTACTACCTATCTCCCTATCCTCTCACTCTACCTCTCTCCCTCACCCACCTCTACAACCCCCCCTCCCCTATCTTCACAACCCTACTCCTATCTCTCTCCCTAATCTCCAAACCTCCTAACACTCACCCTCCTCCACCCTAAACCCCCTCCCCCAGCTCCTCTCACTCTACCTGTCCCCCCCCCCTCCCTCGCGCTTTCCCGCCGCGACCTCCTGCACGCCCCCGCCCCCCAGCTCCCATTCGCCCCCAGCTGACCCCTCCCCCCCCTCCTACCTCTTATGGCGGCCGCTGCGCGACAGTGGTAGCGACCCTTGACCCAAGGGTAGGTCGCTCCCCCTGCCGCTGCAGCTCCTCCAAGTTCCCGAGTTCCTGTGTTCCTGAGACCCACCTAACTGTAAGTACCCCCCTCCTCCCAGCCCCTCGCCCTGCCCCGCGCCACTCACCTTCTCTCCTGCTCCTGCTTCTTTTCCTCCTCTCTGTCTCTTCCTCCTCGCCCCCCCTCTGCAATCTTCTTCTGTGTTCTTCTGTTCTTCTCTTCTGTTCTTCTGTTCTTCCCTTCTGTTCTTCTGTGTTCTTCCGGTCTTCTGTGTTCTTCTTCTCTGTTCTTCTCGGTGCTTCTGTGTTCTTCTTCTCGGTTCTTCTGTGTTCTTCTGTGTTCTTCTCTGTTCTTCTCTGTTCTTCTCTGTTCTTCTGCTCTTCCGATCTTCTGTGCTTCTGTTCTTCTGTTCTTCTGTTCTTCTGTTCTTCTGTCTTCTGCTCTTCCGGTCTTCTGTTCTTCTGTCTTCTGCTCTCCTGTCTTCGGCTCTTCTACCTCCTCCGTCTTCTTCCCCCGAGCCTGCCCTCCTGCTCCTTCCTCATCCCCCTCCCTCACTCGCCTCCCCCTCTCTCACCCCTAGCTAACCCGTTCGCTATCTACCTCCCTCACTCCTCCTATCTTCCTATCTCTCTAGCTCCCTATCTCACTATCTAACTCCCCCACTCTCCACCTCCTCCTACCTACCTATCTGTCTCTCTATCTATTTCCCTATCTATCGACTTCTCTATCTATTTTCTCTATCTATTTCTCTATCTCTCCCCCCTCCCGCCACCCCCTCTACTACCTATCTCCCTATCCTCTCACTCTACCTCTCTCCCTCACCCACCTCTACAACCCCCCCTCCCCTATCTTCACAACCCTACTCCGATCTCTCTCCCTAATCTCCAAACCTCCTAACACTCACCCTCCTCCACCCTAAACCCCCTCCCCCAGCTCCTCTCACTCTACCTGTCCCCCCCCCTCCCTCGCGCTTTCCCGCCGCGACCTCCTGCATGCCCCCGCCCCCCAGCTCCCATTCGCCCCCAGCTGACCCCTCCACCCCCCTCCTACCTCTTATGGCGCCCGTCCGCGCCTGGCCCGCGCCCAGCGCCACGACCCCTGGTCCCCAGCTCCCCCAAGCCCCGCTGATCCGCTACGACCCCACCACCCTCCACGCCCTCAACCCAGGGCGCTCCAAAACCTGCTTCCTAGCTCACCCCAAACGCACCCATGGACCCTTCGCCTGCAACTCCTGCAAATGCATCTTCCACCACGCAACTACCACGACCACAAGCCCACGCGCCATCAACCACCTCAAGTGCATCCTGATCAACGCTCGTTCCGTCCACAAGCACGCCGTTGAACTTTGGGACCTCCTGGACTCCACAGCCCCGGACGTCGCCTTCATCACGGAGACATGGATGAACGCCTCCTCTGCTCCAGACATCGCTACCGCCATCCCCGAAGGCTACAAGATCTCCAGAAAAGACCGCACCAACCAAGTAGGAGGAGGTGTCGCCATCATCTTCAAAGACTCCATCAGCGTCACCACCTCCACCGAAGACCCCCCCCTCGCCGCTGAACACCTGCATTTTCAGATTCGCACCGACCCAAGGACCACCCTCAGAGGATCCCTCGTCTACCGTCCTCCCGGACCTCGCGCCTCTTTCAGCGACGCCATCGCCGACTTCATCTCCCCGCACGCCCTCGCCTCACCGGACTACATCCTCCTAGGCGACCTCAACTTCCATCTGGAACAAAACAACGACCCCAACACCACCACCCTGCTCGACAACCTCGCCAACCTCGGCCTCAAACAACTGGTGAACACCGCCACCCACATCGCCGGACACACGCTCGACCCTATCTTCTCCGCCAGCAAACACGTCTTCTTCAGCCACACCTCTGCCCTACACTGGACCGACCACAGCTGCGTCCACTTCACATTCCGACGCGAGACCTCCCACCTCCGCACTCAACCCATCCCTCATCGACAGTGGAACAAGATCCCTGAAGAGCAACTCTTCTCCGCTCTCGCCGCCAACCAACCCACCCTCACCACCGACCCCAACGACGCAGCTCTCAACCTCACAAACTGGATCTCCAACTGCGCTGACAACCTTGCTCCCCTCAAACGCACGCATCGACAGACCAACACCAAAAAACCTCTCTGGTTCTCTGACACCCTCAAAGAATCTAAGAAAACTTGTCGTGCCCTTGAGAAGGCCTGGCGCAAGGACCACACCGCTGACAACATGACCGCCCTCAAGAACGCTACACGCGAACACCACCACCTGATCCGCACTGCCAAAAGGAACTTTTTCACCGACAGACTAGACAAAAACAGCCACAACAGCAGAGAACTCTTCAGCATCGTCAAAGAGTTCTCCAACCCCAGCGCCAGCGCCAACGCCGTCACGCCCTCACAGGATTTGTGCGAATCCCTCGCCACTTTCTTCCATCGCAAGATCAGCGACCTCCACGACAGCTTCGGACACCAGACCCAACCATACACCACTGAACCCGCTTCCCCGGACATCACCCTCAACAACTGGACCCACATCAACACGGAAGAAACCAAATCCATCATGAACTCTATCCACTCCGGCGCCCCTTCGGACCCCTGCCCGCACTTCATCTTTAACAAAGCCGACGACATCATCGCCCCGCACCTCCAGACCGTCATCAACTCTTCTTTTTCTTCTGCTACCTTCCCCGAATGCTGGAAGCACGCTGAAGTCAACGCCCTACTAAAGAAACCTACGGCTGACCCAAGCGACCTGAAAAACTTCCGCCCCATCTCTCTTCTACCTTTCCCAGCCAAGGTAATAGAAAAGACCGTCAACAAACAGCTGACCACCTTCCTGGAAGACAACAACCTGCTCGACCCTTCACAAACCGGATTCCGAACCAACCACAGCACGGAAACCGCCCTCATCTCAGTCACAGACGACATCAGAACCATGATGGACAACGGAGAAACAGTCGCCCTCATTCTCCTCGACCTCTCGGCTGCCTTTGACACCGTCTGTCACCGCACCCTAATCACCCGCCTACGCTCCACCGGGATCCAAGGCCAGGCCCTGGACTGGATCGCCTCCTTCCTCGCTAACCGCTCCCAAAGAGTTTACCTCCCTCCGTTTCGCTCAGAACCCACCAAGATCATCTGCGGCGTACCTCAAGGCTCATCGCTCAGCCCGACACTCTTCAATGTCTACATGAGCCCCCTCGCCGACATCGTACGCAAGCACGACATCATCATCACCTCCTACGCCGACGACACCCAACTTGTACTCTCCCTCACCAAGGACCCCGCCAGCGCCAAGACCAACCTACAAGAGGGTATGAAGGACGTCGCAGATTGGATGAGGCTCAGCCGCCTAAAGCTGAACTCTGAAAAAACGGAAGTCCTCATCCTCGGCAACACCCCGTCCGCCTGGGACGACTCCTTGTGGCCCACGGCCCTCGGCACCGCACCGACCCCCGCAGACCACGCCCGCAACCTCGGCTTCATCTTGGACCCTCTTCTCACCATGACCAAGCAAGTCAACGCCGTGTCCTCCGCCTGCTTCCTCACTCTCCGCATGCTCCGCAAGATCTTCCGCTGGATCCCCGCCGACACCAGAAAAACCGTGACCCACGCCCTTGTCACGAGTCGCCTGGACTACGGCAACACCCTCTACGCCGGGACCACCGCCAAACTCCAAAACCGCCTGCAACGCATCCAAAACGCCTCGGCCCGCCTCATCCTCGACGTACCCCGCAACAGCCACATCTCCGCACACCTGAGACACCTGCATTGGCTCCCAGTCAGCAAAAGGATCACCTTCCGTCTTCTCACCCACGCACACAAAGCCCTCCACAACAAGGGACCGGAATACCTCAACAGACGCCTCAGCTTCTACGTCCCCACCCGCCCCCTCCGCTCCGCTGGCCTCGCACTTGCTGCCATCCCTCGCACCCGCCGCTCCACGGAGGGTGGGAGATCTTTCTCCTTCCTGGCGGCCAAGACCTGGAACTCCCTCCCCACCAGCCTCAGGACCACCCAGGACCACTCCGCTTTCCGGAGACTCCTAAAGACTTGGCTGTTCGAGCAGCGATAACCCCCCCTTTCCCTCCTAGCGCCTTGAGACCCGCACGGGTGAGTAGCGCGCTTTATAAATGTTAATGATTTGATTTGATTTGATTTGACATAATACAGCTCAATTCTGGCCCCCCTTGGGCCATATTTGTGCTCTCCAGAACACCAATTTGAAGAAAAAACGAATACATTCATAAATGAAGATAAGACCTTGCTAATATTTAAACTACTTGAGCAAAAGGAGGGAGGTGGCAGGTGGTGGTGGGGGTGGCAAGATTTGTAAATGTGCCCAACTAATGCAATCAAAAAATGACTTAAATTGTTCCTGTATTTTTTTAAGTAAAAATAATCTTTTTATGTGCAAAAAATCAAATACTGGATTTTCTCCATGTAAACATACTTCAAAGACAGTGGCTGGATTCAAACCCGCATCCAGGGGTAGCTTCCTGCACCAAAGGAACTAGACTTTGCCTCTGCGCTATAGGCTGTTGACGGGTTTCAGTTGTGCAAGAGACCCTATCAGCATCTGACAGGCTGTGGTGTCATTGCTAATGGCTGCCACTGCACAGGACACATCAAAGCCATGATATAGGGAAGATTTGAGAAGCTACATAAAGGGAAGCCCGTCTGGTCCGGTGGGTAAGTTCCTGCCTTCCACCCAGATATGCAGGGTTCAATTCCTGGGCCCAACAGATGACACACTCAATCTCTCAGCAAGCATCTGTGCATTAACCACTTATTTTCTTGCAGTTTTCCTTCCAAATCCAGCAACCCCTTCACCACAAATACAGTCCAATCATTCCTCGATACTCATTCACTCAGTCATTCCACTCCGCCATGCTACAGGGTGAACAAAAACCAACAAGAACAAGAGCTAGTTCAGCAAGCAAATTTATAGCCTCTCTTTGGATTTATGTTGATGCTGCTGCCCTCTAGTAATGTTATATGTCAACTGCAGCATAACCAAAGGATTGAGAAAGGGGCAGTCCTATGCAAATAATCTCCTCCCATGATTACTTCTCTGAGCTTCCGTAGTGGTACGATGATAGGACCTTCAACAAATGGTCTTCAGCAGATTTCTAAAGTTGCCAAATTGTCTTAGGCTAAGGATTGTTCCAGTCAAAGGCCTTCAGATAAGGACCCCACCCTCACTTAGCAGGGTCCAGAATTACCTGCAGTAATCCTCTATACAGAACATGGGCGTTCGTGGGCTTACTGTAAAGGCTATATGCTAAAACTGGGATGTCTAAAGTCCCAGTCCTGGTCTCACTGTCAGAGGCACAGCATAACACAGCCTGCCAGACATGGCCGTGCAATGCCATGCCAATCCAAATGCTCCTTCCCCACACTTGCTGCATCATGCATTTTCAAGAGATAATCAATCAGAGGCCTGACTTTGTCCTTTTCTATCACTTCAACATTCAACATACTACCTTCTGACTGCAGCTAATAAGGGCTATTTCACCTGCACAAAATTTTACTCTGCATTAAATCAACACCATTCAACCTATTTTATTATCTGCATGGCACCTTCCTCACATAATACAGCTCAATTCTGGCCCCCCTTGGGCCATATTTGTGCTCTCCAGAACACCAATTTGAAGAAAAAACGAATACATTCATAAATGAAGATAAGACCTTGCTAATATTTAAACTACTTGAGCAAAAGGAGGGAGGTGGCAGGTGGTGGTGGGGGTGGCAAGATTTGTAAATGTGCCCAACTAATGCAATAAAAAAATGACTTAAATTGTTCCTGTATTTTTTTAAGTAAAAATAATCTTTTTATGTGCAAAAAATCAAATACTGGATTTTATTCCATGTAGACATACTTCAAAGTCAGTGGCTGGATTCAAACCCCCATCCAGGGGTAGCTTCCTGCACCAAAGGAACTAGACTTTGCCTCTGCGCTATAGGCTGTTGACGGGTTTCAGTTGTGCAAGAGACCCTATCAGCATCTGACAGGCTGTGGTGTCACTGCTAATGGCTGCCACTGCACAGGACACATCACAGCCATGATATAGGGAAGATTTGAGAAGCTACATAAAGGGAAGCCCGTGTGGTCCGGTGGGTAAGTTCCTGCCTTCCACCCAGACATGCAGGGTTCATTTCCTGGGCCCAACAGATGACACACTCAATCTCTCATCAAGCATCTGTGCATTAACCACTTATTTTCTTGCAGTTTTCCTTCCAAATCCTGCAACCCCTTCACCACAAATACAGTCCAATCATTCCTCGATACTCATTCACTCAGTCATTCCACTCCGCCATGCTACAGGGTGAACAAAAACCAACAAGAACAAGAGCTAGTTCAGCAAGCAAATTTATAGCCTCTCTTTGGATTTATGTTGATGCTGCTGCCCTCTAGTAATGTTATATGTCAACTGCAGCATAACCAAAGGATTGAGAAAGGGGCAGTCCTATGCAAATAATCTCCTCCCATGATTACTTCTCTGAGCTTCCGTAGTGGTACGATGATAGGACCTTCAACAAATGGTCTTCAGCAGATTTCTAAAGTTGCCAAATTGTCTTAGGCTAAGGATTGTTCCAGTCAAAGGCCTTCAGATAAGGACCCCACCCTCACTTAGCAGGGTCCAGAATTACCTGCAGTAATCCTCTATACAGAACATGGGCGTTCGTGGGCTTACTGTAAAGGCTATATGCTAAAACTGGGATGTCTAAAGTCCCAGTCCTGGTCTCATTGTCAGAGGCACAGCATAACACAGCCTGCCAGACATGGCCGTGCAATGCCATGCCAAACCAAATGTTCCTTCCCCACACTTGCTGCATCATGCATTTTCAAGACATAATCAATCAGAGGCCTGACTTTGTCCTTTCCTATCACTTCAACATTCAACATACTACCTTCTGACTGCAGCTAATAAGGGCTCTTTCACCTGCACAAAATTTTCCTCTGCATTAAATCAACACCATTCAACCTATTTTATTATCTGTATGGCACCTTCCTCACATAATACAGCTCAATTCTGGCCCCCCTTGGGCCATATTTGTGCTCTCCAGAACACCAATTTGAAGAAAAAACGAATACATTCATAAATGAAGATAAGACCTTGCTAATATTTAAACTACTTGAGCAAAAGGAGGGAGGTGGCAGGTGGTGGTGGGGGTGGCAAGATTTGTAAATGTGCCCAACTAATGCAATCAAAAAATGACTTAAATTGTTCCTGTATTTTTTTAAGTAAAAATAATCTTTTTATGTGCAAAAAATCAAATACTGGATTTTTTCCATGTAAACATACTTCAAAGACAGTGGCTGGATTCAAACCCCCATCCAGGGGTAGCTTTCTGCACCAAAGGAACTAGACTTTGCCTCTGCGCTATAGGCTGTTGATGGGTTTCAGTTGTGCAAGAGACCCTATCAGTATCTGACAGGCTGTGGTGTCACTGCTAATGGCTGCCACTGCACAGGACACATCACAGCCATGATATAGGAAAGATTTGAGATGCTACATAAAGGGAAGCCTGTCTGGTCCGGTGGGTAAGTTCCTGCCTTCCACCCAGACATGCACGGTTCAATTCCTGGGCCCAACAGATGACACTCTCAATCTCTCAGCAAGCATCTGTGCATTAACCACTTATTTTCTTGCAGTTTTCCTTCCAAATCCTGCAACCCCTTCACCAAAAATACAGTCCAATCATTCCTCGATACTCATTCACTCAGTCATTCCACTCCGCCATGCTACAGGGTGAACAAAAACCAACAAGAACAAGAGCTAGTTCAGCAAGCAAATTTATAGCCTCTCTTTGGATTTATGTTGATGCTGCTGCCCTCTAGTAATGTTATATGTCAACTGCAGCATAACCAAAGGATTGAGAAAGGGGCAGTCCTATGCAAATAATCTCCTCCCATGATTACTTCTCTGAGCTTCCGTAGTGGTACGATGATAGGACCTTCAACAAATGGTCTTCAGCAGATTTCTAAAGTTGCCAAATTGTCTTAGGCTAAGGATTGTTCCAGTCGAAGGCCTTCAGATAAGGACCCCACCCTCACTTAGCAGGGTCGAGAATTACCTGCAGTAATCCTCTATACAGAACATGGGCGTTTGTGGGCCTACTGTAAAAGCTATATGCTAAAACTGGGATGTCTAAAGTCCCAGTCTTGGTCTCACTGTCAGAGGCACAGCATAACACAGCCTGCCAGACATGGCCGTGCAGTGCAATGCCATGCCAAACCAAATGCTCCTTCCCCACACTTGCTGATTCATGCATTTTCAAGACATAATCAATCAGAGGCCTGACTGTCCTTTCCTATCACTTCAACATTCAACATACTACCTTCTGACTGCAGCTAATAAGGGCTATTTCACCTGCACAAAATTTTACTCTGCATTAAATCAACACCATTCAACCTATTTTATTATCTGCATGGCACCTTCCTCACATAATACAGCTCAATTCTGGCCCTCCTTGGGCCATATTTGTGCTCTCCAGAACACCAATTTGAAATAAAAACGAATACATTCATAAATGAAGATAAGACCTTGCTAATATTTAAACTACTTGAGCAAAAGGAGGGAGGTGGCAGGTGGTGGTGGGGGTGGCAAGATTTGTAAATGTGCCCAACTAATGCAATCAAAAAATGACTTAAATTGTTCCTGTATTTTTTTAAGTAAAAATAATCTTTTTATGTGCAAAAAATCAAAAACTGGATTTTTTTCCATGTAATCATACTTCAAAGTCAGTGGCTGGATTCAAACCCCCATCCAGGGGTAGCTTCCTGCACCAAAGGAACTAGACTTTGCCTCTGCGCTATAGGCTGTTGACGTGTTTCAGTTGTGCAAGAGACCCTATCACCATCTGACAGGCCGTGGTGTCATTGCTAATGGCTGCCACTGCACAGGACACATCATAGCCATGATATAGGGAAGATTTGACAAGCTACATATAGGGAAGCCCTTCTGGTCCAGTGGGTAAGTTCCTCATTTCCACCCAGACATGCAGGGTTCAATTCCAGGGCACGACAGATGACACACTAAATCTCTCAGCAAGCATTTGTGCATTAACCACTTATTTTCTTGCAGTTTTCCTTCCAAATCCTGCAACCCCTTCACCACAAAAACAGTCCAATCATTCCTCGATACTCATTCACTCAGTCATTCCACTCCGCCATGCTACAGACTGAACAAAAACCAACAAGAACAAGAGCTAGTTCAGCAAGCAAATTTAAAGCCTCTCTTTGGATTTATGTTGATGCTGCTGCCCTCTAGTAATGTTATATGTCAACTGCAGCAAAATCAAAGGATTGAGAAAGGGGCAGTCCTATGCAAATAATCTCCTCCCATGATTACTTCTCTGAGCTTCCGTAGTGGTACGATGATAGGACCTTCAACAAATGGTCTTCAGCAGATTTCTAAAGTTGCCAAATTGTCTTAGGCTAAGGATTGTTCCAGTCAAAGGCCTTCAGATAAGGACCCCACCCTCACTTAGCAGGGTCCAGAATTACCTGCTGTAATCCTCTATACAGAACATGGGCATTTGTGGGCCTACTGTAAAGGCTATATGCTAAAACTGGGATGTCTAAAGTCCCCGTCCTGGTCTCACTGTCAGACATGGCCGTGCAATGCCATGCCAAACCAAATGCTCCTTCCCCACACTTGCTGCATCATGCATTTTCAAGACGTAATCAATCAGAGGCCTGACTTTGTCCTTTCCTATCACTTCAACATTCAACATACTACCTTCTGACTGCAGCTAATAAGGGCTCTTTCACCTGCACAAAATTTTACTCTGCATTAAATCAACACCATTCAACCTATTTTATTATCTGTATGGCACCTTCCACACATAATACAGCTCAATTCTGGCCCCCCTTGGGCCATATTTGTGCTCTCCAGAACACCAATTTGAAGAAAAAACGAATACATTCATAAATGAAGATAAGACCTTGCTAATATTTAAACTACTTGAGCAAAAGGAGGGAGGTGGCAGGTGGTGGTGGGGGTGGCAAGATTTGTAAATGTGCCCAACTAATGCAATCAAAAAATGACTTAAATTGTTGCTGTATTTTTTTAAGTAAAAATAATCTTTTTATGTGCAAAAAATCAAATACTGGATTTTTTTCCATGTAAACATACTTCAAAGTCAGTGGCTGGATTCAAACCCCCATCCAGGGGTAGCTTCCTGCACCAAAGGAACTAGACTTTGCCACTGCGCTATAGGCTGTTGACAGGTTTCAGTTGTGCAAGAGACCCTATCAGCATCTGACAGGCTGTGGTGTCATTGCTAATGGCTGCCACTGCACAGGACACATCACAGCCATGATATAGGGAAGATTTGAGAAGCTACATAAAGGGAAGGCCGTCTGGTCCGGTGGGTAAGTTCCTGCCTTCCACCCAGACATGCAGGGTTCAATTCCTGGGCCCAACAGATGACACACTCAATCTCTCAGCAAGCATCTGTGCATTAACCACTTATTTTCTTGCAGTTTTCCTTCCAAATCCTGCAACCCCTTCACCACAAATACAGTCCAATCATTCC